>NC_063362.1:13399932-13477640 GCF_021869965.1 Rhincodon typus | reverse complement strand
GCTGCTTGGCCTGCTGTGTTCATCCAGCTCTACACCTTGTTATCTCAGATTCTCCAGCATCTGCAGTTCCTACTACCTCTGATTTAGAGTGTTGTTTTGCATAGATATGAGACTTGAACCTTGTGGAAAGAGAAGATTGACTTGTTAAAAAGCTTTGAAATAGGGTTGGAGGAAACTGGAAAGGATCAATTGGACAGAAAAAAAAGTAACATGATGAAGTGCTGAGGACAGTGAATGAACACAGCAATTGCTGGACTCCATGAGAAAAAAAGAATGGACATTTTATAAGGAAATAGGTTTGTAGGGGAGATTATGGAGGGAAGATTTAAAGAAAGAGGAAGAGAATATCAATGTTGGATTGCTTGAAAATTGAAGGAGTTTTTTGGCAAATACTAACACAGATAAGAAAGGATATGAGAATGGGCAGAAACTTTGTAGATGGAATATATTGTGGATAATGTGACGTTACGCATGTCATTGGCATTGGCATGAAGAATGGATGAGCTAAATATTATTTAAATGGAGAAAGACAGGAGAAAAATACAGAACAGAGGAATTTTTGGAGTCCTCAATGAATCACAAAAGTTAACATCCAAATTCAGTGAGTAATAGGGAAGGCAAATGGAATTTTGGTCTTTATTTCAAAGAGAATGGAATATAAAAGCAGGAAGGTTCTGTTGAAACCATGCAAGGCACTAATCAGACCACAGTTGGAATGCTATGAACAATTTTGGGTCTCTTGTCTATTGCCTTATCATATTGCCTTTGGGGGCAGTCCAGTGCAGGTTCATTCAGCTGATACCAGGTATGGAGGTACAGTCTTATGAGGAGAGGTGGTTTTAAAATTCATTTGTGGAATGAGGGCATCACTGGCGAGACCAGCATTTATTGCCTATCCCCATGGGCCCAGAGGCAGTTAAGAGTCAACCAAATTGCTGTGAGTCTGGAGTCACATGCAGACCAGACCAGGTAATGATGGTAGTTTCCTTCCCTAAAGGATGTTAGTGAACCAGATGGGTTTTTCCAACAATCAGCAATGGATTTTTATTGAATTCAGATTCCACCATCTGCCGTGGCAGGATTTGAATCTGGGTTCCCAGGGTCTTAGTCTCCTGCAATAATACCACTAGGCCATTACCTGCCCAGTATGTAGATTGTGCCTGTACTCACTGGAATTTAGAAGAATGAGAGACAACCTTTTTGAAACTTACAAGATTATTAGGGTCCTTGACAGGATTGTTGCAGAAAGGTTGTTTCCCCTTGTGGGACAGTCTAGGATCAGATAATATAATCTCAGAATTAGGGGTTGCACATTTAAGACAGATGAGGAAGTTGATTCTTTTCTCAGAGGGTAGTGATCTGGTGGAATTCTTCACCTTAGAGGACTATCAAGGCTGGGTCATTAAGTATGTTCAAAGCTGGCACAGACAGATGTTTAGACAGTTAAGGAATCAAAGGTTATGAGAAAAAGGCTGGAAAATGGAGTTGAGGATTATCAGATCAGTCATGATCAATGAATGGTGGAACAGACTCAATAGGCTGAATTGCCTACTTCTGTTCCTACATTTTATGGTCTCAACAGAGATATGGAAAGAATACTGTGAATCTAGGGCCTACTTTTGAGCAGTGTACATATGACAATAATGATGATCATACTTCCATCCAAGGGAAACTTTAATTCCATGCAGCTTGAATTCAGTCTCAGTTTAGACACAGCAAAGGACAATACTATAACCCACTTAGTGATCCAAACATTTTTCTCCCTGTTTACTCCATTTTTTTTTTTACCTTTGCTTGTTCAATTCCTCCCATAACACGCCCCATCACCTGTCTGTACAATCACTCCTTCTTCATGTCTTTATCAATGCCGCTCTGAATTGGCCACAAAAAAGGGACAAAACAGTTATGATGATTATGTCATAGTCATAGCCAGAGAGTCATAAAGCACAAAAACAGAACTTTCGGTCCAACTGGTTCATGTTGACCAAGTTTCATAGAACATAGAACAGTACAGCACAGTACAGGTCCTTTGGCCCACAATGTTGTGCTGACCTATTATCCTACTAAGATCAATCTACCCTGCATACCCTACATTTTACTATCCTCCATGTGCCTATCCAAGGGTCGCTTGAAAGTCTCTAAAGGATCTGACTCCACTACCACTGCCGGCAATGCATTCCACACGCCCACCACTCTCTGTGTGAAGAACCTACCTCTGACATCTCCTCTATATCTTCCTCCAATCAGCTTAAAATTATGTGTAAGTGGAATGAACTGCCAAAGGAAGTTGTGGATGCAGTTAGTTACATCATTAAAAATACACTTGGACAGGTACATGAAAAGGAAAGGTTTAGAGAGATATTAGCCAAACGCAGGCAAGTGAGACCAGTTTAGTTTGGATGTTGGAAGTCTGAAACAAACAAACCAGAAATTGCATGAATTACTTAGCAGGCTTGGCAGTATCAATGGAGACAAAACAGAGTTAACATTTTGACTCCAATAACTTCTTCAGAACTGAAAGCAGCTATGAAAAGGTGGTATTTATGCAGATGACCATTTGATGGGGGTGGGGTATGATGAAGTGGGGAGAGAAAGTGGAGAAGGAATGAATGCATAGGTGGAAAATAGAAATCTCTTGTTAGAGAGGAGCAATGTTTTCCCTTAACCACCACAATTGGTAATTTATCTCTCTGCTGCTTTTGAGACTTTATCATGGGCAAATTAGCTACCATGTTTCCCTACACTTTAACTATCTGCAGTTCAAAAGTACAGTAACTCAATAGTGGTAAAGCAGCTTGCATCATTGTGAAGCCACAAAAGATGTAACAAAGTAGCAGGCATGATGCTTCTGACAGTTGTAGCTCTGGTCCAGCAACTGGATTTTCCAATTACAAGTCACTTGGTTTATGCACGTTTGATTCCAATGCATTGTTCAACAGCATCCTACATGATTAAGCAGCCCTATTTAAGATACTGTGGGATGGTACTAGGAAAAGTGCTATACACATTTTCAGCCATTTAACAGATGACCAATGGACCAAGGCTAGAAAGTCGCATTTTATACTTATAAGTTGCAAGTGTTATAAGTTGAGCAGTGGTATTGTCCCTACTTCTGAGCCAGAAGGCCTGGTTTCAATTCCCACCTCCTCCAGACTGAATCATAACATGTCTCAACAGTTTGATTAAAATACCTATAAGTGATGTGGACAATGGGAACCCAGTGGATGTGGTGTACCTAGACTTCCAAAAGGCCTTTGACAAGGTGCCGCACAAGAGGCTACTACATAAGATAAGGATGCATGGCATTAAGGGTAAAGTATTAGCATGGATAGAGGATTGGTTGACCAACAGGAAGCAAAGAGTGGGGATAAATGAGTGCTATTCTAGCTGGCAGTCAGTGACTAGTGGTGTGCCTCAGGGATCAGTGTTGGGACCGCAAATATTTACAATTTATACAGATGATTTGGAGCTGGGGACCACGTGTAGGGTGTCAAAGTTTGCAGATGACACTAAGATGAGTGGCAAAGCAAAGTGTGCAGAGGACTGTGAAACTTTGCAGAGGAACATAGATACATTGAGTGAGTGGGCAAAGGTCTGGCAGATGGAATACAATGTAAATAAATGTGAAGTCATACATTTTGGTAGGAGTAATAGTAAAAAGGATTATTACTTGAATGATAAAAAGTTGCAGCAGGCTGCTATGCAGAGGGACCTGGGTGTCCTTGTGCATGAATCACAGAAGGTAGGTCTGCAGGTACAACAAGTAATTAGGAAGGCAAATGGAATTTTGTCCTTCATTGCTAAAGGGATTGAAATAAAAAGCAGAGAGGTTATGTTGCAGCTGTACAAGGTGCTGGTGAGGCCACACCTAGAGTACTGTGTGCAGTTTTGGTCTCCTTACTTGAGAAAGGATGTACTGGCACTGGAGGGGGTGCAAAGGAGGTTCACTAGGTTGATTCCGGAGTTGAGGGGGTTGGCTTATGAGGAGAGACTGAGTAGATTGGGATTATATTCATTGGAATTCAGAAGATTGAGGGGGGATCTTATAGAAACATATAAAATTATGAAGGGAATAGATAAGATAGAAGTAGAGAGGATGTTTCCTCTAGCAGGTGAAGCTAGGACAAGAGGGCATAGCCTCAAGATTAGAGGGAGCAGATTTAGGACTGAACTGAGAAGGAATTTCTTCACCCAGAGGGTTGTTAATCTATGGAATTCCTTGCCCAGTGAAGTAGTTGACGCTACTTCAGTAAACGCATTTAAAAAAAAGTAGATTTTTTTTGAACAATAAAGGAATTAAGGGATATGGTGAGAACGCGGGTAAGTGGATCTGAGTCCACGAAAGGATCTTATTGAATGGTGGAGCAAGCTCGAAGGGCCAGACGGCCTACTCCTGCTCCTAGTTCTTGTGTTCTTGTGATCAATATCAAACAAATTAACTTCACAGTTGATAAATGCATATCCGGAATCTTCTTAGCAGATAACGTACAGAAGGGCCAGAATGGAGAATTACATTGGCAATATGAGAGTTGGCATGATACGTTACCCATATTGACAGAATGAGTGAGAAGGCTTATACAAGAGGAACAAGTGGAAAGTAGCATTACCCATACCTTCTCCTAATTCACTTGCTCAGATAAAATACTGCATGCTGCTGGTTTAGAATTAGTGATTTGCAATGTCAAAAGACATCAACAAATGCTTGATGTTATGAAACCACCAGCAAAGCAAGAGCATGATACCTGTATTACTGGATCTGTTTATCAATTTTGGGTTAATGAGTAGTTTAATAGTGACCTAGATAACATGACCACAACAAAATCATCATCATTCAACATAAATAAACATCCATAGCCTTTTCATAAACCTGAATAAATCAGAAGTCTATGTACCAGCCAGCCCAAGAAAAGCATTAGCAAGATATGCAGAGATATATAACTGTGTCAGATGGTAGAAGCACTAGTGCAATGATTTGAAAGAGAATGGAAAATATGAACTACACAAACTTGAACAGCAGCAAACTGTTGACCCAAAAGGGATATTTTGTCTGTGGAACATGCTGAAGCATTTTGACTTAATAGCAACTGGTATGGACCTCAGCTCTGATTTTCTTTGTAATAAGAGTGCATCTTCTAGTACAAAGGACTTCCAGCAAAAAAAATTCTTACCATATGTGTGTTAGATGTCTAAACGTGTGTTTGTGTAAACAAGCAAGAGTATATTATTGTGCATCTCATTGGAAGGAAATCAACGTTAAACCTATAAAATTGGAAAGGAGTGCTCAATTAACAGTTTAAAAAGTTGTTGTGGTGATGGAGGAGGTGAAAATATAATCTCCAATTTGGGAATAGAGATCTCAAAAGGAAAAGTTGGAGTTTAATTGTTTATCTCCTTAACACTTACAAACCATTAGTCATTTTGTTCCCACAGATTATTTTCCTTTGTGCAAGATATCGAAAACTTTTTGTTGTAATGCTGATTAAATAAGGATGATTACTTTTCTTCAGGGATTATAGTATTGTCTGTGCTCAATATGACTGGCATCAGGTGCACAATATTATAAGTTTATATGAAGACTTTGATTGGGAGCTCTAAGAAATAAAACTTCATAATGTCAGACAAAATCTCAGACATATAAACAGTGAGAACATTAAGGCATATAACACTAATTGTATACCACTAACTCCTGGAATCCTTGAGAGTAATACAAAAGGCGTGATATATTTCAGTAATGTCATACAGGGCTGTCTATGTAATTTCTATTAGACAGCCATGATTCACATGCTTTATTGAGTAACTGTGACACTTCAAAGTGTCAATAAGTCGTTCAGATTTTCAATCTTTTTCCCATGCCTATTAAAGGCATATATCCTTGTTGGAAAGTAGCTGCAAAGAAATGAGCAGCCCTTTAGTATCTTATCCAAGTAAACATTTATTTTGAGTCTATTTAGAGGTGGCAGTCTATTCAAGTGTGGGAGCATCCTTGCAAAATTAAATTATATTCTTAAGCAATGTCCACACACTTGCACAATAAGGATAGTTGACTTGTCGGCAGATTGGGAAACCTGAGCTGATATTTTTCCCTGCCTGACTGAGGGGTCTACGAGTAATTGAGTAAATCCCCACTGAGATCAACTAATTCTGTGAACTCCAAAAAATCAAACTTAAAATTTTCGTTGATATAGGATTACTACCTGTCTGGCATCTGATAAACTGTGCTACCATCATGCATCCTCCACTAACTAATAGGTACTCAATACTGCAAAGGCTATGGGCCCTCACAAAATTCTGGCAACAATACTGAATACTTGTGCTTAAGAACAATCTGTGCTGCTGGGCAAGCTGTTCCTGCACAACTGCATTCTCTTCCTTCAACATCAATGCATAGTGTACACCATGTACCATCTATAAATGTACTGCAGCAACTCACAAAGTCTTCCTCCAAGCCAATGTTCTCTACCACGTGAAGAACAAGAACTGCAAACGTACAGGAACACAATCATCTGCATGTTCCCTTCCGAGTCACAAACCATCCTGACCTCAAAATATATTGCCATTCTTTCACTGTTGTGTATTCCTCAATTCTTTTCCTAACAACACCTTGGATGTCCCAATACAAAATCATCTGCAGCAGTTCAAGAAATCAGCTCTACCTCTAGCTTCTCAAAGGCAATTAGAGATAAGCATTAAGCCTGTGACACCTACATCCTGTGAATAAATGAAAATAATCATTATTTTACATTGCATTGAAACAAAGGAGTTCTGATTGCAGACTCAAATCTCTTCCCTATCATTTGAGTTCTACTTTGAGTACTGAGGAAGTGTCACTCAACCCGAAATGTTAACTTTGATTTTTCTCCACAGATGCCGCCAAACCGACTTAGTTTTTCTAGCAATTTCTACTCATGTTTCTCCCTTGTCAGTGGGGTTCCCAATCTCAAGGGTGGTGGGTGATGTGTTAAAGGTGTGCCACCCCACCCCTTGTGGGAGTAGAAAGGTGGATTTAGTTCTTAGGGAACAGCTGCATTGGTAAATGACGAACAGCAAATCACTTGGGTATGGTGAGTTAAACTTGAAGGGGAGAAATTAGAGATTGTGTAAGCTTGTTAAACGTATTTATTTTTATCCAAACAATTTTCTACTTTCTTTAAGGTTTTGATTCTTGTTGCAATTTGGGTAGTTTCTGAAGAAGCCCGATAACAAGTAAATCATATAAAAGCAACAAAAACAAAAATTGTTAGAAAAGCTCAGCTGGTCTGGCAGCAGTTGAGGAGAGAAATCAGAAGTAACGTTTCAGGTCCAATGACCCTTCCACAGAACTGTTGCAGCATAGATAAAACACCGTGTATTTTAATCTGAGTTGACATCCCTGGATACAAATATGCAGGGAATTTGCAGAATATGGTGATATCACAATTGTGACAAAACAACTTAATTTAACTAAAGGAAAAACAATACAAATGAAACTTTGCTTCTTGATTAAACATGCACATGGGCATTTCTTTTCGGCAAAGTTCGCACAGCCACCTTGTTGCAGACAGGAAATGGGTTGTGAGTCATCACCGTACAGCAATTGTGCATCAAGTTACCAGAGAAACACGTTGCAAACAAAAGGTTTTAGGTTGAACGACCCAAAATTATACTTTTCCAAAATGACTTTTCAAAACGTGAACCAATGTTTAAATTACTTTTAGCGTTTGCTGCAACTTACAGACGGTTTTTGGAGTTTACTATTATTAAATCAAAATGAAATGTCCCCGCTTTAACAAGGCGCGGAGTTTAATTTGGCGCCGAGCTTGTAACATCTGAGTAGTTGGCGCCAGGCGAAATATAATGAAGAACCAAACAGAGAGGCGAGAACTCAATGAAATTGAATTTGCCGAAGAAAGAGGAATGTTATGTTGGTAATTTAGGCTTTTGTTAATCTCCGGTCACTCATGGCCGAAGAGAAGAAGCTAAAGTTAAAGCGGAGGAAAGTTACTGCCCAATCTAGGAGGGAGTTGAACCCTAACCTACGGCTCCCAGCTGTCTGCCATTTAATTGAAGAAACTGTTAGTGATTCTACCAGAGAGCAGCCAGGAGCTGAGAGGAAGGAGTAAGTTATCGCGGTTTAGGGCCCGCTGAGTTTCTAATCAAACGGCCAAACCGATTACAGCAATTAAAGGACAAACTGAGTGGTTGCAGGTCCACCCTAATGAAGGAAAATGAAACTCGAATTTTGCGTAAAAATAGCATCAGCACAATTCTGCCGACTAACCCGTTTCTAGGCTGTATGTTACACAATGATGGTCGTAAATCTGTGGTAGATGGGGGATATACAGCATTTCACTACCTCGGATAAAAATAATCCTGTTTAACATAAATTTGGAAGTTCATGATCAAACCAATCACCATAAATGTGAAATAAAAGAGAACAAGGTGGAGTTGATACTTTTACTTGTGATTTTGCCTTACTCTGAAATGGGAGTAAGCTTCGATTGAAAATGGTTACATACAAAGTACGGTTAATTTTAATAAAACAGTTGAAGTGGCATAATATATTCGCTCATTATATCCAGTAGTAGCGCTTTCATCCGCTTTTAAATATTTCACATAATTTTGAAGAGGCGTGGCTCATATAAGTATAGAAGGGTCTAGGCCCGAAACGTCAGCCTCTCTGCTCCTATGATGCTGCTTGGCCTGCTGTGTTCATCCAGCCCTGCACCTTGTTGTCAAGTATAGATGTAGCAGCTTTTCTTTGCACCCAGCAAGACTCCCTTCCATCGGTGGTAAACTAATAGTTACTGTTTGAGCTTTTCCGAGTCCCTCACAGTTGACCTCGTAGTGAAGAACCAGTTGGGAGTCTGGCATGGAATCTACATATCTTCTCTAACTTTTGTTACAAATAGTTAATTTGCCTAATCTGTCTATGGTTACTGAGATGTAACAAGCAATGCCTTGTTATTTACGATGTGTTATCTTCTATTTGAGACTTTTTGTGGTCCACCCTTGACAACTGAACAGTCCCTTTAGACTAGCAGCAGTCAACCTGAAATAAAAAGCCATAGTAGTTGGTACTCGGGCATAACATAATATTATAGTAAACGGCATCTCTGAGTGAGATAAGTAGTGGGCAACAAGATTAGAGATTTAGGGGAAAAAAAAATCACATGAATGACAGTTGTTATTAACACTAAAGTCCTTGTATTTTCAGGTTGCCATTTGCTGTTTCCACCTGCATAAACAACAATGATTTGAATGAGAATGACCATATTTGGGCTGAATTGATAAAATCTCTGTTTCCGGGCATGGAAGTGACAAATTGGAAAACTATGCTAGTGCCAGAGCTGCCTCCTGACCCAGAAAAGGTATTTTTTAAAATCATTCAGAATGTGGATGCTGCTGGTAAGGTCAGCATTTATTGCTCAGTCTTAACTGACCTTGGTCAAAAATCACGTAGCTCCAGGTTATAGCCCAACAGGTTTATTTGAAGAAACAAGCTTTCAGAGTCTCGCTTCTTCTTCAGGTGTCAAGGTGACCTTGAGAAGGTAATGGTGAGCTTCCTGCTTGACTACAGCTGAGTGGCTTGCTATGCCATTTCAAGGGGCAGTTATGAGTCAACCACACTGGTCTCTTGGAACAGTTTAATCTGAATAAGGATGGCAGATTTTTTTCCCTGAAGATTACTGGTGAACTAAACAGATGTCTTTTGTATCGAGCTTGGTCCAGTGATGGACATAAGAGCTGAAGTCCAAAGGTGAGGCTAGAATGATTCCAGACAGTGTTTGACCAATAAAGGCATCAGGGACACCTATTAAAACTGTAGCAGTGGGAACTGGAGTAATTATTTAAGCTACTTTTTTTTCCTTGTTATTCATTCACAGGATGAGGGCACTGCTGGTGAGGCAGCATTTATTGCCCATCCCTAATTGCCCAGAGGGCAGTTAAGAGTCAACCACATTGCTGTGGGTCTGGAGTCACATGTAGGCCAGACCAGGTAAGGATGGCAGTTTCCTTCCCTAAAGTACATTAGTGAACCAGATGGGTTTTTTCGACAATGGATTCATGGTTATCATTAGATTCTTAATTCCAGATATTTATTGATTCAAACTCTACCATCTGCCATGGTAGGATTTGAACCTGGGTCACCAGAACATTATTTGGGTCTCTCCATTAACAGTCCAGTGATAATACCACTAGGCCATCGCCTCCCCTAAATGCTTGGTGTCATACCTAATACACAGTAAGATAGTTGTGGCTTTTGGTGTCCAGTCATCTCAGCCTCATGACATCACTGCAAGAGTGCCTCAGGGTAGTGTCCTCAGTCAACCAGCTTCAGCTACTTCATCAATGATTTTCCCATCATAAGGTCAAAGATTGGGATTAGTTGCTGATTGCACAGTGTTCAGTTTCATTTGCAAAACCTCAGATGATGAAGCAGACTATGCTTGCGTGCAGTAATGCTGATAAGTGGCACATAACATTTGCACACCTTCAGTGTCAGGCAATAACCATCTCCACATGGTGGGAGTCCTAGCTGAAGTTTCCATTAGTAGCTTTCAATTGGGTCTCAATTCCAGGACCAGAATACATTTAAAGACAACTGTTTAGTATTATCCTGATGAGTTGATTTATAATGTTTATTACTCCTCTTTGGTTTTGCTTTTCAAACTGATGATTTTGGAATTTCACCTTTGAAATGCTGATATGATTAATTGAGTAAATCTGTTTCGTTTGAGTTTTGGGGTGGGTGTGAGAGAATGCAGTTAATTTAACAGACTGAACTGTTTTTCTAGTTGCCAACGTATATAAAAATAGCGATTCAGCCATTGTTGGCTTACATATATTTCCCGTGTAATACTGCATTGGAAATGGGCTGTTCAGATCAACAAGTCCTTGATCCAGTGTGGATTCTGTTGAGTCTTGTTCATTGTTTGTGATTCCATCCACCTGGATTGTGGGTTAATGCCAGTTGCCATTAGCCACTGTTAACTAGAACTGCTGGTGCAATTTTCTACACTTCCATGGTAGGTTTTTCAATTATTTGTGATTGGGAATCTTGGTTATGTTCATATTTTCTGCTTCGTGGAGCCCAGTGGTGTTTCGGCAATTAGCAGGTGGTCAATGTTGGTCAGCACTGGGAACCATCCAATTGAAACAGTCTGATAGCATCTTCACTGTACTCAGCTGCCACATCACAATCTCTGTGTGATGACTGTGAGGCAGATCGAGATGAGGCCCCTGCTGAGGCTTTCCAAGTCACAAACTCTTAGTCTTATCCTAATGACTAACTTTAATTTTGGAATCTATTCTGTTAACACGGGTAGTTAATCGTGAATTCCAAGCAATTACCTGTCACAGGTTATTACACTAAACTTTTACAGCAACTATATGGTGGACATATCCTGCATCAAATCCTGGAGACCTGTTTATGTAATAGACATAGCGTTGCTAATGCAAGCTCATTGCTCATGGACTGCTACTTCTAGTTTGGTGCCTCCAGCTAATTTAAAGTGGGCATCTGTATTTTCATTCCATAAGATTAATACGTTGCCAGGAAAGAACTCAATGTTTCTTTCTATGGAAGATGGATTACCCATGACCTGAACGTTTCCCTGGACACGAATCTTAAAGGCTAAATACTGCAGATGCTGGAAATCTGAAACAAACACAGAAAGCTGGAGAAACTCAGCAGGTCTGGCAGTGTCTGTGGAGAGAGAATCTGCCGAGTTTCTCTCTCCATAGATGCTGCCAGATCTGTTGAGTTTCTTCAGCTTTCTCTGTTACAGAGATAGTAGGAACTGCTGATGCTGGAGAATCTGAGATAACAAGGTGTAGTTCATCCAGCTGTACACCTTGTTATCTCGCTTTCTCTGTGGTTGTTTCTGGACACTTATCAGATAACACTGGCAAAACAGTCAATAGTAGCCTGAATCAGGTCTGGGCACTAGCTGGGATGTTAAAGGGGAGTAAACAGTTAGAACAATTTGCATTGCAAAGTCTTCCCAGTGAATCTGTTATGTTCTGTCACCTATCATTTCAACTCTCTCGTACTAATGAGTCCAAAACTGTATACTGCTCCATTAGCGATCTTGCTCAATTTTTAGATGCGCTGTTACATCTTGATTAATATTTTATGTTCTATACCAAGTGTGTTATATTGCTGGAGCTCAAGGTAGGCAGATCTTATGTGCGAATTGTTTTTCATACATAAAGCACGCCTATTTCTATTTCATTTACTTATTATTGAATATCCACTGGCATGCTCGTGTATATGTTGTGGGTGTGTATATCTCAGTATTATAAAACACGTTCCATGTTACAGTGTGCAAAGCTGCTGTAATGCAGTCAGGATTGATTAGATATTAAAATAAACGATTGAAAATCCAGACCCTGGTATTTTGACATGGTGGGAAGGGTGACCAACAAGTGCACTGAGATGAAAATGCTTATAACATTTTTAAGACATGAGCAAAGATTGAATGTTTAGGACTTAATATGTTAGCAACTTAGGCTCTTTTGAGTTCTTTTGTCCCAAAGTGCTGATGATTCTGGAGCATATGTACCCAAGTAATTCCAAGCTCCCACAATCTTATCCAAGTGACCAGCCTTCGTGTGACAGCATTGCAGAAAGAAAGTTACTGTTGCCAGAATGGCATCAATTAAAATGCTGTGTCGTGAATTATTGTATTTGGGAAAGGAGAGAGTAAATAGGAAAATTTGGAGGGCAGTGTATCTCTCACCCGCAGAAAGGAAATGCTTTCCTAGCGCAGGTGATGGCCTACTGGTATCATCACTCAGCTATTAATTCAAGAGACTTAGGTTCAAATCCTACATGGTAGATGGTTGAATTTGAAGTCAATTAAAGTGTAGAGTTAAGAGTCTAATGGTGACCATCAAACCATTATTGATTGTTGGAAACCCCATCTGCTTCACTAATTTCCTTACGGAAGGAAACTGCCATCCTGGCCTGGTCTGGCCAACATGCGATAACTTTTAACAGCCCTCTAGGCAAACACATTGAATTAGACCCTGTATACAAACCACCGAGAAGCAAAACCGGAAATAATACTGATCACCCCAGCAAACAGAGGCATATAAATAACAAGCAGGACAGAACACCGATGCTTCACCGGAGGTGCAGTGATGATGTTACCTAGCAGGGTGACGAAACGTTTGCAACCAAACCCACCAGTTCGGCAAGCATGTCTACAACCTCAGCCCTCTGGGCAGTTAGGGTTGGGCGGTAGTTGCTGGTCTAGCCAGCTATGCCCATATCATGTGACTGCATTAAGAAAAATTGAGGAGAGATTTGAGTCTAACTGAGTACTTTCATACCATAATGGTATTTTATCTTATTGGGAAGAAATAATGCTGTTTGTATCTGCAGGATGCCGATACTGGTTAAACTTGACTGTCTTTTAATTTTGTCCATAACAGGTACGAAAAAGTACAGAACCTGTTATCTCTGCAGGAAAAGAGACTTTTGCATGGATACCTTTCCCACCTGTGTGCAGAACAGTGAATCCGGAAATAAAGCACAGATCTCACTTTTTCCTCAATCAGGGAGATGTGTTCAGGAAAAGGGATATGATAGATATCTCTGAACCCCAAATGGGCAACTCTCAACTTTTTTTATCAATGAGAAGTGAAGGCAATTTATCTTCCTTAGATGAGCCAAAAGGAAATTTAACACCTGAAGATGTTTTTGGATTAGATCCATCATTGTTCTCTCCAGAACGTGCTGCAAGCAAGCATGAGAAATCTTACCTAGTGGATGAGCAACATGGCAGAGAACATATGCCAGCTGATGTTACTCACTGTCCCACTGCATCTCTTCAGCAAAACAAAAAGGAACCAAAGCAGTCAGTGTTTGAGCCACAGTCCAACTTGAAGCCCCACAAGGACAATATAAAACAGCACAATGTGGCAATAAAAGAGATATTCTGTGCCGAGGACAATGCCGATGTAATTACAGAGGAATGCCAGGACCATACATTCTCTGTTGATGGGTTCTCTACCACCAGCAAGATGGGTACAGTAGCTGCTGTCAATAAAGGAAAGCCTAACACACAGGTAGAAGGAGAATTGGAGCTGGAGAGCTGTCCAATGTGCTTAATGCAATTTCCGGCAGGGTATGTACACGTATGGCTGCTTCTTGCATGTTCTGGCTTCCTTTATATTGCCCATTTACAATGGAAATTAGGAGGTAATTTTTTCTCTGAGAATTGTTGATGTTTGGGATTCTCCTTGCCGGTGAGCATTGGAGGCTAGATTATTGAATATAATAAAGGTTGTGTTAGACAGATTTTTGATTCACAAGCGAGTTAAGAGCGGAAATGTGGAGTTAAGGTCATGAGCAAATTGGCCATGATCTTCTTATTGAAGGGTAAGCTAGCTTGGTGGCTAAATAGATTATTCCTATTTCTTATTATTCAATCTACAAGGATCTGTTTTAATGTAAAGACAGAAATGCTGGAAATGTCTAAGCAGGTCTGAAGCAGAATTAATGTTTCATGTTGATAGCCTGTTGTCTGACATTTTCTGTTTCCTTTCTATAGATGCTGTCACGTGTTGAATAAGCCCAGCATTTCCTGTTTGTATTTTAGATGGCTAGCATTATGCCTTTGTAGAACTCTCTACTCTTGTTGTAAAACAGTGTTTATGGTTTTCCCAAACTATGACTGGTTAAATGCACCCATGCAGAGGAGAAAATTCCTGGGTTTAGCTTCCACTTGGTCCTCAAAGAACTGTTCTTGGGTGGTATGGAGAGCTTGATGTGGCTGATCGGGGTGGGGGTCTGCGTGTGAGATGCCTCGAGGGCCCTGGCAGAATTAAGGCTGATGATCAGAAACCTGGTCAAAGGAGGATGTTGCACAATGCGTACAGGAATTGGTGGAACGATTGAGAAGTTTAGGTATGGAATATGAGTTTGGCAATCTAATTCATGTTTAGGGATTTGGCAGCTCAAGACACAGCCAACAACAGTGGAGCAATTTTATTTCTAAAAGATTGGAATGTTCAAAGATCAACATTAGAGGAGCACAAATATGAGGGTTGTGCAACTGGAGGAAATGGCAAACAAGTTGGCAAATCTTTAAAATGAAGGCATTGTTTAACCAGGACCCACAGAAGGTCAGTGAACATTGGCGATAGGTGAATGGAACTTGATGTGAGGGCACAGGAAGCTGAATTTTGAAGATGTGGTGTGATTCCACACAAGGAGGCAAGAAAAGCAGAAGGGAGGGGCCAGAAGGTGTTACACCATTGTTCCTGGACACGGTCTCATCGTCATGACTCTTTTTGTGCTTGCAGGTCATGAGAAAAATAAAGTTCAGTTTTACAGAAGTATGAAGATTTAAATGATTTTTAAAAAAAAAGCATTTGCTCTTTGTTTAGTATGTGTCCTTTTCCAAATTCGTATTGATATAATCTTAAATGGTTTTAAAGGAAGATAAAGAAATCAATGAAGCTCTTATTAAAGCTTTTTTAAGAAGATGTAACAATTGTAGAGAGATTTTAAAGTACAATCACATTATCATTGGTACGCTTGGTGAGGGATGCCATGCCTCACAGGGAGAGCATGCTAGAAGTCAAGGTCTGCTATTCCTGGAGTCATCAGATAGTATTTTATCAAAGTATGCATAAAATTCCCCAATTTACTTGTCTATTTAGATAATAAAATACAGTCCAGATTTCTGTACTTAACAAGAATTACTATTTATTACAAATAAGTAGATTGTAGCTACTGATAAAGTACTATGAACTGTTGACATAAAATACTTGTTAAAATGCTAACTCCCTTATAACCCCCATGAATATGTGCATACATGTAATGGCCTCTGTCCACCAAGTTTGTTGAAATAATCCTTTTGCTGCTGTGACTTACTATCCTTTGATCTCTCTTCTGTGAGGATGTGAAAAGAATCAGGAAGCACAGGTGATTGGAGACTTTATAACTTGTGAACCAATTTGTTTGTTGAAAGTAGCACTAACATCAATTGGTGAGAGAAAGTAATTGGCTTTCTTCAGGCATTTTCTACTGCAGAGAGACACAATCTCCCCTTTCAGGTGTCCAAAGGCTTCTCTCAGTATCATTGACACTCACAAGCTGTTCAGCTATCTGGAGCCAATCACAGTTGTTGGCAGGCTAATGGCTTTCGTCATCAACAACTGGTCACCTCTCCCCAAACCAGTCAGTTACGTACTGCTGGCTGAATCTTACTATGTACACACTACATGGTGCGAGTCATTTGCATTGAGACTCCCACACTGGTTGAACAAAGTAGCAGTGTAAACGCAACCTTCAATGAGTTTCGATAATTTGCTTTAACAACTACAGTAATTCCTTCCACAATCTGAACCTAAAAAACAGTCCAGTTCAGTCCACAATCTGAATTACAAGGGTACGTTAATGCTTTATTTAAAAGGATACGTTAATCTTTATTTAGTGACAAGGTAACCTGAGCTGGATTTAAGTGGGCATTAGCACCATAAAAAAAAATTAGGAGACCAACTGAGATTAACTCCTTTTGGAAGGTCTTTTTGGGGCGTTTGTCTTCAAATGTTTTAACTTCTTGTCTGTTAGTTTCAAGTGTAGATACCTTAAATTTCCTCCATTCTCTTTTCACTCCCACCAAAAACACCCCAAAAAAATTCAGGTACCCTAATTTCACAATGCTGTGGGTTTCTTAGCATAAATTCAAGTTGTAATTTTGAATTTTGTGTATGAAAAAACAAACAGGAAAAATCATTTTATGAAGTAAAAGGAAAATGTGTTTTCACGGCTATTTGGGGATATTTTAAGTTTGAAACATTTTCATATTTTATCTGTGGACAAAATAGAAAATTGGTATATTAAATAAGTATATTATTTTAGATTAGACCTTCTATCAGTGTCAGCTAATCGAAGTCTACATGAGGAAGCTGAGGGAGGGTAGTCTTTGTGCAATCAGGAGGGTCAAAGCTGACAGAAATCCTGTCCTCATTGCTTTAATGATAGAATCGGTAGAGAGAAGCCGGGAAATAAAGTCTGAGGCCTCGATTAGTTATGACAAGCTTTGTCATTGTCTTGAAATTAATTGATCCCTAAAAATTGAAAGAATTCAGTTACCAAGTTTGTTTTAGTTCCGGACACTTAAATTATTTTAATGTGGCTGCAAAATGTTGAAATATTCATAATTACATTATATCTGTAAGGGAATGTTGCCTGACCCCAATAGTGAATGGCAGTAATGAAATAACTAGGCCCAATGGAAGTCTTCAAATTAACATTCATGTAGAGCTGATTCAGGATTTGGCGAATTGTCTCTGTTTTCTTCAACAACAGCTTACATTTATTATATTGGATGTAATGTAGTCAGAGGTCTGCAGACACCTTACAGTGCCACAGTAGGAGATATTGGGACAGAGATGTTGGGTCAGCGGGTGTTAATGCCAGAGATGGATTTAAAAACATTTTGGAATATTCTAAAACTTGTGGTATTGCTGAATTCGGAACAAGTGTAGGTAAGTGAGCAGAGGGGCAATGGGAAAATGGGACTTGATAAGAGTTTATGCCATGTATATTTATTTTCGGTTTTGTATAGTTTCTCAAAGCTACCTCAACAAAATAAGTGAATCAGCTGGTGGCCACAGTTACATGAGTGAAACTGGCAGATATCACTTCTTCAGTAGCCATTTTAACAACCAGAAAATTATTTAAATTATTTTGTAAAGATAAGGATTATTATTTTGTTTTAAGGAGATGGAGGGGGCATGGGGATGAACTGAAAGTTGAGTATGGTACAGCAATCAAATTATGTCCTTCTAAATCGCTATCTGGTATTTGTGTTCCTCTCACAATGCATCAGCCTAGGCAGTCTGGGATTCAGTAGGTGTGATGGCCAGGCACAGATTCAAACTAACTTGTGAAAATTCTCCTGGGAGATTCTTTTCATGCGGTGATTTCCTACAATCTGGAATGCATTAACTGAAGGAATGGTGGAAGCGGATTCTATTTCAAAAGGAGATTGGATATGTATTTGAAAAGTGAAGATATGCAGTGGACTGAGGTTAATGGGATAGTGTTTTCAAGAGCTGGCACAGACACAGTGGACCAATGGCTACTTTCTGTTCTGTGGTTTTCTCTAGAGAAACTTAGAATGCTGGAGAAAAAGTAGGCCATTCAACACTTTGAATCTCCTGCATCATTCAAAATGATCATAGCTGATCATCCAACTCTGTATCCTGTTCCAGCTTTCTCCCTAGATCCTTTGATCCTTTTAGTCCTTTGAACAATATCTACAAGTCTTCAAGCTTTGGCCTGAACAATTTCCTTTGGCAGAGAATTGCCCGGGCTTATCCCTCTCTGGATGATGAGATATGTCTGCATTGCCTAAAAGGCCTACTTCGTATCCTTTTACTGTTTCTGACTCTGGTTCTGATCCCTGGTCATCAAGAACATCTTCTTGCATCTACTCTGTCTAATCCTGTTAGAGTCTTTTAGGTTTCTATGAGATTCCCTCTCATTCATCTAAGCCCTCATGAATATAGTTCTAACTGAACCAGACTCTCCCTGTACGTCAGTTCCGCCATCGTAGGAATCAGTCAGGTAAATGTTTCCATTCCGTCGATAACCAAAATGCCCTTCCTGAGAAAAAGAGATCAAAATTGCACATGATACTCAATATCACAGTGTCCTGCACAATTGCAGCAAGATATCCCTGCTCTTATACTCAAATCCTTTTGCTATAAAGGCCAACACATTATTTGCCTTCTTCACCGTCTGCTGCATCTGTATGTTTACTTTCATTGAGGAAACTG
The DNA here is from genome assembly GCF_021869965.1 of Rhincodon typus. Taxonomy (NCBI): domain Eukaryota; kingdom Metazoa; phylum Chordata; class Chondrichthyes; order Orectolobiformes; family Rhincodontidae; genus Rhincodon; species Rhincodon typus. The sequence goes on along the minus strand of NC_063362.1, from coordinate 13,458,857 downwards.
AAGTCTTATAACACAACTCCCTTTCCCATTCTTTCCCCATTCAGATAATCTGCATGCCTTTTTTTTTTGCTACTGAAATGGATAACTTCACATTTCTCCACATTATGCTGCATTTGTCATGTATTTGCCTGTTGCACTTGCATTTCTCTGCATCCTCCTTACAGTATACCCTCCAACCCAGGTTTGTATCATCTGCAGACTAGGAAATGTGACATGTAGTTTCTTCATCTGAATCATTCCACTGGTCACTGCCTGTCATTCGGAAAAAAACCTGTTTACTCCTGTTCTTTATTTCCTGTCTGCCAACCTATTCTTAATCATTTTCACTACATGACCTCAAATCCCATCCACATCAATTTTGCATGCTGATTTCTAATGAGGGACCTATCAAAAGCCTTCTGAAAATCTAAGGAAACCACATTCACCAGCTCCCTCTTATCAACACTGACAGTTACATCCTTAAAAAACAGTCCAGCAGATACGTCCAGTATGATGTTAATCCATACTTCCTCTGTCCAATCCCGTCACTATCTTCTGAGTGCTCTGCTATTACATCTTTTATAATGGTCTGTAGCATTTTTCGTACTACCACTGCCAAGCTAACCAGTCTATAATTTGCGTTTTTGCTTTGCCTCCCTTATTAATTGGTGGACCCTCCAAACCAAAGGAACTGTTCCAGAGTCTATAGAATTTTGGAAGATGACCACTCTCACATTTGCTATTTCTTGAACTACTTCCTTAAGTAATCTGGGATGAGGGTTATCAGGCTCTGGGGATTTATCTGCCTTTAATCCCATTAGATTCCTCAATATCATTTCCCTACTAATACTAATTTCTTTCACTTCCTCTTTTCCATCAGGCCCTGAGTTTCTCCATATTTTTGGAATGTTGGATTTGAGTCTTTCTTTGTGAAGACAGAATTAAAGTACGTATTTGAGTAGAGTGCCATTGCTTTGTTTCCCATTATAAATCCTCCATTTCTGGCTGTAGGGGACTTAGATTAATTTTTACTAATCATTTTCTCTTCACATATCTATAAAAGCTTTTACTATTGGTTTGTAGGCACTCTGTAAGCTTAGTCTCATAGACACATCATTCCCAATCTCTCTCCCGTAACCTGCTTATTGACATCATTCATTTGCATCTTCAACAAATGGAAAGTTTGCTATTATTTAGTCCTGAGGGTGTAATGCATAAATCTCCAGGGAAAGCTCCAGGGATTTTGTTTCAGAAACTTAAAACTGTTTTGAGCCTGCAAGACATGTTTAGGTTCTAGATTTGGATCTTGAGATGAAGATCCACAAATGTCACTCTCCTCTGCCTTAAAGGAGTAAAAGTGCATATGTTTTTGTGATGTGTACAAGATTATAGCCTGCATGCACCATTAATGTTTTCATTGTGTTTGATAAAGGGAATGCTGCAAATATTTTTGAACTTGACATTGGTATTATGGTAACATTTGGGGAAAAAGTAATTGGACACATTTTAGAAGCACATTTCAAATGGGGGGGGTGGTAATTGTAGTTTTTGATAATTGGGTAAAATGATTGATTTCAGATTTGTTATGTAATTCCAGTACAGCACCAACATAGCTGAGTCTAAACTACACTTGGAGACTCGAGCCAACTGGGGATGGATAATTTATGCTGGCTTTGCCAACAATGCAATGTTGCAAGAATAAACAAAAAAGTACCACACTGTTGTTTCCACATATCTGTTTTACTTACTGTCAAGAGTTAAAATTACATGACTAAAGGATGGATTTCCGCTTAATCTTTCTGACACCTTGACCTTATAATGGTGGGTAGGATCTGGATGCAGAAGACTCTTATCTTCCTTACTCCCAATTTCCAACTGAGCCAACTTGTGGCAGTAAAGGAAGAGATGCTGGATAGAAGGCCAACTTGAACTCATTTGGATTATACCGATTTAGTGTTGAGTTCAAAAGGACCTGTTAATTACACTGTGAGAGTCACAGATTGATGGAGTAAAACTTGATGCTCTGGAAGGATGATTAAAATAGCCCTGTTTTTAAACTTGAAACAAATTGCAGCCCTGTGAGAGTTTTAAAAAAGATGCTCTGCTGGATTGCTTTTATTGACCGGCAGAGGTTCCAAAAGAAAAAGCAGCACCTGGTGGGGTAGTTTCAGTACAGCTGTTTGACATTTCCCTGAAGGCTATCATTACAAATGGTTGGCTGAGTTTCAAATGTTACAATTATCTCACCAGGGGTTCTGAATTCAGTCTAAGTAAGCTATTAAAGGGTAACTGTATGTGAGATCTGAATAAAAGTTTGTTGGCTTTTATAAGAGATTAATCAGTTTTGGTCATGTAGAAACTTTTAATTGATTTCATGAATTGGAATTTTTTTTACTATCAAATATGTAGGAATGAACTTTAATAGAGTCCGATGTTTTTCTCATATGCATGCAATTCCTTAGGTGTGCCAATTATAGATACTTGATCCGTGGCTAAGGAGATGGCATGGAGGGTTTGAGCGTCCATAAGGAGCTAGGTGTTGAATATCAGTTAGCTTTCAGCTGGTGCAGAGGATATGACAGACTATGGTGGAGTGAGGACTAAAGGGCCTAACAACTTCTAATACACTGGCACAAAGTTCCAAAGAACTGAGGCGGGACTTACAACCAGCTTGTTTTGGCACTTGCATGCCTTCATGGCTGGGGAGACTATTTTGTACTAAAGTGAAAATTGGGTTTTCTGGGGTACTTTTTAACCAAGGTGGATTTGATGGGCCAAAGTTGTTAGGATAGATAGTTGGTAGTCAACTGCATGATGCAATAAACATTTGAAATCACGAGGCAAGCCATATTTAACTGGTGAGATTTTTGATCAGCCTGACTTGTGGACAAAATATATCCTCTCATTCCATTGGTAGGAGTGAGAACCTTGTGGTATTAAGCTGTATTTTATCTGTGGCCATAAAGTAAAAGATCCCAGCCTCCTCAACCTCGCCACTTTCCTTCTGCCAGAACCTGCTAAAAGACTGTCTTTGTTTAATCTGTTGGTCTCTCCACATGGAAGGGTCTTGATCTGATAGCAGTAAAATTCTGGGATAGTTGGGAAGGTAGCAATTATTTGGCATGTTGTTTCTGCCACTGACAATATTCTACAATGGCAGGACATCCTCTTCCACTCTTTTACAAGGTGGCTGTCCTCCTACCAATCTCTGGCTGGTAAAGTTCAGTTGTTATGCCTGTCACTTGATGCAGTTAACTGATGCCTGTACAAAGTTTAACAGGAGAGTCATTCCAATCACAATATTTAGCTTGCATAGGACAGTACACAAGCCATCAGCTAAAGGACATTTATTTCGAGAAAGGAACGCTCAAAGGAAACTAGACTTAGTTTGTGGCAGTGAGTTTGTGGACTGTCACTTTTGTGTTGAGGTTTGTGCTCGCTAGTAAATCCCTGAGTTTCAACAAAATGCTTTGTTGTCTGTTTCTGTCTATACTTTTCTCCATTGGCTTTTTGCACACATTACACCCAATGTGGATACTTATCTACTTCTAAAGGAATAATTTGCATGAAAATATGTGAGGAAAACTGTGAATAAATATGAATATTAATATAATGTAATTATATATGTTGCATTAAACACAATGGAACGTTTCTGGTCAGTAGCATTCTTGTATGGCTCTCTTCCCTTGCTGAATACAGATACTGACGGGTTTTTTTTCTGAAAATAAGTTTCTGAAGGATCCAAATGACTTTAATGCTGATCGGAAAACATTATCATTGAATTTACCCATAACCAGGCAAAAACAATGCATGCCATCAGACAGATTGGCAAACGATTTAGTGTGACTCTTTGGGAACTGGATAGGTGGAATTTAGTTCCCTCCCTTGAGGTGAGATTGCTGGTAGAGGGTGACCATGCTGCCTTCCTACCTCTTGTCACGGTTAATCCATGGCTGGAGGGCCTTTCTGCCTGGCCACAGTTCAGGGCCTTAATTAATTGCTGGTGTAAGAGCTTTATTAAGAGGCCTCTTAAGAGCATTAACAGAAGGGTGCCTATGCAAAGGACTATTAGGAAAAAGTGGTTAAGTAGGACGAATTAGATAACTCTTTCAAAGATCTGCCGCGGGCATACAGGCAGAATGACCTTCTGTACTGTAAATTCTGTTGGGTGGCTGTCTTTACACAGCTGCCATTTCACAGTATTAAGCAGTGAAATTACCATTTACAAGAAAGACTAAATCCCAGCAGTGAGGTCATTCCTTATATTGTTCACTCTCTTGCCCATTTATCATGAACAATGTTTCTCAGCTGTTTCCTATTCTCTACATTTGAGCAATATTATTCCTCAACCAGAATAATTATGAAATATGGAAACAAATGGTACAAAGGCAGAAATACCTAGCTTTTAAAAACCATGTAGCTGTACCATACACGTAAATGACTTATTGTAATAAATTTGAAATATATCCCAATGTTCCTGCAGTTCATTGTAATAATTCCCTCCAATAGTACTAAATCACAATCATTAATTGTAGCAAAAATGTCAAAATGAATATAAAGGTTTGTTTTTAATTTTAATGCTGTTGAAAATAATGGAAGAATTGAATGCCCTATTCTTGCTAAACTCATTGAGTTAGAACGAAGGAGATCACTGTCCATTAGAAGCTCTGCAATAATAAATATCTTTTATAAGAAATGGATAAGCTATGTTAAATGTATAAGTGCAATTATGAAGTGTAAAGAAAATTAATTACGTTTTTGAAGCAAAGGGGCTGGAAGACCAAGGTACTGTGGTTCATTTTGAAGTGTTTCACAATTTTTCAGCACAGACGCTGCCAGGTTGATTGGTTTCTTCTTGTTCTGGGAGCATTTATGCTTTGATAGATTTTTAGCTTAGTGATTTAATGTTAGTGCAGCATTCTATTTGCCTTGTTGATTGAAATGACACTAAGTAAATAGTCAAGATTTTCACAGTTGCTTCAAACAATACAAACTTTTCCAGGCTGCTTTTTCTTCCACTCTTGAAGATGTTTTCACACTTGCTCCCTCTGACTTTTTACAGTCATACAGTACACCCAGTCCACTCTTTGTATGTAAACACACATTGAATAAAATGGAATATTTTACAGTGCAGGAGAAAATCAAGATGACTTGCATGGACTTTCAAACAAGTAACATCAGACAGCTGTAGAAGCAGGAATTTTAGCAAATTTGACCTTGAACTCAGGAATGCAAACACAGAGTCACTCCCCTGTTAAGAACCAGGGCCAGGGAGAAAGGGCTATGCACAGTGCAAAACACCGGGGACTGTGTCTGTAGGGGGGCCTAGGCTCAAGCAACACCCTTGCTCCTTCCATTGCAACCAATCAGAGCAAAGTTGTCTCTATACCAGAGAGAGAGACAATGGTGAGGAGCTGCTCCTCCAATCAAACTTATGTCTTTCTAATGCTCCTCTAATCTCTGGCTGGTTATACACACACATCAGCACCAAGCATGGGCGATAACCAACCTATGACTGAAGGAACAACTAGGAAGGTTGTAATGAATAAGTTGATTGAGTTACTGTCGGCCAGACCCAGGCTTCTGGGTTTGCCAATGGGATCTGGGCAGGCTGCCAGCATTGCCACGGACCTGGGCCATGGGCAGATTTGTCAGGTCCAGGCCTTGGGTTGCCAGGAGCCAGATCCAGAGATTTCAGTCTGTTGAGTCTAAGGAATGCAGCTTGTTGCCAGTGGTGGGGATGGCAGGGAGAAGGAAGCTGTAAGTAGTAGGGGGAGGTTGCAAAGGAAAAGGGTGGTTGGAAAAGAAGTAGCTGCATAGTGGGGTTGAGGGACTTGGAAAGGAGGGATGTGAAGGGGTGTAGAGGAGGAGGTTGCAAGTGGAAACATGGGAGGAAGCTGCAAGAGAGACAGAATAAGTCTACAAGATAAAGGGAAAAAGAATCCCACACATGAGAGAGACTAATTTTAAAACTATCAAGAAAAATATAGTGAACTAACTGGGAGTCAGGAAATCTTGTAATCACCAAAGTAATCAATTCCTTAGAAATGAATGAAATCTTTAGTTGAAGGCTACAATTTTCAGTAGCAACCTAGTGGATGCTTTTACCTTGAAATATCAATTTACATTTGAATTTAAGGTGAGATCTGAGTTACAGTAAAAATAAAAGATAGTAATTGCTTAGAATATTCCAGCAGGAAATGGTATGACTTTACTGATCTGCAAAAGATGTTTTAAGATGATGGTATTATCTGTGTAAAAAATATCTGCTGGTTATTTTGGGAGAAGAAACTTTTGTTGCTGACTTGTGTCTGTCATGTGCCAATTTAAGTGCTGTTGTGTCAAGTAAAATTATGGCTCAACACACAAGGAATGCATTGAGTACAAAAGCAACAATATTTTGCTGAAAGCTTTGTAGAAATTCAGAGGAAATCTGCTAGAATGGCTCCAGGGATGAGAGATTGTGGAAAAGTTAGTTATTCATCCTAGAGTCAATATGTCTGAGGGGCTTTGATGGAGATGTGTAAAATTATGAAGTTTTTTAAATAGACTAAATAAACCTGTTCCCAGTACACAATGAATGGTTAAGGTTTAGAATGCACTTCTTACCTGCTTGTGTGCCGTATATAATTTCAAGTTAGTATTAGAAATTGGATACTTGGAGAAAAGGGAAAGGGGTAGGTGCAGAGTCAATGGGCTGATTGACCTTATGTGCTGTACAATACTATTCTAATTTATAGGATCTAAAGCACATTGTGAAGGTGGTTGAAAGGAGGGGTGGATAAAGGGGCCCAGAAACCCAAGAACTTTCAGCGCCCATGATTCCTCTCCTTAACTCTGTTGGGAACCCTACGTTTAGCAAAATCCAAGGAATGAACTTAGAGTATTCCTGGTTGATTCAACTCATGTGCTCGCTTATTTGAAACACCTAGCCATTTGTGGAGCTCCTTGGATTGTTATTCTGTAAATAAATATTTATATACCATAACATATTCCTACTTCGACTGAGAAAAATACCTTGCTTTTAGATGCAACATTACACTGTCTTGTAACAGACAGTTACAAGTACTGAAGACATTAAAACTGTTGGAACACCAGGTTTCTGATAAGAGAATAGATCAATTTCTCTAATGCTTGGTTACTCTGTTGTTTTTCCTGTGTCTCATTTTGTAATGTGTACATATCTCTTTCTTTACACCATTTAAATTTTTGAGGTTGAATGTCATCTGACCTCCTCCCCATGAATGGATTGCAGCCCTGTAATTTGTAGAGTTTATCATTACCCACTTCATAGTAATATTTAGTTGCCACCAGGGTGTGCTGTCAATCACGAAAAAATGCATCATTGTGCAAAGAAAGACATGACCCCATTCCACAAATTTATTCTTCTCTCTCCAATATTACTATTGAGAATTATAAGTAAATAGTAATTGTTACCTTGTGATACTACATCTGACACAGTATGTACAATATTTACTGCATATATTCCTTTTCTGGCTGCTCCCTTCAACATTTTGCATTCTTTTTTTAGTATAGTCTTATGTTCTTTCATTTGCCTCTTTTGACCCTCTGCTTCCCGTTCAGCATTTTAAAGTTAACAATACTCACATTTCCACATTGTCAGCAAAATGAATATGATACTGAAAACCTGTAATTGTCTTGTTCTGTTTGTCAGAAATGTTTCCATGTACTTCACATTCAGTAAATTACTTTCAAATATAATGACTGTTGTTATGTAATTAAAAGTAGCAGCCATTTTGCACACAGCACCATTCCACAAATGGCATTCAGATACATTACCAGTCAATCTGATAGCAGTTTGGACGGAAAATATTCTCCAGATTCTCACTCATTTTCTATTAGTGCCTTGGTGCCTTTATTACGGAACAGAACCAAAAAAACCTTCTCATCACAGAGTAATATAGAAAGAAACACAAGTTGAGTTAGAAGTCTTCGAACATAGATTTTCTATCGACTTGGTCTCCATTAGTCTTTCAATCACAGAGAGAACCATGTAGTCTGTAATTTAATCAGTTTAAATCTTAAAAATATTAAAACTTAAAACTTCACAAGTTTGATTTTATGTCTATATGAATGAGGAGCTTGACATCAGCCTCAGTTCCCACATATGTGCAGACCAGAAATCTCTACTTGAATGTATTCAAACTACAATAAAATTGGGTGCAGCTGTTGCGTCTCCCATGGTTGAGCAACTTGAGGGAATTCACTGTCAGGGTTCATATCTGACGGATGGCTGTTTTAAGTGAGGTGCTCAGTGGCCATGCAATTGTATAACTGTGGTTGCTTATTTAGCACTGGATGGGAGCAATTTAGCAGACCTTTCCAATAATTAGATGAGGCACAATCTTACATCAAACTCCCGATAAGTAATGATAAGTGTACATTTTTCATGATGCATTTCAAATTTTGATTTAATTTTATGACACTTACATGAATTTCCAATGCACAGAAACTGCTTTTCTCTTTGGGTTGGGTTCATTAACTTCTCACAGTAAATTGACAGAAAGTTCATTTAAGGTCAGGAAAGGTTTATCAGGACTGCGTTTTCTATCAGATGCTTCCTTTCACCTGTAATAAGCCAGAAAGAAAAAGGGACTCATTGCTGTGTTTCCAAGATATGCTGTGGTTGGTTCGCTTGCCGGGCTCGTTCATTGATTTGCAGACGTTTCATTACCCTGCTGGGTAACCTCATCATTGCAGCCTCTGATGAAGTGCTGTTGTGTTTTCCCACCTGGTATTTAAACTCTGGGGTCCGTTGGATTTGATTACCTCATTTCTGGTTTTTCTTCACAGTGGTGTATATATAGGGTCTAGTTCTGTGTGTTCATTGCTGGCCTCCTTGGTGGAGAACCAGGCCTCTAGGAATTCCCGTGCTTCTCTCTGTTTGGCATGTCTAGGACACTGGTATTGTCCCAATCAAACTGGTGGTTCTCCTTATCTGTGTGAATGGAGATGAGTGAGTATTGGTTGTGTCTTTTTGTTGCTAGTTGGTGTTCATGTACTCTTGTGGCCAATTTTCTTCCTGTCTGTCCAATGTAATGTTTGTCGCAATCATTGTATGGAATTTTGTATACTACGTTGGTTCTGTCCATAGTGGGTAAGGGGTCTTTGGTTTGGGTTAGCAGTTGGCATAGGGTTGACTTGGGTTTATGTGCTACTCTGATGCCCAATGGTCGTAGGAGTCATGTGGTCATTTTGGATATGTTCTCGATGTATGGTAGCGTGATGAGTGAGTTAGGGAGTGCAGTATCTTCCTGTTGTTATTCGTGTGATAGGCATCATCGGATCCAGTTGTTCGGGTATCCGTTGTCCTTAAATACTTGGCGGAGGTACTCTCCTTTTTGGCGTAGTTCCAGGTTACTACAGTGTGTTGTCACTCGTTTAAATAGTGTTTTCACGCACCTTCGTTTGTGGGTGTTGGGGTGGTTACTGTTGAAATTCAGTACTTCGTCAGTGTGTGTGGCTTTTCTGTGTACCTTCATCAGGAATTCCCCACTGGTCCTGCGTTCTACCATAACATCTAGGAATGGGAGTTGTTCATTCTTTTCCCTGGTGAATTTGATGCTGGTGAGAGTGTTGTTTATTAGTTGGTGTGTCTCCTCTAGTTTAGTCTGTTTGATAATGACGAAAGTGTCGTCCATGTATCAGATCCATAGTTTGGGTTGGATTTGCAGAAGGGCCATGCTTTCAAGTCTCTGCATCACCGCTTCTGCTATTAGTCCAGAGATAGGTGACCCCATGGGTGTCCCGTTGATTTGTTCATAGATTTGGCCATTAAAGGTTAAGTGGGTCATGAGGTACAGGCCCAGTAGTTCCAGTACATTGTCTGTGGAGATGATGTCACTCGGGTCTCGTTCTTTTAGTAGTGTTGCTACTGTTTCTCTTGCCAGTGGTATGTCAATCGATGTGAAAAAGGGTGGTAACATTAAATGACACCATGGTCTCGTCATCTTATGTCCTTGAGGGATTTGAGGAACTCCTGGGCTGAGTGAATTGAGTGGGGTGACTTGGTGATGAGGTGCTTTGGTCTTCGTTGTAATTCCTTGGCTAACCTGTGTGTCGGTGTGCCTGGGAGGGAGACTATGGGTCTGAGGGTTACTTCCAGTTTGTGTAGTACCTTTGGGAGGCCATGGGAGAAATGGTGGGGGGTGTTGTTTGTCCCTTCTGGTTTCATTTTTAGGTCGTCCGTTTTGTTGATTTGTCCAGTCTGTCTGAGTCTCTTAGTGTGTTGATTATTTTGTTACCCAGTTGTGGTGTCGGGTCTATTTGCACTTGCTGGTATGTATTCATGTCTGCTAGTAGTGTCTGTGCCTGAGTGAGGTAGTCCCATTTGTTTAGCATCACTGTCATGTGCCCTTTGTCCACTGGTAGTAGTATGCTGTTTTTGTCTTTTTTCCAGTCCTTCTAGGGCTTTCTTTTCTGATGTGTTGAGAGTGTCAAGCTCACTCCTTTTGGTCAGTGTCGGGACCACTGTCTGTCTTATGGCTTGTTGCGTTTCCTCATTGGTGCCGTTGGTCTTCAGTGTGTCTAGAAATTCTGTCTTGTTAGCATTTATGTGGTTGTAGTTGAGTCCACGTAGTAGAACGGCTTTCTGTGTCTGTTAGTTTCCTGTGTGAAAGGCTTCTTGTCCATCACGTCTCATCACGCTACCATACATAGAGAACATATCCAAATGACCACAAGACTCCTACGACCATATGGTTGTCCTTTTGGTGAGTTAGTTTGGCTAGTTTTTCTTATATGATCTGTCGTTTCTTGGTTCTTGTTATCTGTTGACTGAGGTTAATGGCTCGTTCCAAGTCTGTTGTCCAGCCTAGGTTGGTAGCATCTAGGAATAGGGTTTTTTTGGCGCGTAATTTCTCTGTCATATCTATGGGACCTGTTGTGTGCGTCGTTGATCATTACCTTCACCATCCTGCGGTCATTGTGTTCTGCTGCCCTATTTGCATGTGGGTTGTTGATGGGTGGTTTGTATCTCCCACTGCTTAGTGATACCTGGTTCCTGAGGCATCCATGTAGGAAGTAGAGTCGCTCGCGGGTAGCGCTCTATCGTTTGGTGTAGTTTTCCCCATTTCTGGGCCAATTTGAGCATACTTTGCCCATAGGTCTCTAAGGTTCTTGAGTAGATTTGTAGCTCGGATTGTGGATGCTGTGGTTGGTTCACTTGCTGAACTGGTTTGTTAATTCGCAGACATTTCATTACCCTGCTGGGTAACATCATCTGTGCAGCCTCCGAAGAAGTGCTGTTATGTTTTCCTGCCTGTCATTTAAACTCTGGTGTCTGTTGGATTTGATTACCTCATTTCCGGTTTTCCTTTACCGTGGTTATGTATATATGGTCTAGTTCTATGTGTTTGTTGATGGCCTTCTTGGCGGAGAACCAGGCCTCTAGGAATTCCCAAGCTTCTCTCTGTTTGATAGTTTAAGTGAATGGACAAAAATGTAGCACATGGAGTTCAATGTAAGCAAGTGTGAGTTTATCTATTTTGGACCAAGAAAGGATAGATCATGGCATTTCCTAAATGATATGGAGTTAAGGAAAATGGGTGTCCAAAGAGACTCGGGGGTTCAGATGCATGTTTGTGACATTTTAAAGATTATGTGCAGGAAATAATCAAGAAAGCTAACAGACTGCTGGTCTTTATTATCTAGAGGACTGGAGTACAAGGATGCAGAAATTTATGCTGCAGTTGTACAAAACCTTAGGATTCCAAATGGGGTCTAACTGTGAGCAGATCTGGGCACCATACCTTAGGAAGGATATACTGGTCTTGGAGAGAGCACAACATATATTTACAAGAATAATACTTGGACTTCAAGGGTTAAGTTATGAAGAAAGATTACACAAATTAGGCCTGTTTTCTGTAGAATTTAGATGTTTAACCCACCTGTCATGGAAGTGTGTCATTACATGTCTGAACATGTTGATTAAAAAAATTATGACATTCACTTTGAGTTTCAGATACAGTCAAACTTTGTGTTTTTTCCTAGTCTCTCAAGGATGCTGACTAGCTGGGGACACTGTTGCAAGTCCCAGATATTCCTTGAACAATTATAAATTTTTTTTATATAGAATCTCCACAGCGTGGAAACAGGCCATTCGGCCCAACAAGTCCACACCAACCACCGAACAGCATCCCACCCAGACCCATCCCAAATCCCTGTAACCCTACATTTCCTATGGCTAAAGCACCTAATCTTCACATCCCTGGCCAATTCACCTAACTTGCACATCTTTGGACTAGTCCCTTCATGTAAATTACAGCAATTAACTTTCAGTATATCTAGAGTCAAAATGGAAGATTATTGCTGCCTGATAATTACAGAATAGTGATTAGTTCATGGAAAGAAGTTTGATTATGATTTGGTAAAATTCTTGAAGCAAAGTGGGAATTGGTTCCTTCTGAAAACAGAGTACCAATGTTATTTTTCTGTTTAATGACTGAATTTCTGCAATAAAATTAAATCAACCTCTAATTTGGTATACAAACCTAAATAAAAATCCTGATCTTGAACTTGCATTTTTCGTTCAGGGGCCCATGTTGAGACAAAGAAGAGTTCCATACTTATTAAGTTACTTCCTTTAACTTGTATCCCTCATACTGCACACAGATCAAGAATTGGAGTTAATTTTCCTGAGTTGTACTGAGTATGGTTTTCTTTTTCAGATTCACTGTGTTGGAAGTTGATAGCCATCTCGCCAACTGCCTCTCTGAAAGCACAGAAGATGTGATATGGTAATTGCTTGGACAAAACAGCACCTTGTTAAAACAGCTTGTACAAAATGCAAAAAAGTCTATAAATAAAGTGCAGATTGCATTTGTGGTGATATTCCATTTTTCTTTTCATTTGCACGTGCTTGCTGATAAGAACTGCCAAACTATTCAGCACATTTTAATTAAGTTAGACTTATTGCCTACTACTGATCATTCACATCTGTTATCTTCAACATGACATTATTTTGGATAAGGTAAGAATGCCCTTTACTTTAGATGTTGACTGTTACCATATTCCCAGATTTTTTTGAGAGGTCCTTGTGATGCGCTGTTAGTGCTTCCACTCTGGGCCAAAAAGTCTGGGTACAAATCCTATCTGCCTTTTCGATGTGTCATAACATCTCTGAAGAGGTTGATTAAATTTTTTTTATGCTCAGTTGCTTGCTTAGCAAAATCTGCAATTTTTATGTTATAATTGTTTACTACTCCATCTCCTGAAAATAATGATTCCTTATACTCCAGTATATGTGCCCATTTGTCATATTTTATCTGCTACATTAGATTGTTATCAGACTGTTTTCTGCAGGGAGCCTTACCTACACATATCCTACCTACACATGCATATTTCCAACAGAGATTCTTGGCTAATAAGGGATCTGTGGATGATTTGAGATTCCACAACACAGCTCATTGGATGTATTATCGCTCCTCTACCATATCTATATCTGAAATGACCAAGTCGTCTCAATAGTGGGATGAGCTATATTACTAAGTTACTTATTGGATAATGTTTCTGAGACTAGTAAACTGACCTGTAATATGTAAATAGTGAATATTTCTGGGTAACCAATTTATTAAACTGAGTTGCTTACCTTTTGGTGATCAGGTTGGTTGTTGAAAGGTTAATCTTGTGAAAGATACATGAGTATAAAAAATCGGAGGAGCACATGCTTTTCAAGAGTTCCATTTTCTGGCTCCTCCATTTTATATCTGAAGTAGCTGTTTATGTTCATTTCAGTTCCTTTCAAGTTGAGGAAAAATATCCGATTTAAGCCTCAGTGAAGAAATCTGGATACTTTACTAAACATATAACTGTTTAAAAAGTGTGTTCACTTTTGGAATGGAAATCACTTAAACTTGGAAAGAATGCCTGGAAGATACCATTTGCCTTGTGTCTGTAATAACAAGTCAACAGAAGTATGAATAATTAAAACTTGCTTAGCAGAGAGAAACTGAGGTTGCAGACTTGCTCGCCGAGCGGGTGTGTTTGATTGCAGACGTTTTGTCATCCTGCTAGTTAACATTGTCAGTGCGCCTTTGGTGAAGCATTGGTGTTCTGTCCCGCTTGTTATTTATATGCCTCAGTTTGTTGGGGTGGTTGGTACCACTTCCGGTTTTGTTCTTTAAATGTTTGTATATTAGGTCCAATTCACTGTAATTGTTGACAGAGTTCCGGTTGCAATGCCAGGCCTCCAGGAATTTCCTGGCATGTCTCTGTTTGGCTTGGTGCTATTATGGATGTGTTGTCCCAGTTGAATTTGTGTCGTTCTTTGTCCGTGCATATTGAGACCAGTGAGAATTGGTCGTGTCTCTTGGTGGCTAGTTGGTGTTCGTGTATCTTTATTTTCAGTTTTCATTCAGGGTGACTAGTGTTTCTGGCCTGTTGTGTCTTGCTGTGGTCTGTCGCAGAGGTAATGGCAAATTGTGCTTTTTGGGCATCCATTCCTTTTAAAAACTCTGTACAAGTGCTCCTATCTTACTTTATGCAATTTTGGGTTGCTGCAGTGTGTTGTGACTTGTTGAATAGTGTCCTTATGCAGCTCCGTTTATGGGTGTTGGATGGCTGTTGGTGTAATTGAGTATCTGGTCCGTATGTGTTGTCCATAATAGCTCATTCATAAAACAACAAATGTGATAGAACACCAACGCTTCACCGAAAGCGCACTGATGATGTTACCTAGCATGGTGACGTAATATCTGCAATCAAACACATCGGCTCGGCAAGCAAGTCTGCAACCTGATCCACAACCCGAGCTACAAATCTTCTCAAGAACTTTAGAGAGAAATTGTTTATAATGTGAAAGGTTTTAGTTAAAAATTAACAGTTTAGCTATGATGATCTTCACCTTTGGAAGATCAAGGAAAGCCAGTTGTCCAGCCACTGATCTCCAGTCTTCCAACCCTGAGGTTCGACATGGCTTTTCCCACAGTCATTGGATAGTGGGAGCGGACTTTTGCAGGAAGACTGTGACCTTTAAAATGGTGGGTGATAGCGATGCAGAAGACCTGCCTCCATTTTATTAGACTGATCCAAGATTTGCTGGTAGGAGTAAAAGAGTGGGCATTATTTTGGATAAGAAGAAAACTCAAACTGAGCAGGATCATAGCTAAAAAGGGATCTGTTTGACTATTCCAATGGTCTTAACCACAGTGTGGTAAATATGAATTAATGGAGTAAACATCAAAACCCTCTTGAAGGGTGAATTTTGTGTCATTTGTTCAGAGTATGTAGACATTGCTGGCTGGACCAAAATTTATTGTCCAAATATAATTGCCTTTGAGAAGGTGGTTGCAAGCAGCCATTTTCAACTGTTGCAGTCCTGAGAGTGCAGATACAGGTATAGTAGGAAAGGAGTTTCAGGATTTTGACCCAGCGACAGTAGTTCTAAGTCGAGATGGTGTGTGGTTTAGAAGGGGTTTGTGCAGTTGGTGGTGGTGTTGCCATTCATCTGTTATCTTGTCTTTCGAGGTGGTAAAATGTTGTTGAAATAGAAGGAACTATTCAAAGAACCTTAGCGAATTGTTAGTGTATCTTCTAGATGGTACATGCTGCTGTTGCACTGTGCCATTGGTGAAGGGAGTGAATAAGGTCAGTATAACTGTCATGATCTGAACCTTTTAAACATGCCCTGCTCTTTAAATGGTTTAAAAAAAATGCTGTAGATCTCTGAATAAAAAATATCCTCTACTGGACTGCTATGATTGAAAAGCATCTAATTGTGTAGTTTAAGTAGACTTATTTGACGTTTTTCTAAGGGCTGTGGTTTTATTATTGGGAATATTTAGATAAGTATCTCAGCAGGGCGCTCAGTTCAGTTTGAATGACAGCTTAAATAGGCTATTAAAGAACACGTAGGGTCGAGTTGGCATGGAGGGCCAAGGGCTTGGGCTGTGAATGATGAGGGACAGCGAGGCCCGATAGCTTGTAAAACAACTGATGAAGTTCCAGAGAACTGAGGCCTTTCGCCTAACCAATTCGCCTTTGTAGTCACTGGCTTACATGGTCACTTACACTCTGCTTCTAATTTGTCATGCCCAACTTTATCCTGTACCTATCCTCCTAGAACAAAATCCACATGTTTTGGGTACTTTTTAACCAAAATGGGTCACATGACTGAATTGTTTCAGCAGCTTCGCAGTGGGGTTAAAATTGTTTCTGAAGGAGGGTCTAGGCCCAAAACGTCAGCCTTCCTGCTTCTCTGATGCTGCTTGGCCTGCTATGTTCATCCAGCTCTACACCTTGTTATATCACATGACTGAATGCCTGCTTTGCTTTTTACTATATAAAAAGAAAACAAAAGAACTGTGGATGCTGGAAATCGGAAATCAGAAACAAAAACAGAAATTACTGGAAATTGTCAGCAGGTCTGGCAGCATCAGTGGACGGAAATCAGAGATTATGTTTCAGGTATAATGACCCTTCTTCTGAAAGCCCTATTACTTTTTCGATAGTCTATATACACTTGTGGGACATGGAAATCACTGTCTGGACATTTATAGCCTTTCCCAGTTGCCCTTGAGAAGGTAGTGGTGAGCTGCTTTCTTGAACTGCTGCAGTCCACATGTTGTAGGTTAACCCACGATGCCCTTTGGGAGGCAATTCCAGGATTTTGACCCAGTACTGCTGAGAAACAGCAATACATTTCAAAATCAAGATGGTGAGTGGCTTGGAGGGTAACTTGCAGGTGGTAGTGTTCCCACGTATCTGCTGCCCTTGTCTATTATAGATGGAAGTGTTCTTGGGTTTGGGAGGTGCTCTCTAAGGATCTTTGGTGAATTTCTGCAGTGCATATTGTAGGTTATACACAGTGCTGCGATGGAGTGTCAGTAGTGGATGCTTATCGATGTGGTGCCAGTCAAGCGAGCTGCTTTGTCCTAGATGGTATCAAACTTCTTGGAGCTACACTCATCCGGTCAAGTGAGGTGTATTCCATGACACTCCTGACTTAGAATAGAATAGAATCCCTACAGTGTGGAAACAGGCCCTTTGGCCCAACAAGTCCACATCGACCCTGAGAGCATCCCACCCAGACCCATCCCCCTATAACTCATCTAATCTACACAGCCCTGAACACTATGGGCAATTTAGCATAGCCAATCCACCTATCCTGCACATCCTGGACTGTGGGAGGAAACCAGAGCACCTGGAGGAAACCCACGCAGACATGGGGAGAATGTGCAAACTCCACACAGTCACCCAAAGCTGGAATCGAGCCTGGGTCCCTGGCGCTGTGAGGCAGCAGTGCTAACCACTGACGCACCGTGCCACCCTTGTACTTTGTAGATGGCTTTGGAGAATCAGGTGGTGAGTTACTTGCCACAGTATTCTTAGCCTCCGATCTGTTCGTACAGCCACTGTATTTATGTGGTGAGTCCAGTTGAGTTTCTGGGCAATGGTAACCGAAGGAAGTTGCTAGCGGGGAATTCAGGTGATGGTAACACCATTGAATGTCAAGGGGCAGTGATTAGGTTGTCTTTTATGGGAGATAGTTGTTGCCTGGCATTTGTGTGGCGTGAATATTATTTGCCACTTGTCAGCCTAAGCCTGCACATTGTCCAGATCTTGTTGCATTTGAATATGATCTGCTTCGGTACCTGAGAGGTTGCAAGTGGTGCTGAACATTGTGCAGTCATCGATAAACATCCCCACTTCTGACCTTATGATGGACGGAAGGTCTTTGATGAGCAGCTGAAGATGGTTGGGCCTAGGATACTACTCTGAATAACACCTGCAGAGGTGTCCTGGAGCCGAGATGATGACCCTCCCCCACCCACAACAACAACAGTCATCTTCCTACGTGCCAATAATAACTCCAACCAGCGGAGAGTTTGTCCTTGCTACCCAATATTTCTAGTTTTGCTCAGGCTCCTTAATGCCACACTGATGATATGGCTTTGACATCAAGGGCCGTTACCTCACCTCTGCAATTCAGCTCTTTTTGTCCATGTTTGAATCAAGTCTGTTATGAGGTCAGGAGCTGAAAAACTGGCCCTGGAAGAACCCAAACTGGGCGTTGCTGAGCAGGTGCTGCTTGATAGCACTGTTGATGACACCTTCCATCAATTTCCTGATGATTGAGAGTAGATTGATAGGGTGGTAATTGGCTGGGTTGGATTTGTCCTGCTTTTTATGTACAGGACATACCTGGGCAATTTTCCACAGTGTCAGTAGATGCTAGTGTTGTAATCATATTAGAACAGCTTGTCTAGTGGAGTGGCAAGCCTTTACAATCATAAAGAACTATCGTCAGGGCCCATAGCCTTTACAGAATCCAGTGCCTCAAACCATTTTTTTGATAGCCTATAGAGTGAACTGAATTGGCTGTAGGCTTGTATCTGTAATATTGGGGGCCACTGGAAGAGCTGAGATGGATCATTCACTTGGGATTTCTGGCTGAAACTTGTTACAAATGCTTCAACTTTGTCTTTTGCACTTGTGTTGGGCTTCTGCATCATTGAGGATGGGGATATTTGTGGAATCTCCTCTAGTGAGTTGTTTGAGTATCTACCATCAGTCGTGACTGGACGTGGCCTCACTGCAGCTTAGATCTAATCCTTTGGTTGTGGGATCTCTTAGCTCTATCACTTTCTGCTTATGTTGTTGCTATGCAAATAGTCATGTTCGGTAACTTCACCAGGTGACACCTCATTCTTGGGTATGCCTGGTGCTGCTCCTGGCATGCCCTCCTTGGTTTGATGGTAATGGTTGAGTGGTGGAATATGCTGGGTCATGAGGTTGCAGATTGTGCTGGAATACTATTCTGCTGCTGTTGATGGCCCACAGCGCTTCAAGGATGCCCAAGTCTCAAGGTGCTAGATCTGTTTGAAGACTGCCCCATTTAGCATGATGACAGTGTCACGTGGCATGACGGAGGATATTCTCAACGTGAAGATGGGACTTTGTCTCCACAAGGACTGTGTGTTGGCCAATTTTACTGAATCTGTCATGGACAGATTCATTTGTAACCAGCAGATTGGTAAGGATGAGTCCGCGGTATGATTTTTCCTTTTCGTTCCCTCACCACATGCTGCAGACCCAGTCTGGCAGCTACGTCCTTTCGAACCTGACCTGTTTGATCA
Source organism: Rhincodon typus (assembly GCF_021869965.1). Classification (NCBI taxonomy): domain Eukaryota; kingdom Metazoa; phylum Chordata; class Chondrichthyes; order Orectolobiformes; family Rhincodontidae; genus Rhincodon; species Rhincodon typus. The sequence goes on along the minus strand of NC_063362.1, from coordinate 13,439,781 downwards.
GTTGTGCTGCTGATGAGCCACTCTTGGTGGGGGACATTGAAATCCCCCACCCGGAGTAATTTTGTGCCCTTACCACTTTCAGTGTTTCCTGTAAGTTGCTCAACATGGAAGAGCACATTTTCATCAGCCAAGGGAGGATGGTTGATGGTATTCAGCAGAAGGTTTCCTTGCCCATGTTTAACCTGAATCCATGAGACTTTGTTGGGTCTGTAGTCAATGTTGAGGACTCCCAGGGCTATACACCACCGTGCTTCCACCTCTGTAGGGTCTGTTTTGGTGGAATCAGGACAAATCCAGGGATAGTGATAATGGTGCCTGGGACATTGTCAGGTACAATTCCATGAGTATGACTATGTCAAGCTGTTGCTGGACTCATCTGTGAGATAGCTCTCCCAATTTTGGCACCAGTCCCCAGATGTCAGTAATGAGGACTTTCCAGGGTCAACAAGACTATTTCTGCCACTGTCTTTTCTGGTGCCTAGGTCAATGCCAGGTGGTCCAGCAGGTTTCACCTCATTGTTGATGATTGATAAAACTGAGTGGCTTGCGAGGCCATTTCGGAGGACAGTTGAGAGTCTGCTAAGTGGTCTGGAGTCACACGTAGGCCAGATCAGGTGAGGATGGAAGATTTTCTTCATTGAGCAGATTGGATTTCTGGCAATTGACAATGATTTCATGGTCATCAGTAGATTCTTAATTCGTTTTTTCTATTATTGAATTCAAATTTGAACATCTGCCATGGCAGGATTCAAACTGAGGTCCCCAAACATTAGCTGAGTTTTTGGATTAATAAACCAGCAATAATACCACGAGGCCATCATGTCCCCTTACCAAAATCCAGCCCTGAGTCTTTAATGTCTTGATTCCTGCATCAAAATGCTATTTGATTGGCCAAGCAAAAAATATTGCATTGTATTCAGCCATCATTTGTGAAAGAGACAACCAAATAAACCTATAGCATTAAATTCAGCAAGTTATTTGGAAAGTTAATAGAATGTTATTGTTTCTCAAGAAGGGAACTGAATACAAAGAGGGGTTATGCTTCATTTGAACAGGGTACACATTTGGAGTTCTCTGCACAGTATTGGTCAGTTTAAGGAAAGGCACTGAAGCAGTACCAAACTTAAGACCTGGAGTGAGTTGGTAGTCCTATGAAGAAAGGATGGACAGACTAGGCTTGTAGAGTTTAGAAGAACAAGACTGACTTGATTGAAACATGTAAGAGGAGTTCTGATAAGGTAGATCTGGAGAGGATGTTTCCTGTTATGGAGAATCTAGGTCACTTAATGTTAGGACCATGTATAAATCTTGCTGTAAATCTTGAAGTTTTTGAATATAGTTTAACAGGGGAAACATAATTTTTTTTCTTGACATTCAGAAAATATCAGTCTTCAAAGTTGTAATTGTAAATCTCCCAAACTTAGTGGATTTCCCATTGGAGTATATGCTAAAGGATGATTATATAAAATAAGAATTGGCAAGGAATTAAGATTAGAGTACAAAAAAACTTGCTGGAAAAGCTCAGCAGGTCTGGCAGCATCTGCAAAGGAAAAAAGAGTTAACATTTTGGGTTCGGTGACCCTTCCTCAGATCACCAGTTCTGAGGAAGGGTCACCAGACCCAAAAAGTTAACTCTGTTTTTTTCCTTCACAGATGCTGCCAGATCTGCCGAGCCTTTCCAGCAACTTTGTTTTTGTTCCTGATTTACGGCAGCTGCAGTTCTTTTGGTTTTAATTTTTATGATCTAGTGTCTTGAACTAGTCTCTTGGGCACTGTTAAGAATAAGATGGCTTAGTACAAAATGACTGTATCACATTGGACTCCACACTATGTATAACAGCGGGGTACTGTTTCCTATTGTCTGTTCTTGAGTGATAAATCTGGGGCAATTTTCATTGCTGATTGGTTTTTCTAGTAAGTTTTTAGAGCATTCTCCCTAGCCAATAGATTCTAGCTATTGAATGAGTGTTTGGGTCACTGCCTCTTGTAGCTAGCTACTCAATCAGATATGAGATGTTGAGTCTCTGGAGCCTGTTTTTTTTTCTCTCGTTCTGTTTTGAAAATCCTTGGCAAATTTCCCAGCCACAACTGTGGCTCAACAGGAAACACTAGAGACTCTCAAATATGTGTTGCCTGTCATCTGTCTGAGTGGAAGTTGGCAGGCGATTATCCTTAATTTTACACTGGGCCAATATATTTTGTATAAAATACCAATACAGAAGCTGGATGGAACTTCCTAATTCTTGAATCAGAGGAATTCTGTACAGTAGTAAGGAGTAACTTGATACTTTACTAAACAAAGTTAATTCATGTCTTAAAAAAAGTTTCAAAGTTCTCACTGGACCAGAGCAGGTAAATCTCAACATTCTAGGGCCAGTCTGTAATCCATTAGCAAGACCATACATTTGTCTTGCATGGCATAAACACCCTTTATCAGAATGTCTTCAGATGTTGATAGACTGGAACAAATTCAAGATTTAACTTTTACATATCAGATTCCTCTCTTTTCCCACCATTTGCAGTTCTGATTCAAATGCAAAATTACCTGAAAATAATGTTTATCTGGATCTGAATGATGAATAACAAACATTTTTGTTTTTGAGAGTATTTTTCTACAAAAATAAACATAAGGAACTCCTTGCTGATCAAATGTCCAGGGATATGTTTTCATTTATTTATTCTTGTTCTTTAGAATTTTTTTTGAAGAATCCACAAAATGTTGTGGAAACCAACTTGAAAAGCATGGCTCCTTGCAAAGGCTCAGCTAAATCCATCTCCTCTGACTCTCCCTGAAGTTGCAGTATCTATGAATATTAAAATACTGAGACAGCATTTAAATAACATTTATAGAACCTGGCAAATACTGCATTCTTAAAGCACAAACTAAATATTGAATGAATTATTACACTTCTAGTAAAGTGTTTAATTTAATGTGCACGGATAGTCCTATATCTTAACCGGTGTTATAGACTGGTTTGAACAATTCCTGTACAGTAAAAATTGGCCTCGAGTGGAACACAAGCTGTCATTTTTTTTAAAATTGGCTTTTTTTATGAGAATAGGCAAGAACAGTACAATTCACACCCATAAATCAACTGCCATATACAAAATAACTACAATGAACATCTCACTATTTTACAATAATTAAATTAGCTCTAATTTTTCATTAAGGGCTAATCAAAGTTAGACCACTGTACACTTGCACCAGAATTGTATTAGATTTTTAATAGGTCAGACTAAACTGATTTATTTTTCCTCAGGCAGAGTTTCCCACTGCAATTTACCACACAAAGTATTCTGTAGACAGGTTACAAATTTAGTTTTCCAAAATGAAGTCTGAACAAGTGGTTTGGGGCAGACCAAGTTGCAGGTTATTATTTCTTTTGCAACATTTCTCCTTCATTCCAAACCATCTCCCAAATATTTTGCTTATTCCTTATGATGATTGATCATTAGCAAATGGAAGCTCACAGATCTTAATGGCATATGAAACAGTTTAAGGACAGCAAAATATATTGCAATAGTAATAAAACAGTTCTATGAGCTGGAGTAATTTTTGAAAAAAAACACAGGCATATGAACAAATGGGGACAATTGGGGTAAATGCAGCATCTAATGATCAAATAAATGGTGGGTCATTGAGGGGAAAAAATCATTTTTAATAAACAAGCATATGGAATATATCCATTAATTAATGTAGCGCAGATCGTTTTGGAATGGAGCCAGCAAAGAGAGAGAATGGGCTAAAAAAGGCAACCTTTTGTGCTTAGAATTTTACGTTTAAATAAATAGCTACAGAATTCATTTGACTGAAGTTTTAATTCCTCTAAAACAATAAAGGCTCAACAGTTGTACAATAGAACTGGATTACACATCAAATATTTTGTTATACAATCACACCTAACTTATGGTGATTGGAAGTTTTGTCGCAGACTTTTAATATCGTGGTCCTCTCTCACGAATGTTTGAATTTAGGATGGGTGAAATGCAAGCAATATTTGCATTAGTGCACCATTTGGACTTGGGGTTTTCTTAGGTGTTAAAATATAAATTGCATATGTTTCATTGCCAAAGACATGAAATGAACCAGTAATGCTCTATTCTTGGCAATGCCAATGCTAGCATTATTTTACTCAGCTAACAACAGATTTGTATGTGTTTGTTGGAGTAAATTGATCAGTTGTGGTTGTTCTCATCTGGATAGGTTGAAAAGACATGGGAGTTAGAAGAAGAAAATTTATTTGAGAATGCAATTGGTTCATAAATTTGGCAGAATTAGTGGGAGACTTGAAGTGATATATGTATGTATTTTGGCCAGTCAAATACTTGGTGCATTTTCTAACCATTTTGCTGATAGGTTATCCCAAGTTTCGTATTAGAGATAAGCTTACTGTTAATGATCTTTGCCGTAGAAGGTAATTATTTCACAAAAATTTAAGGGTTCTACCTAAAATAGTAATCTGCCTCTCTCTTTTAAATGCTGACTGGACTTTGTGCATTTCCAGTATTTTCAGTTTTAACAAAAAAAATCAATAGAATTTGGAGTTCAAGTAGCCTTGACTCTGTGCTTGTTTGTCGTTTGTATTTTTATAGTCATTAAAAAGAGGAGGAAGGATCAAACATTCTTTGCAGTATTTGCTCTGATTGAAAACTGAACAATTGCACCCTTTTATCGATGATGCCTTTGGAGATTATATATCCATTTAGCCTGACCGTGGAAAGATATTAGCACATATTTCAATCACATCCTTCATAATATTCAAATTTTAAAAAATGGAATACTTAAAATATAATTTTTTCCCCTCAGCACAATATAATCAGTCTCAATGACACGCACGCACACTTACATAGCAAAAATGGAGAAGAATGAACTTGCAAATGGTAGTGAATTTGGCAACAGAAAGAAACCACTGCTTTACACTTCAATCTTTATATAGACAATCAAAATTGGAAGCTGGCTTAATATTAGGTAATGCTGGACATTTGATTGGCTAAGATCTGTGCAGTGCCAGCTATTATATATAATGCCATGGATCATTTGATTTAAATAAAAAGGAGTGGGTGAAAGCATATGCACTAACTTAATCCAATTCTGGAAGTTTAGATTTATGGTTTGAGCAAAGTGCATTTAAGCAGGCATAAAAACAAGGCTTCTGTCTATTGATTTTTCTTTTAAATTAAAAAGAAGCAGATTTGTAAAGAACAGAAATGTAAATCTAGAAAAGAAGGTAAAAATTTTGGGTGTAAAAAATGTAGTGTCTCATTCTGTTGTTCATGCATCTATTGCATATTGCACAGTATTTTATGATTTTGGTGTAAGGTTTTCCAGCCTTGGGAATATTTCCTTTTAATTGTGCAATATTTTGTGAATGGAATGTAAAAATAAAATCGAGCAAATGTGGGAGAAAGAAAATATCTGTAATTAACTGACAAAAATCAACAACTGTTCTGGGAGTTTCTTACAGCCAGCACTGAGTAGTTGAGGCAGCAGGCTTTGATGCACCATAAAACAAATTAAATTCATAATTTCCACACAGTAAAAATTAGATGATTTTATATTCCAGACTGCTCAAACTAACCAGCTATTTACCAATTACAACAATAGCTTATTTTGTTCCTCAGACTGGGGCAGGGAAATGGAGAACACAATACTATAAAATATTAATATTTTACCCACTTGCACATATGATGCAGGGCCATCACCCTCTCCTTTTAGAAGCAGATTAAACACAAAAATAACTTACAAATAAAGTATGTACATTGTTGTCGCAATTCCACTACCAACAGTCCTGATATTTTGTTCTTTCCTATATCCCTGTAGATCATTATCCTGGATTCTGGTGATAACTAATCTTTAATAGAGTACAAATCTGACCCGTTCAGAAAACTTAATTAGGCACTTTACTGTCTCAAAACAAATCTTTGGAATCTACATTTGGGGAATACCCTAATTTCTGCATTACAGGCTATTTTTCAATATAAAAGTAAACTGTACATTATATTAAATTGTATTAAATTATATTAAATGTAGGTTTTGATGGCCAATTAGAATAAGAAAGCTGATGTTGAAATAAATCTAATTTGAGATGCTGGAATAAACTTAATATTCACTTCATTGGTTTTTGGGCAAGATAGCTACAAAATTAAAATTGCTTTCTTTTGCTGGTTTGTTTGTAGCCAGAAATCTAGAAATTAGGGGTTCAGATCAACCTTCCAAGTGCCCACTAATTTGGCATTAGTTGCGACAATAAATCAAGGGTTAAAAGATGGTCTATACTACATAAAGCTTTTAAAATGCAGTACAAAGCAGGGTAACCATTTCTTACACGCAAGATCCCCTTTTGTCATGCTTAATTTACTTTTTATCAATATAAAGACTTATGCTACTATGTTCTGAATTTCTTTGCAAGTGACAAATTCCATTCTCAATCACAGAACTAAATGGAAACTAGTTCCAACCTGTGATGTTTGGCTAAGTCTAACAAACAGCTAAAAACATGTCAGAGTATAGTTTTAGTTGTAATCTACAGTGCAGATTTTAAAAAAAAACTGTATGATTGATCATGAACTCAAATTGGGTACAGCCGTGTCAGACTATTGTATATTCAATTAGATAAAAACACTGATTTTTGATTGAAGTCCAGATGTTCCATAGCATTATATACTATAGCAGCAATTAACGAGAATCTATGATTCAGTGGCTAATAAAAGTATTTCTGGATTAGATCTCCACTGCACAATGTTATGTCAGATTAATCCAAGTGTATATTATTATCCAATAAAACACAACTTTTTTTTTTGTTTATTATTGCTTCTGTATAAGTTAGAGCCAGTGGTTTATAAATCACATTAGCCAGTTGTCCAAAGGCAATGACAGGTTAAGGTGTAGTTATCCATACTACTGTTCCTAATATAGTACATTCTTTCTCTTGAGGTCAAACTTCTGAACGTCTACTTATAAAGAGAGAGAAAAGTGCAGTGTCTCCAAGTTCCTTCACAGAAGCCATCATACAATTCCTTGTTTTGAGGGAATGAAAAGAAAATATTCCTTCTTGGAAGCAGGCACAGATCAGGCAGCCTTCCCTTTACTAACAAAATGCCAGTTGAATCAATGTCCAGTAAATAAGGTGGAACTGTGGCTATTTGTGGATGTTTACCACTGAAATAACTTTCATTGCTCAGCAGCAGTCACCATGGTTTGCAGTACTCTTGGAAAACTTGCACCAGATCCAATAACCTTGCATGCAGGTAAGTTAGGAAAATGTCACCAACTGGAGAATTGAAGTTGAGTCCACAGCTCACTGAAGTCAACCTTTGACAAACTAGGCGAAACAGTCCCACTTTTCAAATGCAGATCGTTCATATGGTTTCCTCTGAAGACATCAGCAAAGGATTAATGTATTCAAAGCCCTCAAATTCCGATTGGTCAATTTTTTTAATTACATCTCTGTAAGGATGAAAAAAAGACACTGATGCAAGGCTTGAAAACAGTTGCGGGCTCGGTATGATCTCTGAACAAACTTAGGTTGAGGTCAGCACTGCCCGTGCACCACTTTCCTTTCAATCTGCTTTGGGGAATCAAATTCATTTCCTGGGCAATTCACAGTATCAACTACCATTTAAACCAGTCTATTACTTCGCATGGAACTAGTACAGCCTAAATTTTGCCTAATATTGAACAAAAGAGACAGCAAGTAGAAATTACAGGCTGTTTCAGGCACACGGAAGTTTGACAAGGTTGGACGGTATTTTAATACAAAGAGTCTGATGAACAAAGCAGATGAGCTGACAGCAAAAATTAAAATATGGAGTAGGATGCCACTGCTGTCAATGAGACATGGTTGAAAGAGGGGCAGGATTGGCAGCTAAATAATTAGGGGAGGATATAGGGTCTTCAGGCGAGATGGAAAGAAATAAAAGAGGAGGGGGTGTCACAATATTGACCAAGGTAACAAGTACAGCTAAGGAGGGATGACATCTTAAAAGACTCCTCAAATGAAGCCATATGGGTAGAACATAAAAACCAAAAAGGCACATCACATTGTTGGGAGTGTACTACAGCCCTTTAACAGTTCAACAGAAATGGACGAGTATATACGTAGGCAAATTTCAGAGAACTGTATAAGTAATAGGATAGTGATAGGAGATATCAATTTCCCCAACATTAACTGGAGTTGTCATACTGTGTAAGGTTTTGAGGTAGTAAAATTCTTAAAATGTATCAAGGAGAACTTTTTAAGTCAGTGCTGAGAAGGCCCTACAAGAGTGAGGCATGGTCCGGAATTTAATTTTAGATGGTGAAACTGGACAAGTGGTTGAAATATTAGTGGGGAAGCATTTTGCATTCAGCACTCATAACTATGTTAGATTCAAGATTGTTATGATAAAGGAAAAAGATGAACTTAAACTCAGAGTTCTAAACTGGGGGAAGACGGATTTTAATAAGATTAGATACGATTGGGGCAGAGTGGATGGGAGCATATTTTCAGGTAAATCTGTGTCAAAGCAGTGGGACACAATCATGAAGGAAATAGGGAGAGCACAGGGCCAATATATTCCAATAAAAGATAAATGGTGGGACCAATAAGCCTAGCAAACCCTGAATATCAAGGCATGTATGGGATTGGATAAATAGAAAAAGGGAGGCTTATAGCAGATACTGAGCACTCAAAACAGCAGAAGCCCTAGAATACATAATGTGGAAATACATGGAAGGATCACATGGGATTGAACTGTTTTATGTTGATTTTATATTGATACAAATTATACTTTATGCCCCAATTTACAAAGATCATTGAAAGAGCAAGTTTCAACATGAGACACTTTACAACCATGGCTTTGTCAGACAACTGGTTGCTCATATTAGGTAATCAGCTCCATTTCTTTGAACATGGCCCTATTTCCAAAAAAATGCTTGAGGGTTCTTGAGATTTCTCAGCTGACAATTTGTCAATAAATAGCAAATGATTAAAGGAGTGTGAGAGAAACAGAATTTTGACTGAAATGGCAGCTTTTCACTGATTGGATCTCAGGTACAGGGACAACCTTGTTCTGATTGGCTGCTAAAGGCCACTGTCTGAGCCCATAGCCTCACTCATGTCATGTGCCCAAGTGACTGGCACTGTTTGAAGCCCCTTCTCATTGGCCTTGGCCATGGGTTTCTCTCCCAGAATCTCTCACATTTTTGAACTAAGTAAAAGATGGAAAAATTCTGTTCTCTATTGTGGTAATACTGTGCTGATACTGCCGTTTGTAACTTGAGATTTGATACTGCATCTTATTGATGTAGATATTACATTCAACTGACATGCTATCTACCTTGCCGAACCCCTCAAATTAAACATTTCTCTTTCAGTTTGGACAAGGAACAGAATTAAATTCGTGCTGTTCTTGTATGAGCAGTTAATGTATTTAATGAACAAAATTCCTGACTGCACTATATCACATGAGGTATTAACTAAAAGCTTCATGCATGTAAAATTCAGAAAGGAGATGTGGAGCACATTAAGCATTTATATTAGAACACTGTACATTCTAATTTGTACTTTTAACATGCTTTGTTTCACACATCTTGCTAGATCTGCTGAATATCAGTTATGGACACAATTTATTTTTAAGTGAAAGCATTGCAGAAAAGCCACAAAGTCAATTTAAAAAGTCGTTGAGACCTGGAACATAATGCAACTCCTTTGTAAGAGTTCTATAATTTTCTTGTAAGACCACTTTTGAGACACTCATGTGAAAGAGTGCATCATCTTGTTGAAGCGGCTACATATTCACTTCTGAAGTAATATAATGCAATATTTCAAGGTCTATTTCATTTCTTGTATATACTAGAACCTTTAAAATTTGGCAGTCATGATGAAATTGTGCAGCTTAACTGAAGAGTATACAGTTTATTCAGAATGCTAGGTGAATATTTATGGTCTAAGCTACAGCACACCAACACTGAAACACCAGACAAATTTGTAGTTTTGGTTTAAAAATGTTCAGTGCAGGACAGCTGTGGGGAAACTGAGGGATAAAAAGAATGAAACATTAACTCTGCTTCCTATCCACAGAAGCTGCCAGATCTGCTGAATTTAACAGCAATTTCTGTTTTTTGATTCAGATTTCCAGCATTTGCAGTTCTTTTGTTTTATTTTAGTGATAGAAGAATGATTTAGATTACAGAAGTGGGACAGTATGCATCAGAATGAACATTTGTAAAAAAATTAGTTTCATCTCAGGCATGCTTCCAACATATCTTTCCTTTTGCTCAGCTGAGGACTTCTCCCACTGTGGTAATTGGGGCCCTCAGCTGCGTCTGTCCCATTTTCTTTCACTTCTGCCTTCACCCATTCCCCTCCTTACCCTTGTGCTCACTTTCCATCCCAGCAGCCTTAGCATTTAAAAGATCAACCTCTGCCATTTCCAACACCTCAAGCAGGATTCCACAACCAAACACGTTCCCATGTCCTTCCTTATCAGCATTCTGCAGGGTCTGTTACTTCTATGACACTCTGTTCCACTCCTAAATCATACCCAACACCTCTTCAACCCCAGCCTGTAGCACTTACCATGTAATTACGATGTAATTTTGTCCTTTTACCTTCTCTCTCCCCTGAATGTCCTAGGCGAAACAGTGATTCACTCGTACTAGTTTCAATTTAGTCTACTGGAATTGCTACTCACAATGCTGTCTCCTCTACATTGGTGAGACCAAATGCAGATCACCTCTACTCTTTCCCTGGGCTTCTAACTGTTTCCTATTTTAACACACCCTTTTGCTTTGATATTACATATTTCTGTCCTAGGCCTGCTAGGGTAGATCTCATTTTCTACTTCGGACTCAACATTCAGTTCCAAAATGTAAGACCATGGATACTGTTCTCCTTTTTGGTTATACACCCTTCCTACTCCAGTGTTTTGTTTGCATGGATTTGCTCTCAACAGAGATGAAGATTTTCTGCTATTAACACCTATTGTTAGCATCTATTCTGCAACTATATCCTTCACCTACTATCAACATTATTCCTTTTGTGTTTTGCTTTGGGCACCCTCACCATCTGTTTCACTTCCTCCTCCTCCCCCTCTCTGAACAGCATAAAAACCCATCATTTTCTAGCCCCCTTTAGATCTGAAGAAGAGTCGTATCAGACTTGAAACATTAATTTTCTTTTTCTCTCCACAGATGTTGTCAACCTGAGTTTCTTTACCATTTCTTGTTTTTATTTAAGGTGATAGTGTAAGATTATAATTTGAAGTACATCACCTATAAAGCAACAGTTTATTTTAAACCATTTTCTAATTTATCGTTATACAGTATTTCACACAAAAGAATCAGATGCTCTGCTCCTGTGATGCTGCTTGGCCTGCTGTGTTCATCCAGCCCTGCACCGTGTTGTCTCGGATTCTCCAGCATCTGCAGTTCCTACTATCGCTGTTGAGACCCTCACAGTTTTTCTTTATTTTCCTCCTTTTTGGTTTGGAATTGTGAACTTAAGTCGAGAATTGAACTTTGGACAGCTGCTTGTTTGAAAGAAAAAAGTAAAGAACAAACAAACTGATATTCGCATATGGAAACTGGTCTGGAAGGATAAATGCAGGTTAATTATTGTTCTAAGAACACTGCCGACATTTTGGCACCAAGATGTGCTATGGTCAAGGCCCGGCAGCTGGTTGGATGTTGCATCTATCAATCAAGGGGAGGTCAGTGCTGGCTAGCCAACCACAGAGAAAGTTGAAAAAGAAAGCTGTTAATTTGACTGGTGCTTTCATAATTCAAGCCAGATACAATCCAATGTGTCTGTAATACAATAAGTCCTCATGGATTTCATAAAGACCTGGTACTCATTGTTGAAACAGTTATTGACCTGGCAAATTACTATACTTGTCTATTAATTTATCCCTTAACTGTGTGTGTCTGTCTGAGTGGAAGAGTGAGGACTTAGAAGAACATAAGAACTAGGAGCAGGAGTAGGCAATTCAGCCCCTCAACTAGCTCTGCTTTTTGATACAATCATGGCTGGTCTTATCTCGACCTCAATCCACTTTCTTCCTCACTCTGCATAATCCTTCAACCCATTACTAATTAAAAATCTGTCTACCTCCTCCTTAAATTTACTCAATGTTCTAGCATTCACCACACTTCAATCAGTCAGCTTTGCGTGAGCAGTTGGGAGAGACCCCAAGTGAGTGTGCATTCCTGGGAATTCAGTGCATAGGATAAGAGATGCCTTTTGTTTTTCTTTTGGTTTATAGTTTGTAAAGTCTTTCTAACAAGATAAATCTAAGCCTGGGATTGAGGGTCCAGTGCAAATCGAAGAATAACATCTCAGGAGAGCTGTAAATTTCATTGGTTGGTAATAGCTGCTAATTTGACTATTACCTATTTTTATTTTTTATTAAAGGTAAAAAGGAGAATATTTTACAAATTAGAAACTAAAATACCAATAGGAAATTTTTAAAAATACACATTAAGAAGTAAGTAAATAAAGTAAGGAAGAGATGCAGGGCCAGGTGATGTGTTGTACTTGCCTGATATAGAAGCTGCTGGACCACATCTGTAGCAAGAGTTGGTGGCTTGAGGAAATCTGGCTCAGAGTTGGAAATTTGAACCCTGCGACATATCGGTGAAGGGAAGAGTTTCTTGGATGCTGTATTTCAGGAGGCAGTCATGCCTCTTAGATTAACTACCTCAAATTCAGTCAATAGTCAGCGAGAAGAGGGTGTGACTGAGTGAGGCAAGTAAAGCAGTACTGTTGCAGGAGCCTCAGCTGTTGTCCTTGTCCAACAGATTTAAGATTCTTGTTCCCTAGGTAGCCAAAAATGGGGACTGTAGGGAAGCTGAGCAAACTGACCACATCACCACCCCACAGGGAGACATTTAAGAAGTGGGGAGATAAGGGGAATGTAGTTATAATTGGGGAAATAGACACTGTTCTCTGCTGCCAGGATCAAGGGTCCCAAAGGCTGTGTTGTCTGCCTGGCACCCAGGTTCGGGATATCTGATCTGGGTTGCAGAGAAACTTGGAGTGGGAGACGAAAAATCCACTTGTCACGGTCAACTTGCTTACCAATGGTATACGTAGAAAGAGGAAAGGGATTCTCTTGAGGGAATATGAACAGCTCGGGACTAAATTAAAAAATACAGGTAGTTCTGCTATAACTAGTGTTTCGTTGATGCAAATTAGCTGTAATGCGATTGATGAATATCACTGTTTTGATAATGCAGACCTTCTGCTGTACAGGTATAGTGATTTTCTATAATGCGAGGTCACACAAGAATGCAACTATCGCATTACAGGAGAACTACCTGTAGAACCAAAAAGGTAAGCATCTCCAGATTACTACTTGAGCTACAAACTAGTTGTCACGGGGTCAACAAGATTAAAGAGATAAATGTATGGTGTGGAAGAGCTGGGTTTGAATTCATGGGACATTGGTAAATTCATACTGGGGAAGGAGGGAGCTCTTCTGATGGGATGGGCTCCACTTCAATCATGCTCAAACCAGAGTTTGTCGAATTGCATAACTAGGACAGTAGATAGGGACTGAAACTTAATGGGGCAGGCAGAAGGGTTCAGTTGCATGGAAAATTAAGAAATCTAAGTTAAAGGAAAAGATGGGAATACAGGTTAGTAGAGAAGACCGTAAGAAATAGGAACAGGAGTAGGCCATCCATCCCCTTCAACTTGTCCGACATTTCTCACATTCACTTGCTTGCCTTTTCTAGTAACCATTTATTCCCATGCTGATCAAGAGTCTACCTCTCTCAACCAAAAATATACATATGGACTCTGCCCTCTCAGCTCTCTGTGGCAAGGGGTTCCAAAACATTACAACCATCTTGCAGGAGATTTTTCATCTCATTTTTAAACTGATGCCTCTTAATTCAGAGACTATGCTCTCTAGTCCTGGATTCTCCCATGAGGGGAAACATCCTCTCAACATTTACCCTGTCAAACCCCTTAAGAATCCTATATATTTCAATGAGATCACCTCTCATTCTTCTAAACTCCCGTGAGTAGATTCCCAACCTGTTTAGCTTTTGCTTATAAGACAATCCCTCCATACCAGGGATCATCCTTGTGAACCTTCTCTGAACTGTCCCCAATGAAATGATAATTTTCCTTAAGTAAGTGGACCAAAACAACTCATTGTACTGCAGATGGTTTCACCAGCACTTTGTACAGTTATAGAGTCATAGAGTTGTACAGCATGGAAACAGACCCTTTGGTCCAACTTTTCCAGGCTGACCAGATATCCTAAATTAATCTAGTCCCATTTGCAGCATTTGGCCCATATCTCTCCATACCTCTCCTTTTCACGTACTTATCCAGATGCCTTTTAAATATTATAATTGTACTCACCTACACCACCTTCTCTTACGGCTCGTTCCATACATGCACCATCTTCGGTGTGAAAATGATGTTCCTCAGTTCCCTTTTAAATCTTTCACCTCTCACCTTAAACCTATGCCCTCTAGTTTTGGACTGCCCTACGCTGGGAACAAAGACCTTGGCTAACCACACTATCCATGCCCCTCATGATTTTATAAACCTCTATAAGGTCACCCCTCAGCCTCCGGCGTCATAGGGAAAATAGCCCCAGCCTATTCAGCCTCTCCCTATAGCTCAAACCTGCCAACCTCCTTGTAAATCTTTATGCACCCTTTCAAGTGTAACAACATCTTTCCTATAGCAGGAAGACCAGAATTGAATGCAGTATTTCAAAACTGGCCTAACCAATGTCCTGTACAGCTGCAACATGACAGCCCAACTCCTATACTCAGTGTACTGACCAATAAAGGCAAGTGTACCAAATGCACCTTCACTACCCTGGGTGCCTGTCCACCTTCAAGGATCTATGAACGTGTAACCTCAAGGTTTCTTTGTTCAGCAGCACTCCTCAGCATCCTACTATTGTGTGTATAAATCCTGCCCTGATTTGCCTTTCCAAAATGCAACACCTTACATTTATTTGAGTTAAACTCCATCTGCCACTCCTCACCCATCTGATCAAGATCCCGTTGTACTCAGAGGTAACCTTCTTTATTATCCACTACACAACCAATTTTGATGTCAACTGCAAACTTACTAACTGTTCCTCTATATTCACATCCAAATCATTTGTATAAATGACAAAAAACAGTGGACCCGGCATTGACTCTTGTGGCACACAGTTGGTCACAGGCCTCCAGTCTGAAAAACAACCCTCTCCTACCTTCAAACCAAATTTGTATTCAAACGGCTAGGTCTCCCTGAAATCCACGTGATCTAATCTTGCTTTGTGGAACCTTTGTCGAACACCTTACTGAAGTCCATAGAGTTAATGTCCACCGCTCTGCCTTCATCAGTCTTGTTTGTCACTTCTTCAAAAAAACTGAATCGAGTTAGTGAGACATGATTTTCCATGCACAAAGCCATGTTGACGATCCCTATTCAGTTCTTGCCTTTTCAAATATATGTAGATTATGTCCCTCAAAATTCCCTCCAACAACTCACCCATCACTGACATCAGGGTCACCCGTCTATAGTTCTCTGGCTTTCCCTTATCACCTTTCTTAAATAGTGGCACCACATTAGCCATCCTCCAGTCTTCTGGCATCTCACCTGTGGCTATCAATGAAACAAATATCTCAGCAAGAGGTAATCATTTCCCAACTTTCCACAAAGTTCTGGGATATACCTGATTGTGTCCCGAGGATTTATCCACCTTTATGCGTTTTAACACCTACTCTGTAATGTGGACATTCTTCAAGATATCACTGCTTTTTTCTCCAAGTTCTCTAGCTTCCATACTTTATTTCCCGTAAATGTGATGCAAAATACTCGTTTAGTATCTCACCCATCTCCTATAGTTCCACACACAGACGACCTTATTGATCTTTAAAGGGCTCAATTCTTTCCCTATTCTTTTGTCCTTAATCTTTTGCCTTTAATGTATTTGTATAATCTCTTTGGATTCTCCTTACCTCTATTTGCCAAAGCTATCTCATGTCCCCTTTTTGATCTCCTGATTTCCCTCGAGTATACTTCTACAGCTCTTATAGTCCTCTCGGAATTCACTCCATCCCAGCTGTCTATTTCTGCCATATGCCTTCTTCTTTTTCTTGACCATCAAAATTGGCCTTACTCCAATTTAGAACTTGAACTTTTAGATGAGGTCAAAGTGCATCCCCAGTAACACCTCAGTCACTTGCCCTGTCTTATTTCCCAAGAGAAGGTCATGTTTTGCTGTAAGTTCACCTGCAGATTGAATAAGAAATTTTCTTGTACACGTTTAACAAATTCCTCTCCATCCAAGCCCTTAACATTATGGCAGTCCCAGTCTCTGTTTGGAAAGTTAAAATCCCCTACCACTACAACCCTATCATTCTTACACATACCTGGGATCTTACAAATTTGCTTCTCAATTTCCCTCTGACTATTGGGGTGCCCACAGTACAATCCCAATAAGGTGATCATGCGTTTCTTATTTCTCAGTTCCACCCAAATAAGTTCATTGGACCTACTCCTAGGAATATCCTCTCTAAGTACAGCCCATAATGTTATCCCTAACCAAAAACACTACTCGCTTCCTGTCTTGCACCTCTTTCTATCCTTCCAATAGCAGCTATACCCTGGAATATTAAACTGCCAGTCCTGCCCTTCCCTGAGCCACGGTTCTGTGATATCTATGATATCCCAGTCCCATGTTCCCAACCATGCTCTGAGTTCATCTGCCTTACCTGTCAGGCCTCTTGCATTGAAATAAATGCAGTTTAATTTATCAGCCCTACTTCATTTCTGCCTTGCTCTTGTCTGCCTTTACTTCTTGACTTGCTACTCTCCTCAACTGTACGAGCCTTGAGCTTATGCCTTTTCTTACTATTTCTTTGGGTCCCACCCCACCCCCTTACTAGTTTAAAGCCTAAGTAGCACTAGCAAATCTTCCCATCGGGATATTAGTCCCCTTAAAATTCAGGTACAAACCATCCAAGTCACTTCTACTCCAGAAGAGATTCCAATAATCCAAAAATGCGAATCCTTGCTCCCTGAACCAGCTCCTCAGACACGCATTCATCTTCTCTATCCTTCTATTCCTACTCTCACTAGGACATGGCACCAGGAGTAATCCACATATTACTACATTTGAGGTCCTACTTTTTAACCTCCTGTCTGCAGTAAGACTTCCTTACTGTTATATACCAACCACCTTGAAATAAGAGCCAACATTCCATTAACCTTTCTGATCACCTGCTGCACCTGTATGCTAGCTTTCTATGTTTCGTACACAAGTACTGCCAAGTCTCATTGTGTTGCAGCTTTCTGCAGCCTCTGCCCATTTAAATGTGTTGTTTTTTATTCTCCTTTCCAAAATTATCAACATCACATTTCCCACATTATATTGCATTTGCTAACTTTTTGCCCACTAACTTAACCTTTCAATATATGATTGTTAGCAGAAAAGGAAATGACATAATGTGAGAATGTTATACCACACCAAGGAATTGTACAAGATTAGGGAAATTTGATAACACAACGAACTTATATGAATGTACAAAGCATTTCAGAAACAAGATGCAAAATCACTCTGGGCAGAAATAAGAAATAACATGGGAAAGAAGTCCAAGTGGGAGTAATCTACAGGTTCCCAAACAGTTGCCCCGCATGGGTCATTGTATAAGCAGGAAATCCTGTGAGCTTGTAAGGAAGATACAGAAGTAATCATGAATGTTTGTAATATGCATTTAGACTGGAATAATCAAATTGACAAGGATAACCTCGAGGGAGAGTTCACTGAATGTGTTAGAGATTGGTTCCCAAGCATATTGCTCCAAGAAACATTCACGCAATTCTGGATTTGGTATTGTGCAATGAGGTGATGTTAATTATTGATTTCTATGGAAGAGTGATCATAGCATAGAATTTTAAATCAATTGGAGGGTAGCAGTCTGGAGTCCCACACTTATGTTCTGAAGTTAAACAGAAGTAATTACATAAGCGTGAGGACAGATTTGGTCCTAGTGGACTGCGCAGGAAGACCAAAAGACAGGATAGTTGATCTGATTTGGCTTTTGATTTCATTATTGTGACAAACACCGAGATACAGTGAAAAGTATTGTTTTGCTTTCTATTCAGGAAAATCATATCATATACAAGTACGTAAAGGTATATCATTTGATGAGCCGTGGGCAGATGTTTAAAGAGATACTCAATTGCTCCCAACTAAAATGCATTCCAGAAAGGAAGAAAGACTGTAAGAAGGAGAATAACATGTATGGCTAAGCAAGGAAGTTAAAGATAGCAAAGATAAAAATTAAGATATACCATATTGCAAAGGCGAGTGGTAGACTGAAAAATTGGGAAACTTTTAAACTCCAACAAAGAGTTACTAAAAAAAAGTCATAAAAAACAGCAATGGTAAATTATGAAAGAAAACTGGTGCACAATATAAAAGCAGATAGCAAAAGCCTCTATAAATTTATAAAAGATAAGAGAGTAGCTGAAGTGAATGTTGGTCCATTAGAGGGTGAGACTGGGGAGTTAATAGCAGGGAACACAATGTTCTGTTTTCAATCTATTAGCCCTTACCCTAAAAACTATGACCACTCTTTCCAGATTGTCCCATGAGGAACGTCCTTTCTGCATTTACTTTGTAAATCACCTTTCACATCTTACATACCTCAATTAGATGTCCTCTTATTCTTTTAAACTCCAGAGAGTATAGGCCTAAACTGTTCAATCTCTCTCTGTGAGACAAATCCCTCATCTCTGGAATTAATCTAGTGAACCTCCTTTAACCTACCTCCAATAAAACTATATCCCTTCTCAAGTAAGGGGACCAAAACTGTACACAGTATTCCAGGTACAATCTCACTAATGGCGTACAGTTGCAGTAACTCCTCCCTACTTTTATACTCAATTCCTTTAGCAATAAACACCAAAATTCCACTGCCTTCCTTATTAGCTGCTGTACTTGCATACTAGTTTTATGCAATCATGCACGAGGGCACCCAGATCCCTCTGCACTGAAACACTGAGGTTTCTCTCCACTTAGATAATAAGATGCCTTTCCATTCCTCCAATCAAAATGGATAACTTCACACTTAAGCATGTTAAACTTTATCTGCCAAATTTTGGCCCATTTACCTATCCATTTGTAAGTTTCTTATTTCTTTATTGCAACTTACTTTCCCCCTGAATGCTGTGGCAACCCATCAGTTATGTCTTGCCAAACAGAAAAAGATCCATTCATCCCAACTCTCTGAATTCAATTGTTTAGCCAATCCAAGCTAATAGGAATTTGCACATTCTCCCCATGCGTGTAGATTTCCTGCAGGTGCTCCAATTTCGTCCAATAGTCTAAAGATGGACAGATTAGGTGGATTGACCATGCTAAATTGCCCAGTGTCCAGGGATATGTAGGTTAGGAGGATTTGTTGTGGGAAATGCAGGGTTAGAGGGTAGGGGCCTGGGCATGAATGGGATGCTTTTCAGTGGGTTGGTATGGACTCGATGGGTTGAATGGCCTGATTCTAAACTGTAGGGATTCTATGACAATAAATTACCCCTAACCCCATGTGATCTTGCCTTATGCATTAATCTGTTGCATGGCACCTTATCAAATGTTTTCTGGAAGTCCAGATATACTACATTTACTGGATCCATATGCTTGTTACATCTACAAAGATCGCTAGCAAATTAGTCAAACATGTCATGTTATTCCTTCCTTAATAGTGAATTCTACCTATTTCCCAAAGACACACGTTAAACTAACTAGTCTACAGTTTCCTACTTTCTGCCTCCCTTTGTTTTTGAATTAGTGAGTTATATGAGTATTTTTCCAATCCACTGAAACCTTTCCCACATGTAGGGAATTTTGGAATACTAAGAACAATGGATCCACTATCTCTGCTCCTACTTCCTTTAAGACCAGAGGATGTAGGCCATCCGACCCTGAGGATCTGTCTACCTTCAATCCCAATAGTTTTCTCTTTACTTTATCCCCAGTGATGATGATTGTTCGAAGTTTTTCCCTTTCTGTAACCTCTGCATTCCCGGTTACCATTGGCATGTTACTCATGCTCCTGACTGTGAAAACTGAAGCAAAATACTGATTTAGTGACTCTGCCATTCTAACCATGATCAAACAAGATTGGGTTTATATCATAGACATTTATTAGATTACCATGTTATTTGTTCTACTAAAGTTACAGATTTAATAATGAATTATTAATTTCTGTTAAATTATACACTTGGTGCCTGATATCTATAATTCCTAAAGTATGGTTAGGAACTACCGGGCAACTTCTGGGGTCATTGACTGTTTTAATTTCATTGTGTTGAGAATTCAGTGTTGACAAGTCTGATTTGGTCTAGTTTGCTAGAATAATACAGTAAACTTCACGGTATTTAAGGTATATAAATTTTTGCCAGTTTATCGAGAATGCTGGTTAAAACAGAGTTTGCTGTCCCTGTGTTATAACATTGAAATTTCAACGAGTGAGTTTCAGACAGGATAAGTTGCATATTTTTCATTGGAAAATATAATCAAACAGCACAAGCTGCACGGAAATGATGGTGAGGAATTACTTTTCACTTGCCTAAAATCTAAGATACTTCTGTCAATCTCAGAACAGTTGTTTTATTCAAAATGTCATGGACCTCCCTTCCATATACTGGGTGAATATGAAACATACATAATCCTGAATATTGATTCCACTGAAATAATAATCTGATATTGCCTTGAATGCATCCACTGAACCGGTCTTGACCACCCTCCAAGCAGTGCATTCTAGACCATAATCTGTCACTGTGTGAAAAAAAAAAAATTCTCACATCAAATTAGTTTCCTTTACCATTACCTTACTCTCATTCTTGATCCTTTTATGAGGGGGATCAATTTCTGCTTATATGAGCCCCCCTCATGATTTGAAAGCTTCTTAAAAATCTCTTTTAAATGAGAAACTTTGCCTGTGGCTGTAAATGACAAAAATAACTCTGCTGGTGCCCCCACAATTTCTTCCCTAGCTTCCCACAGTGTCCTGGGATACAATTGATCAGGTCCCGGAGATTTATCTACCTTTATGCTTTTTAAGACCTCCAGCAACCCCTCTTCTGTAATGTGGGCTGTTTTCAAGACGTAAATATTACTTCCCTGAGTTCCCTAGCTTCCAAGTCTTTCTCCACAATAAATATTGACGGGAAATATTCGTTTAGTATCTCTCCCATCTCTTGTGGTTCCACACATAGACAACCTCATTGATCTTTAAGGGGCCCTATTCTCTCTCTAGTTGCTCTTTTCACCTTAATATACTTGTTGAATCTCTTTGGATTATTTTTAACCTTATCTCCCAAGGCTCTCTCATATCCCCTTTTGCCCTCCTGATTTCCCTCTTAAGAACGTCCCTACTCCCCTTATACTCTTCAAGAGATTCATTTGATCCTAGTCATCTAACACTTGACATATGCTTCCTTCTTTTTCTTGACCAAAGTCTCAATATTTCTAGTCATCTATTGTTCCCTACTCTTATCACAGATGCATCACAGTAATTTCAGCCACTGCTTGAGCTCCAAAATCTGAAGTTCAAACTTAGGCAGCTGGTGACACTTCCTGCACGCGCTTGTTTAGGTCACACTAAGTGTCCATATGCTACAGGATGGGTATTCTGCTTGACTAAGTTGCCACATCATACCTTAAACTTAGTTTTGAGTAATTAGTACGGAAGTATTCTCTTGTACTAGGTTGTTTAAAATTCACATTTTTCAAGATTTCTCAACTTAAATCACAGTACCTGACAACAGCTGCTTATAAAGAGGAACATTTCCCTCTTCCTTTACTGAACCCTCCATGAAGTAAACTTAATATTTTGCAATAAATCTGACAAAAAGCAATTATTTCCCCATGCACTGAATTCTCACTTTGAATTAAATTCCACAAGCATTTACTCCATTTCGTCTCATTTTAGTGTCATTTGGACTTACTCTGGCTTACACAAATGCCACAGTGGAAGTCAATGGGAAAATGCTGAACGCTTACTTACAGGAAGAGAATCCCAGCAAGAAACTCACCCTGGAATGTTCTTGGGTACTTTCTAGTTATTTAACCAAGAAGCATGATAAACACGGCTCTGGCACAATGAGTCGCCATAGTCTTACCAGACCATTGCGCTACTCTCTCATTAGAGAGAAATGACTGGAGGTGATTTAATCTGAGGGCCATCATACCTCAGGCAAGGGGAGAGATTGAAAAGGTGAGTCCTTCATGGTATCCTCAGCTGGTGGTGGGAATTGAACCCACACTTTTGGCATCACACTGCTTCGCATCCCAACTGTCCAGCCAATTGTTCCACACTCTTAGCCATAGGCTGTTGCCATCTCAAAACTGGGAAAACAGTAAACTGCTTGAAACTGAATGGGGTAGATGAAGGCGTGCAATTAAAGTTTTCAATTACGGATCTCAGAATTCAAAGTTACAGTGCCATTTAGCCCATCATGTCTGCACCAGTTCTAGTAACCAGTGTCAATCTCCAGCCTTTTCCCCAAAATTCTACACACCATTTCTA
Organism: Rhincodon typus; assembly: GCF_021869965.1. Lineage (NCBI taxonomy): Eukaryota > Metazoa > Chordata > Chondrichthyes > Orectolobiformes > Rhincodontidae > Rhincodon > Rhincodon typus. Next base: position 13,417,247 of record NC_063362.1, on the reverse strand, counting down.
TCCAACTAATCATCCAATGTGCTCTTGAATGCCTCAACTGAACTTGCCTTCACCACATTTCCAGGCAATGCACTCCATATCGTATCTACTTGCTGTGTAAAAAAAAAAATTCTTACATCACTCTTGCTTTGTTTGCACGTCACTTTAATGCACTCTCATTCTGTTGTCTTTTCCGAAGGGGAGCAGCTTCTCCCCATCTACTTCCTCCAGCTCATGATTTTGAAAACCTTTATCAAATCTCCTTTTTGGCTTTTTCTCTCCACAGAGAACAGTCTTAACTTCTTCAATCTATCCTCGTAACTGAACATTCTCATTCCTCGAACCATTCTTGTAAAGTGCTGCTACACTTTCTTTGATGCATTCACATCTTTCCTATAATGTGGCACCAACAACCATATACAACACTCCAAAATATCAGCCCAAATTTTTAACCTTTATGTTAATAACTTCTGGTCATTAACAGGAATCGTAGAATCCCTACAGTAAGGAAAGAAGCCATTTGGCCCAACGAGTCTAAACTGATCTTCCACAGAGCATCCCAGCCAGACCCAGCACTCCCCTCTCCACTACCCGATATGCTGTTTTTCAAATTTGTAGATAAATGTTGTTGACTGAAGTTTTCTTGCATTTGCTTCTTTCTGTGTAAGCCAATCAGCAGCAGTTCATGGTCAAATAAGAGACTCCATGGATTGAGGTTTACTCACGGAACTGATGACATCATCTACAGTGTACATATGGCTGCGTGTGCTGCTGGCATCTTTGGCCCTCCTAGTTGATATTCTCTAATGTTTGGATACCTCTGTGTGCAAAAGTGTAGCTGCCAAAGAGGTGCCACCTTTAGAGAAGATCAAGGGTGCAGAGTGCCAGGAAGTATACATATGTTGATCCACTTCAAAAGCCCTCTGAATGGTGTGGGTTACAGTGCCCTCCCTCACAGATTGAGTCATTTACCCCTCCCATTCAGAGTGTGGTTGCAACCATTTTCTTCCAATTGTGCACTTTCAATTTCCAGCGGAACGGAAGGTGACAATGAGTGTTCTTCCAGCAGCTCCCAGCCTCAGCCTTACCAGGTTAGTGAGCCCCCAAATATCCACATCCTCTTCCTAGCCAAGTCCCCAGCACCACTTCTACATTCATTTACACCCGCATAACCCTCTAATCCAGATTCAAATGTACAAAGTTGCATTTGGTATTTAATTGATGTTTCAACCATTTGAAGTCAGGTTGCTACTGACTGTAGACGACCCCTCACCCATACCCCCTCATTACTTCACATGCTTTACAGTCCCTTTGATATCCTGCTCCCCCATTTCAGAATTGTAATGCACCCTTGCCCAGAGTCTGCAGTCTGTTGTTCCAAAGAATCAGCTGCAGTTAATTTTCCACCCCACAAACTACTTTCCTCCTCTCCCTTAGTTTCTGAGGATGACCTGACAGACTAACAATGACTCATCTGCATGACTGACATGATGGATAGCCCTGGGAAAGATGTGCCCAAACCTCTGACACATGTGTATACATCACCCAAATCCTAGATCACACACCTGACAGTGGTCAATCCACAGGACTATGACTGGAAATGTTGGGGTGGTGGGGTGCTGACAGAGAGTGCTGGGGTTCTGATTGATGGGTGCCTCCATGCAAATCATTGAGAATTACTACCCTCGATACATGGCTGTCTGCTTGCTGCAAATTCCATGTGTTTGCCATGCAAGCCACTGGCAGCTGGAGCAGGTGTAAGATTGATGTAATACATTACCTGTAAGCAATATATGCACCAGTTACACGGAGGACTGCAAAGCCAGTGAAATGATTACCAGGCCCCTTGCTGAGATATTTGTATCATCGATAGCCATAGGTGAGGTGCTGGAAGAATGGAGCGTGGCTAATGTGGTACCATTATTTAAGTGGTAAGGAAAAGCCAGCGAACTACAGACTCATGAGTGTGGCGTTCGACAAGGTTCCACATGGTAGACAGGTTAGCATGCTTAGATCACATGGAATCCAGGGAATGCTAGCCATGTGAATACAAAATTGGCTTGAAGGTAGGAGACAGAGGGAAGTGGTGGAGGGTTGTTTTGAGGCTGGAAGCCTGTGACCAGTGGTGTGCAGCAAGGATTGGTGCTGGGTCTATTGCTTTATGTCATTTACATAAATGATTTGGATGTGACTATAGGAGGAATGGTTAGTAAGTTCACAGATGGTACCAAAATTGGTGGTGTGGTGGACAGTCAAGATGATTATCTCAAAATACAATGGGACCTTGATCAGATGGGCCGATGGAGCTTAATTTATATAAATGAGATGTTACATTTTGGTAAGGAATGGTTAGGGTGTTGGGGAGTGTTGCTGAACAAAAAGACCTTGGGGTGCAGGTTCATAATTTCTTGAAGGTGGAGTCACAGATTGACAGGGTAGTGAAGGTGGCTTTCGGTGTGCTTGCCTTTTTTGATCAGAATTGAATACAGGAATTGGGATGTCATGTTGGGGTTGTATAAGGCATTGGTTAGGTATTTTTGGAATACTGTGTTCAATTCTGTCCCCCTGCCACTAGAAAGATGTTAAACTTTACAAGGACGTTGCCAGGGTAGGAGGGTTTGAGTTACAGGGAGAGGCTGCTGGGGCTATTTTCTCCTGGAGATTTGGAAGCTGACGGGTGACCTCAGAGATTTATAATCATTAGGGGCATGGATAGCCAAGGTCTTAACCTCAGGACAGGGGAGTCCAAAATTAGACAGCATAGGTTTAAGGTGAGAGGGGAAAGATTTAAAAAGGACCTAAGGGGCAACTTTTTAAACCTACTAGTGTGGTGCATGTATGGAACGAGCTGCCAGAGGAAGTGGTCGAGGCTGGTACAATTATAACATCTAAAAGGCATCTGGATGGCTACATGAATAGGAAAGGATCAGAAGGATATCGTCCAAATGCTGGCAAATGACACTAGATTAATTTAGAATATCTGGACGGCATGGACAAGTCTGTTTCCATGCTGTACAACTCTACACCTCCGACTATGACACTAATTTTCATGACATAGTACAGCAACTTAAGGCAGAGTTGCTGTGAGCAAGCAGGTAGGTGGTGACTGGAAAAGTGCTAAGAGAGCAAGTATCCCGGAGATTCAACCTAATCCAGTGAGTAATTGCCTGTCTCTGTGCGCAGTCTCCCCGCTTTCAACGTAAGTTGCTGGTGCAGCCTGCAGTGCAAGTGTGTTCTTCCAGCTTACACTGCCAGAGAATAACAGAAGCGTCAGGATGGTGGAGATGACCAGATATCAGATGCCAATGTTAATGGAGGAAAACTGACTGCAGTTGGTACCTATGTACGTTACTCTAAGCTGCGTTTTGGTTGCAGACAACATAGAGATGGTCTGGAGTAAATGGCAAGCTGAATCTGCCAGGTACATGCTCTGGTTTCCTTGTCGAGTATCCTCAACATTGACCTTGTTTGGTGAGTTTGATAAAATGGCAAGGTGACTATTGTTGAGGTAAACTGTGGTGTTAACAAGGTGTTTAACAAGCATTAGTCTCTCTTACCTGGCATCTCGCCATTTCCTAGTGGGAATCTCACCACATTACTTGTGTCAAACATTAATATGGAAGATGATCTCAACATTGAGATTGGCCTTGCCATACTTGTTGCCTGATTCACCCACTCATCTCACTATAGCTCACGTCATTTGGATCCCGATAAGATTCTGGCCTCAGTTATGAAGACTTCCACATTCACCACGTGGCCAGACTTTGCCCATATCTAGTGCAGGGTTCAAGATATCTCATCCGGATTGCTGAGAAAGTTGGAGTGGGAGGGGAAAGATCCTGTTGTAATCCATGTAGGTACCAACAATGTAGGCATGAAGAGGAAAGAGGTTCTGCTGAGGGAATATGAGCAGCTAGGGGCTAAAATAAGAAGCAGAACTGAAAGGGTAATTTTCAGATCACTACCTGAGCCACAGGCAAATTGACACAGGGTCAACAAAATTAAAGAGGTAAATGTGTAGTTCAAAAGATTGGTGTAGGAGAAATGGGATCAAATTCATGAGACATTGGCATCAGTACTGGGGATGGAAGGAGCTGTTCCAGTGGGATGACCTCCACCTGAATCATGCTGGGACCAGACTCTTGGTAAGCTGCATAACTGGGGTTGTGGATAGGGCTTTCATCTAAATAATGGGCATTGGATTCAGTTGTATGGAAAGTTATGGAAAATGTGAAAGGGGGATTATTGGGTTCTGTAGAAGTTATTAAAGTTTCCAGAAGTAGTAATAGGAAAGAGAATATGGAAAGGGTTAGGAATCTAACTTCAGGCCCAGCCAATTAGGGGACAACTACAAGAAGGGGGGTTCGTCAATGCAGGACTTAGGGTGTTATATTTAAATGTGCGCAGTATACGAGGCAAGGTAAATGAGCTTGCAACATAGATTGAGATTGGCAGGGATGATGTTGTGGGTATCACAGAGACATAGTTGCATGGGGATCAGGTCAGGGAACTAAATATTCAAGGATATATGCCCTATTGAAAGAACAGGCAGATGGGGCCAGGGTTGCACTGTTGGTAAGAAATGAAATTAGATCAATAGTAATAAGTGGTATCGGGTCGAAAGGCATAGAGTTTGTGTGTGGGTTGAGAAACCACTCTGATGGGAGTTATGGGAGTCTCCTCGTTGTAGTCAGGATGTGGGGGAGAAAATAAATCAGGAGATAGAAAAGGCATGCAAGAAAGGCACTATTACAATAATCATGGGGGACTTCAATATGCAGGTGGACTGGGAAATTAAGGTTGTAAGATCTCAAGAAAAGGAATTTGTGGAATGTCTAAGAGAAAATTTATCAGAAGAGTTTATGGTAGATGCCACTACGGAACAGGCAATTCTGGATTTGGTGATGAGTAATGAGGCAGACTTGATTAGGGAGCAGAAGGTGAAGGAACCCCTAGTAGACAGTGACCATAATATGGTAGAATTTCCTTGCAGTTTGAGTAAAGGTAAATACATAGACATGGAGGAGGGGCTGGCCAGAGTTGATTGGAAGGGCATCCTTGCAGGGAAAACAGTGGAACAGCAATGGCTGGAGTTTCTGAGAGTAATTCTGGAGGCACAGCAGAAATTCATCCCAAGGAAGAAGGAACATACTAAGGGAAAGATGAGGCAACCATGATTGACAAGGAAGTCAGGAACAGCACTAAAGCAAAAGCAAAAGCATGCAAATGTGGTGAAGATTAGCGGGCAGGCAGAGGATTGGGAAGCCTTTAAAAACTAGCACAGGATATTAAAAACACAATGGGTTGGGGAGAAGATGAAATATGAGGATAAGCTAGCTAGTAACATAAGACTGCAAGAGTTTTTTTTAAAAGATATGTAAAAGGTAAGAGGGAGGCAACAGTGGTCATTTGACAGCTGGAAAATAAGGCTGGAGAAGTAGCAACAAGGAAACAAAGAAATGGCATAGGAACTGAATATGTCCTTTGTGTCAATTTTCACAGTGGAAGACCCCAGCAGGGTACCTGAACTTTCAAAGAATCAGGGGAAGAGGTGAGTGTAGTGACCATCACGAAGGAGAAGATGCTGGGGAAGGTGAAAGGTCTGAAGGTGGTTAAATCATCCGGACCAGATAGACTACACCCCAGGGTTCTGAATGAGTTAGCTGAGGATATTGGAAAGGCACTGGTGGTGATCTTTCAGGAATCACTGGAGTCAGGGAAGATCCCAGATGCCAGGAAAATTGCAGATGTAACACCACTGTTTAAGAAGGGACGGAGGCAGAAGACAGGAAACTATGGTCAGTTAGCCTAACGTTGGTAAGATTTGAGAGTCCATTATTAAGGATGAGATTGTGGAGTACTTGGAAGTGCATGTAAAATAGGTCTGAGTCAGCATGGCTCCATCAAGGAATGGTCATGCCTGACAAATCTTTAGAATTCTTTGAGGTAACAAGTAACTTGGATGAAGAACAGCCAGTGGACATGACCTAGTTAGAATTCCAGCATGCCTTTGATAAGCTGCTAAATTCAAACCCCATGGTGTTAGGGGCAAGGTACCGGCATGGATAGAGCATTAGCTGACTGGCAGAAGACAGAGAATAGGGATAAAGGTGTCTTTTTCAGGATGGCAGCCAATGGCGATTTGGGACTATAATTATTCACGTTACACATTAATGATCTGGATGAAGGAACTGAGGCTATTGTTGCTAAGTTTGCAGGTGACACATAGATAGTTGGAGGGACATAGTGTTGAGGAAGTGGGGAGGCTGCAGAAGGACTTGGACAGGCTAGGACAGTGGGCAAAAAGTGGCAGATGGAATGCGATATGGAAAGTATAAGGTTATGTACTTTGGTAGGAAGAAGGGGCGTAGACTGTTTTCTAAATGGGAAAAAAGCTTTGAAAATCTGAAGCACAAAGGGACTTGAGGCTCCTGGTTCAGATTCTCTTAAGGTTAACATGCAGTTTCAGCTGGCAGTTAGGAAGGCAAATGCAATGCTAGCATTCATTTCAAGAGGGCGAGAATACAATGGCAGAGATGTACTATTGAGGCTGTATAAGGCTTAGGTTAGACTACATTTTGAATATTGTTAGCAGTTTTGGGTCCTGTATCTAAGGAAAGATATGCTGGTCTGAGGAGTTTTATAAGAATGATCCTGGGAATGAAGGGCTTGTCATATGAGGAGTGGGTGAAGACCCTGGATCTGTTCTCAACAGAGTTTGTAAGGATGAGGAAGAATCTGACTGAAACTTACAAAATACTGACGGGCCTGGAAGGGGAAAGATATTTCTATCACTGGGAGTGGTGAGAGCGCGAGCCGGGAAGTGAACTATTATATTCAGGCATTGTCTAAACTGGAAACACTGCATGTGTAGTGTCTCCCACCCATCCTCCGTGAGTCAGCGGATTCTTGATTCAAGTGGCAGGAGTGGTGACAGCGGGAGCTGGGAAGTGAACTATTATATTCGGGCATTGTCCAAACAGTAGTCAGGAGCTGGGGCGCATGATACATCAGGAGATAGAAAAGGTGTGTAAGAAAGGCAAAGTCAAAGTGATCATGGGGGATTTCAATATGCAGGCGGACTGGGAAAATCATGTTGTTAGTGGATTGCGGGAAAAGGAGTTTGTGGAATGTCTACGAGATGGCTTTTTGGAGCAGCTCGTGATGGAGCCCACAAGGGAACAGGCAATACTGGACTGAGTGTTGAGCAATGAGGCAGGCTTGATAAGGGAGCTTAAGGTAAGGAAACCCTTAGGAGGCAGTGATCATAAGATGATAGAATTTACTCTGCAATTTGAGAGGAAGAAGATAGAATCAGAGATAACGGTATTACAGCTGAATAAAGGCAACTACAGAGGCAAGAGGGAGGAGCTGGGCAGAATTGACTGGAAGAGGAGCCCAGCACGAAAGACAGTGGAACAGCAATGGCAGGAGTTTCTGGGAGTAATTCAGGAGATGCAGCAAAAATTCATCCCTAGGAGAAAGAAGCATACTAAAGGGAAGATGAGGCAACCATGGCTGACTAAGAAAGTCAGGGATAGCATAAAAGCAAAAAAGAAAGCATATAATGTGCCGAAGGGCAGTGGGAAACCAGAGGACTGGGAAGCTTACAAAGACTAACAGAGGGCAACAAAGAATGAAATAAGGAGGAAAAAGATTAAATAGGAGGGTAAACTAGCCAGTAATATAAAGGAGGACTGTAAGAGTTTCTTTAGATATATAAAGGGTAAAAGAGAGGCAAAAGTGGACATTGGACCACTGGAAAATGACACTGGAGAGACAGTAGTGGGGAACAAGGAAATGGCTGAGGAACTGAATAATTACTTCGCTTTAGTCTTCACGGTGGAAGATACGAGTAATATCCCAAAAATTCAAGAGAGTCAGGGGACTGAGTGGAGTATGGTGGCCATCAACAAGGAAAAGGTGCTAGTAAAACTGATTGGCCTGCAGGTGGATAAATCACCTGGATAGATGGACTACACCCCAGAGTTCTAAAGGAGATAGCTGAAGAGATAGTGGAAGTGTTAGTGGTGATCTTTCAGGAATCGCTAGAGTCAGGGAGGGTCCCAGAGGACTGGAAAATCGCTAATGTGAAACCCCTGTTTAAAAAGGGAGTAAGGCAAAAGATGGAAAATTACAGGCTGATTAGCCTAGTCTCAGTCGTGGGTAAGATTTTGGAGTCCATTGTAAAGGATGAGATTTCTGAATATTTGGAAGTATATAGTAAAATAGGGCAAAGTCAGCATGGTTTCATCAAGGGGAGGTCATGCCTGACGAATCTGCTAGAATTCTTTGAGGAAGTAATGAGCAGGGTAGACCAAGGAGAGCCAATGGATGTTATGTACCTGGACTTCAAGAAGGCCTTTGACAAGGTGCCGCACAGGAGGCTGCTGAGTAAGATAAGGACCCATGGTGTTAGAGGCAAGATGCTAGCATGGATAGAAGATTGGATGTCTGGCAGAAAGCAGAGAAGGGGGATAAAAGGGTCTTTCTCAGGATGGCAGCCGGTGACAAGTGGTGTTCCGCAAGGATCAGTGTTGGGACCAGAACTTTTCACTTTATACATTAACGATCTAGATGAAGGAACTGTGGGCATTCTGACTAAGTTTGCAGATGATACAAAGATAGGTGGAGGGACAGGTAGTATTGAGGAGGTGGCAAGGCTGCACAAGGATTTGGACAGGTTAGGAGAGTGGGCAAAGAAGTGGCAGGTGGAGTACAATGTGGGAAAGTGTGAGGTCATGCACTTTGGTAAGAAGAATAAAAGCATGGACTATTTTCTAAATGGGGAGAAAAATTCAGAAGTCTGAAGTGCAAAGAGACTTGGGAGTTCTAGTCCAGGATTTTCTCAAGGTAAACTTGCAGGTTGAGTCAGTAGTCAGGAAGGCAAATGCAATGTTGGCATTTATTTTGAGAGAACTTGCATATAAAAGCAGGGATGTACTACTGAAGCTTTATAAGGCTCTGCTCAGGCCACATTTGGAGAATTGTGTGCAGTTTTGGGCCCCACCTCAGGAAGGATGTACTGGCCCTGGAGCGGGTTCAGAGCAGGTTCATGAGAATGGTCCCAGGAATGGAAAGTTTAACATATGAAGAACGTTTGAGGACTCTAGGACTATACTCATTGGAGTTTAGAAGGATGAGGGGGGATTTAATTGAAACTTATAGAATACTGAATGGCCTGGACAGAGTGGATGTTGGGAAGATGCTTCCATTGGTAGGACAACTAGGACCTGAGGGCACAGCCTTAGAGTAAATGGAAGACCTTTTAGAACGGAGATAAAGGAGAAACTTCTTCAGCCAGACAGTGGTGAATCTAAGGAATTCACTGCCACAGAGGCTGTGGAGGCCAGGTCATGCGGTACATTTAAGACTGAGATAGATAGGTTCTTGATTATCAAGGGGATCAACGGTTACGAGGAGAAAGCAGGAGAATGGGGTTGAGGAACTTATCAGCCATGATTGAATGGTGGAGCAGACTCGATGGGCCAAATGTCCTAATTTCTGCTTCTATGTCTTATGGTCTTATTAACAGAAAGTCTAGGATCCCTGAGCACAGCCTCAGACTGAAGGGGTCAACCCTTTATAACTGGGATGAGAAGGAATTTCTTAAGCCAGGTGGTTAATTTGTAGAACACATTGCTGCAGAGGGTTGTGGAGGCCAAGTCATTAAGTGTACTTAAGACATAGATAAATAGATAGGTTCTTAATTGGTAACAGGATCAAGGGTTATGGGAAGAAGACAGGAGAATGGGGTTGAGAAATATATCAGCTATGATCGAATGGCTTAATGCTCCTCCTCTGTCATATGATCTTACAATTTGCATTGTTCAATGCCAGATGGGATGCGATGCCCTGGTGGTATTATTGCTGGACTGTTAATCCAGAGACCAGACAACATTCTGGGGACCCAGGTTCGAATCCCACCACAGCAGATGGTGGAATTTGAATTCAATAAAATATCTGGAATTAAGAATCTAATGATAACCATGAGTCCATTGTTGATTGTCGGAAAAACCCATCTCGTTCACTAATTTCACTAATCATTCACTAATGTCCTTTAGGGAAAGAAACTACCATCCTTACCTGGCCTGGCCTACATGTGATTCCAGACCCACAGCAAAGTGGTTGACTCTTAACTGCCTTCTGGGCAATTAGGGATGGGCAACAAATGCTTCCTAGCCAGAGATGCCCTCATCCCATGAATGAATAAAAAAAAAGATAGGGGTTTATATGTGCATGCCAGAGTGTCTCATAAAGCAAGGCTTGTGGCATGAGGTTCTGAAGAAAAACTGGGGGATCAAGATATAAAGATGAGTTCACTTAATGCAACTGTCAAAATTTCTTGTCCGTGTGTACATCAAATACTCGGAAATGTAATCAATTGATATTAAAACTGCATTTTTACAGAGAGATCAGCGAAAAAGGAAGGGTTTCTTTGCCCTCCAAAAGGGGCACGAGACATAATAGACATTCTGCATATATCGGCTAAATTACGTCATTCCTGTTTGGTACCTCTAGGTAAGATCAGTATTATCAAAATCTGTCTGTTTCCAGTTTAAAGCAGATCCTACCATGTTTTATAAGCACCATGGAGGCAGTTTTGAGGCATCTTTATAATGCGTGTAGATGAGTTTTTGTAGGATTAGAGCAGTCAATTCATAAACCTTGACATAAGTGGCAGTTAAAGCAGAATTCAAAATTGGAATTCAGGCTTCCGGACTTTTAAATTACATTGAATTGGAAATCAGGCAAAATGGATCGAGTGTCGCTTTGTATCAACATTATCTTAAGAAAATATTGGCTCCATTGCAGTTAATCAAAATAAGGCCTCACAGAAAGACAGCAGTTTCCTATATTGAAATGGAGGAACTGCAAAGTCTAATAGGACAGCTGGAACAGCTGCACACTCAAACGAAGCCAGATGCTAGTTCTGAGGTGTTAAAGTTGAGTATGATTAATAAAAATTCCAAAGTGGAAGATATTTGCATGAACAAATTTGAAAAAATTAAAATTTGCAATTTCCCTCATTGGGAGATAACAGGAAATGAAACATTGTTTTTAGTGATGCTTCTTATGTAAATCTCTGCGATGGGTTCTCAAGCGCAAGAAGGTTGGTCATTTTTTTCTTTTGGGAGAGGGAGGTAACTTTGCCCTTTAGTTTGGGAAGCTATAAAGATCAGAATAGTGGTTAAAAAGTACCTGAGCAGCAGCAGCTGTCATTTTAGTTGAAACAGTAAGATATGGAATTTTTCTGTGAAAATAGTGGAGGAAATTCTACAAAGGGATTTGGCAGCAATATCCATTAAGTTCAACATCAATAATAAGTCACTCAGTAATAACATACATTTAACAAACCACATGAATGATCAAAAACTGGGGATTGATATTGCAGTTTTAAAAGAGATGGAGAATGCAGAAATCTCCAAATTGAATGTATACTAAAAAAGCAGAAAAATGTTGCCATTTTGTATCTTCTGTTTTATTTTTCATTACAGTTTGTTCATTAATTTAGAAAAGAAAACAAAATCTTATAATCAACTAGGGTCAGCCGGCGACGTGAGACAAAGTGAAATTAGGGAACAAGTGGTGGTTATATTAATTAAAGGATAATTGGGTCAGAACAAATGTTAGCATTGTCCTTAACAGGCTTTGTTTGTAAATACTCAGTTGGCCACACATATGTTTTCCTGGTAGTGGAGAAAAAATATACATATTAACACACAAGGAGGTCGTCTCTTTGTTGAACCCCAGGAGATGGAAGAGAAACAAAATGAATATTTCATGTCAGTTTTTACTGTGGAGAAATAAATGGAAGTTAGAGAATGCAGAGAAATAAATTTTGATGTTTTAAAAACAGTTCACATTACAGAAGAGGAAGTTTGGGAGGTCTTAGGGAATATAAAGGTAGATAAATCTCTGGGACCTGACTTAATGTATTCCAGAACGTTGTGGGAAGTAAGGGAGGAAATAGCGAGACCCATCTATAATTACAGGTGAGGTGCCTAATGACTGCAGGGTGGCTAATGTTGTACCTTTGTTTAAGAACAGTTTTAAGAAGAAACTGAGGAACTATAGAATTGTGAGTCTGACTTTGATTGTGGGTAAATTGTTGGAGGTGATTTTAAAAGATAGGATTTATAGACAGGGTGGATAAAAAGGCGTTTGGCACACTTGCTGTGATTGCTCAGTCCTTTGAGTGTAGGAGTAGGGAAGTCATGTTGAGGTTGTACAGGACATTGGTGAGGCTTCTTCTGGAACATTGTGTCCAGTTCTGATCGCCCAGTTATAGGAAAGATTTTATTTAGCTAGAGGGGGTTCAGAAGAGATTTACCAGGATATTACTGGGTATGGAAGATTTGAGTTATAGAGAGAGGCTGGATAGGCTGGGACTTTTTTCACTGGAGTGCAGGAGGTTGAGAAGCGACCTGATAGAAATTTGTAAAATAATGAGATATATAGATAGAGTTAATGGTGGTTGTCTTTTCCCTAGGATGGGGGATTTCGAGACTAGGGGGAGAATTTTTAAGATGAGTGGAAAGAGATTTAGAAAAGACATCAAGTGCAATTTTTTTTTTTTTACACAGAGGGTGGTTTGTGCGTGAAATGAACTTCTGAGGAAGTAGTGGACACAGGTACAATTACAACATCTGAAAGGTATTTGGATAAGTGGATGAATAGGAAAGGTTTGGAGGGATATGGGTCAGGAGCAGGCAGGTGGGACTAGTTTAGTTTGGGAATATGATGGGTATGAACTGGTTAGACTGAAGGGTCTGTTTCTGTGCTGTATTACTCTACGGCTCTTTTTTTTATAAAATTCTATTCACAACAATGTCTTGATTTTCCGCCTCATTCTCATTACAAAAAAAAACTACGGGTAATTTGGCAGAACAAAAGTAAGTAAACACAGTTCTAAAGAAGAGAAGAAAATAAAATAAACTGAGTGAGAACTAGGCCCTCTTGTGGCGCAGTGGTAGTCTGCCTACCCCTGAACTGGAAGGCCGAGATTCAAGCCCCACCTGCTCCAAAGTTGTGTAATAACATCTCTGAACAGGTTAATTTGGAAAAACAGGTTAAATTTACAAAAACAAAAACAAAAACAACTGGGTGTGATCTGGCTGCAAATATAGGAACAAGTATCAGTGTGTTGGTGAGTGCTGAAATAAAACTCTTACCAGAAAAGAATAACCTACCTTTTAACCTTTGGTACTCAAAAATGGGACAGGAAAGTTCATGAACTTTAAAGTAGACTTAGATTTCCAATGAAGCATCATAAGGAGCATACTGGATTCCATTAACAACTAATTTTCTTTCCTCAGTAACATTTTGCAGAATAACAAAGCTTAACTCCAGTAATCCTCTCTTCCCCTCACAATGTACAGGTGGTTAAAACCCAAGCTTGGTGTTACAACATTAGAACAAATAGGAACAGGCATGGGCTGTTTGTCCCCTCAAGCATGCTCCACCATTCAGCAGGATCATGGTTGATCTGACATTCTTCACATCTACTTTCCTACGTTTTCCTCATAACCCTTGATTCCTTTATCGATCAAGAATCTATCTTTCTCAGCCTTAAATGTACACAAGGACTATGCCCCACAGCTCTCTGTGGCAAGGAGTTTCAAAGACTCACAACCCTCTGGGAGAAGAAATTCCTCATGTCAGGCTGAAATGGGAAAGATGATGGGGTGTGAAGGGTAAAGGCTATAGAGCCTACATTTGAAGGAAACCACTCAAACTAACTCCCAAGAAACTGAAATAGGCCCTTAAAACATTCTACCCTAGCATTTGGCAACCCTATGGCTGCTTCTAATCTGCATTGATAGCAGATCTTGCCTTTTATTCCCACACCCCAACTTCCAAAAAGTAAAAAATGGATATGACAAATTATACCTGTTATAATATATCGGGTCTGAATTGTGCTTTTCCTAACTTGAGATACCTGGGAGCAAAAATCTAGACCAGTGTTTTTTCTTTAAATGAATGTAACTGGATGGTGCTGGAATAAAAAGTCAAACATTGTCTTTTGTTCTCTCTCAGTTTACTTTGCTCAAACAAGTCTTGTTTGCTATAATGTACCACACAATATATTATGTCAGTGTTAGCAAGACCCCATTATGGTCTACTGTGTATTGCTGACACATTATATCAAGCTGTTGGTCAATAGGTAGCTAAAGAGCATTTTATCTGTTGAATGTGTGCCTGTTCTTCCACAAAATCTCAGTTTTGGCTGGGCTGTTTAGAGACACCCACTGTGGAAAGACTAGATGCCCAGAGAAGGCAGGGAGGAGGGAAGGTTATGCCAGTCTGTTTTCAATCATCTCCAAGACTCCAGTTACAATGGCTTTAATAATCATCAGAACATCATCTAATTAAGCAGCCCTATTAAAAGAATTTGCTTTCAAAAGCTTTACGTTTTAGAACAACACAGCTGCAAAATGTCTTCCGTGTGATGTAAAATAAGAAAGAGTGGTTTCATAAAATATTTTTCCACAGAAACAGGCACTTTCACCTTGTGCTAATTTTCTTTGCATAACTCACCTTAAATTAATTCCATAGTTACTTTCTTTACCATAGTCAGTTTGCCAAATCAAAAAAGTCCCTTTTAAAAATAACTCAGACTTTCATTCAACAAATGTCGATAAAATAGTTTTTCTAATCTGTTCTTTCATTCTTTTGATCATTACTTTAAATTTTGGCTTTGTTACCAGATTTCTGATCAACAAAAAAAATTTTCACTTTGTGCTGAACAGTTAAATCTGATCACCGTTCTGCCTCCTGATTAAACAGCTGTCAGCATTACTCAGAATTTAGCATCACATGTACACAGAAGAAAGGTGCATACTACCAGAACCACAGGTCTTGATATACAAGGGGTTGGGGTGAAATGATTTAATTTGCATCTCCACTTTCCTTGTACCATTTTGTGTCTAGGGTTTATATCCATTGTCAAAGGATGACAAACTGTTTCGGAAAGCTTGGGCCCATGCAGTGGCACTATGACATCTTCGACATTCATATTAAATTGCCAAGAGGATAAGTAGCGCTGTAATTGGATTGGCTTGTTTTTTTCTGTCCTATATCAGATGTCAAATAACATACTTTTACTTAATATATTAGCAAACTTAATGGGGAAACTAGTTCATTGACTTTTGTTTAATTAAAAAGAAATCTGTCAGTAAATTGACCAGTCAATAAGGAATATGTTTGAGGAAATTTTAAACTCTTTCCAAAAATCTCTCTCTCTATTCAGGACAAGGACAAGTGGTTCAATTCAACTTTAGCAGGTATCTTAGAAGGGAATGTGGTTGGTGCTTTGATCATCAGCCAAGTGAAGACATCTGTGAAATAAAGGTCAATCTGCTTCCTGTATATCATCAGACCGAGAAGGCAATCTGTGGCTCATAGAGCTGCTTTTTGGTGTCCAACTCTCATAGCAAAGCAACGATTAGAAACTATAAAGGACATTTTCAGTGGTGATGCAGTTTCTCAATAACCCACTTGTCGAATTGGAGAAGCTTTTAGTTTTGGTATACTAATCCAGATAAATATATTATATTTATTATGGATTCTATGCGAGTTATGAGAAATAAGAGTGCGAGAGAATTAAATATTTTACTATTTTGCATCCAAAAAGAACTATATTTGCTACAGATCAGGCCAAATGTTCACCTTGGGAAAAGTAGCGAAAATAGCAAAGAAAACTGAACAGCTGTATATCTGACCCACTGGGCTTGCTTCTTCTAAAGGACCAAGCATTTTCCCCAAAATGGGGCTCTTGTGGCATAATGGGAATGTCCCAACCTCTGGGCCTGAAGACTTGAGTTCAAGTCTCTCCTGCTCCAGAGTTGTGTCATAGCATCACTGATAAGGTTGCTTTCCAAAAAAAAAATCTAGAAATTAAAACAGAACTACCCATTCCTTTACTGGTTACAGTTAACATACCATTCATTGTCATAATTGGGGCCAGCCATTACAGCCAGTGCTTTCCCTTCAATACAAATCATTAATCAGAAACCAGTTCATTTCACGGCCAGATATTTAAAAGGAATATTCTATGATCAACAGAAGAAATGCACTGGTAGTCAAGCCCACCACTCCACAAGTTACAGCATTAATATACATATTTTAATTCAATCACCAAACTAACCAATTGCTTCCCTTTGCGGCGGGAGTCCAGGAGGAAGCGCGAGGGCACCCTGGGAAGGTAAGCTTTTCGAGTATAAAAGTCTTACCTCGCGTGACTCCATTTTTGGAGTGAGTAAGTGACGTAATATATTTGGGCGGTTGCTTTACCCAAAACACTACCCAGGTAGTGTCTCCCACCCATCCTCCTCCTCTAACCAAAAAAAAAGGTTCTGAGTGTTGATTTGGTAAGGTTACTAGTTTTTTTTTCCAATAGCCTGTTTGGGAATTCAGAACAGTGGGAATGGATGTTAGGGCAGTTGCATGCTCCTCCTGTAGAATGTGGGAGGTAAGGGTCACCCCTAGTGTCCCCACTGACTTCATCTGCGGGAAGTGCACCCAACTCCAGCTCCTCGGAAACCGCGTTAGGGAACTGGAGCTGGAGCTGGATGAACTTCGGATCATTCAGGAGGCTGCGGGGGTAACTGAGAGGAGTTACAGGGAGGTAGTCACACCTCAGGTACAGGAAAAAGGTAGATGGGTTACAGTCAGGGGACGGAAAGGGAACAGGCAGACAGTGCAGGGATCCCCTGTGGCCGTTCCCCTCAAAAACAAGTATACCGTTTTGGATACTGTTGGGGGGGACGACTTACCAGGGGTAAGCCATGGGGTACAGGTCTCTGGCACAGAGTCTGTCCCTGTTGCTCAGAAGGAAGGGGGGACAGGAGGAGAGCATTAGTCATTGGGGACTCCATAGTTAGGGGGACAGATAGGAGATTCTGTGGGAACGAGAGAGACTCGCGGTTGGTGTGTTGCCTCCCAGGTGCCAGGGTCCATGATGTCTCGGATCGTGTTTTTGGGATCCTTAAGGGGGAGGGGGAGCAGCCCCAAGTCGTGGTCCACATAGGCACCAACGACATAGGTAGGAAAAGGGATGGGGATGTAAGGCAGAAATTCAAGGAGCTAGGGTGGAAGCTTAGAGCTAGAACAAACAGAGTTGTTATCTCTGGTTTGTTGCCCGTGCCACATGCTAGCGAGGCGAGGAATAGGGAGAGAGAGCAGTTGAACACGTGGCTACAGGGATGGTGCAGGAGGGAGGCATTCAGATACCTGGATAATTGGGGTTCATTCTGGGGTAGGTGGTACCTCTACAAACAGGATGGTCTACACCTGAACCAGAGGGGTACCAATATCCTGGGGGGGGGGGGGGG
>NC_063362.1:13133089-13399832 GCF_021869965.1 Rhincodon typus | reverse complement strand
GGGGGAGTTTGCTAATGCTCTTCGGGAGGGTTTAAACTAATTCAGCAGGGGGATGGGAACCTGAATTGTAGCTCCAGTGTACAGGAGGTTGAGAGTAGTGAGGTCATGAACAAGGTTTCAAGGTCGCAGGAGTGTACCGGCAGGCAGGAAGGTGGTTTGAAGTGTGTCTACTTCAACGCCAGGAGCGTCCGGAATAAGGTGGGTGAACTTGCAGCATGGGTTGGTACCTGGGACTTCGATGTTGTGGCCATTTTGGAGACATGGATAGAGCAGGGACAGGAATGGTTGTTGCAGGTTCCGGGGTTTAGATGTTTCACTAAGATCAGGGAAGGTGGTAAAAGAGGGGGAGGTGTGGCATTGTTAGTCAAGGGCAGTATAATGGTGGCAGAAAGGACATTTGATGAGGACGCGTCTACTGAGGTAGTATGGGCTGAGGTTAGAAACAGGAAAGGAGAGGTCACCCTGTTGGGAGTTTTCTATAGGCCTCCGAAAAGTTCCAGAGATGTAGAGGAAAAGATTGCAAAGATGATTCTGGATAGGAGCGAAAGTAACAGGGTAGTTGTTATGAGGGACTTTAACTTTCCTAATATTGACTGGAAACGCTATAGTTCGAGTACTTTAGATGGGTCAGTTTTTGTCCAATGTGTGCAGGAGGGTTTCTTGACACAGTATGTAGATAGGCCAACAAGAGGCGAGGCCACATTGGATTTGGTACTGGGTAATGAACCAGGCCAGGTGTTAGATTTGGAGGTAGGTGAGCACTTTGGTGATAGTGACCACAATTCGGTTATGTTTATTTTAGCGATGGAAAGGGATAGGTATATACCGCAGGGCAAGAATTATAGCTGGGGGAAAGGCAATTATGAGGCGATTAGGCAAGGTTTAGGATGCATAGGATGGAGAAGGAAACTGCAGGGGCTGGGCACAATTGAAATGTGGAGCTTGTTCAAGGAACAGCTACTGCGTGTCCTTGATAAGTATGTACCTGTCAGGCAGGGAGGAAGTGGTCGAGCGAGGGAACTGTGGTTTACTAAAGAAGTTGAATCTCTTGTCAAGAGGAAGAAGGAGGCTTATGTAAAGATGAGGCGTGAAGGCTCAGTTAGGGCGCTTGAGAGTTACAAGTTAGCCAGGAAGGACCTAAAGAGAGAGCTAAGAAGAGCCAGGAGGGGACATGAGAAGTCTTTAGCAGGTAGGATTAAGGAAAACCCTAAAGCTTTCTATAGGTATGTCAGGAATAAAAGAATGACTCGAGTAAGATTAGGGCCAGTCAAGGACAGTAGTGGGAAGTTGTGCGTGGAGTCCGAAGAGATAGGAGAGGCGCTAAATGAATATTTTTCGTCAGTATTCACACAGGAAATAGACAATGTTGTCGAGGAGAATACTGAGATACAGGCTATTAGACTAGACGGGATTGAGGTTCATAAGGAGGAGGTATTAGCAATTCTGGAAGGTGTGAAAATAGATAAGTCCCCTGGGCTGGATGGGATTTATCCTAGGATTCTCTGGGAAGCTAGACAGGAGTTTGCAGAGCCTTTGACTTTGATCTTTATGTCGTCATTGTCTACAGGAATAGTGCCAGAAGACTGGAGACTAGCAAATGTTGTCCCCTTGTTCAAGAAGGGAAGTAGAGACAACCCTGGTAATTATAGACCAGTGAGCCTTACTTCGGTTGTGGGTAAAGTGTTGGAAAGGATTATAAGAGATAGGATTTATAATCATCTAGAAAGGAATAATTTGATTAGGGATAGTCAACACGGTTTTGTGAAGGGTAGGTCGTGCCTCACAAACCTTATTGAGTTCTTTGAGAAGGTGACCAAACAGGTGGATGAGGGTAAAGCGGTTGATGTGGTGTATATGGATTTCAGTAAAGCGTTTGATAAGGTTCGCCATGGTAGGCTGTTGCAGAAAATACAGAGGCATGGGATTGAGGGTGATTTAGCGGTTTGGATTAGAAATTGGCTAGCTGTAAGAAGACAGAGGGTGGTGGTTGATGGGAAATGTTCATCCTGGAGTTCAGTTACTAGTGGTGTACCTCAAGGATCTGTTTTGGGGCCACTGCTGTTTGTCATTTTTATAAATGACCTGGATGAGGGCGTAGAAGGATGGGTTAGTAAATTTGCAGATGACACCAAAGTCGGTGGAGTTGTGGATAGTGCGGAAGGATGTTGCAGGTTACAGAGGGACATAGATAAGCTGCAGAGCTGGGCTGAGAGGTGGCAAATGGAGTTTAATGCGGAAAAGTGTGAGGTGATTCACTTTGGAAGGAGTAACAGGAATACAGAGTACTGGGCTAATGGTAAGATTCTTGGTAGTGTGGATGAGCAGAGAGATCTCGGTGTCCATGTGCATAGATCACTGAAAGTTGCCACCCAGGTTGTTAAGAAGGCGTACGGTGTGTTAGGTTTTATTGGTAGAGGGATTGAGTTTCGGAGCCATGAGGTCATGTTGCAGCTGTACAAAACTCTGGTGCGGCCGCACTTGGAGTATTGCGTACAGTTCTGGTCACCGCATTATAGGAAGGATATGGAAGCATTGGAATATGTGCAGAGGAGATTTACCAGGATGTTGCCTGGTATGCAGCGAAAGTCTTATGAGGAAAGGTTGAGGAACTTGAGGCTGTTTTTGTTAGAGAGAAGAAGGTTAAGAGGTGACTTAATAGAGACATACAAGATGATCAGAGGATTAGATAGGGTGGACAGCGGGAGCCTTTTTCCTCGGATGGTGATGGCTAGCACGAGGGGACATAGCTTCAAATTGAAGGGTGATAGATATAGGACAGATTTCAGAGGTGGGTTCTTTACTCAGAGAGTAGTAAGGGCGTGGAATGCCCTGCCTGCAAAAGTAGTAGACTTGCCAACTTTAAGGGCATTTAAATGGTCATTGGATAAACATATGGATGATAATGGAATAGTGTAGGTTAGACAGGCTTCAGATTGGTTTCACAGGTTGGCGCAACATCGAGGGCCAAAGGGCCTGTACTGCGCTGTAATGTTCTATGTTCTATGTTTAACAGTTTACCCCTGTAATCAGAGCTGCTTTAGGTGTTGAAGTCAAACCACGACAACATAGGTCAGGCTGAATGGACAAGCTAGTCTTTTCCAAACCTGTTTTTATATGTTCATAAAAATATTTATTCAAACAAGTTAAACATTTCCCCAGGTACTGTTGAATGGTTTTATTAAATGAGTAATTTTGCAGCTCAAACTAAATTACCAGTGAGTCCTTATGACAGTGACATTCTTAAGATACTGTCTTGGTTCCCTTTGTTACTAATGTGACTTAAAAATAATTTATTTGTCACTCTTTTGCATCCACCAAATTGTCACCCTTTTCCCATCATCTTAAATCTTCTGCACATTTCAAATGCATTCTTAAGAGTAGGTTTCTCCTTTCTAGGCAGATTGTGCTCACATGGCCTGTGACAAAACTATCTGGAAATAATTGTCCAGTTGTCCAAACACTCAGGATTAAGCTATCTGCATCAGTGCAGACACATACTAAGTTTCCCTCTCCTCTTGAGCTGTAAAGCTGAACCAATGTTGTTCATTATAAAAATCAATATGGGGTTTAAACTGCATGTCATCAAGGGCTTCAGAAACTCTCCGTCTAGATTTTCTGCTTCTGAGTGAGATCCAGGCTGCAGTCATTTGGAACATTATTTTATTCCCCACTCCCCAGCACTGATAGCAGGGTTTGAACAACAACAATTTTAATTATGTTGCTGGTTTTATAGTCTTGGCACTGAATGGAAGAAATTCCAGCTGTCAAATGATCTTTCATTTCTTCTGCAGCAGTGAGTGGAATCTGCACTCCCATTTTGACTCAAAGTTGCAGATTTAAAAAAAACTCTTCCTTGATGGCTCTCTAACAGTTCTGAAGATCTGCACTTTTTCAGCTTCACTACCCCGACACCATGTTTCAAGTGACATGTATTTTAATGGCTCCCACAGACTGCTGACAAGACATTTACAGTAGAGGTCAAACACCATGTGACATGTCAAGCCAGTCAGTACATTAACGGAAACATTGCACTTTTACGAGCAAGAACCATGTAACAGACGCAGCTAATATTTTTGTTGTTTGTCTAACATGTACAACCAAGTGCATTAATTTTTAAGGTTATATGGATCTCCCAATAATGCACCAAAGCTGTTTAGTCAGTCACAAATTCTATCCTGAAAAGCCAATGAGCTAGTAAGGCTCAGGTATCAGGTTAACATATCCTCCATATCTGGCAGCTATGTCTTCTTGGAGCTAGTCTGACCAAAAAGACCTCATTTATCTCTCCCTGAAAGAAGAGGTACACTAGTTGGTTATTTGATAACCAGTAAAAAAAAACTGTGTTAATCCTTCTGACCAGCAAGTCAGTGTGCAGTCTGACTGCATCTCATTTTTTTGTATTTGTTGTATTGTATTGGATGTGGGAATGATTGGTTAAGGTAGCACTTATTGCCTGTTCTCAATTACCCTGGAGTAGGTGATGGCAAAAAGCCACTTTAGTTTGCTGCAGTTGTTTCGAGTGTAGGAAAGGCAATATACTTCCAAGTAAGGCTGGTGTGCAGCTTGGAGGGTAAACTAAATTACACTTACTAGTGTTCCGAAAGGCAGCAGATGCATGGGGCACTATCTGTTGCAAGTTCCTCTCTAAATCACACACCATCCTGACTTGGAACATCACCATTACTTCACTCTGGCTGAGTCAAAATCTTGAAACTCCCAGCAATGCCCACCTCCCATAAATTAAAAAAAAAACTCTTTGCAACTGCAATCTAGATAGTTTCTGTTTAAAAAACCCAGCCTGCCCATTGATTAGATATTGTCACAATAGATGGATCTACAATGCAGAGCTTCTGATATACCAATGATTTTGATTTTCAAGATTATCAACTCCAAGACTTCTTCAGTGCCAATTCCTTAATTTCTCTCCCTGTGCAAATACAAAGCTACATGCTGCTGTGAGCCCAGGTACTCTCCATGGTGTTGAGAAATAAGTCAGTGCTGGCTAGATGCACCTTCTTTCTCCCCTGTAAACATTTTTCGTTTTTGTCACAAATACATCTGCGCGCTGGAACTTGCACATGCCCTTACACTGGATTTTTGAGCTCTGAATCACTTCCGATGTGTGCGGGCAACATCCTTTTTTCTTGATGCAATTTTTTGCTGCAACATAATTGAACATACAAACAGTGTGGTACTCAAGGTTTATACTAAGGCTTAAGCAGTGATGGTATATTATTCAGGGCTACATGGGGAGAATTAGGCAACAGAATTAGTTTTGGGTTTTTTAAAGAGCTGGCAAAGACACAACGGTCTTTCTGCGTAGCAACCTCTACGGCCTAGATCTCCAGAGAGATGTTTTTTATTCTGTGTAACTAATAGGATCCAAAGGCTTACCATTCTGCTGCTGCTGCGGCCACTCCTAGCCAATAACAGGAGTCTCCACTCTTGCCCCACTGCAACCAGGAGTCCCTGGCTCTGCTGCCAGACCAGACCGCAGTGTTCAGAGACAACAAGGTGCAGGGCTGGATGAACACAGCAGGCCAAGCAGCATCATAGGGGCAGAGAGGCTGACGTTTCGGGCCTAGACCCTTCATCAGAAAAGGGGGAGGGGAAGGGGGTTTTGAAATAAATAGGGAGAGAGTGGGAGGCGGATAGAAGAGGGATAGAGGAGAGGATAGGTGGAGAGGAAACAAACAGGTCGAAGAGGCGGGGATGGGGCCAGGAAAGGTGAGTGTAGGTAGGGAGTTAGGAAGGGGATAGGTCAGTCCAGGGAGGACGGACAGGTCAAGGGGGCGGGATGAGGTTGGTCGGTAGGAGATGGAGGTGCGGCTTGAGGTGGGAGGAGGGGATAGGTGGGAGGAAGAACAGGTTAGGGAGGCAGGGACGAGCTGGACTGGTTTTGGGATGCGGTGGGGGGAGGGGAGATTTTGAAACTTGTGAAATCCACATTGATACCATTGGGCTGCAGGGTTCCCAAGCGGAATATGAGTTGCTGTTCCTGCAACCTTCGGGTGGCATCGTTGTGGCACTGCAGGAGGCCCAGGATGGACATGTCGTCTGAGGAATGGGAGGGGGAGTTGAAATGGTTCGCGACTGGGAGGTGCAGTTGTTTGTTGCGAACCGAGCGTAGGTGTTCTGCAAAGCGGTCCCAGAGTCTGAGTCCCGCTTTGGCTGCTCTCCTCTGAGATGTCGCCTTTCTGGAATTCTCAGTTATGTTTCTAGATTCACGTTTCAAAGTGCTCTGACTTGAGGCAACATTGGAATGTTGGTTTTGTGACAAGATACATTGACAACCAATTAAGAAAGATTTAGAGCTTTGAATATACAGTCTATTACACAGTGAGGGAGTCAGCATACTGGATCCAGGATTGGGTCTTGCAATTTAACATTAAATGATATTGCCTGTGTGGGGGAGCAAAGCAGATAGATGGAATGAAAATATAGAAGATACACAATTATTTGTGCTATTATCAAAACTTTTTTTGGCAACAGCATCTAAAAATGTAAATAAGGACATTGTTCACGTTTTGCTGACTGTATGTTTTTTGTTTAGTCATTTTGATGATCTTAGCTTTTCTAATGGGCTCAGAAAAGTGCATACAAGGATTTTGTGAAGCTTAAGCTGGAAGAATTGCATTAGAGCTGATAAAGCAGTAAGTGTTTTGAGAGTTTTTGATTTTGAAATTATATGTGGCGCTTGCTTTAAATTGTCTATCTTTCAGTCTTCACCTTCCACAAAAAGTTATTTTCCTTTGTCTGTCTAATTATTAGCATTAAAAATTAGATAAAACTATAATGAATGAATGAATGTCTCTTCTTCTCTGACTCCTGCTGGAGTATGGTCCCAAATGTAGTGCCAGTCTGTTAGCTTGATGGGCGATACTGTCCTGCAGTTATTAGCAGACACCATTAATTTACTGGGCATAATTGCATATGTATTGCGGTTCCCATTACCTTGCTGAATTGGCTATTCATAGGTGAGGCTCGGCAATCAATCAGAATTTAAAAATGATTATTCAAACATGAGAACCTGATGTTTGAGTGACAACGTGAACAATTATTTGCTCCCTGATCTATGCTGTCGATGCAATTAAGTAGAAAATCATCGAGATAATCCGAGGTTCAAAATCAAGCTTGGCATTCATTAGTCATGGCTTTAATTTCCATGAAGTAGTCCATAATATTTTTTCATAATTTTCATGACAAAACTAGACAATGAACAGGAATTGGAATTCTGGCTGGTTTTCCCTTTCCTAATGGAGGAGTACCAAAGCTAACTACTGGCTATCAGTTAGTCTGGCATGCAGGGAAACAAAACTGGGACTTTCTAGATCCGGATAGCCCAATTACTTTTTGAATCAGCATTTTTGTATACTAATATTAATTTCACATGAATGCATTAAAAACTATCTTCAGCTTCCTTATACTATAGGCTCAGGAATTTATTCAGACCATGCCTTTTAAACAGAACACTCTGTGGGGGCGAAGTCAAGTGTTAACAATTATTACTGGATTTCTAATGAAGTGTGCTGATGGTGAGACTTTCCAAGTAGAAAATCTCATTTCACTCTCGGAAATGTGAAATTTGCGATGAGCAACTATAGGTTAAATTTTAAACCATGCTCTGTTAAAACAATGAGATTTTAAATAAAGCTATCCATCACTTCAGGTGAAATTCTTGTGGCTCATCTTCTCCTACAAGATGAGACCCAAATTTTCCAAAGTTTCCCTAGAATCTTGCAAGGTCCCAAGAAACTGGTATTAGGCAAACATCCCTCTATTAATCAAGAAAGGAGGAGACATAGCAGGAAATTACAGGCTGATGAGCCTAATATTTGTCTTAGGTAAAGGCTAGAATCTATTATTACGGATTTTGTAGCAGGATTCTTGGGTCATCTTAATGCAATCAAGCAGAGTCAATATGGTTTTGAGAAAGGGAAATCATGTTTGACTAATTTAGTAAGGCTCCTTGAGAAGCAACAAGCAACATAGATAAAGGTGAACTGGTAGATGTATGGTACTTTGATTTCCAGAAGACATTTGACAAAGTTCCCTCCTCAATCTATCTCCATTTAAATAATATGAACCTTTTGTATTTTTCTTGCCAAAGTGGACAAGCTCACATTTTTCCATGTTATTTTTATTAGATGGATCATAGAATCCCTACAGTGTGGAAACAGGTCCTTCGGCCCAACAAACCCACACCAACCCTCAGAGCATCCCACCCAGACCCATCTCCCTATAACCCACCTAATCTACACATCCCTGAACACTACGGGCAATTTAGCATGGCCAATCCACCTAGCCTGCTTCCATCATCTCTTCCTCCAAATACAAGTTAGACTTAAGCTGTCAATTCCAGCCTCTGTCACCACATGCATTCAATTATAATGAACTCCAAACTTCCCTGGCCATTGTTTCAGGCTGAAGAAGACTATTTACTATCTTAGTGCCATCTTTGACTCACTTTTGGACTTTTGACCGTACCAGCAGGATTTTTTTTCTGGGCCTCAAGATACCAGTGCCAGGGTTAAATGTCATCAGAAACTGGCATTGGACATAATTTATTGCTGTCTCTGGGCTTCTGGAGGCAGAGAGGCATTAAACGAGGTGGGAGGCCATCAGGTGTGGATTCCATCAACTTCTTACTTCTGCCCAGATTTGTGGGGTAGAAAGGCTTGTGGATGGACTTCCCACCATCGTGCTGAGGCCCTTAAGTGGGTAGTTAAGGTCAAGTGTCTGATCCCATTGACACTGTTATTCAACCAGCAGTGGGGGGTCAGTTGGCGACACGGCAAGTCCAAAAAGCAGGAAACATGAAGTCCATTTGTGGGGACGTGATGGTCTAGTGGTATTAACACTGGACTGTTAATTTAGAGACCCACGTAATGTTCTTGGGGACCTGGGTGTGAATCTCACCATGGTCGGTGTTGGAATTTGAATTCAATAAAATTCTGGAAATGAAAGTCCAAATGATGACCATTAAACTATTGTCAATTGTTGGATAAACCCATGTGGTTCACTAACGTCCTTTAAGGAAGGAAACTGCCATCTTTAACTGGTCTGACCCACATGTGAATCCACAAATGTGTTTGACTCTTACCTGCCCTGTAGGCAATTAGAGATGGGCAATAAATGCTGGCCTAGCCAGTGATGCCCTTCTTCAAAGGGTGAGCCTGCATCACTCCCAGCATCAAGTGCTCACTGAGAGCACACCTTGCTCACCTGTAGCCTGGATCCCTTGCTGATTTTAGGCCACTACCATATGCAATGCTGCAGCATCCATGGCTCCCTTGTGGTATTGATAGCAATGAAGACCTGCTGGCTGGCAGGTCTGGGACCATGACTGCGGGGAAAGTCTACTGGGCAAGTGACTAAATGGCAGTGGACATGGTGGCCTTCCTCAAAGCACATGACAGGGCTCTCACTTTGCCCTCCAAACCAGTGAGTGAGACACTTTTTGCTGGAATTCAATTCTATTCATGGTGTAACACACAGTCACCCACCAATGATTCTCCAAAATTTGCCCAATAATAGGTCTTAAGTGATCTTCAGGCAGTGTTAAACGTCTGCCTGCTGCTTACAAACCTACCCTGGGTAAATTGGCCCAAAAGTAGGACTGAGTCAGCAAACTGCACCTATCTGCCTCCATGTTCACCCACATCAGGCCTCAAATCAGCCCTGTATATTTTCCATGACAAACAGATCCTACTTCAAACTCCAACATGGCATTCATCTATTCCAAACTCTAACAATCTATCGCTGAAATTCTTGACTATGCTTTTTGACCTCCTGATCTGCTTTACCCCTGTTCTCCTAGCTGAGTTCCAATCAGCTATTCAGAATAAACTTCATCTACTACAGGTATCCTTTTTTTCTACACTTGCCTGTGATACAAAGTTTTGGGTTGAAATTTTATTCCAGATTGTTAAAATCAAGCTGGCACTCCAATGCAGTATTGAGGGAATGATGCACTGTGTTATTTTTACGTTGCCAAACTTCTTGGAACGGTTGGGACTCCTCTGGAATTGGCCTTAATCTCATGGTGGCCAAAGAAAGCATGCCAGCAATATCAAAAACAGACATGGCTGGGAAAACTCAGCAGGTCTGGCAGCATCTATGAAGAGAAAGCAAAGTCGGTGTTTTGGGTCCAGTGGCCCTTCTCCAGAACTGATTATAGCTAGGGAAAAGTTGGTGTATATATTTGGGGGGAGGAGTAAATGATAGGTGGAGATGAAGCCCAAGATACAGAACAACAAATGGACAGACAAAGGAATGGGTAAAGGTCATCCTAGGGGAATCAATAGTTGCTAATTGCAACTATTACTAGCTGACAATAGGATGGTTGTAGTCACAGCCCACGTGATGACAAGGCCTGGTGTGTGGTGGTTGGGGTAAGGGCATGGAAAATGATGCTAAGGACCCAAAATTATTGAATTTGATTTTGAGCCCCAAGGCTGAAGGGTCCCACTGTTCTTCCAGCTTGCATTGACTTATGCTGAAGCACTGCAGCAAGCCCGAGACCAAGATATTGGCGTGCTGAAGTGGCAGGCAACAGGAGCTCAGGGTCATTTTTGTGTTCAAAATGTAGGCGCTCAGCAAAGCGGTCACCCAGTCTGCATTTGTCTCCCCATGTAAAGGATACCATGTGGTGAGCAGTGAATACAGCAGACTGGATTGAGTGAAGTGCAGATAGATGGCTGCTTCATCTGGAAGGTGTCTGAGGCCTCGGATAGTGAGGAGGGAGGAAGTAAATGGACAGGTATTTCACCTTCTGTCATTACGTGGGCAAGTGTTGAGAGTGGACGAACAGTGTACGAATGTGTCCTGGAGGAAATGGCCCCTGTAGAAGCCTGACAAGGGGTGGAGGGGAGAGGAATGTGCGCCTAGTGGCAGCATCAGTGTCTAATCATCCTTTTGATGTGGATGTTGGTGAGGTGGTAAATGAGGACCAGAGGGACCCTATTAATGTTGCAGGAGGGAAGAGAAGGGGTGAGGGCTGAAGTGTGGGAGATGGGTTGGAGACGGCTGAGAGCCCCGTCAACCATAGCGGTGGGGTATCCTTGGTTGACGAAGAGGGTGGATTATTCAGTGTGCCTCTCATAAAAGCTGGCATCATTAGAACAGATGCAATAGAGACGGAAAAAAACTGACAGAATGTAATAGTGTCTTTCCAGGAAGCAAGGTGTGAGGATACATAGTCACAGTGTGGGAATTGGTAGATTTGTAGTGGGAATTGGTAGGTTTGTAGTGGATATTGTTAGCCAGACTATCCCCAGAATGGAAACAGAGATGTCAAGGAAGGGAACGGAGTCAGAAATGGACTAGGTGAAGGTGAGAGCGGGTGGAAATTGGAAGCAAAATCGGATTAGAGTGGAAGGAGCACCAATGATGTCACTGATGTACTGGGTAAAGAGTTGTGGGTGGGGACTGGAGTAGGATTGGAACAAGGAATGCTCCATGTATCCCACAAAGAGACAGGCATAACTGGGGCCCATGTGGGCATTCATGACCATTCCAACAGTGCGTTAGCTCTTGCCAATGATGACTGGGAGAGAATCACAGCCTGTGCTTGGGTACCACCTGATATTGCGGATGACCAGAATTCATTGCTAGCCAAAAATAACCCTTATTCGGGTATTATCTGACATATCCCACATCAGGCATCAGCAAGTCACATCCCCTGCTCAGGTACCAATTGACCTTCCTGATGCCAGAAGCCTAGACTCCTACCCAAACCCAACTTGGTATTAGACTCCACTCGACAGAAATATTAGAACAGCCCCAGACCATCTGATCAATGTTCTCAACAGCTGCAGTGATGTTTACTTGGGCTGCAGAGTTCAGGGGAAAGACTGATTATGAGCCAAGGTTAGACTCTGCTGAGGTTAGTTGTATGTTGGTACAGTGATTGATTGATTAATTTTATTAATTGGTCTTTGAAATAGGTGGACTGTGATGCCCTGCTTATTTCCATCCTGTCTGAACAAATGCAGAAGGAATTGTACAGCCTCAGTAGTGTAAAAGATTCCATAGCATTATCCTAGGTGCTGAGTTATTCCCAGCATCCTGACCAATACTTATGCCTCATCGATATTTGACATCACAAAAGAAAAGATTATTTGATCATTTCACATGGCTGTTTATGGGAGGTTACTACATGCAAATTAGCGTTGGCATTTTCTACATTACAACAGTGACTGTTTCAAAATTACTTCATTGGCTGTAAAACATTTTGAGAAATCTAGTGGTCCTAAAAGATCCATAAATGCAAGTCTTCATGTTTTTAAGATTCAGGCAAATATGCAATTAGAAGCAAGGATATTACACTCTGTCCCTCCAACCTGCTCCACCACTTAATTTAACAAGATCGTGGCTCATGTGATTGTGGCATTAACAATCCCACCTGCTTCCAATAACCTTAGATTCTTGACGAACAAGTGAATCAATGTATCTATACTTTTAAAAGCAGCCAACAATCTCGATTCCATCTCTCTGCGTGCAAGAATTCCAAAACTCCCTATCCTCAGAAAAAAAATCCTCATCATCTCCATCTTAAATGGGAAGGCCAACATTTGAAAACTGTTTCTCTTGTTTCTGATCTCTCACATTCTTTCACCATCCATCCTGTCAAGTCTCCTCAGAATCTTGTATTTCAATGAGATCCCCTCTCATTCTTCCAAACTCCTGGCATTTCCAATTTTTTTCAGATAAACCCCACAATCCTGGTATCAGTTAGTGAACATTTCCTGAACTGCTTCTAACAAAATTATATCATTTCTGAAAGGAGACTAAAACTGTGCATCAACTTATCTGATGACTTACGTTTGCATCCCTATGCCCCATGTTTAAATTTCACATTCTCGTGTATAAAATCTGTTGCTGGCAAAAACTATATTCCCTGTTAAATACCTGTCATCCTCATTTTGGTATGACCTAAATAAGACTAATAGTTGGGCATGTTTCGTGGAACTGGTCATCAAAATGGCTTCTCAGGGAAATGTCTTTGGTCAAGATGGCATTCATTAAATTACATGATCAGCTGGGAAAAAAAAAGTTTTTATTCTGAAAACTTTCCACTTCCTTTTTTCCAAGGTCCTTTTTAAGACCCACTTCTGTCCAAATATTTGCATACTTGTGATCCTATCCTCATTATCTTTGGCATATTGTCAGCATCCTCCATGCCTTTGAAGCACTTCGATGTTCTTCAATATTAAAAATGCTATAATTTATAAATGAAAATTACTTTTTGCTGCCCACAGGATAGAATGTGAAGAATGGACATTTGATTCAAGTACTGGTAAGTTGCTGGTATCCATTGGACTGCACACAACAAACAAACCTTTAACCAAGGATAAGTTGATTACTTTACAGCTACTTTATGGAGGACAGAAGATGAGCAGCTGGTTAAGAATGTAGTGAAATAGTTAAGTTTAGAAGTAACAGGCATGGATAAAGATTTCAGTAGCAGCTAAGCTAAGGCAGACTCAGGCGATGTTACGGAAGTGGAAATAGGTGGTCTTAGCAGCAAACAGGAGAGTTACATAAATTTTCAGATATTTAATTCAACGTTAAAAAAAAATGTTACACGAAAGCAGCATCATGCCTCAGCTTGGATTTTTTTGACCAATGTAGCATCCTATGTTAACTTTTCCACTGGTTCAACACTTTACTGACAGCTATATAAAAAAAACACAACAGAGGGCTAACTAATGACTAAACTGTTCAACTGGTTTGATCTGTTTCCCAATCAGGTCGATTAATGTTACAGATACGTGAGCTATGGTGATAGTTGAGGCTACTGGGATATTTTTTCAGCTGCATCACAGTACTGAAAATTACTAAGTTTCAGGTAGGAAGGCATTAAACCTGAAGATAGTGTTACAGATTCAAATTAAATATTGAGATTAGTTTAATTAAATCTTAAAATAAAAATACTGCTTTGTCATATCTGTGTTCTCCAAGGTTTAGAGAGCCTTCAGTCTCAATTTGTTAAAATTAAAATCCCAAGTATCCACTGCTAATGTGTAATGATAATCAAAATGTCAGTTTTTATCTGAGCTATGTTATGGAAAATATAATACTTACTTTACTTAAACTGTTGATCTCTCCATGAAGGGGAAATATAAGTAATATGAGCAGTAAAGAAGCTGAAAAAAGCATTACCACCATATGCTCCAAGAAGCATGCCATATACACTTTTACAGAAATTGACTGCAGAAAATAAGCTATAAGCATATAGGCTATAATCATCCATGATTATTTTTAGGAAGTTATTATATCAAACAGATATTTGTGTTGCACAAACTTAAAATTAAATTACATTTTTTGTTTATAATTTACTAATTTCAGCAAATTCTATGAATCGGAATAGTATTTTTTGTTCATGGCACAGTGATATACAGTCTTTTAAATTAAATACATGTGTAATTCTAAAGCTTCCAGAGGCAATAAGTAAAGTTTGAAAATTTTAAATATACATAGATAAACTCACTCATCATCTGGTGTAAGCTGCACAGGTTCACTTGTAAACTGAGTGTCGAAGTTTTCCAGGCCGTAGTCATCTGTGATCTGTGGTTTAAATGGAGGAGTCACCTGTTTCTTTTCCAACTGAGAAAAGAAAAATAAGTCATTCAGAACCAGTTACACAGATCAGAGGAATGCAGGGAAAAAAAAAAAAGAGTCCATTCATAATACACAAGTTACAATACATTTTCCAATATAGTATAAAACACACTTGTGGGATATGGAAGTTTAACATCACCAGCTTTGATAAACGATGTCAACATATCTGGCATTCTTTCAACAGAAAAGAGAATAACAAAAATGGAAGATGAGGGGAAAAAAAACACCAAAGTCCTCAGGAAGAAAAGAAACTATAAGCCTGTCTTGGTAAGATTTTAAGAGTCTATTATTCAGGATGAGATTGCAGGGTACTTGGAAGTGCATAGTAACATGTGACTGAGACAGCACAGCTTCATCAAGGGGTTGTCACGCCTGTTTAATCTATTAGAATTCTTTGAGGACGTATTGAGCAATTTAGACAAAGAAGAGCCAGTGGACATGATCTATTTGGATTTCCAGAAGGCCTTTGACAAGATGCTGCACAGGAGGCTGCTAAATAAGTTAAGAGCCCATGATGTTAGGGGCAAGATACTGGCATGGATAGAGGACTGGGCTGACTGGCAGAGATCAGAGTGTAGGGATAAAGGGGTCTTTATCAGGATGGCAGCTGGTGACTAGTGGAGATCTGCTGTGGTCAGAGTTGGGACTACAACCATTCATGTTATACATTAATGATCTGGATGAAGGAACGTAGGACATTGTTGCTAAGTTTTTAGATAACACAAAGAGAGCTAGCTGGTAGGTATTGTTGAGGAGTAGGGAGGTTGCAGAAGGATGTGGACAGGCTAGGAGTCACAGAGCAATAGAGCTGTACAGCATGGAAATAGACCCTTCGATCCAACTCATCCATGCCTACTAGATAGCCTAAATTAATCTAGTCCCATGTGCCAGCATTTGGCCCATATCCCTCTAAACCCTTCCTATTCATACACCCATCCGGATGCCTTTTAAATGTTGTAATTGTACCCGCTTCTGGCAGCTCATTTGATATGCGCACTATCCTCTGTGTGAAAAAGTTGCCCCTTAGGTCCTTTTTAAATTTTTCCCCTCTCATCTTAAACCTATGCCCTCTAGTTTTGGACTCCCCTATCCTGGGGAAAAGTCCTTGGCTATTCACCCTATCCATGCCGTTCTTGATTTTATAAACCCCTGTAAGGTCACCCCTCAGCCTCTGATGCTCCAGGGAAAATAGCCACAGCCGACTCAGCCTCTCCCTATAGTTCAAACCCTCCAACCCTGGCACCATCTTTGTTAATCTTTTCTGAACCCTTTCAAGTTACACACCAGTCTTCCAATAGCAGAGAGACCAAATTTGAATGCAGCATTCCAAAAGTGGCCTAAGCAATGTCCTGTACAGCCTCAACATGACCTCCCAACTCCTATACTAAATCCACTGACCTGTGACGGTGTACCTGTGACTCGTCTTTCAAGGAACTATGAACCTGTACACCAAGGTCTCATGGTTCGGCACCACTCCCCCGGACCTTACCATTAAGTGTACACATCCTGCCCGATTTGCCTTTCCAAAATGCAGCACCTCACATTTATCTAAATTAAACTCTATGTGCCATTCCTCGGTCCATCAGCCCATCTGATCAAAGTCCCATTGTACTCGGAGGTAACTTTCTTCACTGTCCACTACACCAATTTTGGTGTCAACTGCACTAACCATTCCTCCTATGTTCACATCAAAATCATTTATATAAATGATGAAAAGCAGTGGACCCAGCACCAATCCTTGTGGCACACCGCTGGTCATAGGCTCCAGTCTGAAAAGCAACCCTCCGCCACCCACCTCTGTTTTCTACCTTTGAGTCAGTTCTGTGTCCAAATGGCTAGTTCTTCCTGTATACCATCTGATCTAACCAGTCTACCATATGGAACCTTGTCAAACGCCTTACTGAAGTCCATATAGATCACGTCCACCACTCTGCCTTCATCAATCCTCTTTGGCAGTTCTTCAAAATCTCAATCAAGTTAGTGAGACACGATTTCCCACAGACAAAGCCATGTTGACTACCCCTAATCAGTCCTTGCCTTTCCAAATACATGCAAATTCTGTCACTCAAAATCCCCTCCAACAACTTGCCCACCACCGATGTCAGACTCACCGGTCTATAGTTCCCTGGCTTTTCCTTACCACCTTTCTTAAATAATGGCACCATGTTAGCCAACCTCCAGTCTCCTGGCATCTTGTCTGTGGCTTTAGATGATACAAATATCTCAACAAGGGGCTCAGCAATCACTTCCCTAGCTTCCCACAGAGTTCTAGGGTATACCTGATCAGGTCCCAGGGGTTTATCTGCCTTTATGCATTTTAAGACGTCCAGCACCATCTCCTCTGTATTATGGACATTTTTCAAGATGTCGCTATTTATTTCCTCAAGTTCTCTAGCTTCCATATCCTTCTCCACATTAAACACTGATGCAAAATACTTGTTTAGCATCTCTCCCATCTCCTGTGGTTTCACACATAAGCGGCCTTGCTGATCATTTCGGGGCCTATTCTCTCCCTAGTTACTCTTTTGTTCTTTGGATTCTCCTTGACCAAGAATGGGCAAAGATGCAGCAGATGGAATACAACGTAGGAAAGTGTGAGGTTATGCACTTTGGTAGGAAGAATAGAGGCATAGAATATTTTCTAAATAGGGAAGGCTTTGAAAATCTGGAGCATAAAGGAACTTAGGAGTCCTAGTTTGGGGGTGGAGGGGGTGTTACAAGAATGATATAAACGTAAACATCAACCTAGCCAAAGAAACAATTACCACACTACTGGATGAATCAAGTAAGCAGGCAACCACCCTGAAACTACTAGATCTGTGCTTCATAACCAACTTCACTTTTGACGACAGCATATACAAACAAATCAACGGAACACCAACGGGATCCCCAATGAGGGCTGATTGCAGAAGCAATAACGCAAAAGATTAGAACGGACAGCACTCCCCACTATACAACCCAAACTTTGGATCTGATATGTAGATGACACCTTTACGATTATTAAATGCACAAAACTAGAAGAAACCCACCGACACAAACAACATCCTTACTGGGAAAAGATTCACCAAAGAAGAGAACAACAACCGACTGCTCTTCCTGGACATTATGGTAGAATGCAAAAACAATGGGGAACTCCAAACTAGCGTGTATAGAAAGACCACACATACAGACGAAATACTCAATTACACTAGCAATCACCTCAATGCCCAGAAATGGAGCTGCATCAGGACACTATCTAAATGAGCCACAACACATTGCAGCAACCCGGAACTACGCAAAGCAGAACAGGAACACTTATACGGACTCTTCAAAAGAAATGGATACCCGAAAAGCACAATCCACCGTTACCTCCGAGACAGACCACAATAGGAAGACACAACACGACCAGACTCACTAATCACCCTACTGTACCATACAGGATATTTCAGAGATGACCACAAGACTACTCAGATCCCTAGTTATCAGAGTAGCCCACAAACCGACAACCACCCCACAACAGCTACTGTCGAATGCAAAGGATCCCATACCCAAAACCAGCAAAACTGGGGTAATATACAAAATACGATTCAAGGACTGTGAGAAACACTAGATAGGCCAAACTGGAAGAAAATTGGCTATACGGATACATGAACACCAACTACCTACCAAAAGACATGACAAATTTTCACTTGTCTCACTACACGTGAACAACACATCGATAATCGCACAAGCCAAACAGAGACACACCAGGGAATTCCTGGAAGCCTGGTATTGCAACTGGACCTCCATCAACAAGACATATTGAATTAGACCCCGTGTAAAAACCACTGAGAAACAAAACTGGAAGTAATACCAACCACCCCAGCAAACTGAGGCAGATAAAGAACAAGCAGGACAGAACACTGACACTTCACTGGAGGCACACTGATGATGTTACTTAGCAGGGTGATGAAACGTTTGCAACCAAACGCACTGGCTCGGAGATCATGTCTACAACCTCATCCACAACCGAGTTACAAATCTTCTCGAAAACTTTAGATAGATTCTTGATTAGTAAGGGGATCAAGGGTTACAGGGAGAAGGCAGGAAAATGGGGTTGAGAAACATATCAGCCATGAAAGAATGGTGGAGCAGACTTTATGAGCTCAATGGCCGAATTCTACTAATGTCTTCTGGTCTTCTAGTGTTAAAACTATTTATCATGTTGTCCAGTAGAATTAATTTGTTGCATTATTGAGCGCGCTGGCAAACATTATTTTGTCTGTTGTTTCGAGTTGAGGATTACAGTGTGAAGAATTGCCCAAAAACTGATGAAATAGCCAAGAGTTATGAACCCCAAAGCCAAGGGTTTTATTGCTTAGCATCTTTTCCCGAAATTGTATCGCTAAATTGAGATTCTTTTTAAGTGTAAAATTAACTTGTTTTGGTTGTTAGAGCAAGCTCATATTATCTATGCTTAATAAAAGCAACTGTTCCACTTCTTGGCAACATTTACAGAGAACTGATGCTTGGAAAGAACATTTATAATAAGGCTGTGAATTGTGCCACCTCTAGGTGGTGCAAACTGTGTGCATGCACCAAGAGGTCAAGCAAAATATCTTCCTTTATAACAGAGTAGGGATCTAAAACTTTACACTCATAAGAAACTCAGTATCTGTATAATTTGGCTCTCAGATTCATTAAAAATGAGCATGCTGCAGGATTAGGATTTTTTTTTGTGTGGGTTCAGCTCTGTTCAGAGAAACATTGTGGGTCCAAGACGAGTTTCTGCCTTCAAATTTTTCATTTTCAACATTTTAATTTCTTTGCTGGCTTCTTCATTGCATTTCCTGTTGGTTGGCTTCTTCCTTTCAATAGCACTGTCCTCTTTCCTTCTTCGTCATTTTGTGCATGTCTACTCTCCTGAAACTGAACCAGATTTTTTTTATTCTTTCACAGAATGTCGGCACTACTGGCTTGGCCACAATTTACTGCCTAGCCTTAAGTGCCCAGAAGTTTAGAAGTCAACCACATCATTGTAGATCTAAAGTCACATGATGGCCAGAACAAGTAATGATGGCAAATTTTCTTCCTTAAAGAAGATGAATGAGCCAGATGTATATTTATGACAATGAACATTAGGCCAGTTGTGTTTTTTTTTATTGAATTCAGATTTCACCATGGGATTCAAATCCATGTCCCCAGAGCGTTATCCCATGGTTAACGCATTGCTATTATGCTATCGCCTTTCCCTTTCTGGGACCAGAGCTTCTCCACATCAACCCCGCTGCCAGCCAAAACTTGCTTTATTGTGGCCAGGGACATCCCTTTGTGATCGCTGCAACCCCAAAAACCCTGTTGATGTTTCACAGCCTAGGTAAAAGCTATGAACATCAAAAGTTATTGGTGTAATCTGCACATGCGCAAGTGGCCAACCACACATACTCAGCAGGAAGCTAATTTTGCCAGCCTACTTGGCAATCATAGCATATGCTTCAATATAAATGTCTAAGTAAATAACTGTCCAACATAAGGGCTCTTCAGCAAAATGTGTAACCTTTAGACCACTGGATGTAATCCCATTTTGTTGGAATTCTTTTTCCAGTTTGTGTTTCCTTTCCTCCAGCAATACTTTCTTTGGTCAGTGTAGAGAATATTTGAAAATTGATTGTGAAATTTTAATTGGATGATTTACTTGCTTAAAATTATTGAATTAATTTAAGGAGAGTTGACAACAATGCAATGCATCTATGGTCTATTAAAAGATTAGGATTTGATTGGCATATGCCTTCTTCTAACACAATTTCTAACATTGAATCACACTGACTGTATCAACAAAAGAGATTAGTGCGTAACTGCACTGTGTCAGTGCCAATTCAATCTCTGAGAAAATTTATTTTGATCTTTAAAAGTCCATCTTGGAAGCTTTAATACCATCAAAATCATTCACATTTCAATATGCTGTCTGCATATGGAAGTTTATATGAAAAGAAGCACAATGAAGATAGTTATCTTGTGATTACTGGTTGTCAGGAGTACCCACGGGCTGGAAGGATCAAAATTTGGATGGCAATTCATAAACATATTTCTAGTGTATAATTCATGCTTTACCAATGTCTCCTAAATGTTCACCCTTTTCTGAGACTGTGCCCATTTCCCAAAACAAAACCCCAAAGAACTGCAGATGCTGAAAATCAGAAGCCAGAAATTGCTGGAAACACGCAGCAAGCCAGGCAGCATCTGTGGAGGGAAAGCAAAATTAAAGTCTCGGGTTCAGTGGCCCTTCTTCAAAACTGACTGTAGCTAAGAAGAGGTTGGCATATGTGCTGAAGATGGGGTAGGGGGAGGGGGAAGGAGTAAATGATAGATGAAGATGGAACCCAAAGAGAACGAAAAACAGAGGAAACAGACAAAGGACAGAGGAACAAGGAGTGGGTAAAGGTCAGCTTGGGAGAATGAACAGCTGCTAATGGGCATTGTTAGTGGCTGACAATGGGTTGTTTGTAGAAGCAATCCATGTGATGACAAAACATGGTGAGTGGGAGTTGGGGTAAGGACATGACAAAAGATGCTTAGGCCCTGAAATTATTGAATGCAATATTGAGTCCAGAAGGTTGCAGGGCTCCCAAGCAAAAAAATGAGGTGTACTCTTCTAGTTTGTGCTGAGCTTTGCTGGAACATTGTGGCAAGCCCCAGAGAGAGAGATGTTGGCCAGGGAACATGGTGGTGTTTTGAAGTGGCAGGCAAATGGAAGCTCAGAGTCATTCACAGAACATCGGTGTTCTGTAAAGCGGTCACCCAGTCAGTGCTGTGTCTGCCCAATGTAGAAGAGGCCACATTGTGAGCAGCAAACGCAGTAGACTAGATTGAGTGAATTGCAGGTAAATTGTTGCTTCACTTGGAAGGTGCATCTGAGGCCTTGGATGGTGAGGAGGGAGGAAATAAACGGGCATGAGTTGCACCTTCTGTGATTGCATGGGAAGGTGCCATGGGGCTGTGGGGATGTGTTGGGAGTGGGGGAGGAGTAGACCCTGGTTCCTGGAGAGAACACTCCTGTGGAAAGGCTGATAAGGGAGTGGAAATGAATAATTTACTGGTGTTGGCATCCCACTGGAGGTGGCAGAAATAGTAGCTAATGATCCTTTGGACGTGGATATTGGTGGGATGATAGATGAGGATAAGAGGGATCCTATTGCTGTTCTCTTAGGGAAGATAAGGGGTAAGGGCTGAAGTGCAAATGAGGATAAGAGGGATCCTATTGCTGTTCTCTTAGGGAAGATAAGGGGTAAGGGCTGAAGTGCAAGAAATGATTCGGACACAGCGGTGAGAACCCTCAGTTCAGGAAGAAGGTGGATATTTGGGAGATCGCCTTGTCGAAATGAGGATCATCAGAACAGATGCAAAGGAGGTGGTGGAGGAACTAGGAGAATGGAATAGAGTATTTACAGGAAGCAGGGTGTGAGGACGAATAGTCAAGGTAACTATGGATTCAGTGCGTTTTTAGTGGGTATTGGTGGCCAGCCTATCCCCAGAAATAGAAACAGAGATGTTGAAAAAGTGAAGGGAGAAGTCAGAGATTATCCAGGTGAAGCGGAGAGCGAGGTGGATGATTGATGATCATTTCCAATCATGGACGAGAGGGGGAAGCTGCATCGATGATGTCATCAATGTATTGGAGAAAGAGTTGTGGGTAGGGACCGGAGTAGGACTGGAACAAGGATTGTTCATGAGCCCCACAAAGAGACGGGTATAAATCGGACCCATGGGGGTACCCATGGCCACCCCTTTGACCTGAAGAAAGTAAGGGGGGTTAAAAAGAAGTTATTCAAAGTGAAACAAGCTCAGCCAGGGGGAGGAAGGTGGCGGTGGATTGGGACGGTTCAGGCCTCTTTTCCAGGAAGGGGAGTGCTGGGATGCAAAATGCGCAAAGGGATTGCACGTCCATTCTTCTGATGCTTCATGTCAGTTTAGAATTTTCTGTTTGCGGGCTCCAGACACCACCTCCTTACCATGTCCTATAATGGTGATCCTTGATTCTGAGATGACACCCTCTGCTCCTAGACTATTCCCCACTGGGAAGCAAACAATCTTTCTGTAGCTACCCATCAAGCCCTCCAAGAATCTTGTATGTTTCAAAAAGTTACCTCTCACGCTTCTAAACTCCAATGAGTACAGGCCCAACCTACTTGACCTTTCCTCTTAAGAGGGTCCCTCCAGATCCAGGATCAGCCTAGAGAACCTTCGGTGGACTGCCTGCAATACCAATCTATCTTTCCTTAGATAAGGGGACCAAAACTGATCACAGTATTCCACGCATGGTTGATACAGTGCCTTGTACAGTTTTAGCTAAAATTCCCTTCCCAAGTCAGATATTGTGCAACTTGAAATAGTACTTGCAGATGATGATCCCTTCAATTCTGCCCTTGATCTTGTTCTAAGTAGTAAATGTCATGGGTTTGGAAACTGTTTGGAACAAGACCCTTGGTTAGTAGCTTATGATGGAGGAATAGTCATTGATAAAGTAGCTGAAGATAGTTGGGCCGAGTTAACCACCTCAATTTCTGCAGAGACGTCCTGGGTCATCTAAGGTCTCTTTAATCTGGTATTATGTGCAGACTCAAATTTGTAAATTTAATGTTTGTTTTGTGTTACAAACTCACAGTCAACTGGAATTAGTGCCATTCAAAGTAAGTTTTCAATTCAATAATCTAGGCTAAGATCAAACCTGAAATAATCCACATTTTCATCAACCTAATTATTGTGCTCTGTCACCCTGTTTGTAATGTCATCAATTTCAGGAGTTAAAATGCTTGCACGTTTGCCAGAAATTGAGAAATCAAAGTACTCAGTTTAAATACACAAAAAAAAATTAGCACTGAAGAGAAAAAAGGCAGGTGCAAAAGGAGTAATTAGGTTAATATCAAATTTGACTTTTAAAAGACTGAAGATTACAGGTTGAAGGGAAGGAAAACACAAAATATAATACATCATTCTGTAGTTTGAAGGGGATGAAGAACAAGGGGGAAGGAGAAGAAATGCAGTTACGCTTAAATCAAGATACCACATTCAGTGTACCTGCTAACATTTTGTGTGTTAGTGGCCCCTTCAAATTATTTTGCACATGCAGCATCTCAGAGGGTCTGACTTGACGGCAACCTTTTTGTTGAACTTCTGAATTTCTGCACTGTCTACAGAGAACTTTGGCCACAATAAATTTTCCTGAACACTGATCTCTGTCTTGTTCAGGAAATGCATACAGTGTTATATTTTAAATTTTTACAAAATGTGATTTCGTTCTTTCATTATCTCAGTGGTGCTGAGTGCATCACTTCTCTCTGCCATTTACTCAACCATAATAGGCATCAGCAGAAATGCATTTAAAAGGCAAAATATGCATTTTGTTCTCACTACAAAAATCCTTCTATCAACATCATATATTGGCCAATGTCTATTCCACTTTTCAGTATGTAAACCAAAGCAACAATTTTTAAAATCAGCTTAACTTGTTTGTAAACTTTTTAGTTACTTCTTCTGATTTTGACTTATTCTCAGAATCCTCCCCATATCCCACATCATTCACCAGCACAGTGGATTGGTGTGGGAAACCAGAACCCATTTGCTGCTTCCACAATGTTACACAGAGTTGATGTCATAAAACAGCACTGGTTTTCAGAAAGTAATGAAATATCAGTCTTTCAGAATGGCTTTTGTGTAATCAGGTGCTGTGAGTAAATATAGCTAGAAGATCCAAAAGGACCTACTAAGACCTCAAAAAGTCTGCATTCTTTTCCAATAGAACAACGGAAATGAAGTTTCCGAATAATACTTGCAGGTGAAAATGAAAAAAAACATGGTTCCCAATCACTGCATTTTAAAAAAAATACAAGAGCGTGATGAGGTGGTGGTGGCCTGGTTGTATTATCACTGAACGATCATTCTAGAAACTCAGCTAATGTCGTGGGACCCAGGTTTGAATCTCACCACAGAAGATTCACACGGTGAATTTGAATTCACTAAAAGAAAATCTGGAATTAAAATTCTAATGATGACCATGAAACCATTGTTGAATGTCAGGAAAAACCCATCTGGTTCCTTTAGGGAGTGAAACTATCATCCTTACCTGGTCTAACGTCCATGTGACTCCCGATGAACAACGATGTGGCTGACTCTCAATTGCTCTCTGAACTGGCCTAGCAATCCACTCGATTGTATTGATCGCTATGAAGTCTCGACAAAGAAATGAAACCAGATGGACCAACGGGCATTCACCTGGGTACCGGTAAAGACAATGGCAGAAACAGCCCTGTCAGCCCTTCAAAATCCTCCTTACTAATATCTGAGGCCTAGTGCCAAAATTGGAACAGCTGTCTCACAAATTAGTCAAGCAGCATCTTGCCACAGACATACTTAGGGAATCATGCCTTACAGACAAGGTCTCAGACACCATTACCACCATCCTGGATATGTCCTGTGCCACTGGTAGAACAGACCCAGAGATGGCGACATAGTGATGTACAGTTGAGAGGGAGTCGCTCTGGGAGTCCTCAACATTGACTCCGGATTCTATGAAGTCTCATGGCTTCAGGTTAAATATGGGCAAGGAAATCTCCTGCTGGTTGCCATGCACTGTTCTCTCGCGGCTGATGAATCAGTATTCCTCCATGTTGAGCAACACTTGGAGGAAGCACCGAGTGTGGCAAAGGAATAAAATGTACTTTGGGTGGGGAATTTCAATGTCCATCACCAAGAGTGGCTCAGCAGCAACACTACTGATTGACATGGCTGCTAGACTGGGTCTGCAGCAGGTGGTGAGGCAACCAAGAGGGAAAAATATACTTGATATCATCCTTACCAATCTGCCAGCTGGAGATGCAGCTGTCCATTACAGTATTGGGGAGAGTGACCACTGCACAGTCCTTGTGGAGATGACGTCCCGCTTTCACATTGAGAATACCTTCCATAGTGTTGTGTGGTATCACTGTGCTAAATGGGACAGACTTCAAACAGAACTAGCAACTCAACACTGGGCATCCATGAGGCACTATGGGCCATCTATATCAGAATTATACTCCAGCACAAACTGCAACTTCATGGGTTGGCATACCCTGACTCAACCATGACCATCAAGCTGGGAGATCAAACCTGGTTCAAAGAAGAGTGCAGGTGGACATGCCAGGAGCAGCACCAGTCACACCTAAAAAGGAGGTGTCAACCTGGTGAAGCTACCAAACAGGACTACTTGCATGCCAAAAAGCATAAACAGCAAGTGATGGACAGAGCTAAGCGATCCCACAACCAACAGATCAAATCTAAGTCCTACAGTCCTACCTGTCTAGTCATGAATGGTGGTGGACAATTAAACTGTTCATTGGAGGAGGCGGGCTTCACAAATATCCCCAAACTGAATGATGGAGGAGCCCAACACATAAATACCAAAGAATTCTGACGCATTCATATCAATCTTCAGCCAGACGTGCCAAGTGGATAATCCATTTTAATCTGCTCCAGTGATCCCCAGCATTACAGATGCCAGTCTTCAGCCAATTTGATTCACTCCAGGTGGTATCAAGAAACGGC
Source organism: Rhincodon typus (assembly GCF_021869965.1). Taxonomy (NCBI): domain Eukaryota; kingdom Metazoa; phylum Chordata; class Chondrichthyes; order Orectolobiformes; family Rhincodontidae; genus Rhincodon; species Rhincodon typus. Next base: position 13,373,672 of record NC_063362.1, on the reverse strand, counting down.
TGGAGGCACTGGATGCTGCAAAGGCTATCGGCCCTGACAACATTCCAGCAACAGTACTGAAGATTTGCGCTCCAGACAAGCTGTTCCAGTAGAGTTACAACTCAGGTATCTACTTGGCAATGTGGAAAATTTCCCAGGTATGTCCTGTACATAAAAACAGGATAAATCCAAACAGGACAATTATCACCCATCTGTCTTCTCTTGATCATCAGTAAAATGGTGGAAGGTGTAATCAATAGTGCTGTCAAGCAGCACCTGTTCAGCAATAACCTGCTCTACCATGCCCAGTTTGGGTTCCGCTGAGGCCACTCGGCTCTTGAGCTCATTAGTCTTGGTTCAAACATGGACAAAAGAACTGAATTCCAGAGGCAAGGGGAGAGTGACAGTCCTTGACATCAAGGCCGCATCTGAGCAAGTATGGCATCAAGGAACCCACGCAAAACTGGAATCAATTGTTATTGGGAGAAAACTCTCCACTGGTTGGAGTCATACCTTGCATATAGGAAGAAGCTTGTAGTTGTTGGAGGTCAGTCATCGCAGCTTGAGGACATCTCTGCGGGAGTTCCGCAGGGTAGTGTCCTAGACCCAACCATTTTCAGCAGCTTCAATGATCTTCCCTCCATAAGATCTGGGGATATTCACTGATGTTGCACAATGTTCAGCACCATTCACAACACCTCAAATATTGAAGCAGTTCATGTTCAAATGTAACAAGATCTGGACAATATTCAGGCTTGGGCTGACAAGCATCAAGTAACATTTGCGCCACACAAATGCTAGACAATGACCATCTCCAGTAAGAAATGATCTAATCACCATCCCTTGACATTCAATGGTGTTACCAGCACGGAGATCCCCCACTATCAACATCCTTGGGGTTACCATTAATTAGAAACTCAACTGGACTCACCATCAAAACATAGTGGCTACAAGAGCAAGTCAGAGGCTAGGAATACTGCGGCAAATAACTCACCTCCTGAGTCTCCAAAGCCTGTCCACCCTCTACAAGGCACAAGTCAGGAGTGTTCTAGAATACTCCACACTTTCCTGGATATGTGCAGCTCCAACAACACTCAAGAAGCTTGACACCATCCAGGACAAAGCAGCCACATCTGCAAGCATTCTCTTTCTCCACCACCGATCATCAGTACACACTGCTACTATCGACAAGACACTGCAGAAATTCAACAAAGATCCTTACACAGCACCTTCCCAACCCATGACCACTTCCATACAGAGGGACGAGGGCAGCAGATACACGGCAACACTACCACTTGCAAGCTCCCCTCCAAGCAACTCACCATCCTAACTTGGAAATATTTCACCATTATCTTCATTGTCGCTGGATCAAAATTCAGGAATTCCTTTTCCAAGGGCATTGTGGATAAACCTGGACCACACGGACTGCCAAATTTCAAGAAGGCAACTTACCACCACCTTCTCAACGTCAATTAGGGATGGGCAATAAATGCTGGCCAGCTAGCGATGCCCATGTCGCACGAGTAAATTAAAAGAGAGTTCATAGTCCATTTGCATTTCATTTTTTTCCTCTGGGGATTCACAGTAAAATCTTTCTGCCTCTACAGCCTCCCAAACTACTGTGATGCTGATTCAAACTTCTGCCTGTCTATCTGTAGGAATCACATATCTGGCTTATCGGGAAAATATCTCAACTAATGAAGAGCTCGTGAAAACTTAATACCACCAGAGGGGTCTAGAGAAACTATGACCAGGCATCTTATATTGTGAATGCATTAAATATTTGAGAACTGCAACAAGAGGCATTGTTTCTAAAATCCATTTGGAGAGTTTGGCACAAAGCATGGCATGAGGCATTACAGCAAAATATCACATTTCTCATGAACTCGATAACGCTAGGAATGCAGGTCACTGCAATTTCTGCAAGTTGTTCTATCATTGAGCCTTTGTTTTATGTCCTGTGTATGAAGGGAAGACTGACGAACAGTAGTTAATGAAGAATGTTATGGTGTGCAACTAGTTAGCAGAGAAATTTAGTGATATATATTTTGAGGAGGCAACAGGGGTTTTGGCCATCAGCTGGAGAGAGTCTTGCATCACTTATTTTAAGAATGGTGTGTGACCAGTCAACAATAAACTTCCCTGGGACCAAGGATCCAGGCATGTTGGTGGTTCTAATGATTTATGGTCAACATTTAGGTAAAAGCTGACAAAATGGAAACTTAAGAGACATGATAAACACTTGAGAAGATGAACAATCAGTCCACGGAAGAGTATATCATGGAGTTTGAGAGGTTTATATAAAAGATTAAGGTAATTCAATCTGCAAATTAGAGTCTGCTTGTGTTGAGACTGTTGGATTGCACAAAAATCCCACACATGGATGGGCGTTTGGCTTCTCATCAAGTAAAGGTGAAAACTGGTTGAAATAACTGCACAGAGGCCAGTATCCCATCACCAAGTCACCCTTTATTTACTTGTGCACAGTGTACTGGCTGGGGCCAGCCAGCTCCGAGTCAGTCCCCTGAACTGAGGAGACTCGAAATCCCCCGTTAATATTGGTCAGCCAGGGCTTCCTGATTAGCTCAGGTTAACAACTCCAATCAAAGATCCTGTAGTCGAAATGATCCACCTGATCACTACACTGGTTTTTGTGCTAAAGTATAGATTTACAATGAATACCTTGTAAATCTTTGCCTAATTCAACATATCGATTTCAGTCTGTGGTACAGTCAGACCCTACCAATCACACTCTGCACTGATTAAATGCCCACCGCCACCAAAGGGGAGAGAGGACAAGATTCCACCCAGACTGCAAGAATTTGTAAAGTTTATTATATTCTTACAGGCCTTTACAGAACACATAAATTCCGTTTTTGATTAATTTTCAAATGAGCTGTCTTAATCCTGATATTGTAATTAATGATCTGTTAATCACTAGTCTAAGGCCATATTAGTTTGCAAAGGTAAGTTTACATTATTGATCAGGTGAAAGATTGGATTTCAAATGATCTTTGGGCAATCTGTCTGCAGAAAAATTGCTCAAGCATATTAAAGTTAAAGTTGCCATAATCTCAGAGGACCATGGGGCTGCTGAGGGTTACCACACCTCAGGTGAAGGGAAAGACCGAGACGGTGGGACCTTCATGGTAACCTTAGTCAGTGCTGGAACTGAATTTGTGATGTCGGCGTCACTGCATCGCAAACTGGCTGTCTAGCCAACTGAGTTCACTGACCCCTCCAGCATGCAAAACGGCAGCATAAAATACAAAATCTGCGAGAGTTTACATTAATACTTTTATGAAGCCATTGTTTATCTTGACTACATAGCTCTTCGGGAGGAAGTATACTAATTACAGCAGTATTTTTGAGATACTCTAAATTTAGCAGGGCTTCGAGAATTAGATCAGAACTGATTACGTAAACCACACTTGCCTTTACTGGAAACAGAAGGTGATTTGATTGAGGTTTTTAGGATTTTGAAAGGAACTGATGGGATAGGCAGAACTGTTTCCAATGATGACAATCTAAAAAAGCAGAACATGACTTTAAGATCAGGGCTAGGTAATTTAGTCTAAGAGAAGGGCAAAGCAACACATACTAATTAGACTAAATGGAGAACTTATTCCCATTGTTGGCAAATTTCTACATTGGTCAGGAGAAAGGCGTTATCTTGCCTTGATTGCTTACACTTGAAGCTCTGCCTAGTTTTTTTTCCAATTTGCAGGTAGAGGCTGAACATCACTTATTTAAATTTTTATACGTTCCAGAAAGAGACTTACAGCACTTCTGGAATATTACAATAAATTGTACAGGAGAATTTGGTAGGGTGGGGAAAAAGTGGCATGAGGTGGCAGGGGCTGCTCTCCAATTCAAAATAAGCATTTTGGTATGATTCCTTGTACTAGGAATTACCACTTGCATCTAGTAGGCGACAGTAATGTGAACTACAGGAGGCAGATTCTGTCCATTGGGTTTGAAAGTTTATTCATTAACTTCAGATGTTTCCTGATATCCTCTGCAGTGAAGTGAATTTATCAACGATTTACCGGTGATGCTGGAGCACCTCAGGATCATCCATTCAACAATTCTAGCTGAAGATGCCTGCAAATGCTTTCAAACATTTGTCTTTTTATGGACTCTGCCGTTGTGGAGGATGGGGTATTCATGGAATTTCCTGTTCTAGTCAGTGTTTTAATTTCTCAATCTGTTTCATAAATTAATAAAGAAGGACTGCTCAGCTTTAATCTGATCCGTTGGCTGTGGGAACATTACGCTCAGTCTACATCGCATGCTGCTTCCACTGATCAGCATGCTTTACAGTCTTCTGTTGGAGCTTCATTATGCTGCTACCTTATTTCTAGTTGTCTGGTGCTGTTCCTGACTCTTTTAACACCATTATATCTGATTCCAGCTTCTCTCTCTGAAACTGCAGAACGAATTCTATCATATTATGGTCATTGTCCCTCGAGGTTCCTTTACCTTAAACTCTCTATTCAAATCTGCCTCATTACACATCACTAAATCCAGAACTGCCTGTTCCCTAGCCGGCTCTACCTATAAGCTGCTCCAAATTAAAAACAAAAGGATTTTGTAGGCATTCCACAAATTCCTTTCCTTGCAATCCAATACTAACCTGATTTTCCCAATCCACCTGCATATTGAAGTCACCCATGATTAGTGTAATAGGGCCTTTCTTACATGCCTCTTCTATCTCCTGATTTATTTTCTGCCACACATCCTGACTGCTGCTTGTACATAACTCCCATTAGAGTCTTTTTCCCTTTATGATTCCTCAACTCTATTCACACAGATTGTACACATTCTGACTCTTTATCATTTCTTGCTATCAATTTAATTTTATTTCTTAAAGGTAGTCCCATCTGCCTGTCCTTTTGATACGATGCATATCCTTGGATATTTATTTCCCAGCCTTGTTTACAGCCAAATCTCTGGGATACCCACAACATTGTACTTGCCAACTTCAAACTGCACTGCAGGCTCATTTACCTTGTTGCACATACTGCGTGCATTTAGGTACAACACCCTCAAGTCCTGTGTTGACCGCCCTTCTCATAGTTCTCCCTTTATCTGCTGTGCCTGAAGTTAGATTCCTGAGTCTTTCCATACTTTGTCCAAATAGTTGTTCTGGAAACTTTAATAATGTCTGCTGAGCCCTCCCACACCCTTTAGCTTTTTCCATAATTTTCCATGCAATTGAACCTTCCCTGTTCTACTGTTTTGATGGTGAGGCAATGACATAAGATGGCAGTGGAGTAGGCTCGTCCACTTCACCTGCTCTTCTTCTTCCTTTTTTTCCTTATTTTCGACTTTTTTTAGTTTCAGTCTTTTTTTAGTTTCTTTTCCTTTGAACTAATCTTCTGGAGAGAGGCAGTGTTGGTGGTGGTAACGGGTTCATTGAATTTGGCAGTCGGCTACATGCCCAGTGCGAGACAGAAGCTGGGGGCCCAACCTGGGACTCTCTGAGTTCCTGATGCCCAGTGTACCATGGAAGGCAAGACCAAGACCCGGGCATACGTACGGCGCCTGAATCAGGGCTTTGGTAGTCTGGTGTGTGGCAGTGGCTGAAGGCCTGGATGGGGACTTTGGTAGTTTGATATCCAAGGAACGAGCCCAATGCAGCAATAGAGGTTCACCCGATATGTGCAGCGACAGTCAGAGCAGGGGGTACTGAGCCAGCATGCTAAAGCAGAGAAGACCGAGCCCTTGTCCCAGTTTGGCCAAGCACTTAAGAAAGATTGCAATGTTTTAACTTTTAACTTTATTTCTTTATTTTTTGAATTAATACTAAGAAGGACTGTTAATATTTAACTTTTAACATTTTTCCTTATTTCTTTCTACCTTCTTCTTAAGTTTTTGTACCTAGGTACTTATACCTAAGATGGCGCTGTGTGTGGTGACATTGAAAACTTTTCACTGTACTCCCGTGCTTTTGTACTTGAGCTCATGTGACAATAAAGTCTAAATCTAAATCTATTTAGTTTAAAGCCCTATCCACAGCCCTAGTTATGTGATTTGACAGGTCTCTGGTTCCAACATGATTTAGGTGGAACCTGTCGCATCAGAACAGCTCCATCCTTCCCCAGTACTAATGTTAATGTCCCTCAAATTTCAAGCCGTTTCTCCCACACCTCACCTCGCTGTTAAAGGGATAATTTTCTAAGCGTTTATAAATCATTATGGAGATGTTTGCACCCGAGTTCATTTCTCTCCTCGAGTGTTCAACCGTCGTGTTTTTCCATGTAAAAACACAAAACACAGCAAAGGCACAGAGTGTTTTTACTGCAGTTGAGCGTGGCAGTTGCAAATTGCAAGCCATGCTTGCAGTGTGTCCATCAGTAATGGACCATGGTGTACCAGTGAAACAAGTCAACAATTTTTAAAAAAAGATTATAGGGGAAGGGGAAAAGATGCCAACCTAAGAATTTGGAGGAAATGCCAATTCTAACTAAGTGGCTCAGAATTCATTTTCAGCAGAAGAATCAATTTACACCATCAATTGCTGTTTCTCCTGTGACCCCATTCACATACCACCATCTGGGTCATACTGACTTGTTGCAAAGCCAAAGAAAATATTTACATCCTTAAAATAAATACTGAAATAAATAAATACTGAAAACTAAGGGCCATCAGAAAATAATCCTCCATCACTGCGATGAAAATATTTTAATGTAACTGGACAATACTGATCCTGTCAGCTGTTTAGTGTTTTTATTGGACTGTATTATAAGACCTTGCTGAAATACCAATTCACTTGATATAACTATAATTTATTAATTAACAAACTTCTCATTATTTTTCAGGGTTGCTGTTTCTTTATTTCCTAAAATTTCACTTAAGTCAATGTTTGTCTTTCATCATTTCTTTTACACCCTCTCACTACCTCCTTTTTCTGGCAATTGGGTGAACCTCATGTCACAGTGTTGGTGAATGATTTAAACATGTGGAATATCAAATCTGAACCTGGTTGCATCCCCATCTTCTATGCTTTCACAGCAAAGACAGAAGTTCAAATGAGCAAAAGTATGAATAATGGTTGCATTTCCCTGTGTGATCTGTGACACACTTTACATACTAAAATAAGTGCCCAGATTGTAGTTTGTGTGTATTCTGAAGACGCATACTATTAATTTGTGAATATTATTGTTAAAAAAAGACTGAAATAATTCCAAGTATAATCTCCAACTGACAGAATCTAGAAATTGAGATTTTCTTCCGCTCAACACAAGACAAATTAGGGGATAGAGGTAATCATAGAATTCCTACAGTGTGGGGGCAGGCCATTCAGCCCATCGAGTCCACACTGGCTCTTCGAAGAACATCCCACCCAGATCCAGCCTATCCCTATAAGCCTGCATTCCCATGGCTAATCCATTAGGGGCAATTTAGCATCACCAATCCACCTAACCTGCACATCTTTGGATGGTGGGAGGAAACCGGAGCATCCAGAGGAAACCCATGCAGACATAGGGAGAATGTGCAAACTCCACATAAACAGTCGCCCGAGGCTGGACCTGAACCCTGAACCCTGATCCCTGGTGCTGTGAGGCAGCAATTCTAACCACTGAGCCATCGTGCTGCCCCAATAATAACAATAACAACAGTAGTGCAGAGGGCACTTATGGTGCATTGTGAGTGTCCCTACTTCTGGACCAGAAAGCCTGGGTTTAAGTTCCATCTGCTCTACAGGTTTGTCAAACATATTGATCAGAAAACACCTAACACTAGTCCAGTAACGCTGAATCTATGAAATTCACTGCCACAGAAGGCTGTGGAGGCCAGGTCATTCAGATTTCATAGAGTCCAATCACTCCATGTGGTAGTCAAAAAGCATCTGAAGACACTTGGTACAATAAAGGTTGTAATACCAAAGACTTGTGCTCAGCAACTAACCAGGCCTTTAGCTGTACTGTAACATTTATGCAATTTTCCCCAATATGCATGGATTTGTCCAGTCCACAAAATCCACCCCATAGGTCGACCCTTAATCATGAGGTAAGCAATGGAATCTATTGGCAGGACTTGCTCAGCAACAATCTGGCGACTGATGCTCACTGATACAATCAGGAGTTCTTCTATTGCAACATCAATCTTGGGCTGCTCTGTGATGAGTAACATTCTCACAAAGGTAATGACCATCTTTTAATCTGTCACCAACAATACACTGGGATCAAGGCTGTGATGGAATAAGACTAGAAGACATAGGAGCAGAAATTAGGCCATTCAGCCCATCGAGTCTGCTCTGCCATTCAATCACGGCTGACAAGTTCCTCAACCCCATTCTCCGGCTTTCTCCCCATAACCTTGATCCCTTTTACAATCAAGAACCTATCTATCTCCATCTTAAATATACTCAATGACCTGGCCTCCACAGCCTTCTGTGGCAGTGAATTTCAGAGATTCACCACTCTCTAGCTAAAGAAGATTCCCCTTATCTCCGTTCTAAAAGGTTTTCTCTTTACTCTAAAGGCTGTGTCCTCAGGTCCTGGTCTCTCCTACCAATGGAAACATCTTCCCAACATCCAATCTGTCCAGGCCATTCAATATTCTGTAAGGTTCAATCAGATCGCCCCTCATCCATCTAAACTCCATTGAGTATAGACCCAAAGTCCTCAAAGGTTCCTCATATGTCAAACTTTTCATTCCTGGGACCATTCTCGTGAACCTCCTCTGAACCTGCTCCAGGGCCAGTTCATCTTTCCTGAGATACGGGGCCCGAAACTGCACATAATGCTCCAAATGTGGCCTGACCAGAGCCTTATAGAGCCTCAGAAATACATCCCTGCTTTTATATTCAAGTCCTCTCAAAATAAATGCCAAAGTTGCATTTGCCTTCCTACTTCTGGACCAGAAAGCTTGGGTTTAAGTTCCATCTGCTCTACAGGTGTGTCAAAACATATCAGAACTGACTCAACCTGCAAGTTTACCTTGAGAGAATCCTGGACTAGAACTCCCAAGTCTCTTTGCACTTCAGACTTCTGAATTTTCTCCCCATTTAGAAAATAGTCCATGCTTCTATTCTTACCAAAGTGCATGACTTCACACTTTTTACTCCATCTGCCATTTCTTTGCCCACTCTCCTAACCTGTCCAAATCCTTCTGCAGCCTTCCCGCATCCTCAACACTACCTGTCCCTCCACCTATCTTTGTATTGTCTGCAAACTTAGCCAGAATGCCCACAGTTCCTTCATCTAGATCATTAACGTATAAAATGAAAAGTTGTGGTCCCAACACTGACCCTTGCGGAACACCACTTGTCACCGGCTGTCATCCTGAGAAAGACCCTTTTAACCCCACTCTCGGCTTTCTGCCAGACAGCCAATCTTCTATCCATGCTGGTACCTTGCCTCTAACACCATGGGCCCTTATCTTAGTCAGTAACCTCCTGTGCGGCACCTTGTCAAAGGCCTTCTTGAAGTCCAGGTACATAACATCCATTGGATCTCCTTGGTCTAACCTGCTTGTTACTTCCTCAAAAGAATTCTAGCAGATTTGTCAGGCATGACCTCCCCTTGATGAAGCCATGCTGACTTTGCCCTTTTTTTACCATGCATTTCCAAATATTCAGAAATTTCATCCTTCACAATGGTCTTTAAAATCTTACTCACAACCAAGGTTAGGCTAATTGGCCTATAATTTTCAGTCTTTTTCCCTTACTACCTTTTTAAACAGGGGTTTCACTTTAGTGATTTTCCAGTCCTCTGGGATCCTCCCTGACTAATGATTCCTGAAAGATCACCACTAATGCCTCCACTATCTCTTCAGCTATCTCAAGAACTCTGGAGTGAAGTCGATCTGGTCGTGGTGACTTATCCACTGTCAGGCCATTCAGTTTTCTAGCATCTTCTCCTCGGTGATGGGCATCATACTCAGCTCTGCCCCCTGACTCTCTTGAATTTTTGGGATATTACTCGTGTCTTCCACTGTGAAGACTGACGCAAAGTAATTATTCAGTTCATCGGCCATTTCCTTGTTCCCCACTACTATCACTCCAGTGTCATTTTCCAGCGGTCCAATGTTCACTTTAGCCTCTCTTTTGCCCTTTATATCTCTAAAGAAACTCTTACAGTCCTCTCTATATTACTGGCTAGCTTACCCTCCTATTTATTCTTCTCCCTCATTTTTTTTTGTTGCCCTCTATTGGTCTTTGTAAGCTTCCCAGTCCTCTGGTTTCCCACTGCCCTTCGCCACATTATATGCTTTCTTTTTTGCTTTTATGCTATCCCTGACTTCCCTAGTCAGCCATGTTTGCCTCATCGTCCCTGTACCATGCTTCTTTTTCCTAGAGATGATTTTTTGCTGTGTCTCCTGAATTACTCCTAGAAACTCCTGCCATTGCTGTTCCACTGTCTTTCCTGCTCGGCTCCACTCCCAGTCAATTCTGCCCAGCTCCTCCCTCATGCCGCTGTCGTTGCCTTTATTCAGCTGCAATACCATTACCTCTGATTCTATCTTCTCCCTCTCAAATTGCAGAGTAAATTCAATCATATTATGATCATTGCCTCCTAAGGGTTCTTAGGCCCCCTTATCAGGTCTGCCTCATTACACACACTAAATCCAGTATTACCTGTTCCCTAGTGGGCTCCACCACAAGCTTCTCCAAAAAGGCATCTCATAGATATTCCACAAATTCCTTTCCTTACAATCCACTACCAACCTGATTTTCCCAGTCCACCTGCACATTGAAATCCCCCATGATCACCATAAAACTTTGCCTCTCTTACACACCTTTTCTATCTCCTGGTATATCTTGAGCCCCACCTCCAGGCTACTATTTGGAAGCCTGTACATAATTCCACTATGGTTTTTTAAACCTCTGCGGTTCCTCAACTCTACCCACACAGATTCTACACCATCTGACCCTACTTCATTTCTTACTACTGATTTAATTTCATTTCTTACTAATAAGGCAACCCCACTCCCTCTGCCCATCTTTTTGATAAGATGTTTTCAGCTCTCAGTCCTTATTCCCCTTGCAGCCATGTCTCCGTGATGCCCACCATGTCATATCTGCCAATTTACCTTCTTTTTTTAATGCTGCATGCATTCAAATATAACACCTTCAGTCCTGTATTAACTGTCCCTCTTCTCATTGTCACTCGTTTATCCAGTGTGCTTGAAGTTTGATTCCTAATCCTTTCCGAACACTGTCCTGTTTGTGTCTGTGCTGGAGACTTTAATAATCTCCCTTGTGTTCTCCTTTCCCATCACTTTTTTCATATTTTTCCACAGTGGAATCTACCCCTACAGATGTTAGCCTGTTGCTTTGTTCCCCACTGGGCTAAGTTTTATCCTTCCCCTCCTAATACTCTCCACTTGGTTGGGTCGGTGTAGCTCTAACAACAGTCAAGGAGTTCAAAAGCATCCAAAGAAAGCAGCCTGCTTGATCAGTGACCCACTCACCTGAAACATCACTTTCTGCACCTCCGTTGTACAATGGGAACAATGTATAACATAAATGAAATGCACTGTAACAACTCAGCAAGGCTTTTTCAATAACATCTTCCAAAGTTGCAGTCTCTATCACCTAGAAGGACAGTGGCAACACGCATGCGGAAACAGCACTACTTGCACGTATCTTTCCAAGCCCACACCATCCTGACTATGAACTATGTAGCTGTTCCTTTGCTGTCACTAGGTCAAAAACATCTTGTACTTCAGCTCTCAGATGACCAGGTCAACAGAAATTCGATGTGGGCAGGTGTTGTAAGCAACAACAGGAAAATTCTCTTATTTGGTCAAACTGAGCAACTGTTGGATCTTGCCCAAAAACAAAGTTGCTGGAAAAGCTCAGCAGGTCTGGCAGCATCTGTGAAGGAGAAAACAGAGTTAACATTTCAGGTCCAGTGACCCTTCCTCAGAACAGGATCTTGCAATGTGTATAAAATAAGCTACACTCGAAGCAAGATTTTGAGGATGTGTCAATGCCTTTCTTTTATAAGATATTTAATGGAGAAAAACTGATGAGATGATTATAATTGGTTCAAATGCCATCATTGACCAGGTCACTTACCTAAACTCATAACACATTGCAGATAGCAGAAACAATCACACATTCCACATTGGTAATGTAGATGGGCATCAGCAATGCATTAGCAACTGTGTAATATTGAAATCTATGGAACTTCACAATTAGGAATGAACTGCAAATCATCAAAAAATAGCAGAGATAACAAGGTGTAGACTGGATGAACACAGCAGGCCAAGCAGCATCAGAGGAGCAGAAAGCTGACGTTTCGGGCCTAGACCCTTCCTCAGAAACCCCATCACCATATAGCAGTTTTTTAATGGATTTTAAAGGAAAAAACACTTTGAATAATTTCACTGATGAATTTATCCAGTAATGGCTAATTCATACTGTTCAGAAAGAACAGTGATTTAATACCCTGCTTGTGCTCAAGTAGCTGATCTGAGTCCTACAATGAGCTTCAAAAGCATTGTATTTCTGAAAGGTAATATTAGAGTTCCTACTTCTAAAAATTATCCAATGATTCCTGCTGAAGACTGCTTTTGTGAAGGTCACAAAAGGACAGGATATGGGTTGGCTGTGAAGTTAACTTTGATTAAATCATTTAGCTAAACTATTTTTGTCAAAGTGATAATGGCTTTCAATGTCCATTATACAGAAACCCCAACAGCCAACACTCTTAGGGCAGGAAGGGAAAAATAAAATTGGCAGTTTTAAAAAAAGCACTGCATAGTTCCAATTCTTGACAGAACTAATCCTAAATATGCACTGAGTTGTTTTCAGTTCACAAGGATGCAACAAACCATCCATTTCAAGCCATGTAGACTGGAAAGGTGCAGGTACGTCAGACAGCTGTAGATGATTAGTAAGGTTAATGCAGTTGAACGGGTGCCGATAATGTATATCAAAGCTATGCATAAAATGCAATTTTCCAATTTGGTATTGGGGAGCTTTGTTTCCTTGCGTACATCTTGGAAATTCACAGATAATTGCGCAGCATTTTTCCAGTTACGTCATTGGAAGGCCATGCACAGTGCAAGTCCAAATGTCATGTGCTACCAATGGGTGAAACTGTGAAAGTAAACCAGTCAGAAAATTACCTGAAATTTGCAATGTTGTCCATTGCTCATATTCTTCCTCATGATAAATCGAGCCATATGTCAACTGTACACTAATTGAACGTTCAATTGTTTATAGATGGTGGACTCACCTGTGCACATATATCGAGAGATAGAATGATATTATGCTTGACGGATTGGAAGTGTGTGATATGTAATATTTGTAAATCACAGCTGGCAAATGTGTCAAGATTAGGCTCCAGTTACACAGTTCACTGATGGCTAGTGTGAATGACATTTAAACTGAAACCACAGAGGATGCTGGCAATGGCACAAAAGCATCTTCATCCAGAATTGAAGACACTGTACAAATAGTGAACTTCTTAGGCTAATGCTTGATAAAGGTTCAGACTTCCTCCCTTCAAAGGATGTTATCAGGGTTGAAGGGCCTCAGTGATAGGGACAGGGCGAATAGGCTTGGGCTTTTCCCCCTGGAGCTTTGGAGGCTGAGGGGTGACCTGATAAAAGTTTATAAAATCATGAGATATATAGATAGGGTGAACAGCCAAGGTCTTTTTCCTAGGGTGGGGGTTCCAAAGGGCATAGGTTTAAGGTGAGAGGGGAGATAAAGGACCTGAGGGGTAACTTTTTCATGATTAGGGTGGTGTGTATATGGAATGAGCTGCTAGAGGCAGGCACAATTACAACATTTAAAAGGCATCTGGATGGGTATATGATTAGTTTGGGTACAAAAAATATGGGCCACACACTGGCAAATAGTCAGATTGGGACATCTGGTCAGTCTGGATGAGTTGGACCGAGGGGTCTGTTTCCATGCTGTGTGACGCTACGGCACTTGTGCATTTACATCCAGAAATTTCAGCTACCTGAAGTGAATTGTACAGTCATACAACCCGGTGTAAAGGACCTTCTTATTTTCTGTTCTAAATCTCTCATTTACTTTCGTATATTTGAACATTTATTCCATACTTAAATATTAGAAACTGCTTCGACCTTATAGTCTCATCCTTTGCAATTTTAAACATTATTGTGAGATGTTTTGGTGGAAAAATGCTTTTTCTTTCCAGATTTTTTTTTAGAAAGTTGTATTTCCACAGGGCATACAGCTTTCTGGTATGTTCATATTGCCTTTCCCTGAGGTGATTAATGGGGAGTTAGTATGCCATATTGCTCGAACTGAAAATGTTTTGTACAGGCTCTTATTGTAAATTTGAGTCGTCGGACTTGGGGATTCTCATGCAGATTCTCCAGAGAGAACACAAAGTTTGGGTCACATAAAGACAGGGTGGTTAAAAAGGCATTTAGCATGCTTGCCTTCATTGCTCAGTCCTTTGAGTATAGAAGTTACTATGGTTGAGTTTGTACAAGGACTTTGGTGAGGCCTCTTTTGGAGTACTGTGTTCAGTCCGGCGGCCTGGTTATAGGAAGGATATTATTAAGTGAGAGAGGGTTCATAAGAGATTAACCAGGATGTTGCTGGGTATGGAAAGTTTGAGTTAAACAGGCTGAATAGGCTAGGGATAACAAGGTGTAGAGCTGGATGAACACAGCAGGCCAAGCAGCATCAAAGGAGCAGGAAAGCTGAAGTTTCGGGTCTGGACCCTTCTTCAGAAAACGTTTGAAGAAGGGTCATTTTCTGAAGGGTCTAGACCCGAAACGTCAGCTTTCCTGCTCCTCTGATGCTGCTTGGTCTGCTGTGTTCATCCAGCTCTACACCTTGTTATCTCAGATTCTCCAGCATCTGCAGTTCCTACTATGTCTGAATAGGCTAGGACTTTTTTCATTGGAGTGTAGGAGGTTGAGGTTTAGAAAATAATGAGGGGTATAACTAGAGTTAATGGTAGGTGTCTTTTCCCTAGGTTGGGGGATTTCAAGGCTGGGGGGCACATTTTTAAGGTGAGAGGAGAGAGATTTTAAAAAAGGAATGAGGGGCAATTTTTTTTTTTTTTTTTTTTTTTTAACACAGAGGCTGGTTTGCATGTGGAATGAGCTTCCTGAGGAAGTGGTGGATGTGGGCATAGTTACATTTAAAAAACATTTAGATAAGTACATGAATAGGAAAGGCTTGGAGGCATATGGACCAGGAGCAGGCAGGTGGGACTAGTTTAGTTTGGGATTATGTTTGGCATGGACTGATTGAACTGAATGGTCTGTTTCTGTGCTGTATGACTCTGTGACAAGATGATTTACGGTTTAACAATCATGCGACTTTCAGGGAGGCCTAAGCTGGAAGTAGATTTTTGATAGAACAAGCACTTGCCTGGGACATAGCCAATGAAGAATAGAAAATATACAAACAAAAACATGGGTGAGGTATAGCATTTTGGCAAGACAAATCAGGCCAGGCCTGATAGACTTAATGGTAGGGTCCTGGAGAGCGTTGCCGAACAAAGAGACCTTGGGGTGCAGGTTCATAGTTGCTAGAAGGTGGAGTGACAGGTAGACAGGGTAGTAAAGGCAGTGTTTGGTACGTGTGCCTTTACTGGTCAGTACATTGAGTATTGGACTTGAGATGTCATGTTGCTGCTGTACAAAATATTAGTTAGTCCACTTTTGGAATACTACATTCAATTCTGGTCTCCCTGCTATAGGGAAAATGCTGTAAAACTTGACAGGGTGCAGAAAAGACTTACAAGGATGTTAACGGGGTTGGCGGGTTTGAGCTATAGGGAGAGGCTGAATAGGCTGGGGCTATTTTCCATGCAGTGTCAGAGGTTTATAAAATCATGACAGGCATGGATAGAGTGAACATCTAAGGTCTTTTCCCCAGGGTAGGGGAGTCCAAAACTAGAAGGCATAGGTTTCAGGTGAGAGGGCAAAGATTTAAAATGGACCTAAGGGGCAATGTTTTCTCGTAGAGGGTGGTGCATGTATGGAAAGAGCTACCACAGGAAGTGATGGAGGCTGGTACAACTATAACATTTAAAAGGCATCTGGATAGGGACATGCATTGGAAGGGTTTAAAGAGATATGGGCCAAATACTGGGAAATGGGACTAAATTAAATTAGGATATCTGATTGGTATGCTTGAGTTGGACTGAAGGGTCTGTTTCCGTGCTGTACAACTCCATGACTCTTGGCGGCACGGTGGCTCAGTGGTTAGCACTGCTGCCTCACAGGGCCTGACACCCTCGGATGACTGTCTGTGTGGAGTTTGCACATTCTCCCCATGTCTGCATGGATTTTCTCCCACAGTCCAAAGATGTGCAGGCTCGGTGGATTGGTCATGCTAAATTGCTCAGTGTTCAGGGATGTGTAGATAAGGTGGGTTATAAGAGGAATAGGTCTGGGTGGGATGTCTGAGGGTCGGTGTGGACTTGTTGGACTGAAGTGCCTGTTTCTACACTGTAGGGATTCTCTGACTCTATGAGGTTGTTGACTTGCTTGCCGAGCTGACTTTTTTCATCCAGACATTTCATCACCATGCTACATAACATCCTCAGTAAGGCCTCCGATGAAGCGATGTCGTTTCACTCTGCTTGGAATTTATACTGCCCAGTCCGTTATGGCAAGTAGTGTCATTTCCGGTTTTGTTCTGTATGGGTTTGTATATGGGGTCCAATTCTATATGTTCGTTGATTGCCTTACGGGTTGAGACCATGCCTCTAGGAATTCCCGTGCGTGTTTATGTTTGGCTTGGGCTGCTATAGTTATGTTGTCCTAGTTAAACTGATGGCCTTCATTGTCTGACTGTACTGATATTAAGGAAAGTTTGTTGTCGTTTTACTGCTAGTTCACGTATTCTGATGGCTAGATTTTACTCCCTGTCTGATGTAACATTTGTGGCAGTCGTTGCATGGTATTTTGCAAACTACATTGATTCTGCCTACAGTGGGAATGGGGTCTTTAATCCTTGCGAGTGTTTGTCGTAGCGTGGCTGTGGGCTTGTGCGCTACCATGATTCCTAGTGGTCTCAGGAGTCTCATTGTCAGTTCTGATATGTTCTTGATGTAGGACAGCATGGCCAGTGTGTTAGGGCATACTGTGTCCACTTGTTGTCTATTTAGAAGGCATCTGTGGACGAAGATGCGGGGACATCTGTTCATAGCGAAGATTTTGTATAGGTGCTCTTCCTCTTTCCTGCATAGTTCTGGAGTGTTGCGGTGAGTGGTGGCCCATTTAAATCGTGTCCTAATACAGCTTTGTTTGTGGACGTTGGGGAAGTTGAAGATTTGGCCAGTGTGAGTTGCTTTCCTGTATACCGAGGTTTGGAACTCCCTGTTGGTCATACGTTCTCCGGAAATGGAAGCTGATTGTTTTCTTCTTCGCTCATGAATTTAATCCCTGCGAATATGTTGTTGAAGTGGCGGGTCTCTTCTAGTCCGTTGCGATTAATAATGACAAATGTGTCATCTACGTACTGGATCCACAGTTTAGGTTGAATGTGGGGGAGGGTGGTGTCTTCTAGACTTTGCATGACTGCTTCTGCGATGAGTCCTGAGATGGGTGACCCCATAGGTGTCCCATTGATCTGTTTAAATACTTGACCATTAAAGTCAAAGCGTGTGGTGAGGCACAGGTCTAGAAGTTTGAATATGTTGTCATTGCTGATGGAGCTGCTGGTCTGCATTCATGCTTCCTCTAATAATGTGGCCAGTGTTTCTTTGGCTCGTGGGATGTCGACTGACACAGCATTATTCATTCCTGGGCCTGTGCCTCACCACACACTTCATCTTTAATGGCCAAATATACAAATAGATCAACGGCATACCCATGGGGTGACCCATCTCAGGATTCATTGCAGAGGCAGTCAAAGACTAGAACACACCAGCCTCCCGCACATTCAACCTAAACTGTGGATCCGGTACATCGATGACACATTTGTCATTATTAAACGCAATGGACGAGAAGAGACCCGCCACTTCTTCACCAACATATTCACAGGGATTAAATTCATGAGAAGAAGGAAACAACAATCAGCTTCTGTTTCTGGATGTCAGAGTTGAGCGTATGACCACAGGGAGTTCCAAACCTTGGTATACAGGAAAGTAACCCACACTGACCAAATCCTCAACTTCCACAGCAACCACCCCAACGTCCACAAACAAAGCTGTATCAGGACACTATTTAAACAGGCCACCACTCACGGCAACACTCCAGACTACACAGGAAAGAGGAACAGCACCTATACAAAGTCTTTGCTATGAACGGATATCCCCACAACTTCATCTGCAGGTGCCTACTAAATAAACAACAATAGGACACAGTACGCCCTAATATGCAAGCCGCACGGAGACTCCTAAGACCACGAGGAATCATGGTAGCGCACAAGCCCACAGCCATGCTACGAAAAACACTCACAAGGATTAAAGACCCCATTCCCACAATACGCAGAACCAACGTAGTTTACAAAATACCATGCAATGACTGCCACAAACATTACATCGGACAGACAGGAAGGAAACTAGCCATCAGAATACATCAACATCAGCTAGCAGCAAAACGATATGACAAACTTTCCTCAATATCGATACACTCCGACAACATAACTATAGCTGCCCAAGCCAAACATAGACACGCACGGGAATTCCTAGACGCATGGTTCTCAACCCATAAGGCAATCAACAAAAATACAGAATTGGATTCCATATACAAACCCATACAGAACAAAACCGGAAATGACACTGCTCACCATAACAGACCAAACAGTGTAAATACCAAGTGGAGTAGAACAACATTGCTTCACTGGAGGCCTCACTGATGGTGTTACCTAGCATGGTGACGAAACTTCTGAATAAAATCAAGTCTGCTCGGTGAGCAAGTCAACAACCTCACCCACAACTCAAGCCACACATCTTTGCTAAAACTTTAAATCCATGACTTTATGTTCATATTTAATATACTTAATATATAAGGATGACTAAGCCATTCCATATACTAGTCTGTAATATTAGTTTCAATGTTTTGGTGCATAGTATCAAAACCTATTTGTCTATATCTTGGCTAGTGTTGTAGAACAGAGGGCCCAAGGGGTTCAGGTACATAATTCTTTGAAGTTTGCGTCACATATAGACAGGGTGGTTAAAAGGGCGCTTGGCATGCCTACTTCATTGTTCAGTCCTTTGAGTACAGGGATTGGGAAGTCATGTTGAAGTTGTACAGGACATCGGTGGGGCCTCTTCTGGAATACTGCGTCCAGTTCTGGTCACCCTGTTATAGAAAAGGTATTATTAAGCTGGAGAGGGCTCAGAAGAGATATACCAGGATGTTGCTGGGTATGGAAGATTTGAGTTATAGAGAAAGGCTGGATAAGCTGGGACTTATTTCACTGGAGCATACGAGGTTGAGAAGCAACCTTATAGAAGTTTATAAAATAATGAAGGGTATAGAGAAAGTTAATGGTATTGTCTTCTCCCTAGGTTGGGGGATTACAAGACTATATTTTTAAGGTGAGAGGAGAAAGATTTAAACAAAAAGACATGAGGGGCAAAATTTTTTACACAGAGGGTGGTTTGCGGGTGGAATGAACTTCCTGAAGAAGTGATGGATGCCAATACGATTTCATGTTTAAAAGACATTTGGTTAAGTATGTGATTAGGAAACATTTGGTGGGATATGGGCCAGGAACAGGCAGGTGGGACTAGTTTAGTTTCAGATTATGTTTGGCATGGACTGATTGGGCTGAAGGGTCTGTTTCTGTGCTGTATGTTTCTATGACTCTATATCAATTTAGTACATTCAAAGGAATGTTGTTCATTGGACTTTATGGATTAACTGCTTTTAAAAGCTAAACATGTGATGTGCATTCTACAGTGAGTATCTAAGGCCTCTCTTCAAATAAAGGATTAAAAACCTCTGGGATTCTGCTGATTAAACATTCTTAAATAACTAGAACAGGAAAGCTGATACTTGAAGGACAGAATATAAGAATATTCCTTTACATTCTTTAACTGACAGACAGCTTCGGCTTTCATCAGAGCTGTATAAAATGTTGTACAGTTCATGTCACAGTAGGTGCGTTATAACTGAGCACTTTTGGGAATATCCAGGTGTATTACCTCACCATCTACAGTGCCAACAAAAAAAAGTGAGAATTTGATGTTCCTTCAGCTGTTAGCACTTTTGGTACGAATGCAGGCTATTAGCATAACGTAACAAGGTAATCAATTCCTGTTGTATATTAGACCACTAGATCAGTTGAGACAACAGTTCATCTATACGTGCTTAGGTAAGCGAGCATTGATAATATTGTCAGGCTAATACAGTTTGAGAGGCAAGAGGAATTCAATTTCTGACTCCAAAGGACAAGAATAACCAATAGAGCACTGATTTCAGAACTCAAATCCAGTGTTATTCAATTGAAAGCTGTTTGTGGATAAAATTTAGCTATATGCCAGAATAAAGCAGACAATTCTCCAAAGATACCATGTCACTACAAAAGTATGAGTGATGATTCTGAAGTTGAGGAAGGTATTGACGAGCCAGTCATTAAAATCCTAAGTATCACTGTAAAACTTAAACCAAATTTTATAAGCCTTAACCTGAGACTACATTATTCACTGGCAACAATGTAATCAATTAACAGAAATTGTGTAGATTAGAGTAAAAGGTGCAAGCCAAAATTTTGAAGATATGCCCTCAACACATGCTCACCGCCGATCCTACATCCATGGTACATGTGACACAAAAGACAGAGGCTCTGAACAGTTCATAAGCCTATTCACTACAAGTTAAGAAAACAAGTCCTACCTGTTCCAGAGGTGTGTAATAACATCTCTGAACAGGGTGATTAGAACTACTAAGGAAGGTTCACTGGATGCAAAAAAAACACTAATTAATTGTAATAGACATATCCATTGGGTTAAAAAATAGAATGGAATTAATAGATGGAAGGAAAAAACATTGCTCTTCATGGTATAAACATTTAACAAACATTACAAAACATAATCAAAACACTAGTAGTGACTTTTTATATCTGCTGAGATATGTGGGATTGATAGTAGAACAAACTTGCAAATTAAGTTTGTTTTTATAGTTTTGGAAAGGAGGACGAGTGCCATAGAGTGTGCCGGGTCAGTCTGAAAAACTTCTCAAGGCTCTATTCAAACGTCCCCTTCAGAGAAGTACAACTAGCTTCTGTTTGGAGAATTAAATTTCTGAATATTAAACAAAGAATATGTGGGAAAAATTGAGAGTTGGTCAGGAGATAAATTTTATTGAGATGAATAGGTATACTTGAGGAAATACTTAGAACAAGCAGCAATCTGTGCTCCAAACCACTACTACTACAGAAATAAAGTGATACTGTGAAGAAAAGAGAGGTGACCTGCAGAAATAAAATAATCCTTGGATTATGACAAGCGTAAATAAGCATAGTCATGCAAAAAGAAACAAAGATGTCATGGATATAAAGTGCTTAAACTCACCACCTGTTCCCAGCCACATCCTGACAGCTTTCAACCATAATGCAGATCCTGGACAGATATATGGCCATACTTAATGGGGTGTAAGGTGCCAGATTCTATAGTCTAGTGAACCAAGACTTCAGCTTCAGTAGTCAAGAAGGAGTAGCCAAATCATGTAGTTCTAACAGATTATTCAGCCTGTCATACCAATGCTGACGCATTGAACCTGCAATCATTTAGTCTCACATCACCATCTTTTGTCCACCTATATGTGCTTCATTGAAACTTCTCCAACTTCCTTTCAAAATTCTTTATAGAATCTGCTTTCGTCACCTTTTCAGGTAAAGTTTCAGATCATGTTAACTCAATAAAAAACATTCACCTCTAGATTTTTAGCAAAAGATGTTAAAACAAATACCTCTGGTTATTGACTCGTCTGTTAAAGGGAATAGCTTTTTGCGACCTACTTTATCAAAGTCTGTCATCAAATTGAAGCTCTTCATTGGGTTACCTCTTAACTTTCTCTGTTCCAAGGAAAATAGTCATTGCTTTTCTAACCTCTCCTTGTTAGTGCTTCAGTTGTTTTAGTATTCTGATAAACCTTTTTTCTAATTCCTACAGGGAAAAAAAAAGTTTCATATATTCTGACATAATTCTTCTCTCGCACTTTTGGAATTGTGGCTCAGTGGTTAGCACTGCCGTCTCAGTGCTCGGGACTTGGGTTCAATTCCATCCTCAGGTGACTGTCCATGTGGAGTTTGCACATTCTCCTGTGTCTGTGTGGGTTTCCGCCAGGTGCTGCAGTTTCTTCCCACAGTGCAAATTAGGTGGATTGGCCGTGCTAAATTGCCCACAGTGTTCAGGGATGTGTAGGTTAGGTGCATTAGCCACGGGAAATGCAGATTTACAAGGATATGGTATGGGTCTGGATGGTATGGTAGGTGTGGCCTGTTTCCACACCATAGGGATTCTAAAGATTCTAAAGAATTCAAAGATGAAATGTGTTGATGTCAACAACATAGCACTGTGTGCATTCTGGTCACAGCATTATTGGATGTGATTGAACTGGAGGGGGTGCAGAGGACCAGGATGTTGCCTAAGATAGAGCATTTCAGCTATGAAGTGAAGCTGCATAAGCTCAGGTTGTTTTCTTTGAAGCAGAGAAGTTCGAGGAGGGACCTGAATGAGATATACAAGATTATGAGGGACATGGACATAGTGAATAGAAAGCAGCTGTTCCCCTTAGTTGAAGGTTCAATATTAAGGGGACATAATTTTCAAGTGAAAGGCAGGAGGTTTAAAGGGGGTTTGAGGAAAACATTTTTCACCCAAAAGGTGGTGGGGGTCTAGAATACACTGTTTGGAAAGGAAGCTGAGGCAGAAAACCTCACAACCATAAAAAGTACTTGGATGAGCACTTGAAGTGTCATACATTCAAGGATATGGGCCTAGTGACAGAATGTGGGACTTGTACAGGTAGCAGTGTATTTTTGGCAGGACAGATTTGATGGGCTAAAGGGCCTCTTCATTGTTATACGGTCCAATGACTCTCTTAATAAGGACAGAAGGATTTCAAAGGCCCATAATCAAATATGTAACTGTTTTTGAAAATGGAACCATAACATGAATGGCTAGACATCAATTGGACTAACAACAAATATCATCACAGACCGTTGGAGAACGAGGACTTTTACTGAAAAAAAAAACTGCATTCTCTTATTAAATTCTACTTTGATTGTCAACAGTGGCTCAGTTGGTAACACACTGACCTCAGTCAGAACATTCTGGATTCCTATTCTGCTTCTTGCCGTCAGCACAAAAATCATGATTGGACTCTCACTGTGCAGTACTGAGGGGTTACTAGACCGGTGGAGGTACTGTCTCTTGAACCTAAGACTTAAACCAGGCATTCATCAACCTCCTCGGGTGGGTGAAAAAAATCCTGTGAAATTATTTCAGAGAAGAGTAGGTTTGAAATCACTGGTGTCATGGGCAATTTTTATCTCTCAATCAACATCTCACAAAATTATCTGGTCATTTATATAATGCAATAATGGAAGATTGACTGCCACATTATCTAGATTACAAATGGTGACGACACTTCAGAAGTATTTCATTAGCTGTCATTCAGAAAATGCATCTGCCACCTGAGTTCCTCAAAACATAGGAGTTGGGATTGTTGCCCAGATATCTGGCATGGACCTGCATAAATCTTTGTTGATGGTCACATGTAAATTGCAAATTCAGAGCACTACCATTTCTGTTTATAAATCCGTAGGGCTTCTCTGCTGGATCTTTGTGTGCCCTCAATCATTGTCTGCACCAGTGGAAAACCTGTTGTCCCAAACCCTCCAGATTGGCTGCTGCAACAATCACTTTTGGGTCCACTGACATTGGATAATATCCTACACAGTGGGTGGCAATCTCTCCAGTCTAAATGTTGCAAAGATAGAGGTCATGGTGGATTACGACAGGCTGAATATTCTCCATCACTGTTTTGGATCTAAAGCTATGCCATTCTGACCCTTGACACGTACTAAGGTGGATAAGGCCTCTGTCTCGCCTCTATGGCTGCAGCATCCTGTGCCTGAGAAACTTTTTCAACTGGATTGAGGGAAGGGCAAGATTGGCAACTAAGTATCCCAGGATACAGATGCTTCAGGCGGGATAGAGAGGGAGGTAAAAGGGGTGGAGGAGTTGCATTACTGGTCAAAGAGGATATCGCAGCTGTGCTGAAGGAGGGCACTATGGAGGACTCGAGCAGTGAGGCAATATGGGCAGAGTTCAGAAATAGGAAGGGTGCGGTAACAATGTTGGTGCTGTACTACAGGCCTCCCAACAGCAAGCGTGAGATAGAGGTACAAATATGTAGACAGATTATGGGAAGATGTAGGAGCAACAGGGTGGTAGTGATGGAGATTTTAATTTTCCCAACATTGACTGGGATTCACTTAGTGTTAGGGGTTTAGATGGAGCAGAATTTGTAAGGAGCATCCAGGAGGGTTTTCTCGAGCAGTATGTAAATAGTCCAACTCGGGAAGGGGCCATACTGGACCAGGTGTTGGGGAATGAGCCTGGCCAGGTGGTTGAAGTTTCAGTAGGGGATTACTTTGGGAATAGCGATCACAATTCCGTAAGTTTTAGAATACTCATGGACAAAGACGAGAGTGGTCCTAAAGGAAGAGTGCTAAATTGGGGGAAGGCCAACTATAGCAAAATTCGGCAGGAGCTGGGGAATGTGGATTGGAAGCAGCTGTTTGAGGGTAAATCCACATTTGATATGTGGGAGGCTTTTAAAGAGAGGTTGATTAGAGTGCAGGACAGACATGTCCCTTTGAAAATGAGGGATAGAAAGGACAAGATTAGGGAACCATGGACGACAGGTGAAATTGTGAGACTAGCAAAGAGGAAAAAGGAAGCATACATAAGGTCTAGGTGACTGAAAACAGACGAAGCTTTGGAAGAATATCGGGAAAGTAGGACCAATCTGAAACAAGGAATTAAGGGGGCTAAAAGGGGTCATGAAATATCTTTAGCAAACAGGGTTAAGGAAAATCCCAAAGCCTTTTATTCATACGTAAGGAGCAAGAGGGTAACTAGAGAAAGGGTTGGCCCACTCAAGGACAAAGGAGGGAAGTTATGCGAGGAATCAGAGAAAATGAGTGAGATTCTTAATGAGTACTTTGCGTCGGTATTCACTGAGGAGAGGGACATGATGGATGTTGAGGTTAGGGATA
Source organism: Rhincodon typus (assembly GCF_021869965.1). Taxonomy (NCBI): domain Eukaryota; kingdom Metazoa; phylum Chordata; class Chondrichthyes; order Orectolobiformes; family Rhincodontidae; genus Rhincodon; species Rhincodon typus. The sequence goes on along the minus strand of NC_063362.1, from coordinate 13,348,543 downwards.
TATGTTTGATTACTCTAGGTCAAGTCAGCATAAGGAGCGGGGGAAAGTGTTGGGTATTCTAAAAGGCATTAGGGTGGACAAGTCGCCAGGTCCGGATGGGATCTATCCCAGGTTACTGAGGGAAGCGAGAGAGGAAATAGCTGGGGCCTTAACAGATACCTTTGCAGCATCCTTGAGCACGGGTGAGGTCCCAGAGGACTGGAGAATTGCTAATGTTGTCCCCTTGTTTAAGAAGGGTAGCAAGGATAATCTGGGTAATTACAGACCGGCGAGCCTGACGTCAGTGGTGGGGAAGCTGCTGGAGAAGATACTGAGGGATAGATCTATTTACATTTGGAAGAAAATGGGCTTATTAGTGATAGGCAGCATGGTTTTGTGCAGGGAAGGTCATGTCTTACCAACTTGATAGAATTCTTTGAGGAAGTGACAAAATTGATAGATGAGGGAAGGGCTGTGGATGTCATATACATGGACTTCAGTCAGGCGTTTGATAAGGTTCCCCATGGTAGGCTGATGGAGAAAGTGAAGTCGCATGGGGTCCAGGGTGTACTAGCTAGATGGATAGAGAACTAGCTGGGCAAGTTGTAGTGGAAGGGAGTTTCTCAAAATGGAGAACTGTGACCAGTGGTGTTCCACAGGGATCCATGTTGGGACCACTGTTGTTTGTGATATACATAAATGATCTGGAGGAAGGTATAGATGGTCTGATTAGCAAGTTTGCAGATGACACTAAGACTGGTGGAGTAGCAGAGAGTGAAGGGGACTGTCGGAGAATGCAGCAGAATACAGATAGATTGGAGAGTTGAGCGGAGAAATGGCAGATGGAGTTCAATCCAGGCAAATGCGAGGTGATGCATTTTGGAAGATCCAATTCAAGAGCGAACTATACGGTAAATGGAAGAGCCCTGGGGAAAATTGATACACAGAGAGATCTGGGTGTTCAGGTCCATTGTACCTTGAAGGTGGCAACACAGGTCGATAGAGTGGTCAACAAGGCATACAGCATGCTTTCATTCATCGGACGGGGTATTGAGTACAAGAGTTGGCAGGTCATGTTACAGTTGCGTAGGACTTTCGTTCAACCACATTTGGAATACTGCGTACAGTTCTGGTCACCACATTACCAAAAGGGTGTGGATGCTTTGGAGAGGGTGCAGAGGAGGTTCACCAGGATGTTGCCTGGTATGGAGGGCGCTAGCTATGAAGAGAGATTGAGTAGATTAGGATTATTTACATTAGAAAGATGGAGGTTAAGGGGGAACCTGATTGAGGTCTACAAAATCATGAGAGGTATAGACAGGGTGGATAGCAAGAAGCTTTTTCCCCCCCCGAGTGGGGGACTCAATTACTAGGGGTCATGATTTCAAGGTGAGAGGTGAAAAGTTTAAGGGAGATATGTGTGGAAAGTTCTTTACGCAGAGGGTGGTGGGTGCCTGGAACGCGTTGCCAGCGGAGGTCGTAGAGGCAGGCACGATAGCGTCATTTAAGATGTATCTAGACAGATACATGAATGGGAGGGAGCAGAGGGATACAGATCCTTGGAAAATAGGCGACAGGTTTAGATAGAGGATCTAGATCGGCACTGGCTTGGAGGGCCGAAGGGCCTGTTCCTGTGCTGTAATTTTCTTTGTTCTTTGTGCAAGTTGGGGACCCCAGTCAAATCATGTGACTTGCTCCCTCATTTCTCATTTTCTTTCTCACTGCAGAACTAAGATCATTATCTCCCTTAGCTCCAAGCATACCGGCTGCAGTGCAGATGTGGCACTAACGTGCAGATTACTTTTAGGCCCAACAGATGACTGAATTTAAACCTCTCATTAAGGGGAGCTCATGCATCTCCCAGCAGGTTGTACTGTAAAGTCAAACAACCAATTGGAGCCTGAAACCTATCCTGACAAACAACCAGTGAAAAAAACAATTCCTGTTTTTCCCGCACTCAGACCATATAATTGCTTTCAGCATGTTTTATTATAGTCTGAGCCCAACTATGTTTCATTAACAATTTGAATCTGTTGGGTGGGCTGCCATTGGTAGAGCTGCTTGCTCATGATATTATTCCTTTCTAGTGTGATGACATCAAGAACACTACCCAGTATCATTACACTGGATATTAGGTCAGCATGGATGAGAGCAATCCCATTTCACAAACTATTATTCTGATTATCATTTCTTCCAAGTGGTTAGAAACAATATGCTGGCTCTTGAAGATCAAATGGGATGACTATGCCAGATAGTCAAGTTGGGCATCATGACAAAATTTGGTGCAGTGAGTGCCTTTGTACCAAAGAGTTTGTTCCTTTAATTTCCACTTGCTTTGCTGTGCAAGGACAACAAACTTGTTCACAAACTTCATTTGCTGAAATGGTATGTTTTAGCCCAATTATCTCAGAATGATTCTGACCTAGAGGCTTTGGGGCAAGTATTTATCTGTGCCATACATAGATTCAAGATTCCGCAAGCTGAAGGCACCTCTGAAGACTTAAATGAATGGACAGGAACATCCCGACACACTTCTGTAACACAAAAGAAAGCATCATGACTAATTCCGCTATCGGTGTCTGATGTTACTGCCATGAGAGCTGTACTTTATGTGATAAAGTTAACTTTATATTGTGAAATGTCCAAACATTGTTTCAATGCTGTTAAAGTGTTTCTCAGTCAGTAGTAAAGAAATAAAGACTTGTAGTTACATTGCGTTTTTGGGCCCTCAGAACACACCAAAGTGCTTTATAGCTGATGAATTACTTTTGAAGTGTAATCACTGCTGTAATGCACTTCACAGAAATGTCTTGATCTCAGCATCAAATGCAGTATTGACAGTGGAAGATTCTTTTCAAATACCCCTCATCTCAGCCATTCAAAACCTTAGGGGAAAATATTCAGTGGCAGGGACTGAATCAATTAGCTGCAGCAAATTTACCAATTTGAAGGTGCTCAATTGTTTGCCATTCCAACGATTTCCAAGCACATGGTCACTTACAACAACAGAAAAGCTACAAATTTTATGAAGGAAAAGTTCTTCAGTTAAACATCTCGTATCTTAACATCTTAAGTATTCATGTGGCTCATTTGGATTTTCTTTTTTTTGGCTTTCTATAAAATCTATAATAGTTTCTGTGCTTTTTATTTTCCTTCACTTCTTCTCGCTGTCCTTTCTACAGTCTCCCCTTCCTACTTTCCTTTGGATTTTTACTTTTCCCAACTATACTGCTCATATTGAGCAGCTTAACACTGGGAAAAAGATGACTGAGGAATTGGGGAGGTGGAATGACCAATGCATGGGACATAAATCTTTGAGCTTTTTTGCTGAAGTGTTAATAATAAAGGCAATTAATCACATGGAAACTATGACACAACAGCCTAGATTCTGAATTAGCATAACACCATTTGTCACTGTTATTTCATTGCAACAGACAACTTCTGAAGTCTGCTCATGTACAGAATAACGTGGAAACCCATAGGTTGATATCAGTGTTTCCATGTTCCTCCAGAGGATGTGACATTGTGGCACTCCAGTCTGTAACCAATGGGAAATTTTATTAACTAACATGAGCTTCCAATCTTACTCTATTAGTCTGAGTGTAAAACCCCTTGCTGAATGGTGTTGCTAGGTTCATAACAGCAGACTGTTGTATACTGTACTGATATTTATAATTACTGTTCAAAATTCAGTGGATCTTAGACAATTTTATAGTCACAGAATATCAACTTTTTACATTAGAATATAAAAAAATCCACAATTTATTTTTTAAAAAAACATTGTTTTAATTTCCACCTTAATCATAATCACTTATTTTGCTCTGTGGTTTCCTCTGTAAGTACTTCAATGTGATTGGTTGCTTGCCCATTTGGTGACAACAATGCTGCTGTAATCCAAGACATGGCATCAAATTTAAGCTGCCAGCTGGAAAGGAGAAAATCAGTCTAAAGAAATGGCTGGTTTGTTTGACTGATTCCTGGGATGTCAGGTTTGTTGATATGGACAGACTGGATCAAATTGGGCCTGTGTTGACTGGAGTTTAGAAGAATGAGACAGGATATAATTGAAACATATAAAATTCTGAAGAGATGGAAAGACTGGATGCAGGGGTCCATAACAGAAGCTTGGAGTATCAGGAAACCTGGTAGGCCATTTGGACACACCTGTGGAATACTCTACCACAGAAGTCTGTGAAGGCCAAGTTACTGAATATATTTATAAAAGAAATAGATCTCTAGAGGTTAAAGTGTCAAGGGGTATGAGGAAGAGAGTGGAAGTATGACACGAAATAGAGAATCAGCATAGTTGCACAATGGCAGTGGGCTACTCCTGCTCCTAATTTGTGTAGATAACTTTCTCTGAGGTTGGTAGCAAATACTGCTGGATCACTACTAGGCCAGGGAGAAGTCAAATCCTTGATTAAAAGGAGGCTCAAACAAGCAAATTATTGCCTGGAGCATTGACTGGATATGTCTGTGATATTCCAGATTTTCAGAGGCACGAAAAGACTTCTAATATTTTCAATTCAATGAAGTTGTTTACAATTTCCTCGCATATTTTTAAGAATACTATTTATTTGTAGTTATGGAACCATATCTAATGTAGAAATTAAATGCTAAATCAGGAAAAAAAATGAACCAAAGGGGGAAAGGTAAACATCACACGCTAAGCGACCTTGGAGAGAAATCATGGTTTATGTAAACACCTATGCAGAATTGAACTTTGATGTGTTGTACCAAGCTACCTGTACCTTCAAAGCTTTAACACAAAGTGATGTTGATTGTTAAAACATCTCACACTTCGAGCTGTGCATTGTCTACAAAAGCAGGAATTTACAAATCAATTATAAAAGGACAACACAACTATTCTACTAAACGGATTAATAATTGGTATTACATTAAATATATCATTTTGTAATTTGTTTCTTTAAAACAACAAAATTAGTTTTAAAAAAACCAACTCAGGATTTACACCTACAATCCAATTCATAACTTACACACAGGTAAATTAGAAAGACTCAACAGTATATTTAGTTTAGCAAATTCAAAGAGTGTCAGAGACGATTAAAGGTCTGAGCAGTGTTTCAACAGGTATAACATCTGCATAGCCTCAAATATTGCAGTTCCAAAGAAAGAAGACTGGGGTACAATGGGGAGCACACAATGCTAATCACAAGCCTCTGAAAGCTGAAAAACTATTTGAAGTGTTGTCAAGAAATGGAATATTTTGCAATATTAAAACTTACTCCACTGCAGCCTCCCAACCCCAAACTCACGACTGTAGCTTTACTACTGCGGGCTACAAGAAGGCAAAATTGGACCCAGGTTAGATCACTGGAACAGATTTCTTGCCAAAAATCTGCAAATGACATGGGTTGATAAACAATGATAAATGAGCATTTCACAAAATGTTTGGCTCTGAATCTTGGAGGGGCATAATAGAATAAAATAAATTTCATTATCTATGTTTGATCTTCTGAATGGCAGGATCCTCTTAAATGTTCAATTGATAATTTTCTCCTTTGTGAAGCATAATTGGAACAATTTATATCACACTAATGATTATGATAAATATAATAAAAATAGAAGTACCTTTGGGTACCATAAAAATAATTCCACTTCAATCCAGCAGCAGTGCAAGGATGGGTACAATACTAACAGAACGAACATTAGTCTACTTCATCACAAGCATTAAAATTCCTAAGGAATATCAAAATAAATCTTTTTCAATCCAGTTTTATTAATCATCTGTGGAATAAAAAAAGTCAGCAGCGGAAGTATGCCACTAAAAGCAGTGCAAATTTACAACTGAATGATGACCAGTTTGAAGATGGTACAGTGAAACAAAATCACTGTGATGGAGGCACAACAAAGATTCAGTTGTTAAACACGAGGTATAGTTGTGACATTTGAAGTCTAGTAGCTGAAAGTTCAAGTTCAAACTATTCATTCAGAGAACCAAGACAGTCAATTCCACTGAAGGGAACATGAGGCAGGACCCTCAGCTTAAACAACTTCGCCTGTTTTTGTCATAAATTCAGCTGATGATTTTGTGCAATTCAGTTCCATTTTCAACTCCTCAAATAATGAAAGTCAATTCAGTGTACAAAAGACAAAATCCAGGCTTAGTCCGTAAGAGGCAAGTATCAAACACATTGCGCAAGAGCCAGGCAATGAGAAACTCCAACAAGAGAGTGTTTAATCACCTTCCCCTGACAGTCAATGATATTACCATGAGATAGTAGGAACTGCAGATGCTGGAGAATCTGAGATAACAAGGTGTAGAGCTGGATGAACACAGCAGGCCAAGCAGCATCAGAGGAGCAGGAAGGCTGATGTTTCGGGCCTAGACCCTTCTTCAGTTTCTGAAGAAGGGTCTAGGCCTGAAACGTCAGCCTTCCTGCTCGGCCTGCCGTGTTCATCCAGCTCTACACCTGGTTATCAATGATATTACCATGGTTGAATTTCCCACAAACAACATCCTGGGAGGTAACAATTGACAAAAAACTGACATAGTTCTGTTTCTCCATCCAAACCTCCCAATCCCAAAAATTCTGTTGCACAGGTAAAGGCCACAACAAGCGGAGAAGTTTTTTTTATGATTCATTCATGGTACGGGGGCATTGCTGGCTAGATCAGCATTTATTGCCCATCCGCAATCATCCAGAGGGCAGTTAAAAGCCAACCACATTGCTGTGGGTCTGGAGTCAAATGTAGGCCAGACCAGGTAAGGATAGCAGTTTCCTTCCCTAAAGCACGTTAATGAACCAGATAGGTTTTTCCAACAATCAAAAATAGACGTGTGGTCATAACTAGACTCTTATTCCCAGTTTTGTATTGAATTCAAATTCCACCATCTGCCTTAGTGGGTCCCCAGAACATTACTTGGATCTCTGGATTAACAGTCCAACAATAATATCACTAAGCCATCACCTCCCCTGCAGCCATTTTCTTCACAGTGGACATGTGCAAGTGACTTGTATTGGTAAAGAATAGAAAATGAGGAGGTCACAGAATGTGTGGTAATGGACCAGCCACATATCAGCCTGTCACAAGAACAGGGCCTTGATTGGGAATTCTGTGATGTGTCATTCACATGCTAACCCCACCCCCCCAACCCTCACAGAACCTTTCCAACATCTACAAGGCACAAGACAGGAGTGAGATAAAAAGTACTCTTAATTTGTCTGGATGAGTACAAATCCAACAATATTCATCAAGCTTGACAACATCCAATCTGTTTGATTAGTACTCCTTACCCCTCTGGTAATCTCTTCACCACAACCTTAACTATGTACTTCACCACCAATACATTGTAGTTTCAATGTCTACTGTCTACAACACGCGAAGGAGCCACTGTCCAAGGCATTTTTGACAACAGCTCCAAAACCTGCAATCTTTACCAGAAACTAGAAAGACAAGGGCAACAATCACATGAGAAAACCACCATCCGCGAGTTCCTTTCCAAGTCAGAGTCTGACTATTTGCTACTTCACTGTTTTGACATAAAACTCATCCATTACTGGATTATTGGTGCCCGATTGATTTCATAATAATTCATTAATCACAATGGGTTGCCTTCAATTTTAGAGTTTGATTGACAATTATAAATTGACTCTTTTTGAGATTACTTTATGTCAACTTTCGTCTATATGAGCGTGCTTCTCGGCATCTTTAAATTTTAGTATAGAGCCATGTTACAACTAAGTATAGAGCCATGTTAATACTAACCTAAGACTATTTTTACAGAATAAAGTGATAGATCTGTCTAGATCAAAAGGGACTTCAAGGCAACTTTGAAAAACTCTCAGAGCTTGTGTTTCCTTTTTCTAATCCTCATGTTGGCAATTAAAACTGAAAGATTTCATTACCTGTTCTCCTATCTGCAATCAAATTCACTCCACAGATGTTCCCAATGGAAGCTAAAAACTGCTGTTGCAGGACAAATCTACAGCATTAGTTTAAGGCCCACAGTGAAAGAGGTCAAATGAAGTCCCAACTTTTCCAGGTCATGTAGACTTGCAGCCCCCAAAAACAGGCAGAAGGTTCACCATGTGTGATCAACCTCTCCACCCATTAATTGCAGTGTAGGCAGCATGTCAACTTTGTATGGCCTACTCATTTCCATGATCTCCGTATCTCCTTAGAATATGGCTGATCTAAAGCACAAATGCATGTGGCTGCAGCAGGTGGTGGAACCCAGGGATGAAGAGAATTTGACCTATAAAGAGTGAAGAATTGTTCTACAAAGCAGAACCCAAGCTCCAATGCTTTATAGAAGTCTTAAACCACAGACATAGGAGCAGAAGTAAGCCGTTCAGCCCATCAAGTCTGCTCTGTCACTTAATGAGAGCATGGTTGATCTAATAATCTTCACCAATGAGTACAGACCCACCCTAATCAACCACTCCACATAACAAAACCACTCCATGCCAGGGGTTATCTTGGTGTAGGAAATAGAGAAGGGAAATGTTCAGTATTGGCATAGCCCTCCAAACACATGTTCACAAGATTGTAGGAGCAGTCAGCCATGAAGGACAATGCCAAGAAACAAGTCCCAAGCCACAAGAAGTTCAATGACTTCAAATAAGTGGTCATGTTAGTGAATGCATCGTCAAATGACAAATTCTACAAACTGCATCAGTAGCCTCAGTGAGCACTCAGTTCACCACATACCCACCACTCAGCAACCAACAATCGATTAAGGTTTATACCTTATATTTGCTAACTTCACCTCACCCACATGTACTTCACATTGTTCCAAGCCCCTCACCCACATCTCACAGATTGCACATAATGCAAACTGTTCAGCCACACAGCATCCTCATCAATCACACAGTTTCCACAACACACAAAAGAATTTTGTTCTCTTGCAGATCACAGTGGCATACAATTCAAATGATTTGAAAAGTTGAAACTTGGAAGAGAAGATTAAGGGGAGACAGAGGTTTTCACATAGGAGGTTTAAACAAAAATCCCTCTATCCAGTAGGTCATTGGCTAAAGATCTAGAGGGGAGATGTGATGTATATTTTTTCACTTAGTTGTTGAGATTTGATGCATTCCATCTGAAAAGGTAGTGAAAACTGAGTCCATGAATAATTTTAAAAGGGAGTTTGATAGATATCAGAGAAAAGGATGCTGCATGATTAGGGACAAAAGGCGGGGATGTGGGGCTAAACAGTTGCAATGTCCTGGCACAGATTGAATGGTCTCCATCTGTATTGTAAGTTTCTGGGATTCGGTGAATCTTCAAGGAACACAGCATGAGTGATTGTTTTCTGCAGTTAGTGTAACACAGTGCACAATTTTTCATTTATAAAAACTTCAAGAACTACAGGTTGATTACATATTTTACATGCTCATACTCTACATTTAGCTACTCATTTTATATTTATGAAGTATTGTGACAAGTGAACACACTTTTAGTAGGTTTAATTGTAACTCTAGGACGATTTACAGTGTCAACAAATCGAAATGTGGAATTTTGAACAGACCAATAGAAAATAAATTATCTAAGTGCTGGCAAAATGCTAATAGACTAACCATTAGGGTTCTTCACGTGACATTGAGACAGATTGGGATATTCAGTACCTTACTTACACAACCAATTGGATATCAGAAAGAAATTCTGGAGTGTCGGAGGCTGAGGGGTCACCTTCTAGAGATATATAAAATCATGAGGTGCATGGATAGGGTGAATAGCAAAGGTCTTTTTCGTAGGGTGGGGCAGTCAAAAACTAGAGCGCATGGTTTCAGGTGAAAAGGGAAAGATTTAAAAAGGACTTAAGAGGTAACTTTTTCAGACAGAGGGTGGTGCATATATGGAACGTGGTGCCAAAGGAAGTGGTGGATATGGGTACAATTACAACATTTACAAAGCATCTGGATGGGTATATGAATATTAAGGGTTTAGATGGGTATGAGCCAAATGCTAGCAAATGGGACTAGGCTAGATTGGGATGTGTGGTCAGTGGGGCCAAGTTAGGCAGAAGGGTCTGTTTCCGAGCTCTATGACTCTATGACTCTATGACTCAGCATCAGCGAGAAGCAACTTCCGATTGCAATATGACCAGACTAAGTTCAACTTTCCAAAAGTATCTCAGCCTGAACAAACACTCATGAAAGGAGGTTTTCTCATCAACATGAAGTTAGAAGTATTGCACCACAAAGCAGACATAAATTATACTCAGATGGCTTGTACACTGGCAATCTATTTATTGGCATGGCATGGTTTATACAGATCATCTCCTGAAGGTGGAGATGTAGGGAGCCAGAATGCAGAGACATGGATAACATGCCTATATACAAGCCAGCAATCAAGGCAACCTACTGAGAATTTATGTTACAGTATAAACAAAGTTATTCATAAGAATCAAGACGAAAATACTGTTTCTCAGAATAAATTCATGAAAATTCAAAAGTATGTCAAAAAAGCCAATTTTTAAACCAAAAGTGAACTCCTTGCAGTTTAACATTGAAAGTTTTCATTGTCTATCAGCTGTTGTCCAGATACTTAACAAGTTGCAACCTTACTCGTCATCAAAATATTCAGAAACTGGTGCTCTTCTGAATTGTTGTTGTATCTTATTGAATTCCAAAAAGATTACTTATGCATTTCTCATTTTCCACCCATAACATTTACTTTTTGCACTGTAGTCTGTTTTCAGATTTGTTTCTAGTATCTCAAAACTATGCAATTTCTCAACTTCGTCTTCCTCTTTCTTATGTAATCTAAAATTTAAAACTGAAGCTTAGCATTGTCCAATCATTACACTTCTATTTATCTGATCTTCCCTGCATCTCTTTTAAAGCTTGACATGTGTCTTTGTATTTAGGCTTTTTCTTTCTTTTGAAAAAAACAAAAATGTTATTTGGATGGAATTATCAATTTCATCGGGGATGGTATGGAAAAGGTAGGGGAATCACTTTAACTCACAAAGGCCAAAAAAATTACCAAATTATTACATAACTAACAAATTACTCGCTGTAGTCGCAAGTCTTGACATCTTTAAACTCTTATCAGCAAATTGTTGGTTGAAGACAATCACATACATTTATCCTCATATGAGTATAACAATAAATATCCACAACAGATATCTTCATTGGACACCAGTTTTTAATCAATTAGGGATCGTGTGGGATTTGAACCTGAGACCGCTCATATGTCTGCCAATGCACATCCCCCAAAGCAAAATCATACCCCTAGATCAACGAGCCAGTGCCCCTGTGTAGTGGTTATCATGGTTCGAAGCCAGGCAGAAACAGAGATGCTCCATTGTTCGGCTATGATACAGGCATCAAGTCACCAGACTATTAATCCAGAAACTCAAGCTAATGTAGGGGGCGGCGCAGTGGCTCAGTGGTTAGCATTGCTGCCTCACAGCATCGGGGTCCTGGGTTTGATTTCGCTCTCTGGTGACCGTCTGCATGGAGTTTGCACAATTTCCCCATGTCTGTGTGGGTTTCCTCTGGGTGTTCCAGTTTCTTCCCGCAGTATTTGCTCCAAATGTTACCTTTATTACAACATAAGCAGTATGCCAAACTTTGGTGTTTATATTAGCAGAAAAGACAAAAAAAAATCAGAAATCACATACTCTATATTTAAATGCACATTCTAAAACACACCTCATCTGAAAGGTGTCAATGTAGTTCCCACACACTCCTGTCCAATAATCAAAAGGTGGCTGTTGGCTTGACAGATCAATTGAGAGACTTCTAAACAACTTTAGATCACATTTACATAACATTTGATTGAGGTTTGACTGCACTTTAAAATAGCCCCGTAACTGTTAACTACTTTCTCAATATAAACAAAGTGTCTTCATAGGAACCATCTGACACTTCTGACTGCTTGCTTCATAAAATGGTCTTACATTGACATGGCTGCCTCAACATGTGAAAAACTAACTGAGGATTGCAGAATGTGCAAACTCCATTTACTAAAAAGGTTGCCCATTCTTCTCAAAGTTAACCTACCAGAAAAAAATAACTTTAAAAATAACTAAATGCTTTTGTGGAGTCAGAATGACTTTTTTGGTAAGAAATGTTCAATACTGAATTCAACACAAAGAGTTTATTCAATAATAAATCTATTTAGAAGGATTACTCTTTGAGGTGTCTAAAACTTGTATTCACAAGTCCAAAAACAAGTTTTATTGGTTAACATCCCAAAATACAGTACAAAAAACAGAAATTGCTGGAAAAAAACTGTTCTGAGGAAGGGTCACGGGGCCCAATACGTTAACTATGATTTCCTTCCACAGACCTTTTCTACCAATTTCTGTTTTTGTTTCTGATTTAAAGTATCCACTGTTCTTTCAGTTTCCAAAATTCCAGTCCTTATCTTGTTATGATCCCAGCTGATGTTACTACTGGACAAGTCAAATCTCAGAATGAAGCCTGGTTTGATAGATCATATATTTAATGATTTTCTGAAGTCATGTGGTGGTTAGTCACTGGAACATATTCACAGAACATAAAATTATTAAATAAAAATAGAAACAAATAGATAGAAAACAGCTTAGAAAAATCATAACAAAAATACAGTTTCAAATGGCTCTCTAACACTATCCATTACAAATACTCATGCCCAGAGAAGTTATACATCTATCTCAACTCTTGAAATTTTTACTTAACTGACTCCTTCTAATTTCTTTTCTGTAGACTGCAGAGACAATTTTAAGATTCCTTTCGGAGTCTGTAGGCATGAACTTTTCACAATTCAGGGGTCCCAGACTTTCTCTAACAACTTAAAGACTTCTATAGAAGATCTCTCAGCTTGGGAACGCCACAGATGAGAAAACACTTCTGCTGAGGTGAGTAGCTCCACTGAAATGCATTATTCTTTTGTTTCTTCTGAACATCTTACCCATCAACATTACAGCAGTTCTCCCAACTTGACTGCAATCACATTCTTTCCTATCAATGATGTATTTAAGGTCACTGTTCCAGAATGACACTTTGTCCTTTTAAATACCCTTCAACAAACTGAATAGAATTCCTCTGCTTTTGGTTTAAATCACAACTTCCAATAATTATAATATTATGCACAACACACCTTTCACCACAGTTCTAAACATCAAACATAGCTTCCCAAGGTCAAGCATACATTACAACTGGTAGTCCAGTTGCACACTAATGTGAGCAGTATATGATTCTTATCATTCTAATTATGACCAAAATATAACTATTCTTATACAAGCCAATTCCAGAATAATTTTTTTTTCTGTTTTGAATCAAACGACAGCACCAGTTCCATCACCATAGGACATCCACTTCGTCATTATGTCAAAGTAGAACTTTGCACTGCACATCCATCTGCCCACCAAGGATAGCAAGTGATTGACAGCTTTTCAGAGACATATTACTTACCAGTTCCCAGTCTATGCTACGGAAAAAGGTGTGAGCCTGGATGTCAGCAAATCCTGTCTGCGAATTACACCCAAGTCGTTCTTTAGGGTCCTGTGAACAGTTTAAACAAGTAATATGAAAAATGAGGTCTGCTCAATGATTATTAGATGAATACGTCAAATTTCTATTGCAAAGTCATAAGTGTTTCCAGGAAACATAGTTCTAAATTAAAGTTTGGACAGCTGAAACACTGATTCTGAATTTAATAACATTTTGTGCAAGATGTTCACTATCGCATACACCTTCATTCTTCACACGAGCTATCTTAATCCTGTAGATCCTATAGTGTGTAATGTCAAGGTATATCAATGTTCCTCTAATTAACCAAATTATGTCAGATTCTCATTAAAGGAAGTTTTCATTTTCAAGTAAACGTATTGCTCTAATTCTTAATCTGGGTGGTAGAATATTTACTTAAATATTTCAAACATATTTGACCTTTGAGTTAAGCCACCCCAGATTCATTGCCTTTGAAATGTATTTTACTAAACTTTTAATAACTTGTTTTAAAAAAAAGCACAAGTTACAACGAGCAACCAGAATACTGAATCTACTCAAGCGCTCACTGCTCAATTGACAAGACTATTTATTGTAGTGACCCATTAAAAAGTTGAAACAGTCCTGGTACGGTTTAACATATCACAAAACTAGAGTATCGTTGCATAATAAATGCACTAAAAGGATTAAAAATAGAACAGCTTATCCATTACTATTGTTGACAAGTTCCCATTTATCAATGAACGAAGCAGGAAAAATGCTGTTCAAAAGCACAATTACAGTTCACTATGGAAATTGACAAGGCTCAATTGAGATGTGTTGGTCCACTTCCACCGTCAATTTTCAATAAAATACAACTACTGAATTTTCTATTTCCCTCCACCTGTGCACTTACAAGTGGAGGATTGTATTAATCTATAGCAGGGCAAAAGAGCAACCGCAACAGCAAAAACATTGCACGTGACATCTACAATGTAATGGGTGGGAACCACAAATGACGTGTCTCAGAAGTACTCTTGGCATGAAAGACACCTGAGGTAATATTTTATCTGAGTTTGGGAGTGATTTGCCATGCATAATATGCAGGATTCCATAGTGTTCCTTGAAGTTTTGTTTCAAATGGCATTCTGGTCTGATCTGACTTCCAATCAACAGTATGCAGGGGAAAGGAATAGACTGTCTCATGGACTTCAGTTTCTAAGTGAAACTGAACACCATGTGCAAGTTGGCATCTTTGCTATTTTCCAACTATTAACAAACACCCATTATGCTGAAACTATATATTTTTTGGCAGCATTATCACAAGATGAACAAGTTTCCCCAAGAGAGGAAGCTTTAAATTGGTCCAAAAAGGGAGGATTTTTGAATACAAATCAGTGACTTCGGTTTCTAATCCACAACTTCTAAATTGAGGGTACATTATATCCAGTCAATTATTTCCAACAGTATCAATATAAACTGATAAAATAAAAGGACTGGAGAGTAAAAATGTATTGAAGATCCTAAAATTAGAGCAGTGTTCCAATTGGCATTAGGGCTGAATGGTTTTCTTTTCTGCAGAATTGAATGTGACATTATTAATGACTTGGATAATGGCATTGAATTTATTCAAATTTGCTGACGGCATAAAATTAGGCAGCATTATAGAAAGTGTATATGATAGCATAAAATTACAAAGGGATATTGATAGTTTAAGTGAATGGACAAAAATGTAGCACATGGAGTTCAATGTAAGCAAGTGTGAGTTTATCTATTTTGGACCAAGAAAGGATTGATTATGGCATTTCCTAAATGATATGGAGTTAAGGAAAATGGGTGTCCAAAGAGACTCGGGGGTTCAGATGCATGTTTGTGACATTTTAAAGATTATGTGCAGGAAATAATCAAGAAAGCTAACAGACTGCTGGTCTTTATTATCTAGAGGACTGGAGTACAAGGATGCAGAAATTTATGCTGCAGTTGTACAAAACCTTAGTTAGACCCCATTTGGAATCCTGTGAGCAGATCTGGGCACCACACCTTAGGAAGGATATACTGGTCTTGGAGAGAGCACAACATATATTTACAAGAATAATACTTGGACTTCAAGGGTTAAGTTATGAAGAAAGATTACGCAAATTAGGCCTGTTTTCTTTAGAATTTAGATGTTTAAGGGGTGATCTGATTGAAGTCTTCAAAGACAGGGTAGATAATAATAAATATTTCCACTAGTTGGTGATTCTAGAACTAGGGTGCATAGTCTACAAATTAGTGGCAAATCATTTCGGAGAGATGTTAGAAAGCAGTTCTACACACAAAGAGTAGATGATGTTTGGAAATGTCTAGCAGGATAGGCCAGATAGGCTGGGACTATTTTCACTGGAACATAGGAGATTGAGGATGACCTTATAGAGGTTTATAAAATCACGAGGGGCATATATAAGGTGAATAGCAGAGGTCTGTTCCCTAAGCTGGGTGATTTTAAAACTAGGGGGCATATTTTTCACGTGACAGACGCAAGATTTAAAAAGGGACTGGAGGCAACCTTTTCACACAGAGATTGGCTCGTGTAGAATGAACTGCCAGAGGAAGTAATAAATGCAGGTACACTTTAAGCACTTAAAATACATTTGGATAGGTACATGAATAGAAAAGCTTTAGAGAAATCTGGGCCAAACACAAGCAGGTGGGACCAGTTTAGTTTGGGAAACGATTGGCATGGATAGGTTGGACTGAAGGGTCCATTTCCATGCTGTATGACTATGACTCTATGACTCTGTAAAAGCAGACTTGATTCCTCTGCGAATACTTTCCATCATATCCATAAAGTTTTGTACTACATTTTAATTGCCTGAGCTGAAGACAAGTTGCGTACCAGAAAAAAATTAAGATTTAAAAATTTAATTAACAATTCCCTTATCGTTGCTTAAATTCTGTTTTCAAACTGACTTTAAGATAGCGGAACATTTTTAAAATGCAAATTGAAGAACTAGTTAACTGGTGTCCTAAGTAAGAACTGTACGAAAAAACAGAAGCTGTTGCAGCTGTTTATGGCATCTTTCTTACGTAATTTTTCAATAGTTCTAAGGTGTTTTTGGTTTAGAAATGCAATCTTTTTCAATAGTTTTTATCACTATACCTGAACTGTGGAACTGCCACTTAAAATTTATTTAGCTGTCACAAATCAAATGGGAGGTATTTACTGGGGCTTGTTGGAAATATACAGAATCTTGGACTCAAACACACTATCTGAGGGAAAAGAGAAAGAAAACAATTAATATTTAATTTTCAGGGGTCTGGCTGCTGATTTAATCAGAAGAGATGAATGGCTAAGGAGGGATAAAGGAAAACTATAAAGCAAAAACAGGGATACAGATAAGACATGCTGCCAACAGGGACTATGGAATTCCTTGTACCTAAACTTTACTGTAAACGCTAGGATATCCAAGTGTCAATGTCTTCTGAGTTAAGATAGCAGACGCAGAGAATAGAATCTCTACAGTGCAAATAGTGACCCTTTGGCCCAGTGAGTTCCTCGTAAAAGCATCCCATCCAGATGGCACCCTGCCACCCTACTGTCGTAACCCTACATTTACCATGGCTAATCCACCTAGCCTGCATATCCCTGGACACTATGGGGCAATTTAGCGTGGCCAATCCACCTCACCTGCACATTTTTGGACTGTGGGAGGAAACCGGAGCACCAAGACGAAACCCACACAGACACAGGGAGAACATGCAAACTGTATACAGACAGATGCCCTAGGCTGGAATTGAACCCGGGTCCTGGGGTCTGTGAGGCAGCAGTGCTAATTACTATACCGCCATGCCGCCCATATTGTGCCAGTGTGAACTGTAATGTCTCTCCTGAAATAATACTTTTAAAACAGCTGTGGCTCATATGTTGAGAATTCCAACATCTTGTATGCAAGTGAGGACTAAGCATAGAATCATACCAATTAGATCTTTAAATTTAGTATTATAATTCTAATGCTAATAGCGGAGATAATCAAAATGTAAATCTAATGCTTCTTCTGATTTGGTAACTAATGTAGCTGTAAACATTTCAATTCTGGTTATTTCTTCATTTGTTGATAATCTTTTTGAACTTTCTTTTAAAAATTGGACCTTTTTAAACATTCAAATTTGACAGAGTAGATTTTTTCACTAACTATATAAACATGTTCAGAGGTTTTAGCCAAGTGACAGCAGTAACAAAGATTGCGTAGTAACCACAGTATTTCTTAAACCACAGGATGTTGTTCTGAATAACTGGCATGCTTAAGTCCTGCTTACAATTTTGGTGCAGCAATGTAACCATAATCCAAACTGGGTAATGTGTAAAAGGGAAGAATGAATCACTATTCAAGTCTCAAAACTCTTAGGGGTAATGATATATTGTAGACCAGCTCAGACCTGACCAACACAATTGCTCTGTGTTGTAGCAAATTGCAGAATGGCACAATCCCAGGAGCAGGTGTCAGGTTCTCTGTACAGGGGTCTTCCAGTTTGACAGCTGCTATTGGCAACAAAGAACAACTGATCCAACTAAAACAAAAGTTAAATTATCCCATAATATCTCATCTGAATTAGTGGACAGAACAGTGAAGACTGCTAAAACTAGTGGAAATATTCTTTTTAAAAACAGGATTTTTCACATGGTTTTTACTGGCACATTTATTTTCTAGATGGAAAGTGCAGAAGGTTTTACTGAAAAATCTACATATACGATATATTAAAACTGTTAAATCATATTCAAGGAGAAAATTATTGTGGACAGCTGTGTAAAATCTGTATGAGATCGCACAGCAGCAGGAATTCATTACCAGATGCAAAAATAATCGAAGATTTGGATTTTTGATTTTCTTTGTCATACAGTAAAAAAGAAACTTGACTAAAAAAAAGGCACTTAAGTTGGTGTTGGTTTTGAAGTGAGATTACTGATCTAAGATTTATATTTAAATGCACATTAATAGCTACATTTTCCCTATTCTAAATCTGGTTGGAGAGCATCATTGACAACAAGGTGTAGGGCTGGATGAACACAGCAGGCCAAGCAGCGTCAGAGGAACAGGAAAGCTGATGTTTCGGGTCTAGACCTTTCTTCAGAAATTTCTGAAGAAGGGTGTAGACCCGAAACGTCAGCTTTCCGGCTCGTCTGATGCTGCTTGGCCTGCTGCGTTCATCCAGCTCTATACCTGTTGTCTCAGATTCTCCAGCATCGGCAGTTCCTACTATCTGGATAGTATCATTGTTAAGATAAGGCAGACCATAACCACAACCTTCACCTACTGATGTCGGCAGCGCAAACACAGGATTAGTATTTAACAACACAAGTGCCAAGTCAACATCAGCCAGATAAACCTTTCTGGCTCCATTTACCATGTCCATAGAGTCCATTTTAACCCTGGAAAGTCAAAGTTGTCAAAAAAAAAAAAAAAACGACGGCAGTCTAGTATAAACTGAATCTGTAACGTTGGCACGGTGGCTCAGTGGTTAGAACTGCTGCCTCATAGCTGGGTTCGATTCCACCCTTGGGCGACCGTCTGTGTGGAGTTTGCACATTCTCCCCGCGTCTGCGTGGGTTTTCTCCAGGTGCTCCGGTTTCCTCCCACAGTCCAAAGATGTGCAGTCTAGATAGATTGGTCATGCTAAATTGCCCATTGAATTCAGGGACGTGTAGATTAGGGGAATGGGTCTGAGTGAGATGCTCAGAGGGTCAGTGTGGACTTGTTGGGCCGAAGGGCCTGTTTCCACACTGCAGAGATTCTATTCTATTTTTAAATTTCCTCTCACTATATATTCTCAATTTCACAGACAAGCTATTTCTGCTGAGAGAGTTACTTGAGAAGGCATGTTCCCTATATGTGGCAAGAGGTCACCTAGGAGCGTGACTTTTGCAATATGAAAAATGCATTGCCATTGGCTTGCAATTTCTGTTATATACACAAGTCAATTATTCCAATATACAGCATGAGGCATTTGCCCTTGTATTCAGCATCATGTTGTTTCTCACACAATTATTTGGTAATAAATTTACTGTTGAAACAAATCATAAGCTATTGGAGGTAATACACCACAAACCGTTCCTGGGTGCGCCACCCTTTTTGCAGTATCTATTTCAAGTGGGATAGAAGCCAGGTACCAGTTGATTATGTCTAAAATGCTGTGCAGATTATCCAGCCCATGCAAAGATAACATTACTCTTGATCTGCACATTGATGCCCTCAACTACAAAACTGAAGACATCTCAAGGGTGATCTGTTATGCTTTGGCCAGAGACAGCATGAACAGTTGCACAATTAAAGGAGTTGCGAAGACATCATTGTCATTGATGGTCTGACAGTATTAGACCTGTACTCAAGAATATTTGTTCGTTTTGACCAAAGAGACAAACTTGGTATCTAATATCAAGTCATTTTCAAGGGCAAGTAAGTCCTATACCTAAAGCATTTCGCCAAGCTATCATCTCCATGTTACATCAAGGATAGATGGATGTTGAACATCTCTGAACTGGCCAAGGATGAATCCGGATATTCAAAGGTTCATGAACACACGTGAGGCACACCAAATGTATCAATGCCATAAACATTTACATAATATTCAATTCACCCCTTGGATGAAAATAACAACAGGCCTATTCACAAAGAGCTAAATCTTGTGACAGGTTCCTTCTGTAAATTTGCCACTGTTCCATGACTTTACAACACAAGTACAAATATATCATTGACATGATAAATACTATTTTCAGTTTGTTCAATGCGTTGGATCAGATAATGTTTGAAAACAGAATGCAAAGCTCTGGCAAACAGTTTTGAGGTATGTATATTTAGTGAGAATGACATATCATATTGCGAACTCACTATCCACGTTCAAACGGTCTAGCAGAATCTGTGGTAGGTACTGTCAAATTAATGGTCATCAAGTGTTGAATAACACAGCAAGAGTGTTGCATTACATTGCTGCATTTTCATGTAACAAAGATAGAGAGGGATTATTGTTCTCTGCACAAGTCATGCTCTGAAGGCAACAGTGGGCAACCTTGCCCAACAACCAACTGTCCAACCATTCTGAGATGCAGGGCATTCTTCTTCAGAGACAGTGATAAAGGATACATACATGGCGAGCAAGCAGGTACAGAACTACCAAAATTGTGCAGTGGGCAGAAAGTCCAAGCTAGAAACAAATTTTACATATCTCTGAAAAATGCAACCAGCCCAGATCATAGCAAGTCAGTACTGGTCATAGTGCTACATTGCAAAGGAACAGAATCCAGCTTAGATCAACGTATGGCACACCAATCATGCATGAAAAGAGAGTATCGAAGGACACTCTGATGATGACGATTGTGCAGTGATGTTGACTGACAGCAACCAGCAACACGAAAAGGTTGTCATTGTATGTATGCCTCTCCAAACAAGAATATGATTACCAGATCAGGATGAGTTATCAAACCTGCAAAGTGTTACAGTGAAGCTTGAAATGTTAATCTTATAAACGTTATATCAACTGTTTGTATACTCATTGAATTGATAACGTGTCTGTACATAACCGTGGACATCTGCTTGGTTTAGGGTTTTATCTTTGGGGAGGTGGGGTGGGGTACGTTGTATTATGTTTTATGGTGCTCAGTGGTTAGCACTGCTGCCTCACAGCGCCAGGGACCCAGGTTCGATTCCATCCTTGGGCGACTGTCTGTGTGGAGTTTGCACATTCTCTCCGTGTCTGCGTGGGTTTCCTCTGGGTGCTCCGGTTTCCTCAAACAGTCCAAAGATGTGCAGGTTAGGTGGATTGGCCATGCTAAGTTGCCCGTAGTGTTCAAGGGATGCCTAGATTAGGGGGCTTAAAGGGGGATGGGTCTGGGTGGGATGTTCTGAGAGTCGGTGTGGATTTGTTGGGCCGAAGGGCCTGCTTCCACACTGTAGGGATTCTATGATTCTATGATAAGCGTACCTTTAAGAGACATGCTCATGATATAATCACTGCATTATAGAATGTGACCTGAGAGCATAAACATCTCCTAATACGTTTTACCTCAGATCACCCAAAGCATGACATTATACTAGAAACATGATCCTCCGTTGAAATTTAATGCTTAATGTCAGCCCAGTCAGTAATACGCCTAATGAATGTAACGTTCTTACATAATAAGTTGGTTATAGGCTTCTTTAATACCACCAGTTTCTTGTGTTATGGAAAATAAAGTAAAAGACCTTGGAGGCAATTTCACATCACCAAAATCATGTCCGTATCTTTTTGAAATACTACATAATCCTCCTCACAATTTAAAATATTATCATGCTTTGTCTTCAAATTTATCTTCAAATTATCTTATCTTCAAATTTTGAAATTATACCTTGTACACCAAGATCATTAATATATATCATTGAGAACAATTGTGTCAACAGTTATCTCCCTGCTTCAAAATACCATATTGCCTTTGGATTGTAATGAATACCTTATTTCAAACCAACATTTGAACAATCAATCGATCAGTCACTTACCTTATTTAAAAATCCCTTTAGGACACTGGCTGCTTTTACTGAAAGTGATCTAGGGATTCGAATAGGCTTCTCCAAAATAACTGGAAAGATTTAAAAAGTAAATTAAGTATATTGCTGAATTTATTATAGATACTAATTTTCTACATTTCATTATTTTTTGAAAGGTCTTCAGTTTTCTCTCCATTTAAACTTTGCCAGATTTATATGCATGACATTAATCACAGCTGAACACATTAGATGACTTAATAGAGTAGGTCTTATTCTTTAGGTCTAGAACCCAACTTTCAATCTGTTGAGAGGAGATTTTCTCCTTCAGTTATTATCAGTTCCTGACTGGAAAATTAGCTCTAATATATATATATATTCACAATTTAGAATTTCCCACAAGGTGGGCATGCAACTTTATGTCCCACTCCAAAAATGTTTATCAAGACACTTTAGGTGGGAAATGGAAATGTTATACTTTTTGTCGTAGACGATACTTATTTCAGCTGGACTAAAGGCACTTTGTTGGAGAGAAGGTACATGAATCTTATTCTTAACTAACTTTTATCAGTCAAAGTTCCAAATGTACATGTTTTATCTGACAGGATGGACAGGCCCATATTATTTACCTTGATAATCTAACAAAACAGAAATATATTTTCATTGAGTTAACAGAAAAATAGAGTCTGAACCAAAAAGTTCTTAAAACCACAGCTAATACTACTGCCTAATAGGAGCAAATTACTGCAGATGCTGGAATCTCTACTGAAAACAACAAATGTTGGAGATCACAGCAGTCAACTAGAACCGAAACATTAGCTTGCTCTCTCTCCATGGATGCTGCCTGATCTGCTGTGATCTCCAGCACTTCTATTTTTTTTTAAAAAAAAAAAGTATGACTGACTAACCAAAGCACAGACATTCAGTAGCATGGGTGAGGTGCAGTCAGTATTTGGGTGAATGCAATACGTTCCAACCTGTACTAAGAACAAAAAATGTTGCAAAACTGACAAAAGCCAGCTGGACAACGTATAACCACAGAATGTGCAACCAGGACAATGTCAGTGAACACAGTCCTGCATATATGGAGGTAGCAGCATATAGTAGTAAACACTCAGAACCTGAACATAACTGCGTGCGGCATTTCAATTTAGCTTAAAGGAATCAGTGTGGTTTAATGCGGAATCAAAAATAATGTGGAATGTCACTTAGTTTATCCCCTGTGACTCAACAAGTTGCATTTAGATACTATCATTACTTAGAAAACATTCCAACACATTTCACAGATGTAATCAGACAAAATGGACACTTGGTCAACAATAGAGAGATTTGATTTGTACACATGGACAAACGAGTTGTCAAAAAGATAGTATTAAGAAGTGCCTTAAAAGATGAAAGCTGACGTAACAGAAAGAACTTCCAAAGCATGGACCCAAGGCAGCCGAAGGTAACAAACTAATGTCAGTGAAATAGTTGCTTGTGGTGGGAGGGCAGGGTAGCATTACAGAAGTTTAGACATAGGAGATAGGAGAAAATTGGAGATTGGGAGAGATAAAGCAATAAAAGGAATTAAATAAGACTGAGAACTTCCACTTGAAGATGTTGGAGGATCAGAAGCCTATGTCTGAAAGCAAGGGCAGGGAAGATGGGTGATTTGGAATTTAAAGAGAAAGGACAAGGTAATAATGATATGAGTAACAATGACTTAAGTGGAACAGGAAAGAACAGAGTGTACTAACCTAACAGTAAACCAAAGAGTAAAGTCAGAAAGGAAAAAAAGACAAAATTGAAGCTATTGAACTGAATCGGCACAACATTTTATAACAAGGATCAATTCATAGTACAAATATGATACAATAGTAATATGAGTGATGTGGTTTCAAGGCGACCAAGGGTGAGAATTGAATATTCTACGATATCTGATATTTTGGAAGGAGAGGACAGGAAAATGAGTTAGGGCAGCTCTGTAAGTAAAAGATGTCATCAGTACAATTGAGAGAAATGATCTTACTTCTGAAGATCAAGATGTGGATTCAATTTGAGTAGACATAAGAAATGGAAAAGGAAATAATTGAAGAATTGACAGCAGTAATATAGACCCTCTAACAGCAGTTATCCAGTGGGACAGAATATACATCAAGGAATGCTGGGGACTTCAGGAAATGTGCAGCAGTAACTGCAGGAAACTTCAATCTTCACATTGATAAATAAAATAAAATTGGCAAAGTTATCCTAGAGGTTCAGTTCGTTGAACATATTTGGGACAGTTTCTTAGAATAATAAATTCTGGAATCTATAAATGACTAGGCTGCTTTGGATTTGGTAATTAATAATAAGACAGGACTAATTAAATACATCAAGGTTAAGCATGCCCAGGCAAGAGTGATAATGACAGAAATCCATATTTATCTTGAGAATGAGAAATTTGGGTCCATAGTTGGTGTATTAAAGCAATTAAAAGCAATTTGCAAAGGTCTGAAGGCAGAATTGACTAAACTGAAATGGTTAAATAGGTCAAAAGATAACGATGAAACTATAATAAGTTGGTCATTTTGGCAGAGGAGTCTGAAGCTAAATAATGCTAGATGTAGTACAATGAAGAGAAAATTTCAGTGATGTCACCCTCATTCACGTCTTGAATCTTTGGGCAAAGATAGCCCCACCTGCCTGCTCCTGGCTCATATCTCTCCAAATTTTACCTATTCACATACTTATCCACATGTCTTTTAAACATTAGAATTGCACCCGTACTCACCACTTCCTTTCAAAGTTCATTCCACATGTGAACCACCCTCTGCATAAAAATTTGCCCCTCACGTCATTTTTACATCTCTCTCCTTTCACCTTAAAATTGTGCCTAGTCTTGAAATCCCCATCCTAATGGAACGATAATTACCAATAACTCTATCTATACCCGTCATTATTTTATAAACTTCTATTAGGTGGCCCCTCAACCTCCTAGGCTCCAGTGAAAAAAGTCCCAGCCAATCCAGGCTCTCTTATAACTCAAACCTTCCATACCCAGCAATATCCTAGTAAGTCTCTTCTGAACCCCCTTCAGCTTAATAATATCCTTCCTATAACTGGGCAACCAGAACTGGACACAGTATTCCAGAATAGGCCTCACCAATGTCCAAGAAACCTTCCCAACTCCTATACTCAAAGGACTGAGCAATGAAGACACCCTGTCTATATGTGATGCAAACTTCAAAGGATTATACCTGAGCCTCTAGGTCCCTCTGTTCTACAACAGTAGCCAAAGCCCTACCATTAACGGTATAAGGCCTAGCCTTGTTTGTTGTACCAAAATGCTATACCTCGCAGTTATCGAGATTGAACTCCATCTGACATTCTTCAGGCCATCGATCCATTTCATCATGATCCCTTTGTAATCTTAGAAAACCTTCTTCACTGTCTACTGTGCCACCAATTTTGATGTCGTCTGCAAACTTACTAACCATGTCTTCGATATTCTCATCCAAATCATTCATATAAATGACAAACAAAAGGAGGACCCAGATTGAGCCCTGTGGAACACTGCTGGTGACAGGCCTCCAGTCCGAAAAGCAACCCTTCACCGCCTCTCTGTGACTCTATGTGACCAAAGCAGGGGATCAAATGGGATAAGAGAAGGGGTGTTTTTGGCAACACATGTAGCCAAACATGGAAGAGGAGTGGTTGAGCAGATCAGCAGTACAAAAGGTAAACAGGAAGCTTAAGGTAAGCAGTCGCTTGTAAGCTGTCAATAGAATGAGTTTTCTCATGAGGCCACAGAAGAAGTGGAGTTTAAAGTCTGCAGGACAACATGGATGTAAAGATTCAAACTGGATATAGCCTTGTCTGTGACTGAGAATATGGGAATGGACAGCTGAAATTACAAATTAGAAGTGGTGTTAATGAATGTTAAGTGCTATGTGGAGGGAGAATCTAATGGTCAAAATGTCAGGTCTATGCTCATGGGATCCAAGGGAAAGTGACAAGTGACATAACTCTGGAATTAGGATTTGGAAAAATCTAATGTCCTTTCGGGAAGGAAACTGCCATCCTTACCTAGTCTAGCCTACATATGACGGTAGACCCACAGTAGATAAACAGGAGGCTGGAAGAACACAGCAAGCCAGGCAGCATCTGGAGGAAAGGAGAAGTCAACATTTTGGGTATTTCCCTTCTTCAGAACCCGGACTGTGTCCTGAAGAAGGGTAACAGCTGAAATTTAATAGCTTATTAAATCTTTGCAAATAGCAGGACAGGTGGATGAGGTGACCCAAAAGGCATACAGAGTACTTTCCTCTATTGGCCATGGAGTAGCATAGAACAGCAGAGAGGCTATATTAGAACTGTACAAAACACCAGTTAGACTAGACAGATCACGGCATGCAGTTTTGAATACCAAAATATAGGAAAAGCTGTTGTTGTCCAGGTGAGGATACAGATGAGATTTATATGGATATTGCCAAGAAAAGAAAATTTTAGCCATGGGAAAGACTGGTTATGCTGGAATTTCTTAACACAGAGGAACAGTGTGTTATTTAGCCCCTTGAGCCTTCTCCACCACAATCATGCTGGCCCTCTATCTCAATTCACTTTCCTGCTCACTCCCCATGTACTCTGATTCCCTGAAAGATCAAAAAATGATTGATGTGTATTGAATATTTTCAATGATAACAGCATCCATTACCCTCTGGAGTAGAAAATTCTAAATGTTCATAATTCCTTAAGCGTAAAGGATATTTTGCTCTCAGTCCTAAATGCTTGATCCTTTCCCTGAAGTTATTCGCTGTCCCCACCAAAGCCCTAGGTTGTTTGCTTTAGAACAGAGAAAACGAAGGGAAGATTTAATTGAGGAGTATAAAATAATGCTTAGTGTGAAAATGAAGGAATTATTTCTGTAAGCAGAGACATAAATAACCAGGGAAGAGAACTGAAGTAATTTGTGGAAGAATTAGAAGGGATTTGAAGAATTATTCTGAGGTTTGGAATTCACTGTCTAAAAGAATGGCAAGGGCAGAAACTCACAAAACACTAGATATGTGTGCGAGGTGTTGCAACCTGCAGGATTACAGACGATGGGCAGGTGACAGTAGGTTGGATTCCTCTTTCTGCTGGCATAAATATGATAGACAGAACAGCATCCTTCTGTACCACAAATCTTTCTATTTATGTTTTACCAAATGCGAAGTTCAAATGCTTATTTTAATCAATTGTATAATTTAAATGAATGTAAGTAAACCAGAAAAATAATTTCCCCAATTTTGCCCCTCTTTGAAGTAGGTGACAAGTGAGGAGTGCTGTTCCATGTGTGGCAGGTGGCCTTGAGTCATCACCTAATTGACGAGGTAGAGAGCCTAGGTAGAGAACCTTCTTATGAAAAGGAAAATTAAGTTCGCATTTATGTCCTGCTAACCTTGGAACAGGTAATCCTCTGTGTTCATGTCTGGATTATCAGTGATGATGTCAAATGGTGATCTTCCAGCCATCATTTCAAACATCAATACGCCAAGTGCCCACCAGTCTACACTAAAACCTGCCAAATAACAAAAAGTGGTAAGTGGTGTTTTTGAATAAAGATTTATTTATTAACTTTCTCTTTCACAAGATTAAAACCTACTATCTAATACCCTAAGAGACTAAAAGCAGATGTCTTCTCCTCCGTTTCTTCCTGCACCCCTTCCTCACTTCACCTGATGTATGGGACGTAATGTGGAAAAGCAATCAGTTTTAACAAGTAGCACCTAAGCACCATTAATAATGGACCAAATAAACAAACTAAACTGCTAAAGTATTGACAAGTTATTCAGAAATAAGATATTTCTCTTATCATGGAAATATTCAGATCAAAGCTAAACTAAAAACACATGCAAATTATTCTTGAAATCAATTGTAAAGACTGACTTTAACATTTCTGATTGCTCTGTAGTTGCTGAGAGTTTGAATTTCCTTTTTGTGCTTCCCTTTTAATTCCATTTATCAGCAGAATTAATTAACCTCGAGGGATTTTAGAATATTTTTTCCACGTTGTTCTGTTGAGATTTCCAAACAATCCGTGAAAAGATAGGCAAGCAACCTACTGCAAGACTTTGGCAAAATAAATCTGAAATGAAATTGAATACGTTTGTGTTGTGAAGGCCCTGTGTCCAATTTTCCCTTCTTTCTCTAAGTAGAGGTTCCTGGCTTCCACTCTGCACCTTCCCATTCAGACAGCAGGGATTATAATTTTACATGAAGCAGGAAATCACTTCTTTCTACAAATGGAACACAATGCAGATGCACTAGTGTAGTTTGCTATACAGATGATCAAACACAACTATGTTAGCTGTGTCCTCTATTACAGTTGCTCACCATACTCCTCTCCTCGCAATATTTCAGGTGCTATATAATTGGGTGTGCCACAGAAAGTGCTGGTAGTGTCACCAGGGCCAAGTCCTTCCTGTAGGGGAAATATAAATTGTGACCGCTCCAAAATATACGTTTCATAACAATTAGCAACAACATAAAAAAAAATCCTCTCAAGGATTCAGGGTCAGGTGATTTAAAACGAGTGGTTGACTGAATTGACAGGAACATTTACATACACAGGAGAATACTTATCTGAATGAGTGTCAAATTATTCAGAGTACCTTGCAACATAGCAGTCAGGTAATAAGTGGATGTACATTTAACTGGTAGAACACATCATTGTGGAATGCACACTTAACAATATTATTACATGTATTATAATCTAACACCAAGATACAGCTCACAAGATACAACATGTCATTGCTGTATAACATACCAAATATAGCTAATCACATTACCATTTCTGAACAAGATAATAAACAGATATGAAAACAGCAAATTGTACTAATTAATATACTTGAGACAATCAGGAATAAATAACTAGTTGACACAATTGCAAATCTTGACATGGTGCACTGTAATTGATGTGTAACTTGGAGCAAACAACTGTAGAAATGTGAGTAGTTTTATTATCAAGAATTCTTTCTTTCCTCTGCATTCAAATAGGATTCATATTTTATAGCATCAGCAAATATATCTCCATATATGATCAGTGTTAGTCAAAGTCATTAGTCATGATCTATAATTCAAGCCATTGTTTTAAGAAATGTAGAAGTCCTCCGTGGCTTTGTGAGAAGTGTGTAGCGCAGTTTGGTAGTCAACAACATTGATCTTAAGGTTATGGTTTGATTCCAGATTTATTTGAGGTCAGATAAGGCCCCGCTGATAGCCATAAAGGGAGAGAGAAAACAACTCAATAAGGGTCCTGTTCTCCATTGCAACCTAGTTGGGTTTTAGTTAGAAGCAGATATTTTGTGAAAACAGAGTTGGGCTCAGCTAATTGGTCAAATAGGCTACTGTCACTGTTAGGTACCCAAAGGTTATGAGGCCTCATGGGGAAGATTTTTGGAAAAAAAAAATGTATATTTATCTCTTAGATGCACTTGTATCATTTAATTCAATTGATCATGAGAATAAGTTTTTTTCCTAAATGTCACTCTCCCTGTTACAGATAAACATCCTACCTTGCACATTCCATAATCTGTTAATTTGATGTGACCATCAGAGTCTAAAAGAACGTTGTCCAGTTTCAAATCTCTGTAAATGATTCCTCTGTCATGAAGGAAGTTGAGGGCAATACAAATTTCAGCAGCATAAAACCTAAATGAGGCAAAGATACTGATAATTTCAGAGAATTGCATCATAATAAGTATTGCTTTCCTGTTTATAGTTTCTTAAATTTGGAAAAGTTGTCAAGAACTAATTTATACTGATCAGTTAATCATACAGTTTCCAGAAGGATTTTGATCTCAATGCTACCTTTTTTGTACTTGGGTGTTAGTCGCCCATAAATAAAACAGCCGATGTTTCTTACCCATGCTTTGATGTATGGTCTAACTTTTAAGACACAAACAGTTCCTGTCTGCAACATGCAAAAGCTGCAACAATCTATATATTTACTATATATTACATATTTACTATATATTGAATTGTTCAACAGACTAAAGCCATATTCCAATGATTTGAAACCAAAGTTAAAGATGGCCTAACATCTTCTATATCCCAAGTCATTAAAATTGAGCCAAAGGTCTGCAAAGTCTCATCAGGAACATCTGCCTTGAAGGGGTATGAACAGGTGCCATCTCATGCCCATTTGCAAAGCATCCATATGATCACCCCGTAAGCGCATTCAACTGGGTGGAGACAAACTACCAGATATAATCATTTAGACAGTGGGTCTGGCCATAAAAGGAATTTTCCCAGATGTAATCCAGGCAACTGAAATCACCAGCCAAGATCATATTTAGATCACTGTGCAGATGGAGACAGAAGATCATGTAACAAATCGATTAACTATTGTTTGTTTAAGCATCTTGTTCTCTCTGCAGATTAGTACAAGCAAATGAAATACTGATAAAACCCTCTGTGCGTTGGTCTCACTCTATCCAATCGACTTTAAGTTTTGAATCATGTCTTCCAATTTTTGACTATCTAGGAGCCACAGGCAGAGATTTTGTTTACATAACTCAATCTAGTGGTTGCTATGAATGGACCTCTCAGATATCTGAGTCACTCTTTCCCTGCAACTACTCTGTAGCTGTAACACTAAATTCTGCATTCTGTTCCATTAGCCTGGTGTACTTATGTAAGGTATGATTTGTCTGGTTAATATGCGAAACAATACTTTTCACTATATCTTAATACATGTGACAACAATATATCAGATCAAAAATCAATTGAAGAATTCCTTCCATGCTGATCTTCAAACCACCACGATGCCAAACCTGGATGAATCAGAGTAATGCCTGAAAACAATCAAGACACGAACTTTCAAGAGCTGTATACCCTTCAACTGTAGTGGATTTTCAAATTCCTTAATCTATGCACCAACTCTAACATTTATTTGTATAAATGTGAACTTCAAGTGTGTGGGTGCGAGACAATTGGAGTACTTTTATTATTTTACATTGACTTGCTCGAGTTTAATTAATACTGTTTTTTTTTAAAAAAGGTCAAGGAAATCTATGTCTTTTATAGTCAGTGCGTGTAAATAGTTAGGCATCCATTGAATTGACAAACATATCCTTTTAAAAAATCTGTTGTGGTTAAACGAGGCATGGGAAAAGGGAGACTCGTCATCTGTTCATAATATATGCAGAGAGAGGGTGTGATATAACTTAGCCCAAATTTTTCAGATTTGCAATCTGAGCACTACCAATTCCTACTAGTGTGCACAAATCCCGAGCAGTTCAAATATCGCTTTCTGACTTGTAGAAATTTCCAGGTCCCTCAGGTAAGGTTTCCTAGAGCTTATGTAGCCATTATTCTTGCAGTGTCTTGGATGCCATCTCATGTTAAAATATTTGGAAGTGTTTGCAGTTGTTGCATCAGTGAGTTCCACATTAATGTTGTCTGCCACTCCACAACATGGCTTCCCTCTGGACCACAGAAAATACATACAGATTAAAATTTCAATGCAATAAATTTATTTAATTTAGTTAGTTATATTATTGCAGTTTTCATCAGAAAACACCCTGCCTCCAACCACGTTGTACTTGTTTTACTGCATTTGCCGTGCAACATATCTATACTTAAATCAGCCTGCTTTCCCATGTCAATTGGAAATCAAATAGACATATTACCTAACTGGGTGATTCTGGACTGGCAGTCTGCAAACTTCTCTTGCAATGCTCACATCTGATATATTACAACTAACAAGGAAAAGTATTCAAAGAAAATGGTTGGAAGCTTAATCCTTAATTTTTGGAAATTTCAGCATTATCCTGGAGGGATGCCAAGCTTATACTTGACATTTTTAAGAGATTGGAGCACCTCCCCATTTTCTGCTTCAAAATTGAAGAGCTGCCTGTGGAGATCACATTTTATGTCGGCAGCCTTCTCATCACATTAATGATCCAAGACGCAAAAAATTGCATGGGTGCCCCAGTGGACTCAGAATGATCACTGTCACTAATCAGCCAAATGCCCACTCATTTTTGACTCTGACATGAAAATGCCACTGAAAACTGCTGCTGACACCATACATCTGTTCCTTCATCCTGACGCAAGCAGTCTTAGAGATGTACAGCATGGAAACAGACCCTTCGGTTCAACTCATCTATGCCGACCAGATATTCTAAATAAATCTAGTTTCATTTGCCAGCATTTGGCCCATATCCCTCCAAACCCTTCCTATTCATATATCCATCCAGATGCCTTTTAAATGTTGTAATTGTACCAGCCTCCACCACTTCTTCTGGCAGCTCATTCAATACATGCACTACTCTCTGGATGAAAAAGTTGCCCCTTAGGTCCCTTTTAACTCTTTCCCTTCTCACCTTAAATCTATGCCCTTAGTTTTGGACTTCCCCACCCTGGGGGAAAGGACCTTGTCTAGTTACCCTATCCATGCCCATCACGATTTTATAAACCTCTATAAGGTCACCCCACAACCTTCCATGCTCCAAGGAAAATAGTCCCAGCCTATTCAGCCTCCCTCTCTAACTCTGGTAATATCCAAATCTTTTGTTACTGAAGAAAGTGGACTGTAAGCACCTTATTTCTTTCTTCATTACAAATTTCCACTTTCTCAATTAGAATGGAACCTGTTTATGTTGTCACATTGAGATTACACCATCCAGTTCATCATGCAACCTGTTATTTGGACGAGGAATTTATGTTCTTATTGCATTCAGTTTCTATAATGTTTCAACTTACAGACAGTATGATTATTTCTCTTGCTGTTGTACTATTCTTTATGCGCCATGTGTTTTCCATATTCAATGGTTACTTCCACACAAGTTACTTTTCTGGGTTTAAGGTAACATTAAAATTAAACTTCTTTTGTCATTTTTAAGAGTAACATTTTTGTACATGGTACAAAAGCTCACAATTATTGTTATGAAAGTTTGATCAATAAGGATTTTTGATGTTTAAAATAAAGAGAAAAATACAAAAAGTATTGGTCTGAGTAAACTGGACATAATTATAGCCATTGACAGTTGGAAGCCAAACAGCAAAGCTAACTCAGAAACAGAAACAAAAATGGTTTTAACAGACTCCTGACTTCATTATTCCATTTAGGAATGGAAAATTATAATGGCTATCAATGAATTACAACAAATCAATCCAATTGAAAGGGTTCAGATAGATATTAAATGAATATTTTTCATCCGTTTTTACTGTGGAGAAAGAAATTGAGGCTAGAGAACTCAGGGAAATAAATACTGATGTTTTGAAAACAGTTCACATTACAGAAGAGGACATGCTGGAGGTCTTAGAAAATACCAAGGTGGATAAATCGCCAGGACCTGATCTAGTGTATCCCAGGACTTTGTGGGAAATTACGGAGAAAATTGCGGGGTCCTTTGCAGAAGTATTTGTACTATCCTCAACCATGGATGAGGTGCTGGTTGGCTAGGGAGTAGCTAATGTTGTGCCTTTGTTTAAGAAAGGGTGTAAGAGAAGCCTGGGAATGATAAGCCTCCAAGTCTGGCTTCAGTGGTGGATAACTTGTTGGAAGTGATTCTGAGAGGTAGGATTTATATGCATTTGGAGAGGCCAGGAATGATTAGAGATAATCAGCATTGTTTTGTGCTAGGGAAATCATGCCTCACAAACTTGACTGTGTTTATTGAGAAAGTAACCAAGAAGAGTGATGAGGCTGGAGCAGTAGACATTGTTTACTTGGATTTTACTAAAGTTTTTGACAAGGTTGCGCACAGTAGACTAATTAGTAAAGTTATATCACATGGGATTCAGGGTGAGCTTGCCAATTGGACACAAAATTGGCTTAACGACAGAGACAGAGTGATGGTGGGGTGTTCCACAGGGATTGGTGCTGGGTCTACTTTTGTTTGTCATTAATATAAATGATTTATATGAGAATATAGAAAGCCTGGTTAGTATGTTTGCAGATGACACCAAAATTGGTAGTACAGTGGACAATGAAGAAGATTATCTAAGATTACAAAGAGATGTTGATCGATTGGCTGAAGAAGGGCAAATGGAATTTAATTTTGATAAAGGAAAGATATTACATTTTGGAAAAACAAACAAAGACAAGATTTATACAATCAAAAGTCAGGCCTTTGGCAGTGTTGTAGAATGGACAGTCCTAAGGGTTCAGGTCAGAATTCTTCACACTTCGCATCACATATAGATAAGGTGGCTAAGACGGCATTTAGCATGCTTGCTTTCCTTGCTCAGATATTTGAACATAAGAGTTGAGGCATTATGTTGAGGCTGTACAAGATGTTGGTGAGGCCTCTTCTAGAGTACTGTATCCAGTTCTAGTCGCTTTGTTATAGGAAAGATGTTATTTAAGCTGTGGAGAGTTCAGAAGAGATTTACCAGGATGTTGCTGAGAATGGAAGGCTAGAGTTATAAAGAGAGGCTAAATAGGCTGGGACCTTTTTCACTGGAGTGTTAATGCTGAGAGGTGACCTTTCGAGGTTTACAAAATCATGAGAGGTTTGGATAAAGTGTATGGCAGGTGTCTTTTCCCTATGGTGGGGGATTTCAAGGCTAGGGGACATATTTTTAAAGTGAGAGGAGAAAGATTTAAAAAAGACATGAGAGGCAATTTTTGTTATTTGTACACAGAGAGTGGTTCATGTGTGGAATGAACTTCCAGAGGAACTGGTGGATGTGGATACAGTTATAACATTTAAAAGACAAGTACGTGAATAAGAAATGTTTGGAGGTATATGGGCCAAGCGCAGGCAGGTGCGACGAGTGTAGTTTGGGATTATGGTCTGCATGGACTGGTTGGATTGAAGGGTCTGTTTCCATGCTGTATGACTTTATGACTCTCTATCATCATGAACGACTAGAACAAAGCCAGGAGTTTTTGATAGTCACAACAACTTTAATATTCCATGTCTCACCATAATTAATATAGTGACACAGTCAATTTCCAGACGAATGATGTATTTTAAGGACCACCTTAAAATGGAAAAACAGAAGTGAAGAGTCAGAGAGGTTTATGGGGGCATTTCCAGAGGTTTGGTAGCTGAAAGGGGATCTGCTAATAGAGACAGCTACAATGTTTACAATCAGGGATCATCAGGATACCAGAACCAGGGGTGTGCACATCTTGAATGACTATGGAGCTGGAGATTACAGAGATAGGAAGGTATGCCACCACAGAGGAATTTCACAAGTATGAGATTTTTAAAATTGGTATGTTGCTAAATGGTAGCCAGAATGAACAGGGCAAAGGCTAAAAGCATTGAAAATAAGATGAGTTGGCCATTCGGCCCTTCGAGCCTGCTCCACCATTCATTTTGAGCATGGCTGATCATCTAACTTGATAATCTGTCCTCCCTCCACAATACCCTCACCCCTGTCCCAAATGCTATATCCAACTGCTTGATCTACAATGTTTGGGCCTCAAATGTTTCCTGTGGTAGTGAATTCCACAGGCTTGCCACAGTCTGTGTGAACAAATTTCTCATCTCAATCCTAAATAGTTCACCATGCACTCTTAGCCTTCGGCAGTGAATCCTGGGTTCTGCACTGCCCATCAGCAGGAACACTGTTCCTACATCTACCCTGTCAAATCCCATTAGAAGTTGACAGGTTCTATGAAATCCCCTCTCATTCTTATAAACTCTCGTGAATATTGTCCAAACTGATTGAACCTTTCCCTGTACATCAGTCCTGCCATCCCAGCAATCAGTCTGGTAAACCTTTGCTGAACCCCCTCTCTAGTAAGAATACCCTTCCTCAGATAGGGGGAGCAAAGCTGCACACAGTATTCTAGGTTTGGTTTCACCAAGACTCTATATAATTGCAGCAAGTCATCCCTGCTCCTGTACTCAAATCCTCTTGCTACAAAGGCCAATACATTATTTGCCTTCTTGACCACCTGCTACATCTGCATGTTTACCTTCGGTGATTGGAGTATGAGGAAGCTCAGATTTTGTTGCACATTCCCCTCTCAATCTGCAGCCACATAATAATCAACTTTCCTGTTTTTGCTCCCAAAACAGATAATCTCACATTTATCCACATTATTCTGCATCTGCCATGCATTTGCCCACTCACTCAGCCTGTCTAAATCACACTGAAGCATCTCTGTACCCCCCTCACAACTCACCCTCCCATCCAGCTTTATGTCATCTGCAAATTTGGAGATATTACATTTAGTTCCCTCAACTAAATCATTAATATATATTGTGATTAGGTGGGGTTCTAGCATCGATCCTTCGGGTACCCACTGGTCACTGCCTGCCTTGAGAAAAATGTCATGTTTATTCCTACTCTTTGTTTCCCGTCTGCCAATCAGATTTGCTATCTATTTCAATACACGATCCCCAATCCCATGTGCTTTAACTGGAAATACTAATCTCTTCTGTAGAACGTTGTCAAAAGCTTTCTGAAAGTTCAAATAAACTATTTTCATTAGCTCCCCCTTATCAACTGTATGAGTTATATCCTCAAAGAATTCCAGAAGATTTATCAAGCATGATTGCCCTTTTGTATATCCACATTGACTCTGTGAGATTCTGCCATTGGTTTCCCAAGTGCTCTCCTGTTAAATCTTTTATACTGGACCCTAGCATTTTCTACACTACTGACGTCAGGCCAACTGATCTATGGTTCCCAGATTTCCCTCTGCTTCTCTATTTAAATACAGCGGTTACATTAGTTACCCTCCAATCTGTAGGAACTGTTCCACAGTCTGTAGAATCTTGGAAGATTACCACAAATGAATCCACTATTTCTAGGGCCACTTTAAGTACTCTGGGATGTAGATTATCAGGCTGAGGATTTATCTAGCTTCAATCCCGTCAATTTCCCCCAAACCGTTGCCCTACTAACATTGATTTCCTTCAATTTCTCCCTCTCACCAAACCATGATAGACAGTTCTTGGTGCAAGTTAGGACATAAGTAGCTTTTGGAATTAACTGCCTAGGTTTATGTAGTGTCAGGTGACTCATCTGCCATCTGGAGATCTAGTGAGAAACTCACACTGACTCCTTCTGGAAAGGTTCACTGAACCACTCATCAATCAAGCAGTGGCAAGGCCTGTAGCACGCATACCCTGGAATCAAGACCCGGGGGGCAGAGGTCCCATTTAGCATGAGGTGTTGCCCAATCAAAGGCTGGCAGCTCTTGCACTCAATAGCACTACTGAGTAATTTGTGGCTGCTGTCAGAAGAACACCCATAGAGTCCCAAGATTTCAAACTGGAAGCAAGGATGGGGGCTAATCTCATTGGACACAATCTTTCATCAGGCACAAGCATCTTCCTAATGTACAGTCCCTCGATCAGACATGGATTGCCTTTGATCAAAAGAAACCCTCCCCATCACCCTTCTGGAGTGATGTGGCTCACAAAGGGGAGGTGATGGTGTAGCGGTAATGTTACTGGATTAACAGTCCAGAATCTCAAGTTAATGTTCTGTGGGCATGGGTTTGAAACCTACCATGGCAGATGGTGGAATCTGAATTCAATAAAAATCTGGAATACAAATCTCATCAATGGGGCTATATACACCATATAACCACTGTCAGCTGTTGTGAAAACCCATCTGGTTCACTTTAGGGAAAGAAATCTGCCATCCTTACCTCATCTGGCCTATACGTGATTCCAGGCCTACAGCAATATGGGTGACTCTTAACTGCCTCTTGGCAATTAAGGATGGGCAAAAAATGCTAGCCTAGCCACAGCCTGTGAACAAACAAAAATAGTTATCTTGCATGCCACATTGTGACAGGCCCTTCTGCAGCTGGATTAATTCCAGTGGCAGTGGGATGAGGCCTTTAAGAAGTCACTAATTGGCCACAAAAGAGCTTCAATTAGCTGTGGGACAGAAAGGTCAATAAAAGATGGTCATGACCGGAATTTAACTGTGGTGAAGACAGGCTGGTGGCCAAGTTCAGGTGCAACATCACTGAATTAAACGTCTTTCCTGCCTCCAAGCTCACTACCAGCAACAGCAAAAAATTCTGTCCACCATCCTTTCTGTAGATAACTAAAAGATGGCAACCTCCTTTTTTTTGTCCATATCCATTCCAAAAGCAATTCACAGTGGCAGCACTCACTATCTTTGTACTCATTCACCTTAGTATTGTTAATCTGGTAAATTTGTACTATGATTTTTTCATTAATTATTTGGCCACATGAGAAGATGTAAAAGGTTTTTGTACCTGGCATGTTCTTCAGGAAGCTTTCTTTGTCGTTGCATATGAAACATAAGGTCACCTCCATTGACGTATTCTATAACCAGAAACAGCCTGAAACATGCCACAGAAAACAAGATTCACTAAATAATCAATCCCAGCACCAAAGTTCATTTGTCCTCATAAGCTGAATGATTTTCTTTGTAGAAATACAAAATACAACTTTTAATAATTCATTCATGGGTGCTGTCGAAAATCACTAATTGTCCTTGAGAAGGTGATGGGGAACTATCTTTTTGTTCTACAGCAGTCCCTAGAGTTCAAGTCCATTCACAATGTTGTTAGAAAAGGATTTCCAGGATTTTGACCAAGTGACAGTGAAGGAGCGCCGATATAGTTCCAAGTCAGAATGGTGCCTGGCTTGGATGGGCACTGAAGTAATTTCTAAGGAAAGGCATTACCCTAAAACAAGCACAAGTCACTAGGACAATATGAATGAATGCCAGTGACAGCACCAAAGGTATTAGTGTACATGCTATTAATGTGCTTGCTGCTTAGCAACTGCATCCGTGGTTTTAAAACACGACAGCTCTCTCATTCTTGTCATTGGGACTGAGCTAAAGCTTCACAAAAAATGGCAGAGAAGACACATGTGACTATTAATCCCCTGCCCAAATTATTACCCTTTCTCTCCATTTTAATCTTCTTGCAGTCATGCTGCTATCCTTCAGTGAGTAGACTGTGCAGTTTGAGTTGCAGCAGGCTAGATCCTTTCAAGTGTCAAAGCAGTACGTCTTGTTGTTACATTGCTGTTGCATTCTGATGTAGGTTAAACTTGATGAAATTCAACTGATTAAGAGAAGTAAATTAGCACAGTGGATGTCAAGAGAGCTTGAAATTGCAAGCTCTGAATTGAAAATAGGGCCAAAATCTCATCCGATACAAGCATTATCCAGGATTCTTACCTAATATTTTGATCTCTCCAGATTAATTAGTTACAGGTAGAACAGCTTGATGAAAGAAAGTGGGGGAAAAAAGAAAATAACTTAAGATCATTTCTTACCTGCTTTCTGTTTGGAAACATGAGTGAAGACCAACCAGAAATGGATTACTGGAGGCCTGCTCAAACACGTGCTTTTCGGTCTGTACCCAATCGATATCCTGTAAAGGAAAGACAATTACATAATATAAAGGCCCAGTCACAAACCACAAGCTATAAAATATAAAACAAATGTTAATTAGATTGTAAGTGAGCTTTTCATTCAAATCCTCCATGCCTCTCTCTCCCATTTAATTAAAGTTCTACATTAATTTTGGCTGAAAGTAGAAGATCACATCTCATTCATAAGGGCTCTTATCATAGAGTGGTTGTTGCCTACCTCTGGACCAAAAGGCACAGATTCAAGTGCCACCTGTGTACCATAACATGTGAACAGACCAATTAAAATATCTGTATCTCATTCATTAACCTCTTCTTTTTCTCAAACTATATGTAAAGCATAGCCATAAAAATATCAGTATAAGTTTTCCCCAGTGAATATTTTTCATAAATAGAACGTTTAACACACAATGTAAATATTATATAGATTATATAAAACAAAAAACAGGGCATTCAGCGCAACAAATCCATACTGACATGTAGGAGATAGCAAGAACTGCAGATGCTGGAGTCAGAGATAACACAGTGTGGAGCTGGAGGAACACAGCAGGTCAGGCAGCATCAGGGGAGCAGGAAAGTTGATCTTTCGGGTCGGGACACTTCTTCAGAAATGGGGCTTTACAGAGGGAGGAGGACAACTTCTTCAAGGTGGGCATCCTTGGAAGAAGCTTCGCAGTGGGGTGATAAAACACTTGGAG
Source organism: Rhincodon typus (assembly GCF_021869965.1). NCBI lineage: Eukaryota > Metazoa > Chordata > Chondrichthyes > Orectolobiformes > Rhincodontidae > Rhincodon > Rhincodon typus. The sequence continues at coordinate 13,308,701 of NC_063362.1, read as the reverse complement.
ATAGCAAGATTTCTGAAGAAATCACCCCATTTTTGAAGAAGGGTCCCAACCCGATACGTCAACTTTTCTGCTCCTCTGATGCTGCCTGGCCTGCTGTGTTCCTCCAGCTCCACTTTGATGCTGAAATGCACGCTCTATTTACATCTTTTTCCACATCTGATTCGAAAAGAATAATCCTCTGTCCACGTCCTCTTCTTCCTGTGCTCATCTGTTTAACACAATGTCTATTGGAGCTGAGTCCACAAAAAGAATAGCCACGACCTTATCGAATGCGGAGTAGGCTCAATGGCCAGATGGCCTAATCCTGCTCCAATTTCTAATGTTCTTATATGTTGAATTAGGCAGCTAAAGGCTGTCAGACATTTACCAGGGTTTCATTCAATTCAAAATTTTTGTAAATAAAGAACTGAGTATTTTTTATTTGAAGAACCCAACACTAAATGACCCAATCACAAGGACTCAGCTCTTTTGTTTTTAAATCAACATGCTTGGACTTGTTCTGATAGACCTCAAGACATGTGAGACTTCAACGAGGGCCTTCTGATTCAGAGACAGGGACATTACACTGCACCACAAATCCCCAAGAACTCAGCTCCTTCTTAAAAGAAAGTCCAGCAGTAATTTAACAATTTCCAATTAACTAAAGAAGCAACTCTACCCACCAGGAGAAGAAACAAGGCTTTTAAAAAAAAAATCTCTTCAAATGTATTATTACAGACATCTGGAGTAGGTGGGATGTTTTCTGGTCTAGTATTAGGGACACAACACCACAAGCACCCTCACTGAATTCGGCTTTTTTCATTTTGAAACCCACCATCAATTTGACAATTTTACGAATCAAAGAATTGAGCTCTTTATTTCTGAAGATCCATTACCAAATCTCACACGCCAACCAATTAAACAAATAAATCACAAGCACTGTCCATCAAGGATTGGGCAACAATAACAAAAATGAAGGAAGAGTAGGAACTTTTTAAAATAAGCCAGTTACCAAAATAAACAAAAGAATGAATTCAAGAACTCAGCTTATTATTTTAATTATAGCAATCTGCTCATATGTTATGATATAAGCCTAGAGCAGGTGCAACTTGAGTCAGGCCTTCTGGCCCAGAGATAGGGGATACTACTATAGCACCATAAGATTCCTACAAAAGCCTACTTGCTATTCACAGGGAGTCTCCCATCCAAGCACTAACCAGGCCTGAGTCTGCTTCTGAGATCAGACAAGATCGGGTGTTTCGGTCTAGTACTGCCGTAGGTGAGAATTCAGCTTTTTAAAACAGTAAACCACTAAATCATCTGCGTTACAAGTAAATTAAATGAATTACAAGGACTGCCCATCAGGAGCTAAGAACTCAACTTGTTGCTTTGCATACAAATGACCACCACATCACCCATGTCACTAATTGAAATATGAATTAATAAGCACTACCCATCAGGGGCAGTGCAGCAATATCAAAATAGGGGAGAGTAGGAAGAGAGTGGAGGGAATTAAATTAAAATTGAGTTACAGGGAGAAATAATTGATCCCCGTGGTTAGAACCCAGTCCTTTTTTCTTCTGTTTAGAAATGTTATTACACATCTCTGGAACTTTTTTGTAAAAACTAAAGCCACCAACAGGTCACTTGTGTTACTAACTGAAAGAACATTTCATGAGCACTACACACAAGATGGGAGGGCATGAACGGAAGGACGGGATTAAATTAAAATAGATTTGGACAGGGAAATATTCCAAAGCCCCGCATTAATAATGCAGCATTTTTTTCTTTTTTTTTTCAAAACTAGCAGTGCAACAATAACAAAAGGGAAGGATAGGGAAGATTTTAAATTAACATGGAATTGCAGGGAGACAAGAACACAGTTCCTTTTTAATTCAACCTGATCAGATGTGTTGTGACACACCTCTTGAATAGATGGGACTTAAACCCAGCCATTTTGGCCCAGAGGTAGCGACATTGCCACTGTACCACAGGAACCCCCAGAACGTAACTCTTGTAGATTTTTCTTAAAATCAGCCCGTTCAAACACGTCTCACTTCCGAAGCAACTGCGACTTGAACCTGGATCTCCTGGTTCAGAGGTAGAATCACTACCACTGTACCATAGAAACCAACATAACCCAGCTGTTGATACTTTCTAATTAACCTATTCAGAAGTGTAATATCACATTTCTGGAACAGATTTCCTTTTATTATAACCACCACCAAATCTTACCATCCAAAAGAATGATTATCAAGCATTAGTTGCCATGAGCAACGCAACAATAACAAATACAGAGAGGTGGGGAAAAGGGAGGGGTTTAAATTAAAATAGAGTTGGAAATAATGCACTCCAACCCCAACAGTAAGAACTCAGCTTTTTAAAATATTTTCTAATCAACCTATTCAGAGATGTTATTACATGCCTCTAAAACAAGGGGGACTTGAACCTGGGCCTCCTGGCTTGTAGGTAAGGATACTACCACTATGCCACAAGAACCCCTCAGAATTCAGCTCTCCTTTTTATACATCTGGAAGAGTTATTACACACAAATGGATGACAATTTTCCACTATCAAATCACCTGTGGTGCCAGGGAACTCAGCATATTTTTATTACTTTATAATCAATCTATTCCAGATGTAGTTTTTCAGACAGGTAGGGATACTACCACTGCACCACAAGAACCCTCAGTTAGAACTCAGCTCTTTTTTTTTCTATATCTGGATGTGCTATCACAACAACCCGAATGGCTTTTCCCATCACCAAGTCACCTGTGGCAATTTTCACTTATTAATCACCACCATTAAATCACTGATGTTTTCCAATTGATCAATTTACACGCAAAGCTCATTAAGGGCAAAGCAAACCATGAAGGATGAGGGACAGGGCTAAATCAAAGTGGAGGTGGATGGTGTAGAACTGAGCTCTTGAACATAATGGCCATCATATGCTCTCATTCGACTCTGGAGTGTTCTGCTTGAGGTTACTGGAGCTCTTGTGGCAGAGTGATAGTGTTCCTACCTCTGAGCCAGGCAATCGGAGTTCAAATCCTACCTGTCTGAGAGGTATGCAAGAACATCTTGGAGCAGGATAATTCGAAAACTCTCTACTTCAGCCTTAAAGAGTCCTGCATTTCTAACTCTGATATCAACTACTGTCCTCTTAAATAAATCTGTATTATTGTCTTGAACCATTCCCTGTAGTTGAGAGTTCTGCAATCTTACAACTCTCTGGACAAAGATTTTTCTTCTTAATTCCTTATTGGGTTTCCTAGTGACTGTCTACTAGATGACCACTAGTTTTTATCTTAGCCTTAAGCAGAACTATTCTCTCAGTGATTTCTTTACGAAATCTTTTCATAAATTTAAGGTTATCTATTGGGTCACTCCTTTCTAAAGTAAACAGAGAAACACAAAATAGGAGCAGGAGTAAGCCATTCAGCCCTTCGAGCCTCCTCTGAAATTAATTACGGTCATGGTTGATCAGCTAACTCAATAGTCTGGTGCTGCTTTTCCCACCATATCCCTTTATCACTTTAGGCCCACGTGCTATATTTAAATCCTCCTTGAAATCATAATGTTTTGGCTTTGACTACTTTCAGTGGGAGCGAATACCACAGGCTTCACAACTATTCTGGATGAAGAAACTATTCATTTCGGTTCTAATTCATTTACCCCATATCCTTAGAACATGACCCTGGTTCTGACTCCCCTGTCATTCGGAACATCCTTGCTGCACCTACCTTGTCTCGTCAGGTTAGAATTTTATAGGTTCCGTGAGATCTGCCCAATTCTCCTCATTCTTCTGAACTCCAGCAAGTACAATCCTGACCAATTCAACCTCTCCTCATATGTCTGTCTTGCCATGTCAGGAATCAGACTAGCAAAACTTTGTCATAAGTGATCATAATTGTACTTATTTTAATAAACAGTTACGGAAAAGAATAAGCCTCCCATAAAAATTAAAGTTTTTAATTGGAGTAAGGCAAATTTTAATGGTATAAGTCAATAACTTTCAAAAATTGATTGGAGTAAACTGTTCAGAAATAAAGGGACATTTAAAAAATGGGAGGCTTTCAAAAGTTTGATAACAGGAGTTCAGAGTCATGGTGTTCCTTGGAGTGAAAAATAAGACTGGTACGATTAGAAAAAAAATGGAAGACTAAAGATATTGGGTTCTAGTCAAGAATAAAAATGAATCATATATTTGACATAAACAACTGAATTCAAATGAATCTCTTGAACAGTATAGACAGTATGGGCATTCTTAAGAGGAAGATCGGGAAGACAAAGAGAAGAGATGAGATAACCTTGGCAAATAAGGTTAAGCATAATCCAAAGAGATTCTACAAGTACATTAAGAGCAAGAGAACAACTAGAGCGAAGGCAGGGCCTCTTAAAAAATCAAAAAGATTGTCATTGTGTTGAGCTTCAGAAGATGGGAGAGATATTAAATAAATATTTTGCATCAGTGCTGGAGGTCTTAGAAAATATAAAAGGTGGATAAATCTCTGGGACCATATCTATTATATCCCAGGACTTCGTGGGAAATTGGGGAGGAAACTGCAGGGCCCCTTACAGAAATATTCATATCATCGACAAATACTGGGGAGGTAAGGAGGGATGTAAGGAAAAGCCCGGGAACTGCAGACCTGAGAATCTGCTTTCAGTGGTGAATAAGTTGTTGGAAGCGACTCTGAAAGATAGGGTTTGTAGGCATTTGGAGAGGCAAGGAATGACTAGGGATAGTCAGCATGGATTTGCGCAAGGGAAATCGTGTCTCACAAACTTGATTTGAGTTTTTTGAGGAATTAACCAAGACGACTGATGATGGCAGAGTGGTAGACATAGTTTACTTGGACTTTAGTAAAGCCTTTAACAGGGTTCCCCATGGTAGACTAATTAGTAAAGTTAGATCACCTGGGATTCAGGGGGAGCTTGCCAATTGGATACAATATTGGCTTAACGGCAGGAGACAATGATGGTGGAGGGTTGTTTTTCAGACTGGAAGGATGTGACTAGCGGTATTCCACAGAGATTGGTGCTGGGTGCAATTTTATTTGTCATTCATATAAATGACTTAGATGAAAAACTTGAAAGCATGGTAAAACAACTGCACAGTGGCCAGTATCCTGTTACCAAGTCACCTGTTCTTTACATTGGCATACTACTAGCTGTGGCCAGCCAACTAATAGTTAGTCCCTCAAGTGAGGAGACACGGATTCTCCTGTTTACATCTGTCAGCCAGGGCTCCCTATTGGCCCAAGTAAACAGCCCCAATCAAGGATCTCAGTCAATAAGATCCACCTGGCTCCAATCATGACTATGGTTAGAAAGTTCATGGGTGACACCAAAATTGGTGGTATAGTGGACAGTGAAGAAGGTTATCTAAGATTACAAAGGGATCTTGATCAATTGGATCAATGAGCTGAAGAATGGCAGACGGATTTTAATTTCGATAAATGCAAGGTATCGCATTTTGGAAAAACAAAGACAAGACTTCCACAATTAAAGGTAGAGCCTTTGGCAGAGTTGTAGGACAGAGAGACCTAGGGATTCAGGAACATAATTCTTTGAAGTTTGTATCACATACAGACAGGATGGTTAAGAAGTCATTTAGCATGCTTGCCTTCATTGCTCAGACCTTTGAGTATAGGAGTTGGGACTTTATGTTAAGTTTATACAAGACATTGATAAAGCCTCTTCTGGAGTACTTCGTACCATTCTGCTCTCTCTGTCATAGGAAAGATATTATTAAACTGGAGAGGGTTCAGAAGAGATTCATCAAGATGTTGCTGGGAATGGTGGGTTTGAGTTATTAGAGGAGACTGAACAGGCCGGGACTTTCTTTCCCCTCCTGGACCTTAGGAGATTGAGAGGTGACCTTATAGAGCTTAATAAAGTAACAGTGAGTATAGATAGGGTGAATGGCAGGTGTCTTCTCCCTAGAGTAGGGTATTTAAAGACTAGGGGGTGTATTTTTAAGGTGAGTGGAGAAAGATTTAAAAAAAAAAAGGCATGAGGGCCAATTTTTTTTTCCATACAGAGAGTGGTTCCTATGTGGAATGAACTTCCAGAGGAAGTAGTGGATGTGGGTACAGTTACAATGTTTAAAAGACATTTGGATAAGTACATGAATAAGAAATGTATGCAGGAATATGGGCCAAGCTTAGTTTGGGATTGTGGTTGTCATGGATTGGTTGGACTGAAGAGTCTGTTTCCGTGCTGTATGACTCTCTGACTATAGTGAAGCATATTTACCCTGATACTCTTATGTACTTCACTTTCACTTGATGCTCTGCTCCTGCAATCGCTATTCTGACAAACAAAAACCATTACTTTAAATCTAATGATACGAACTTGTTGTATATGTAAAATAATTAATCAGAATCACTGGCTGACATCTGTCTAGCAGCCCTCTTAATTGCTTTATTTCTTTCTTGTTAAACATTTGCATGCAAAGTGATTCAACTTCTTGGAAGTACAGCACTGCTCTGCACACATTGGAAATTCTTTGTGTTTTTTTATTTGAAGTCCCCCACAATCTTTCCCATGGCTTTGATTTTTCTGCAAATATTTCTTCCTTCATTCTAATCAGTTTTCATTTGACTTGAATTGTATCTCAGCATATTGTAAAAGCTTCGCTATTCTCCCATTAATATGTCCTAGCTGATTGAATACTTGTTCTTACAGCAAGATCTCATATGCTTAAGACAATCCTATCTCTGATGAGATCATCTTTCAGTTGTTCAAACTCTCAAGACAGAGCCAAGATCCATCAGTGCAGAAACATCTGATCAATAGTCTCCTTCTACTCCAGAGCTTGGATGCTGAACATATATTGCTCATAATTAACACGAATATGGGTTCAAAAGTGTGTTTTCACAGCCTTCAGAATTTCTCCTGCCTGGTGTTTCTACTTTTCAGTGAGATCAAGACAGTTTGTTGAACTCGTTCTCCAGTACTGATAACATTAATTTGCTTTTTATTTAATTCTATTCATTTAATTTATTTATTTTTAATTTTTGTCACAGACTGTAAAAAAAAATTCGAGTTTTGACTCATATAACATTTGTACAACACCAAAAAGAGGGAAAAACACAGCTATTTTGAAAAAGAATAAAACCTGACAGACCTGCGAAGTGGAAATTACAAAGGTACAGTCAATCCTACAAATTTGTCTTCACTAACATTTACATCAAAATTTGGAGAGCTGTCCAACGAACTCAAATAAAAGCCTGACAGTGTCATACTCACCAAATGATATATTACAGCCACTGACTCAGACTCCAGAGTGGCACAGCGGTATATAATCAGAAGGGAGGATGACAATCCTAAACACTGTCTTTGGAACTAAGGCTCATGGTATCAGGTTAAATATGGGCAAGGAAACATTTTGCTGAAAACCACCTACCACTCTCCCTCAGCTATTAACCAGTGACCCTGTTTTGAACGTCACTTGAAAATTAACCACTGAAGGAAGCACACACGTAGACTGCAGTCTGGGTGAGCAACATTCATATTTTATCCAATGATGAGTTACGGGCATCCCTGCTTCAGCAACAGTTATTTCCCAGCCCGAGTTGCCGTTGAGATGATGGTGGTGACTTGCCTTCTTGAATGCTGCAGTCCATTTTGCACAGGCAGACCCACAATGCTGTTAAGGAGGAAGTTCCAAGGTTCTGACCGAGTGACACAAGAAAGATTGGCGATATATTCCTCAATCAGAATGCTGAATGATTTGAAGAGGAACCTACAAGTAGTGGCATGTCCATGTATCTGCTATCCCTAGTTGACTATCCCTTATCAGTCTTTGCCTTTCCAAATATGACTCCTCAGATATTGAAGAAGTATATGTGCAAATTGGGCAAGACATGGGTTGGGTTGACAAGTGGCAAGTAACATTTATGCCACACAAACTCCAGGCAATAATAATCTGCAACAAGGGAGAATTTAACCATTACCCGTTAACGTTTGATAACATTACCATCACTGAATAACTCAATATCAACGTCCAAGTAGGATTGTCACCCTCCCTTCTGATTATATACCGCTGTGCCACTCTGGAGTCTGAGTCAGTGGCTGTAATATATCATTTGGTGAGTATGACACTGTCAGGCTTTTATTTGAGTTCGTTGGACAGCTCTCCAAATTTTGATGTAAATGTTAGTGAAGACAAATTTGTAGGATTGACTGTACCTTTGTAATTTCCACTTCGCAGGTCAGTATCTTGCACTTCTAGATAGTACTGGTCAAAGGTGTGGAAGATGCCAATCAAGCAGGATTGCTTTTTCCTGGATGATATTAAGCTTCAAATACTTTTGGAGCTGCACTCATCTCAGTACGGCTATTACATCACACTTCTGATGAGCCTTGCAGATGCTGGCCAGGCTTTGGAAGGTCAGAAGGTGCTTACTTGGCTGCAGGATTCCTGGCCTCTGATCTTTTCTTGGCGCCACATCACTCGTATGACTAGTTCAGTTCAGTTTCTGGTCTGGTAAGCCCCAGGACATTGATATTGAGTTATTCAGTGATGGTAATGTTATCAAACGTTAACGGGTAATGGTTAAATTCTCCCTTGTTGCAGATTATTATTGCCTGGAGTTTGTGTGGCATAAATGTTACTTGCCACTTGTCAACCCAACCCATGTCTTGCTCAATTTGCACATATACTTCTTCAATATCTGAGGAGTCATATTTGGAAAGGCAAAGACTGATAAGGGATAGTCAACATGGCTGATGTGTGTGGGAAGTTGTGTCTCACTAACTTGATTGTGTTTTTTTGAAGAAGTGACAAAGAAGGTTGATGCAGCAGTGGATGTTGTCTATATGGACTTTAGCAAGGCATTCGACAAAGTTCCACATGGTGGACTGGTTAGCAAGGTTAGATCGCATGGAATCCAGGGAGTGCTAGCTGGGTACAAAATTGGCTTGAAGGTAGGAGACAGAAGTTGATGGTGGAGGGTTGTTTCTTGGACTAGAGGCCTGTGACCAGCGGAGTGCCGCAAGTAGTGGTGCTGGGTCCACCATTTTGTGTCATTTATACAAATGATTTGGATGCGAATATAGGAAGAATGGTTAGTAAGTCAGCAGATGACACCAAAATTGGTGGCGTAGTGGACAGTGAAGAAGGTTAGCTCTGAGTGCAACAGGACCTTAATCAGATGGGCCAAGGAGTGGCAGGGGGAGTTTAATCTAGATAAATGAGAGCTGCTAAATTTTGGAAAGGCAAATCAGGGCAGGACTTACACACTCCAATGGTAAGGTCCTGGGGAGTGTTGCTGAACAAAGACCTTGGGGTGCAAGGTCACAGTTACTTGAAGGTGGAGTCACAGTTACAGAGGGTAGTGAAAAAAGCATTTAGCACACTTGCCTTTATTGGTCAGAGCATTGACTACTGGAGTTGAGACATCACGCTGGGGCTGTTCGGGTCTTTGGTTAGGCCGCTTTTGGAAAACTGCATTCAATTCTGGTCTCCCTGCTATAGGAAAGATGTTGTTAAACTTGAAAGGGTGCAGAAAAGATTTACAAGGATGCTGCCAGGGTTGAGGGGTGATGTTATAGAGGTTTATAAAATCATGAGGGGCATGGATAGGGTGAATAGCCAAAGTCTTTTTCCCAGGGTAGGAGAGTCCAAAACTAGGCATAGGTTTAAGGTGAGAGAGGATGATTTAAAAGGGACCGAAGGGGTTACATTTTCACGCAGAAGGTGGTGCGTTATTGGAGTGAGCTGCCAGAGGAAGTGGTAGAGGCTGGTACAATTACAACATTTAAAGGCATTTGGATAAGTACATGAATAGGAAGGGATTAGAGGGATATGGACCAAATGCCGGCAAATGGGACTAGATTAATTTAGGATATCTGGCCGGCATGGACAAATTGGGCCGAAGGATATGCTTCCATGTGGTACATCTCTATGACTCTGAGTTGTGAATGGTGGAGTAAAGATTAATGATGAAGCAGTTGAAGACAGCTGGGCCTAGGACACTATCTTGAGCAACCCCTGCACAGATGCCCTCGATCTGAAACGATTGACCTCCAACAACCAAAGTTATCTTCCTTTCTACCTGATATAATGCCAACCAGCAGAGTTTTCCTCCGATTCCAACCGACTCTAGTTTTGCCAGGGCTCCTCAATGGTACACTTGGTCAAATGCGGCCTTAATGTCAAGATCACTTCATCTCTGGAATTCATCTTTGTTTTCCCATGATTAAACCGAACTGCTGGGCTCCCTGTTATTGAGGATCAAGATATTTGTGGAGCCTTTTCCTCCAGTGAGTTCTTTTTAAACTGTCACAATTATTCATGACTGGATATGGTGAATAGTTCAACCTTAACATCCATTACCATGGCTAGGTCGAAAGGACCACTCCTGACCAAGCTGGTTGAATCCTGAAGGATATATTGCCAGACACGAGTGGTAGGAGATGGTGAGAAAGTCTACAGGAGCGAAATAACTTAGATGACTTTGTTCACATTAATCTATCTGTCGCAGATACATTAGATGACTTTGTTCACATTAATCTATCTGTCGCAGATACATCTATCCATGAATTACAGGCAGCAGTGAGTAAAACCCAGTCCTCGTGGAGATGGGAGTCAGAGGAAAACTTGCGTCTCAAACAAAGGAAGGTTCAGTGGCTGTTAAAGGCCAATAATTTCAAGCCCCGGAACATTGTTGCAGAGGTTCTTCAGTGTAGGTCAAATCTGAGGCCCAATCATATTGAGCTGCTTAATCAGTGATTCTTCCTTCATCACAAAGTCAGAAGTGGAAACGTTCATTGACATTCAATACTCTATAATACAGTAGCAAATTGTGTCGATATGCAGCAAGATCTAAACAACGAGGGTTGGGTTGAGAAATAGGGAAAAATATTCACGTCACACAAGTGGCAAACAATTATGATCACCAACAAGACTGAATTTAACCCATCTTCTCTTGGGGTTCAATGGCATTACTAAGGCTGAATTGTCTGGATCGTTCACCATCAATATTTTCAGTGTCAGTTGTTGACTAGAAACTGGACTAGTCACAACCGTAACAAAGGCAGGTCAGAAGCTGCATTTTCTGCAGTGAACAACTTACCTCTGATTTCTGAAAACTGTCCGCCATCTACAAAGGCACAATTCAGGAGAAACAGAGAGTACTTTCCACTAGCTTGGATAAGTGCACTTCCAAAAACACTGAAAATGTTGGACACCACCCAGAGTAAAACAGCAACTGATTGATACCATCACCAATTAAACATTCACTCACTCCAAAATACACAGTGGTAAGCTGTGTGTACCATCAACAAGATGCACTACACCAATCCCCTAAAGAACCTTCAATGGCAACTTCAAAATCCATGACCTCTACCCCTGACGGCTAAGAGGAACAGATACATGGGAAAATAACCACCTGCAGGTTCCTCTCCAATCCATACACCACCCTGACTTGGAACAATATTGCTGATGCTCCACTGTCACTGGGTCAAAACTTGCAGCTGTATTCCGAATGGCACAATGGGTGCATCAAAACCATATTGTCACAGTGGTTCAAGAAATGGCTAAAGAACATCATCTCAACGCCAAGTAAGGATGAGCAACAAATACAGCCTTTTCTACTGATGCTCACATCACATGAAAAGTGTTTTTAATCTCAAAAGAGACCAATAACTTTAAAAGAAATCTGAGGTCCGAATTAACTAAAATAATCATGCTGCCAGTTTTCACACTTAAAAAAGAAACATTTATTGCAAGAGTTATTAACTTAATATATTTAAAAATGACCTGGATTTGAAGCCCCAAAATCTCAACAGTTCACTTCCTGTTCAGTTTTGGATTCCATGAAAGAGTTCTGCTTTACACTACAGGATTTTGGGGGTTCCTTCGCTCCTCCTGGGACCAAACCGGGAATTCACTTTGAATCTCCCGTGGTTTCTGCTATTCCTCAAACATGTAAGAGTTCTGGGAATTCTTTCAGTAGCATTCAGCCAGGCGCGACTCTCCAATTCTCTTTGAAGTACCTCACAATTGTCAACTCTCTAGTAAAAGCATGGGCTTCACTGCCTTCTTGCTTAGTTACGTACAGGATGTGGCATGCTCTCTCTGCAAGTCTCAAAACTGCTCCAGGCTCCAAATACAACTGTTGGCAGCTTTCTCCCTCTGCTTATGTCTGAATGAAAGCACACAGATAAACCCAAAACAAAAGACTGCCTCCCTACACAGTTGTTCCATGGCAATATGGCACACCTAGGTACCCAGATACAGATTCCAATTAATTTATTTAAATTTTCAAACATATCCTTTGAGTCCTCTGAATATTATATGGATGCTTTAATATATCCACTTTGTTTATAGTTTGCTTCCAATTTTTTTTTTGGTTTGAGATCCCTTATGAGAGTGACAACATCAATTCATTACAAAGTCATCTATTAGAAATGGAAACAAGATACAAATCTGCTACTGGATTTATTTATAAAATCCAATTCTATAACTAACAGCAGTCTTCCTAACCAGCTTTGAGTATTGCAAAAATCTGTTTATGAGCTCAAAATACCTAATCAACTAATGCCCTTCCCTTTAGCTTTAATAGTACAATTAATATGTTGTTAACAGAACTTGACAGTTTGTCCCTAATAAAACTCAAATCTAAGCCATTAATTGTTAAGTGTATACATGTTTCAAATCTGACATCACAAAATACACATAGGATACCCTTTGATTTGTAATTGCTTGTAATTGATTTGTAATCACTAGGCTCTCAAACTCAAACTTCTCCCCCCCCACTTCATTTATCTTCCATCCAACAATTCACTCCTCAAACTAAAAGTAATATCCCTAAAACACTTGAATTATGAAATCAGACATTTTCACAAAGTATAAAAATAATAGAGAATACATAGGGGGATGTTGTTTGTTGAACCAAATGGAGGGATATTATTACAACAAACTTTATTTAAACTGGCATCTTATGAACCGGCACTCTCAATAAACCAGCAAAAATTATATTCCTCAAATACCACAAAATTTATGGTGTTATTCTATCCAGTTGTTATAGTTTTTTTAAAAACGTATTTACCTTAGTGTTAAGATACTTGTTGTTCAATTGAATGACCACATGAAATGTCAACTATTCAATTTCGAGTCAATTTCTCCTCAAATACTACAATCGACGGTGATGTCTGAGTAGTCAGATGAGCGTGAGTGAGAAGGCTTTCTGCTGGTAAGTTTTATTTCAGGCAAAGTTGCATTATTATTTAAGTGATTTATGCTGTAAATAAAGTATAACAGTGATGTGAATACCCCTGAATTATGTTTCTATTACTTAGGATGTATATTTACACTGATTATGTGGACCTCTTGATTTTCTGGAAAATTAGATCAACTGGCACATTACTGGTTCAAAAGGTGCTGGTTAAAAAAAAAGTTTGCTGTATACAAACTTCCCTACCTTACAAATCCTTCTTTTGTCATTTGACTGCACAGAATGCAATCAGCAGTATATCTACAGATATTATTGAAAGTTATTTCAAAAGAATGTACAGAAAAAATGATATCCTTAGGTACAATTTTTACAGTACAGATGGGTTAGAAGTATTAAAAAATTTTTTTTAAATCCTGAAAATAAGGAGAAAATTCTATAAAAACCCTCAATTTGTTTTCTTCTGATGGAACCTAAGACAATTGATTTATCATGGCAAATAACAGCTATGCAATTCTATAGTGAAAACCACAGTCTGTCATTGCCAAAATTTCACAATAAAAATATTTAATGTCTCATCATTGTGAGCAAATTTTAGGCATTTAGACTGATAAAGAATGTTTATTAAGATCCATTTCCTGTTTATTTTCACATTTCTTGTAACATCAGTCAACTTCAGCATACATGTCTGATGCTTTGTAGATGCATTACATTTGCTGACAGCATATGGGTACAGGTGGGGGGCCAGTGAGTTAAAACAGTGGGGGAAGTGAGTGCAGTTTCAGAGTGAAAAACAGCATGGAGGGAGGTGGACTGAGTGAATTAAAACAGTGAGGGAAGGGAGCTGCTGTGAGGGAAGGAACTCGTGACATCACAGGAAAACCCGAAGTTCTTTGTTTGTTAGGTAATGCTAAATCGAATATCTACCTTAAAAGTATATAGGCAAACTACAGATTAAAAAACAATATCAGTTGGAAATTTAAAAAAAACAAATTGAAGACTAATTAAATAAATAGAGATGCAAGGCTAGGTGATGTGTTTTACCAGTATGAGGTGGGAATAGGTGGACCCCACTGTCGTTCACAGCAACCACGTAGCAATTGCTGGTTGCTCAAGGAACTCTGGCTCAGAGCTGATGAGCTGGAGTGTGAGCTTCAAAAACTGCACACATCAGGGAAGGGGAGATTTATCTGGATGCTGAGTTTAGGATGATAATCTAAAGTTTATCTAAAATTAATCTAAAGGGTGTGACTAACTACCTCAAATTCAGTCTATGGTCAAGGTTAGGAGGGTGTGACCACTAGTGAGGCAAGTGGAAGGTATCACCGTAGGAGACTCAGTCTTTGTCCAACAGGTTCAAAATTCTTGCTCCGTATTGACAAGAACAGGGACTGAAGGGAGGATGAACAAACTGACCACAGCAGCATTGTACAGGGTGCCATTCAAGTAGGGGTAGAAAAGAGAACTATAGTCAGAATCAGGGATAGTATTGTTAGAAGCATAATCACTGTTCTTCATGGTCAGGGTCCAGTGTCCCAAAGGCTGTGTTGCCTACCTGGTGCCAGGTTTCAGGCTATCGGAGTTAACATTTCCGGTCCGGTGACCATTCCTCAGAACTTTCCCTCCTATTCCAAGATCCTCTGAGGAAGGGTCACTGGACCCGAAACGTTAACTCTGATCTTTTTCTTCACAGATGCTGCCAGACCTGCTGAGCTGTTCCAGCAACTTCTGTTTTTGTTCCTGATTTATAGCATCCACAGTTCTTTCGGTTTTTATTCGGGATATCTGATCTGAGCTGCAGAGGATCTTGGAATGGGAGAGAAAGATCCAGTGGAAAGATCCAGTTGTCAAGATCCAAGTAGATATCAACGATACAGGCAGATTGAGCAGAGGTTCTGCTGAGGGAATATGAATAACCAGGGGCTAAACTACAAAGCAGAACAAAGGAGGTAGTCATCTAATTGGCACAGGGTCAACAAGATATAAGAGGTAAACGCATTGCTCAAAAGATTGGTGATGCAGAAACGGGCTCAAATGCATAGGACATTGGCACCAATATGAGGGAAGGAGGGAGCCGTTCCAATGGGATGCGTTTCACCTGAATCAAGGTGGGGCCAGAAACCTGGTGAACTATGAACTAGGACTTTAAACTAAACAATGTGTGTCTGTGTGAGGACAAGGACTTGGTTGCATGGAAAAGTACAGAATAAAAGTTAAAGGAAAAGGCAGGAATACAGGTTAGTGATGAAGCTGATAAAGGAAGGGCTAGAATATGTTAATGTCATATTGCATGAGGATCATTGAAGTGTAGGGAAAATTGACAGTCAAACACACTTCAAGGCTTTTATACGAATGCACAAAGTAAATCAATACTAGAAATTAATTTTTTTTATTTATTCATTTTGTGGGATGTGGGCATCACCAGCTGGGCCAGCATTTATTGCCTGTCCCTAGTTGCCCTTGAGAAGATGGGGCCAAGCTGCCTTCTTGAACCACTGCAGTCCACCTGTATTTTGGAAGAATAGGCAGGAAGGAAAAGGAGATGGTATAACTTTGATAATCAAGGAGATCAATGCTGTCATGAGAAATGATATATGCATTGGAGATCAAAAGATCAATCAATCTGGGTAAAGATTAAAAATAGCAAGAGAAAGAAGTTCCTTATTAGAGTACTCTATAGGTCCCAAATAGCAGTTCCGTAGTGGCACGCAATATAAACCACGAAATACTCTAGGCTTGTACATAGGTATGACAATAATCATGGGTGATTTTAATATGCATAGGCTGGATTAATCAAATTGGCAAGAGCAGCTTTGAAGGACAGTTCATTGAACGTGTTAGAGATTGCTTCTTGAAGAACCAACCATGAAGCAGGTTATTCCGGATTTGGCATTGTGTAATTAAATAATGATCTCATAGCAAAAGACCCCCAGGGAAGAGCGATCACAGCATGCTTAGAATTCAAACTGAAGGTGAGAAACTGGAGTCCAAGCATTTTGGTGTTCAACAAAGGTAGTTACCTAGGTATGAGGTTAGATTTGGTCCTAGTGGACTTGACAGGAACACTAAAAGGTAGGAAGGACAGTTGATGAACCATGGCAGGTGTTTAAGGAGATATTCAATCACTCCTAACTAAAAATGTATTCCAGAGAGGAAAACAGACCGGAAGAAGGCAAAAAAAAAAAAAAATCCATGGCTAAGCAAAGAAATTAAAGATAACAAAGACAAAAAGTACAGCAAACCATATTGCAAAGATGTGTGGCTGGCTGGAAGATTGGGAAACTTTTAAAGTTCAACAAAGAGTTAAAAATTAAGTCATAAAAAGAGCTAAGGTAAATTATTAAAGAAAATTATTGCAAAACGTAAGAATGGATAGCAAAAACTTCTATGAATATGTAAAAGGCAATGAAGCAGCTGAAGTGTGTTGGTCCATTGCAGGAAGAGACGAGGGAGTTACTAGTGGGTAACACAACTATAGTGGAGACACTAAATCAATATTTTGCTTCAGTTTTCATGGTGGAAGACACTCGTACCAGCCCAACTGCAACAGGTAACACAGAGGTTACAGAAAGGGAGGACAATCGTCATCACTAGGAAAACGTATTAAGCAAACTATTGGGATTGAAGGCAGACAAGTCCCTAGAGCCCGAGGCCTACATCCCAGGGTCTGAAAAGGAAGTGGCAGCAAAGATAGTGGATCTGTAGTAATTATAACAAGGTAAGCCAGATGGACCTCCTGTAATCTTGAGACGTTATCTACTCTACTCAGCAAATTGAGAACCGGGGAATCCGTATTAGGATTTTTGAATGGGCTAAGATGGACGCCAGAGGCATGTAACTTTGATTTAAACCTTAATGAGATGCTGAGAAACTGTTTCATATGTGGGATTAATGATGCAACCATGCAAAAGCACCTACTAGCTGAAGCCCAGCTGGACTTCAAACAGGCATTACAACTAACTTTAACATTGGAAATGTGGCAAGTGGAGCATGGGTCGCAGGTATTCTGATGGAAGTGAACACTCTCACCTGTCCCATTGAGCTTGGGGAACACCATTTGAGTGAAGGCAATTGCAAAGCCTCACTTAATGTATCCCAAACAGAGGGACTCTAGGTCAGCCCACAGCAAAACCCTGAAACAAAGCCAAACGTTTAAAATTTTCTTCAGGATCCAGGTCAACAAACCATTGTAGTTGCTGCTGGTATGTAGACTCAAGACTACAAAAGAATCCCACCAGATCTAACCCTAAACTAGACTAACACCTGAAGGAGGAGTGAGGCACTGAAAGCTTGTGTTTTCAAATAAATCTGTTGGAATATAACCTGATCTCTGACCTTGTCCACCCCAGTCCAACACCAGCACCTCCACATCATAGACCTAAACTGAGTAAGAGAACACACAAACCGACATTCAGGACAGTGCACACCCTGGAAAGTCCACCTACGTTTGGAACAGCTAAACTGCTTAGCAACATCCAAATCAGAACCAATCCAAAATTGGTCTGGTCAAATGGTCACCTGGTTCTAATGGAGGTCAATACCAGCATGGCTGTTTCAGTGATCGCAGAACCAGTCTTTAACAAAATTTGCCTGGGCTCCAACCTTTAAGTTTGTGCAAGATCATAGCCAGACTGAGAACGGATACGGAGGACCCTTTACAGATTAAGGGTAAAACTTCGGCTCCAGTCTCTTATGAGAAGCAGCTGGTTCAATTTCCACTGATTTTAGTAAAAGACTGGGGCCCAAGCTTGATGGGGTGAAATTGGCTGAAAAATATTCACCGAGATTGCCTCAACACTTTTTTGCTTAGAAAATGGCTGCCTGAGTAAAGTTCTAATTAAATACCTGCAAGTTTTTCAGGAAGATCTGGGGACTATCAAAGGATCCAAGACCGTCGTGTACATTAAATTCCAAGATTCTGCAAGGCCCGCTCAGTGCCATTTGTCTTATGGGCAAAAGCAGAGGTAGAAATTGAAAGACTGGCAAGTGAAGGAATCATCAAACCAGTCCAGTCTGCAGAATGGACAGCACCAGTTGTACCAATTGTGAAGCCCAATGGGTCAGTTCGCTTTTGTGGAGATTTTAAACAAACGGTAAACTGCTTTTCGCAGCTGGATAAATACCCAATCCTTTGCAAAAAGATTTATACGCAAAGCTGGCAGGGGGAGCGGTCCTTCACAAAGCTGGACATGTGCCATGCTGACTTGCAATTGCGATTAGATGTAGATTACAAGAATGCTACAATTAATACCCATAAAGATTTTTACCAATATACAAGACTGACATTTGGTATATCAACAGCCTATGCAATTTTTCAGTGGATGATGGTGAATATTTTATGGTCTACCCCATGTGCGGCTCCACTGGTGATAATATTCCAAAGTTCCCTGGACGCAGTAAAGATTCCAGTGGATTAGAAAAATGCTAATATAATACCCTTATTCAAAAAGGGAGAGAGACAGAAGCTAGGAAACTACAGACCAGTTAATTTAACATCTGTTGTTGGGAAATTTATAGAATCCATTATTAAGGAAGTAACAAGAGAACATTTGGAGAGTCAGAACACAATTCAGAGTCAGTGTGGTTTTACGAAGGGTAAATTATGTTTGACTGAAGGTGTTCTTTGAAGATGTAACAAACAAATTGGTAATGAAAATGCTATAGATATAGAATATCTGGACTTCCAGAAGGCATTTGATAGAGGAGTGGCTAACTGACAAAAAGCCTCTGGCTGGCAAGATGCTGATAGAGGGATGCAGGTGCCACAGATTTGGTCTTGAGTATTAGAGGGGGAATGGCAAAGCTCCTCTGATAATTAAGGCAAAACACAAACCCCAATCTGTCATGATGGGATTAGGGGTTCCCCTCTAATAATTACCTCGAAACATCCAGAGAAGCTAGTCTTTCCCCTCAAAATCTGTTAAACGAGTGGTTAAAAGAAAGAAAATCCCTGATCTCCACTTTACAAGTTACAAGAAACAATTTATTTATTTAACCCAACACTGAACAAATTAACAAAATTACTAACAAACTGACAATTCCCTCTTATACTACTAACTACTTCCCAACTGGTCTAAATTCTACTGGAATGCTGTTTAAATAAAAAAACAAACAAACTAATATAAACCCAATTAATAAGAAGCAATAAATTATAATTTAATCTCTTTCACTAAATCAAAGTCACACAGACTATCTTCTGGAATCTTCTGTCATCTCCAGTCTCTTCACAAATGCCTTTCTTCCGTAAATTCTGCAGTCAGGGGTGTTTTATCTCTAATAATTTCTTCAATGAGGACTTTGAGCTAAGATACCATGGTACTTTTGATTAATTAGATGAGTTTTTTTTCAGTGAGCTGAATGGCGCTAACTCTGGCAGGTGGTGGATGGCTCTCTTTCAGATGGCAGTTGGCTCTCTAATTTTTCAAACGCCCTCATCTTATATACCCGTAATAACATAATCAAATTATTATAATACGATTGGTTTCAGGTTGTCAACCCCATCATATTTAAATTCAATTGGGTTTCTGTTTCTAGGTGCTTTATTTAAATTAATTAGCTGAATTCAAACTCGTCGTCACAACATCAAAACAGACTGCTGTTTTGCCTGCCACCTGTAAGGCTTGTTTTTGATACACTTGTTTCACTTTTTGAGGTTGTCTCAACCTCAGCTGCTGCTCAGAGACATACTTTATTAAAAATCTCTAAAAGGAACCACATACTTTAGCAGACAGACTCGAACATGGATATGGGAGAGATTACCCATTTTGGTCAGAAGGACAGAGAGGCAACTTATTATCTAAATGGACAAAAACTTGAGTATTTGTGCAGAGGAATCTGAATGCCGTCATGTATGAATAGCAGAAATCTAGTATGTAGGTATAGCAGGGAAAAGGCAATGGAATTTTGGCATTTATTGCTAAAAGAATAGAGTATAAAAGAGGGGAGTATTTCTATAACCATATAAGGCGTTGATGAGACCACACCCGGAATATAGCATATAGTTTTGGTCTCCTTACTTAGAGGCATTTGTTGCATTGGAGACAGTTCAGAGCAGGTTCACTACATTGATTCCAAAGATGAAGCGTTTATTTTATGATCAAGCAGCAAGAATGAGAGGAGATCTAATTGATGTGTACAAGATGCTAATGGGGATTGAACAAAGTAGATTTGTGGATGGCTCTTCATGTGGGACCAAATTCCGGGCAATTGTTGAACAGGTTTGTGAAGTGACAATGACAGAGCATTTTAGTGATAGTAACCACAATACCATGTTTTAAATTTGTTATAGAAATGCAGAAGAACAGTCTGCAAAAAAAGGGTTTTGGACTGGTGTAAGGCAGACTTTATTTGACAAAAAGGTAGGATCTGGCCAAAATAGACTGGAAACAGCTGCTTGAGGGTAAATCTACAGCAGGACAGCGAGGTGTTCAGAAAACTTCTGGGGGGAATGCAGGCCCAAAATGTTCCCTTTAGGGTGAAATGTAGGACCAACATGCCCAGAGACCTATGAATGTCTAGGGATAGTCAGGATTGGATAAAAAGGTGAAGAGAAACATAACAGGTGCAAAGGGAGAAAAGCGACAGAGGCCCTTGTGAAGTATAAAATGTGCAGGAGGATCTCAAGAAAGCAAATATGACAGCAATGAAGGAGCATGAGCAAACACTGGCAGGCAAGATTAGGGAATCACAACATATTCTACAAGTATAGTAACCAGGGAAAAAGTGAAGGAACCAAGGAGGCAAACCGTGAGTGAAGTTGGCAGTCATTGGTAAAGTGTTAAATGAGTAATTCAGCTCCGTCTTTACTTGGGTGGAGGAGGCTGAAAGTACAGAATTCAACAGGGCGGACAGTTTGACAGCACTTTCTGCTCACATGGTCATCCTGAACGGCAGCGGGTCTGTGACTCCCCAAGTGTTAGGATATATGTTCAACTTGGCTGCTCTCACCTGTCAGGATTTAAACTTCCTTAGTTTTACTAGCTAACTTTAACTTTATCTGTTTATTTATCAGTCTATTTCGGCCAGATCCTACCTTTTTGTCAAATCAAATCTGCCTTACCCCAGTCCAAAACCCTTTTTTTGCAGACTGTCTTTCTGCATTTCCATAACAAATGTTAATAATTTTACGTGTTTTTAAATAACTGTGATATTAGGACAATGATCATACAGCACAATAGTAACTGCACAATCTAATTATTTTAAATAAAGTTAATGTGAAGGCACCATAGTCCGAGAGGATTACAGGCCTGCTCTATCATAAGTGAGACAAAACTCGTGGTGCTTTAAATCGAGGATCACTACGCCTCAGTGTAGGGGCAAGGTTCAGAAGAAGAGTTCTTTATGGTAACCTCAACTGGAGTTATTTTACGTGAAGCATTATGGAGCACCTAACATATATATAAAATAGAACTTTTTTCTTCTTTACATCCTAGAACCTCTAATAACATATAGTCATCTGTATATAGATAACACAGTGTGGAGCCAGAGGAACGCAGCAGGCCAGGCAGCATCAGAGGAGCAGGAAAGTTGACATTTCGGGTTAGGGCCCTTCTTCAGAAATGGGCCTCCTGTGCCTGGCCTGCTGTGTTCCTCCAGCTCCACACTGTGTTATCTCTGACTCCAGCATCTGCAGTTCTTACTGTCTCTGGTAATCTGTATAGTTGTGTCAGTTGCAAACTTTATCCTAAGATGTTATCATACATCAATTACACAAACTGGCAGAAACAAATAAATCCAATACAGGTTC
Source organism: Rhincodon typus (assembly GCF_021869965.1). Taxonomy (NCBI): domain Eukaryota; kingdom Metazoa; phylum Chordata; class Chondrichthyes; order Orectolobiformes; family Rhincodontidae; genus Rhincodon; species Rhincodon typus. The sequence goes on along the minus strand of NC_063362.1, from coordinate 13,286,789 downwards.
GCATACACTCCATACATGTTAACTCTGTTCAAGAATGCAAATTTAGCACTGTAAGTGCAACTTAGAGTTCAGATGACTGATACAGGTGGTTTACCTAAACGGCTGAACGTTACTTTCATCATTGCCATCAACAACGCTCTGTTTTTGTGACAATGAATTTGGTGAAGAAAAAGATTTTCATCAGAGGTGCTACAGCGCAACACACGAAAGGCAATTTCAAGGTTAAACTAAACTTACAGTGTGTGAAATGATACTGCATAGCAGTCAATACAAAAAAGAAAGCCATTTTCTAGTTGATCCATCGTCAAATATATTGTTATCCAGCTAAATGTGACAATTACTATGAAAGGGATGTCTGTTAGTCTTATCTCAATTGTATGTAAACTTTCACAGTTCAAAGTGATGATTAAATGAGTAGTAAACATTGATAAAAATAAACAAAATAAAGTAAAACAACAACATTAATTAATAAAAGTAAAAGCAATAATCATGAGCATGAATTTATTTAAAAAAGCATGCTTGTCAAATGCAACTTTTTCGACAAGCATACTGGAATCCAGAAATTATAAGTTGATATTTAGGGGTACGGATGCAACATTAACATAAATCTGAAAAGCAAGTCTTTATATAGGACTGACCTAAACGATAAATGTGGGGAAGGAGAAAGAAAGTAAACAATTGGTAACTTGGTTGAATACAGACAAATGGGTTGATTGTAGCATGTACAAAAATGAAACTTGAAGTCTGTAGGAAAAACAAAATATCAGACAAGCACAATGGGTGTGTCGGGAACCAGGCTTGATAACTATAATAATCTTTTTCAAAATTCTGTTAGCAAGAAAACCAAAGCCTTTAACTTATAGATTGTAAGTGTAGTATAATGGACTTTTTGTTAAACTTGCTTTCTCTTCCCCTGTCTCCCCAATTGTTCACTCCTATACGAAAGCAGGCTTACCTTCCAGTTTGCACTTGAGGTATCTTGTATCTTGTATCTTGTATCTTTATTTCTCATCAGATGCAAACAGTTTGGGCTGGGCATTTCCTGTGTTCATTTTTATTTAACTTTTGTGTTTTTATTTCAGATATTACAATGTTGATTTCTTAATGTTATCTTCAGATTACTAAATTACCTGCAATATGCATTCAGGTTCCTTCCACACTTGGTTATTTATTTTTCTCCCTGTGCACACCCCTGCCAATCCTAATTCAACCAAGTAAAAAAATACATTTGAAGTGTAACTTTTTTTTAAAATCGGGAGAAAACTTTAATAAATACACCTCCACACCAGTAGCTATTGCCCGGCCAACAGCACCACCCATGGTCTAATAGCGAATTAGTCTGGCAACGAGCGGAATGGAGACTGGGTTACAAAGGTCTTTAATCTAGTGTTAAGAACAACAAATGATCTCTCAGTCATGTTATTCTAAGAACAGAATGCATTTCATCATCTTAACAGACATTTTTACAAATAAAAGAATGGACACATATCAGACAAAAACTTAACATTGTTGTCGCATTTGACCCAAGTTTCTTTGGCTATAATTTGAAAATTCATTCCATGGTCAACCATTTAAAATTAACTTTTATTAAATGACTAAACACTTATTCAGAGGGAAATTCGAAAATTCTTTTCCCTGTATTTTATCGTCAGGTTCCAACCTTCTCTACCTCTCTGAAAACGCAGCATCTCACATAGTCACAAGCTTCCCATAAACCAACTGTGTTGGAATTCATTCTATAGAAACTATTTCTTGGACCAAACTAATAGCTGTATTGTGATCAAAAGCTCTAAGATGCTGTAATTTTCATCATTTAATTGAATCACTGTTCAAAATATTTTTTAACTCTGGCAAAAGGAAAGGAGGTAGGAGGGAAAGCAAGTTTAATATAATTACTTAGATACAGGAAAGCTTCTTGTTGTTGTTTACCTTCGGAACAGTCATCCAACGACGTGGGTTCAGCAAGGACCGCAGACTGCTTTCAGACTGGAGCCTGTGGTCCTCAAGACGCCCACACAGTTGACTGGTAATGCCCAAGACAAACAAATACTACAAAATTTACAGTATTATATCTAAATAAACATAGGAAATATGATTTTTAAAATGTTTTCTTAAAACGTCATATTGAAAAGAAGTTAGAATTAAAGGGAAAGATCAGCCTACTGAATTTACACAGAAGAATAAATTGAGTTACACTCTACCACCAACCCCTCTTTACTCTTCAATGTCTTTGAACGTGATGATACCATCATTTGTGCAATTCCTTGCCCGAATCTCACTAGATAGGTTTCTTTCACTGTCACAACATAGAAATGGCCTTAAGAAGAGTCATTAATTAAGTCCCTGTGTCTGAGACCATAATACACTGTGAAGCCCTAGTGCATAACCAACAGCATCACCTTCCTCCAACACCCATTTCTACAGTCCAACTCATTTGGGCTGCCTTTATTTTTAAATCAGAGCCACAGTATCCCCAGTAACAATTTAATTTTTCTTTCCAGTTAGTTACCTTTGACTTTCCCGAATGAACTGTCTTTCATTGCTCTTTCAATTCTACATACTGTTCATTGGTGTCAATATTAGAAGACATGGAGTCTGCTTCCACCTATATACTGGCAACACTCAGCCCCACCTCTCCATCATCCCAACCCTATCACTGCCTCCGTAATGCCAGACTGGCTGTGTGACATCCAGGGTGGCATCATCCAGGCTCAGTCAGAGAGTTTAGAAAGTGGAGGAGGCCAAAATTCAGATTCCTGACACAAGGTTAAAGTTTTGGTATTTAGTTCTCAGAACCTTTCAAGAGATTGGATCTTTCTAAAGGTCGTGGTCAGGGACCTCATTTGTATTCATTGGCATGTCACGACTACTCATTTACACAAGGTCCCCTGGAATTATGTTCATGGGTGCAATCTTGTTAGGCAAAGTGAGACAAATGTTTGTTCACAAACCCAACTCTATATGAGCAGACTTCTTCCCAGACATTTTGGTAAATACTGACTTCATTAGCATGGGCCCGTAAAAACCAAGGTGCTTCATTGCTTAAACTGTTAAGTGTAAAGGATGCAGATTGCCAGGTCTACCTAGTTCATAATAAGTGTCATTCATAACCAGTTTGCGAAGCATTGCTGTCAAAAATAATTAGAGGGAATGTCATCTAAAAGGTTTGGTTGACTAGGGCAAGTTTTTAAAAGAGAATGTAGTATCTCTTTCTACTTGTTCACAGATCTTTATTTCAACGTATTTTGTTTGGACTGCTGAATCCAGCAACCCACAGCAGAGACCCAAGGATCAGAGGCGTCCGGTTCTGGACAATCGAGTAGTGCCTTGTCCAGAGTGTTTATTGCTGTTCAATGTACCATAAGAGGTCTACTGAAGGCTTTGCAGCCACCTGCAGGTTACTGAATACTAATGTAACAGGCACCTTTGCATGACTAGGAACACAGTCATGTACATCTGCCATCTCCAATGAAAGCCATGTGGCAGGGGAGAAAGCTTGGTGTCTGTAATGCTAAAGATAATCGAAGGATTGAACTATTGAACTTCTTCACAATTAGCTCCTTTCAGACTGTAACTGGGAACTTGTGTTGCCACCCACAAATACATTCATGAGATCACAGATATTTCACCATGGCCTCAAGCTCTCCAAGACATTAGATTTGCTTCTGTTGCTGGATTCCCTATAATCCAAGGGGTCATGGTCTGCCACATGTGGTGCTTCGAGCTCCCTGGCCTCATCCAGCCAGATCCCTGAATAGTAAGGGATTTCACTTCCTCAATGTCCAGCTGCTTTGTGACTACAGGCAACCATCCCTGCAAATGTGTTCTCATTGTCCACAGAGCTAACATGATGCTTGCATTCTATACAACTCTTGGGTGATGCAAATCTTTGCTCCTTCACATCATCTTCAGGGCTACAGGAGAACAAAGAGGAAGGGGTCGCTGAAGTTTTGAGACGCTCTGGTGTCAGACATCTCCAGGGATGGATGGGGACAAACAGAGGTTTAATGTTGTTCTAGGCTTGCAGAAAATAAACTGCTGTTTGGGTGCCTTTTAATATGGTATCAGAGGTTTGGAGCCTGACAAGTCCTGGCACCTTCAGAACCTCCTGGCTTTTCACTTGTGCATGTGAAATCACTAAGAAAATAATCATGCAGGACAACCTGCCCTGCCCTGCCCACAAGCTGAAGTAGCTCTCACTCCCAGGCACGTCATCACAGTTAGTCTGAATAAACAAGATTCTGTCTCAATCTTAAGTAAATTGTAATCTCCTGGAGGTAAGCATTGGGAAGAATTCAGAAGTTTTGGGTGGAACTAAAAACAAACTCCATATACTTGTCACAGATTTCATACTCCTCCCTGGCCATTGTACCCGAGCTAGACTGCTTTTAAACTTGATACAGTTGCATCAAAGCCAACACTAATCAACACAAAAACAGTGCAAGAGAAAGGAATATGGTAAAAATAATATCGAACATATCACTTTAAAGAATCCCAATAGAGGGAACTGCTCTAATTTTGAATCTCCCAGCTTTGTACAGCATTTATACTACAGCTCATAACATAGGATCAGAAGCTACATGACAATGCTAGTCAAGCAGAAACACATCTACATTGACAAATCCAAATTATTGTTTTTTTTGTCAAGGTGAGCACAATGTAAAAGTGCACAAGATACATTTTTGGCTGGTGAACTCCAACGTTGAGTGTGGTTGGGAATGCCTCCATTCTCTAAATACAGAAATTAACTTATTGCAAGTTTAAAAGAGGTTTAGAATTCGAGAAAGTACGTGCATGGTGTCAAACTTAAATACTGTGTGATTTGACTTCAAAGAGCCTTTCACTAAAGTCAGGTTGAGATCCAAATCTATAGCATAATAAGGAATTCAGTTTCTGCTTTCTGGGGAGGTTGAAGTTGTGATAGACGGACATCTTGAAAGGTCCCTCACTAAAAACTCATGCCAAATACTAAACAAATAAACATCACTATTTCCAAGGAACATCACACTACTCTTTCCTGTCAGCTTATGCAGGCTCCAATTGAGAAACGAAGTCTGCCATGTAATATAGAATTCCTGAAATACTTCCTAAAGAATAACTTTTAATACTTTTTGAGCTGAAAAGAAACTTGTTTTTTTTCCATGACGGCCAAGAAGAGTGCCATTTTGCATGAAGCTACAAGCAATTTGGAAAGTCTGGAAAATTCCAGTTCCCAACCGTTTGGGGATCAGACTGCGAGCAAATTCCTGATGTCCTGAACCAATCTAGATGATTACTGATTGCAGAGACACACATTGGATGTTAGATCTTAAAGCATTAAGCAGTTAGTATACTTGAGATGCCTCCTTTTTAAATAAAGCACCAAGTTTTGAAACTTGAAACACTGTGACAAAGGTGAGGGCCAGAAGGAGGTGCAAGTATATGTATTTGCTGAATCAAAGCAAGGAAAACTTAAATGATTTAACATAGTAGTCTTGTGGAAAATACTGATATTGTGAAAGATAATTTATGAATGCATATCTTCCCTTAGTGCGTTAATTTGTGGAAATGGTGAAAATTCATTTGAAAGACATATGTGCGCAACGGGATAAACAACACATACCACAACACAATGGTAGACCAAGACTCATAACTGATTTTCTTCAAACATTTGAGTTCCTAACTTCAGTTGCTTCAGTTAAGTGTTCACGAGAAGTCAAGTACACATCTACCCATTGTCATGCACCTCCCCACCCTGCCTCACATACACAAAACTGGAGCATTAGGAATTTACTCTGGCATATCTTCCTGCATTTCAGGGTGGCGTTGGTGTTAATCCAGGTCACTTGACTATCCATCCAACCTATGAAGGTAAGATACAACATTGGGGTAGCAGGTAAATGTGAACATTATTCTCATAAATGATGAGAAGTTTATTTTTTAAGAATTTAAGCTAAAAAGAGATAATTTTATATCTAACATAACAAGTAGGAACGGGAGTAGACCATGCAACCTCTTGAGCCTGCTCTCCCATTCAATTTGTTGATGGCTGATCTACAGCTTCAGATCTGTTTTTCTGCCCATTCTTCATATTCCTTGATTCTCAGTGATCCAAAACTCCACTCATTGGTAGAAAATCTGCAACCCACTGAGGTAGACAATTCCAAAGATTTGTAATCCTTTGAATGAAGAAATTTCTCTTCATCTCAGACCTAAAATATTGATATTGATCACTTATTCTACACTGTAATCAGTGTTCTAGATTCCTCAACTTGGGAGAAACAACCTCGGTATCTACCTCGCCAAGCCTCTTCAAATGTGGTATGTATCAATGAGATTACATCTCATTCTTCTAAACCATAGAATACAGCCTCAATTTGCTCAGCCACTCATCATAGTATAACACACTCATTCCAGAAAACAACATAGTGAACCTTTGCCGTTTGGCTCCAAAACAAGTATATCTTTCTTTACATATGGTGACCAAAACTTGCAGTCAGTTACTTAAATTGCCTAGATCTTTTCACAGCCTCTTTACGTCTTCCTCAGTTTACATTCCACCAAACTTTGTATCATCAGAAAAATTAGATACATAACTCTTAATTGTCTGGTATTTCAAAAATGCAGTTGTCCATAATGACTACTGTCTTGAACTTTGTTAACAAACAATTTTCAAGTAGTGTAAGAAACTAGTTATTAATTGGTTATCCTTTTTTAGTTCACATGCAACATAATCATCCATAGTGTATTGTTCATATTACTAAATGAAACTGTCACTTGTTATTGTATTCTTAGAATGAATGTTAAGATTTGATGTCATTTTTGTGCCACATGTTCAGCATAAAGATCAGTTCTAGTCAAGTTTGGTTCAGCTTATTGTTATTTTAGCATTTTTTTCCCCTCAGCTTACTAGATTGTAATGAGATGAATTAAATGACAATAGCTTTTTGAACTACTGCAGTGTAAGAAGTGTACTCCTTGACTTTAGCATTGTAATGCAAACATATGGCCTGACTGCAAAAACCTTAACTTTCTAACTCGTCAAAAATCCTTCTTCAGCACTAAAAAGACTTACAGGGTTGCAAATGCCAGGAAAAGTTTCCTTTCCTCTGTTTTTGTAGAGATCATAAATTCAACTTTACTCACTTTAGCTGCCAAACATTCATTACAGCTAAGGCAAGAATCCTAGTGAGATGCAGGAATGGGATCCAACAGTAAGAGAAATAAATTCCATGCATAAATATTGAAAAAACTCTGTATGGATCATTTTGCTTTAAGAAAAAAAAAGATGCTGCAATGTGTTAAATGTTCTGCTGCTGTGGTTTCTGATAGCTGTGAAATATAGACTCCAGTAGGGCCAACAAAACAGGATATGGTCTCATTAAAGCTGAAGATGAGGTAGATTCCCAGAAATTCTTGGTAATGTCCAGCTGAACAGCAATTGAAAACAGCTGTTTCTGTACATTTTTCTTGCTGTTTGTTTTATCTCAGAAATGTACCCTAAAGCAACATTAGCATCCTCATAAAACAGGTCCAAAATTTAACTAAGTAAAATAATGATTGCAATAATGGTAGTTCTTGCATCAATCTCTAAGTGTTACAACTGCTTTGTTAAGCCAGAAAATAAATCTTCTTCCTCAATAGCTAAATGCAAAACTATTTTCTTCTTTTATTTAAATGTTCTTTTTAAACAAATTAGGTGGTGGGTGAGACAGCAAGGTTGGCGGGGTGGAAATGAGTATCAGTAGAGAAGACAGGGCGAGAGAATGAGTGGGCTGGAGATTGTAAGTTAAGTGCTAGGAAATAGGGATTCTGAGATCCCATGGCCATGTTGATGCGATGTTACCATCAAAGAGGTAACCAAATGATCGTGCACGAATAATCTTCTGAGTAGCCACAGGATCTATGATATACATTCAGAAACTAAAAATGCAATAGCATTTCACATTTGCTGAGCTGCTCCCTTCTAAAGTCAAAGCATTGTCCAGCAATTTAAAAGCTCTAAGATATCAAACAACAACATTAGTATTTTATGTTTTCTGTAGGAGCATGAAGATTTGCTGTTAACACCTTTTTCCAAATAGTCGCACAATTGTTTTTCTCCATTTTCTTTTCAATGCCAATTGTCATCCTATCTCTGCTGAAGGCACTGACTGGAAGTGGTTCCACAGGTATTTGACGTCTATTTCCTACGTTGCCTACAATTGACATCACATGCAAAGAAAAGATCATGAGATAGAATCAATGCAGAATGGAAAAAATTTGCTCTGAAGTGGAAAGTTACTTGACCAAAAGATCATTTCTGGGCAATATTCCATGCACTAAGATACTATACAGAAAGACTAATGTCTATACATCATGTCTTAAACGTTGAAAATCAGAAAACAGCAATCGACTCAAAAAAGTTGATTGAAGTGATGCTGCCATCTAGAGATAGCTTTGAAGGAAAGGAAAAAAATACCACTAACAGGCTACTAATTTCGATGTTACAAATGTGCCCGTTGTATGTTGCTGGTGCCAGGAAGTTGCAAGTATTTTCAAATTAAAAGATTGCTTTCCATTGATTTCAGCATGTAGTAGTAGATATTAATTTTCTGTGATATTATTTCTCTTTAAAACTCTCTCTGTCCCTTTCTGCATTAGCCAAGAAATTTCTCTTGAGAATAACTCTAAGGCCTCTGCAAATTCTGCTTGCTACCTGAACACCAAGAGATCTGTAACAGCAAATTCTAAGGTACTCAGACTTTTCTTCAGTCCCTGGGATGAAATACCAGGCGTCCACATGATATCGTTCTCTCACTTGATCTTAAGGCCGTACATCAGATATTGGGACCACTCTGGAAAAACGTACGTAGGTATCCAGGTCCAATACTTCATCACATTATCTAACATTACCATTCAAACACATTTTAACTCTTAAGTCCACAGCATTTTGATGAGACATAACTTGAAAGCAAAAATTGCTGATGGCAATGTATTTGTACCAATAGCTACTTTCTTCAATTTCAACAGCAGTGCTTATATTCCTCTCAGTAATCCCTGTGATTAACTCATTAAGGTGCAGAATTTAGGGACTCCATTGTCCAACTATGGAATTATCTGCACACAATGGTCTTGAACTACTATTGTGTCACTTATATTTCTAATTTGTACTTGAAAGTGAAGAGCTCATCCTAAAGCTGCTGGAAATCATGACTCATACTGGAATATGACTTCATGCGTGGATACATTCCTTCAATAGCTCTCTCTTCACAGGTCTTGTGGTACCCAACTTTTGGATTCACTTTCACACACAACATCAGGAAGAAAATGTATGCAGTTGGTGGACTGTTAGGAGGTTCAGTATTGAAGGGCCTTGTTAATTCTAGCTATCAAATCGCATAAAAATTATGTCCAAACATGCAAACAACATATACATCCAGAAACATCATTTTAAAACAGTTTTTGGCCCCAGTGAGACCACAATTGAAGTATTCCATGAAGCTTTGGTCGTTTAATTTCAAAAGCAGTGTGGCGTTATACCCATTCAGTAGCTAGAGAGCTGTAACTGATCTCATCACAGTAAAGGACAACATACTAGTAAAAGACCAACTTCATTTAGATGCTTTCTCTGTTGTATAAAGACTTAGACAGCATTCAATAGAAGTATTCTAAATCACAAGTTTGGATAAATTTGATCAAAGTAAGGTTTTCTTTATGTACGGAATTTAAGCATATGTAGCATATTCAATGACAGCAAAAGAAAATACGATGCTCATGAGGAGCTTGTTTCTACTGGAAAGAAAGCAAGTACGCAAAGCATATGGCCGGCTTTAGCGCATGAATGAATTGGTGTCAAAAATGACGTTCAAGTTTCATAGAACGTCAAAAATAAATAAGGTTCAATTTTATTTGAACTTCACTAAGGGAATATTTTGGTTAGATGGGCGAGATGGATCAAAAGTCTAATCTCATTTCGAAATGCTGCTGTGCTACTATAAATTTCAAAGGAATATTAGCTAATAATCTGGAACAATTATAGCTAAAATACAACTTAGAAATCAAACTTGGATCAGTTGGCAAATACATTAAATGATATGCATTTATTATGTAAGCACTGCCAATATAAACTCAAATACAATAGGAACATAAACTAAAAATATGGATCAAGGATATGCAACACAATGTTAATCTCCCTTATCCCTCAAGAAGGCCCCAGTTGCACATGATGTTGCTCTAGTGATTTAAGATTACTATAGTGATGTGGTGTTGGATCGATTCAAGTACATGGTTTGGGACCAGCAAGAAAGTCAATCCAGAAGTAATTGGGCCAGGAAAGGTAGTGTTAGCTGAATATATAGCAATCCCTCGCCAGTAATAATTTTTCCCCAACTTAGATGTCATTGGATTGGCACCAAGATCAGGATAAAATGCCAGGAAAAGTAATACCAGCTGAAAGGAAACCAGTACTCAGCCAGTACTAAGTTTTCCCAGCTATTAGATGTTGCTGGACTGGCAATAACGTTAATCCAAAAAGTTAATTTTCATCTAAGGATGCAAGCTGGCACTCAGCCTCCAAAGTGAGAAACTCCAGATGAAAACAGCACCTTAGAAAGGCACATTTCCATTACCGAAGAAGAGACTATTAAAATTTACAGTTATTTGAAATATTTTTCAACTCATGTGCAACGGACTAATATACTCTCTTTGAGATTCTCTTCACCAAAATTTGACAGAAATATCTTTTAGAATAATGTGAAGCAAGAGTTTACTGAAATCACCTGCAAGTGCGATTCATAATCTGATAAAATTTGATCAAAACATCCCTTTTAAACTCTACTATTAATTTTGAAAGCAGTCTTTCAGAAAGAAAAATTGTAAAATACTTGCATTACTGAAGTCAATGTTAAAACATCTTGATAATGTTAAAGCAATCATAACCACATCCCAAGGAGGTGGCCCAGCAAGTGCGGGGCCCAGCAAGTGCGGGATCACATATATTAATTCACGATATCTAATGATTTACCTTTCAAAATTGAAGGCACAGCAAATCCTATGATTGCAGTAGAGTTCATCATCTGGAAATGACTGAGAATAAAACACTGGGTGGAATTTTCCAACCCCAAATGATATAGGCAACGGCAATTCAGTTGGGAAAATATGGCAAAATTGTAATCTCATTTTATTCAGTCATGAGTTTTTATAGCACTGAAAGAGGGCCTTTGGCCCACTGTCCAAATCAGTCATCAAGCACCTATCTATTCTAATCTCGTTTTCAAGGACTTGGCCCATAGCCTTGTCTGCTACGTTCATTTCAAATGCTCATCTAAATATTACTTAAATGTCTTGAGGGCTCCTGCCTCTACCAACTTTTTAGTTAGCAAGTTCCAGGTACCCACAACCCTCAGGGTCAAAAAAGCTTTTCCTCAAACCTCCTGCTCCTTTCCATAAAACTGTGCCTGATAGTTATTGATTAAGTGGAAAAGCTTTTTCCTACCTACCCTATCTATACCTCTCATAACTTGGTACACTTCATTCACATACCCTCTCAGCCTTCTCTGCTCTTAAGAAAACAACCTTGACCTATCTATACTCTTCTCACAGCCCAGGCAATATTCTGGTGAAACTCTTCTTCACCCTCTCCAGTGCAGTCACATTGCTCCTACAGCGAGGTGACCAGAACTACACATAGTACTCCAGCTGTGGCCTAACTAACATTATATACAGCTCCATTATAATCTTCCTGCTCTTGCATTCAATGCCTTGACTAATTAAGGCAACTAACCCACATGTCTTAACCACCTTTTCTCCCTGTTCTGCTGCCTTTAAGGATCAATCGACATGCACACCAAGGTCCCTCTGATCCTCTGCACTTCCCAAGATCCTACCAATCTATCAATGTGTTCTTCCTTGTCTTGTTAGTCCTTCCAAAATGCGTCACCTTACTTTTTAGAATTAATTCCATTTGCCACATTTGTTCCATTTATTCAATGCATCCGATCAGCCTGTCTACATTGTCCTGTAGTCTGCTATTTACCACACCGTAAATTTTCATGTCATCTGCGAGCTTACAAATCATCCTCTTACATCTATGTACACAACAAAAAGTACAACACCATGCACTGAACATATGGTACATCAGTAGACACAGATCTCCAGTCACAAAGAGACATTTCAACCATCACCATCTGCTTCCTACCACTAAACCAGTTTTGGATCCAATTTATCAAATTGCCCTGGATCCTGTAGCTTCTTAGCCAGTCCTCCATGCAACACCTTGTCAAAAGACTTACTGAAATCCATGCAGACTGCATAATCCATCAACTGCACTAATCCTCATCTGCACACCTCAACATCACAGGGGAGAAAAAAACAACAGTGTTGCACCCAAGGTTTGAACAGCAGGATGAGAATCTTGCCTCATTGATGTGCGGTTTGGTATTCTTCCACATGGCAGAGATAAACCAGATGGTGACAAATCCCAACACAAAATTAAGAGCAGGTACTTAGCAGCACCATGCAATGCTTGCTTCTCGGGGCCTCCATCTTGGCTAACAGTTCCTAACATCTCAAGGCACATTCCACGGTCAAGGACCACCTGCATTTTTTGTCTATGTGGTTGGCATTGGAGATGCATGAGCCTCACCACACATCATCGCACATCCCTGACTCACTTAGAATACACTTATTTAACTTCAATCCTGTACTTTGTACTATAATGACACCTTGCACCATTACATTGCTGCCAGCCGACTTTACATACAGGAACACAGACCCATCTCATAGACTGAAGTAGAGTGCTTCTGAGGGGTCTTAGCGTGTTCTTTTAGCACTCACTCACTTTGCACCGACTTTGATGATCCTGCTTTTTAGCAGACACAAGCCAGGCAGCTTGCCATAGTTGTCAGCAATGATCAGTCAAGAACGTGGACATATTGCTGAGTGAAGTTATGACAGACCTGGACAAAGTAAACAGGAAAGGCCAATTATCAGCCAGTACAGGGTTAAGGTGATGATTAGTAGATGGATTAGAGGGGACAAGGAGAGGGTGGTGTGCGTCTGGAATTCTGTCCAATTGGCAGAAACTCTCAACTTGCTTAAAAAAGGTCCCTGAATCTACACTCCAAGTACTGAAATCTGCAAGACCCACAAATCAGGTGTTAGGAGAGGAAATTAAGATGGGTGCCTAGATTTCTTTTTGGCTAATGCAAAAACTATAGGCTGAAGGTCTCTTCCCATGTCGCAACCTATGGTTCTAAAATAAGTACTATCCTAAAATTGGTCAGAAAAAATATCAAAATCAGTATCAAAAGAATTAACTGTGATCACTTATGAATTAAATAGCTTCTACTTTTGATGATAAAATGTGCAGTCCTCAAATGCACTACGGAAACCTGATGAAAGCTACTTTTCTCTACATTAGAACAGTGATTGCACTTCAGGGATATATAATTAACTGTAGGACATTGAATGTGTGAAAGATAGTTAATAAAGACAAAGTTTATTTTCTTTTTATGAGCAAAATTTACCTCATCATCATGGACCAGTTCCTTCTTTACCACTTTCATTGCATATATACAGTCATTTTTCTTCAAGCGCACAAGAAGAACTTTAGCATAGCTGCCACGTCCAATGACTCGTATAAGGTCAAAATCTTGCAAACCTAGCACCGAAGAAATCTTGATTCCATCGACACCATCAACCACTGGTTTGATATCCTGGAAACAAAATTTCTTTTAAAAAATGACACCATTCAAATATACTTATTAGTTCAAAGTCCCTTTACACTTAAAGCCAAATTATAAATTAAATAGGATAAAGCAATATAAAATACGTGGGAAATGGAAAGGTCCAATCAAAATATCACAACACAGGTTACTGCAACTCCTCCTTGTGTATGCTAGTTCAATGTCAAGTAATATTGAATTAATGATCCATTAATGACCCACATAGCAAGGAAGCTATTTAGCTCATCATTCTTTGGTCAGTAGTTTGAGAACTATCCAATTAGACCGACACTCCTCCTCTGAATCCAGCCATGCAAATTTGCCTTCTATTCTTTTATAATGACTAAATCCAAGTGCTGAAGACATTTATTTGCCTTAAACATACACCTGCAACTTGAAGCAATAATTAATCTTTTAACACCAAATCTAGGTCAACAATTATATTGCTTCAATAAACTAAATGATCTATTTTGTTACTTTGCTTATGTCTCCACTGCATGATGACAGCAGTCTTCTAACATCACTTCTGAACACATCAATTGATGCAAAATATCATGATCAATGACATTACCAAAACCGTATTCAGCTAGTCTCACTTATCATTTTGGTTCTTCACATAGTCTCTTGCAATCTTCAAAATCTCTCCACACTAGTCTTGCTTTGGAGGAAGTATGGTTAACGAAATTATTTCTCTTTGCATTCAGTTTGAGACTTGTATTTTAAGAATCTGCAATACACTGTAGCATATGTGTTATGTGGCTATTGGGCATGGTAGTTTAAGGTTATGTAACGAGACCAGGAATCCCAAAACCTGGACTATAAATTCAAAGAATTAATCAAATTTGATGATTTGAGGATTTTAATTTAGATTTTAAAGAAAATAAAAATCTGTTGATGTGACTGTGAAGCTTGCTAAAAGTCCAAACTGGTTCAATTACTCCCCTTTAGGGAAGGAAATCCAATCTCCTTACTCTCTTCATCTTATGTATATATCACCAATTCCATGCCACCAACATAGTTAACTTTTAATTTCCTGTGTAATTGCCTAGTAAGTCACGCAGTTGTATAAAACTACAGAAAATCTTGAGATTGTTGGGAGAATCCTCACTCTTAATTGTTGTCACATTGTGTGAAACCTACACTGTGATTGAGATCCTCTGTTTGAATATTAGGTGGCTGTTTGCTGACAGACAAAGCATGCACGTGCAAACTTCATTGTCTTCAACTTTCTTTGCTGTTTTTCTTCTCTCAAACTCATTCATGCTAGAAGTCAGCTGTGTGTCAGCTTGTGCGATACACACACATGCACGCGCGCACACAGTCTTTTCGATGGGACCTCAGATTTAATGTCTCATCGGCCTGCTCTGATGGTTATAGAATATATTATGGCATTGTTGTGGAAAAAAAAAATCAGCAGTCCCAATGTTCAGGCCAATCTTTGTCTCTCAATTAATATTAACAAAAAATCAATTTGTGATCAGATTGCTGGTTGTGGGCACTTATTATGCACAAAATTGGTTGCTGTATTTCTTGCGTTACAACACTGATTACATTTTAATCATACTTCATTGCCTGTGAATTTCAGACATCCAGCGGTGAGAGGAAAACAAAAAGGGCTTCGTAAATGCAAATATTTTAGCTTTGAATGTGTATTGATACTCTCCAAGAGATTAAATCCAATTGGTCATTCTCCTTGATGAAACTGTATGTATTAAACTATTCTACTAAAACAGTTTCATAGCTAAACTCAATCCTGTCCTTGTCAACCTCCGCGTGCATGCACTATCCAGCACTGATAGCATTGATCAGGAGCCAGAATTGCTGTTTTTCTTGCCAACCCTGTTCAGTGATAACAGTTGCAGAAATATTATAGTTGCCTTTACTGAGATCAGCTAACTGATTACTTCTCAGGGGTAGAACTTGATCTCCAGGTATTATACCAGGCTGGACATATCCATTAGAGATTCTTTAATTGTGAAATAAGATAATATAACCACTGATACAAAACTGATGATGCATCATTGCATTTGTGAAATCATAAAAAAGCTTCATGTTTATTGTAAAACCTACCTCCGAGTCATCTGTGACCCTGTCTAATTTAGTCCGACTATGTGGCAAGAATGGTACAACTGTAAAAGAAAGGAACAGGAACTCAGAGTTGACTCATTTTGCAGGATTTACAAAACATTTTGTCCCCTATTGAAGATTAGTATAAATAGTAGCAACAAAAATAAAATCAAAGTCTAGAAATCTGAAACAAAAACAGAAATTGTTGGAAATGCACAAGTCTCTGATGATGAAAGGTATGACCTTCCTTCCAATCATCTTTTTTGAACAGAAAGAGAAAACGTTAGAAATACTCAGCTGATTAGGCAGCATCTGTGGATAGAGTAACCAAGTTTATATTTCAGGACAAGTTCTGTTAATAAAAACTGAAGAAGATACAAACATACCAGTTTTTAAACAAGTACAGGGACATGAAATGAAAGCAGGATAGGGGACAACTAAAAAAATGAAGATGGAAGGCAGGAGTGATTAAATTCCAAAAAGGTAATCATGCAGATAAAAAAGGAAAGGTCATGGGACAGGCAAAAAGCATGTGATGCCTTTGGCAAAGCTATAAATTAAAACAGCAATCTATACTAACATCTGCCTAGAAAAACTGGGAAGCGTAGTATTGATTTAACATTGTTAAACTCAGTGTCAAGTCCAGAAGGTACTAATGCGACTAATTGAAAGATCAGGTGCTATTCTGTGAATATTCATTCAATGATTGACAGTAACTTACATTTATAGAATAATATTATTGCCTGGTATATGTCATTATGCACATATTTTGTTGACATTTGACTACATGCAACAAATGCACAGCAGAAATGAAACGCTCTGTTCAACACCTCTACCTTCCTGCTCGTACGATCATCATTCTTCCACACATCTGTCCACTGACAAGTTGGTTGAACCCACCTGTGCTGCACCTAATTTGATCTACCATATGCCTGCCTTTCATCTCTATGTCCCATATACAATAACCTTTTGGAATAAGATCGACCATCAGACATCCTGGAGATCAACCAATGGCAAACACGCAAAGTCACTGACAATCTCCTCACGGCAAACTCCATTTGTTGAATGGCAGCGTTAAACTTACCATGTCAAATGGTCTGCGCCAAACAATTTCAGGCCAAGCCAGGGCCTCTCTGTAGCCAGCTTCCACTTGTGGAGAGACAAACATATGGCCTAAAAGTGCCTCCCCCTCTACAGACAAAGTGGCAAACTAATTACCTTAATGTCAGCAAATTAGGAGATTGTAGGGATACGCATTAATTGAACAAATGAAATAAAAATTGTCCTGTAAATTGGGAGGATAAACCATTGCACGCAGAAACTGGCGGCATTGATGATGATTGCAAGGGATGAGTGCGGTGATAGTGACTGCCCTTGACATCAATGCCTCAATTGGTCACAGTTGTTGGTGGTCATACACCTCAACTCAAGAATATCTCTGCAGTTGTTCTGCAGGGCAGTGTCCTGTCCAGTTGCTTCATCAATGACTTTCGTCCATCATAAGGTCAGATTGGGGTATGTTCGCTGATGATTGTACAATGTTCAGCATCACGTGCAACTATTCAGACACTGAAGCAGTCCACATCCAAATGCAGCAAGATAATATCCAGGTTTGTGTTGACAAGTAACATTCATGACACACAACTGCCAAGCAATGGCCAATTCCAACAACAGTCAATCCAACCATTGCCCCTTGACATTCAATGGTATTATCATTACTGAATCCACTCCTATCAAAGTCCTGGAGGTTACCATAGTCCAGAAATTGGACAGGACCAGCCATATGAATACTGGTGGTTTGAAGGGCAGGTCAGAGTTTAGGAGGCCTACAACAGATAATTCACCTCTTGTCTTCCCAAAACTGTCCACCAAGGCATAAGAAAGAAGGTTGATGGAATACTCCCCATTTACTTGGATGAATGCAACTCCAACAACACTCGAGAAACTTGAAACCATCATCATCCGCAGGTTCCTCTCCAGCCACTTATCCCGACTTGGAAATATATCATCGTTCCTTCACTGTTACTGGGTTAAACTCCTGGAGCTCCATCCCTATCAGCATCATGGGTACCTATGCCAAGAGGGTGTAGCTGTTCAAGAAGGCAGCTCACCACCACTTTCTCAAGGACAACTCGGGAATGGACAGTTAATGCTGCCCCAGCCAGCAATGCCTACATCCATGAACGAATGAATAGGTAAATTGAAAAGAAGGAAAACTTTCTGGTAATTCTGGGAAAAAAAAATGTGAAGGGCTGTAGGCAAAAGTGCAGGAAATGGGATGAATATAGACAAATTCTCTGCAATCCACAGTAAAGGGGGCCCCTTGGTCGAGGAAAAAGGAAAACATTTCTGAAGAAATTATGTGGCAGTGTCACCTGCCACTGTCAGAACAGATGCCACAAATGCAGAAAAAGCTAGGAGAATAGAACACAGCCTTTTTTTGGATAATTAAACTCACTGCCCTCATTCTTAGCTCACATCTCCTAACAAACGGTTCTGATGATAGCAACAGTAGGAAAAAGACAGATATATATTGTGGAGTATATAATAAATATTTAACCTTTCACCATCTTGTTAAAACGACTAACAACAACAGTACAAAATCAACAAGAAAGACACATTTACTAGAATCACTAGCTGTTTCACTTCAATTGGTATGGCAAAGACACAACATTTAATATTGCTTGGAGGTCTTACGTTTTCAAAGATTGTGGCAAATGATTTATCTGAGGTTTTGTGGGAATACCTGTGAATGGTTTCTTGAAAAGGGGTTCACAGAAAGTTCAGTGCGGACAATGGAGCTTTTTAAAAAAAAAGCTCACAGTAAAACGGGGCTTTGATCAGATAGGCCAATGGGTCAAAGAGTGGCAGATGGAGTGAAATTTAGGTAACTGTGGCTAAATTGAGTCCCCCTGCTCTCTGAATCATTATACAAAAAAAAACCTCAAGATATTTTCATTACTAATTGGAACATGTTAAAATAGTCAGATTTGGTTTTCAATTCTTGAAAAGACAATTCTCTTTGAATGTGTATTTATCTAATGACTGAACAGATGATGCATTTCAGCTTGGAATGCACACTGCCAATTTTTATAGGTTGCTCATTAACTGGAAGCCTCAGGATGATCTAGGTAAGTTGTTATATCCATACAAATCTTGACATCCAGAAAATTATCCCTGCGGCCCTGTTATAGGAAGGATATTATTAAGCTGGAGAGAATTCAGAAAAGATTCACGAGGATGTTCTGGGAGTGCAGGGTTTGAGTTATAACGAGAGGCTGGACAGGCTGGGACTTTTCTCACCGGAGTGTAGGCGGTTGAGGGGTGCCTTATGGAGGTTTATAAAATCATGAGGGGCATAGATAAGGTGAATGGCAGGTGTCTTTTTCCTAGGATGGGGGATTTTAAGACTACAGGGCAGATTTTTAAGGTGAGAGGAGAAGTATTTTAAAAAGACGAGGGGCAACTTCTTTTTCTTTAAAAAGAGAGAGTAGTTCAGGTGTAGAATGAACTTCCAGAGGGAGTGGTGGATGCGATTACAATTATGTTTGAAAGATATTCAGAAAAGTACATGAATAAGAAACATTTGGAGGGATATGGGTCAAGTGCAGGCAGGTGGGGCTAGTTCAGTTTGGGATTACGGTCGGCATGGACTGGTTGGACATAAGGGTCTGTTTCCGTGCTGCATGACTATGACTCTATTTGTGCCATGAAGGTAGCAGGGATAGATTGGAGACTTAGTATATGAAGAAGAACATTTTACGGGAATAACTTTAAGCAGAAATATTTTTAACGTAGGGAATGAGCTTACAGATCTAGCCACAGCTTTAAAATATAAACTCCATCAGGAGTGCTCAGTTTGCAACCACAGTTGAACAAATCAAACATGAGCAACAGAAATGATTCAAATTAGTTTCAATGAAGTTGTCCTGTTGCCCACCAGAGGTCACCAGAGGAACATATCAAGGTGTAGAGCTGGATGAACACAGCAGGCCAAGCAGCATCATAGGAGCAGGAAGGCCTGCTGTGTTCATCCAGCTCTACACCTTGTTATCTCAGATTCTCCAGCATCTGCAGTTCCTACTATCTCCGAGAAACATATCAATTGCTTTTTGGTGCGTACTGAATGTGTCCGCATTCGAAAATTCAAGCTGCCAAATCTTAGTTTATTTTATAAAGGACTCGATACATCGAACGTCTTGTCATTATTGTCTACAACCCAAGAAGTTCCTTACACGATGGCATGGATTTTATTAACTATCCTAAATATTTCTATTAAAAATGTTTGAGAAGAAAGTGAATTTCACTTTATAAAAATCCTCTTGATTTGCATATTTTATATTTTTACATATTTTCAATCAATACTGGTCTCCAATCAGCCCATGGTGAGTGAAGTGAAACTCATATGTTTATTTTCAGCTCAGTAGTGTACCTGGTGATTGATTTATGCACACTGAACTCCCACAAACACACAATCTGTTTTTGTGATGTCAATTGCGGGACAACTATTAGCTATGACACCAGGGTTAACTCTCCTGCTCTTATTGGAAATGATGTCTGGGATCTTTACATCCATCTGAGAACAGATGAGTCTTTGGTTTGAAATCTTATCTGAAAGAAGGCACTTCTGTTGGTGGAGTACTCCCTCAATGCTGCATTGCATGTCAGCCTAGGATTTTGCATTCAATCCAAAATCATCAAACTCCGAAGCAACAGTTCTACCAAATGAATCTAGTTGACACAGAGTTGAGATTGTAAGAATTGATTTCAACATGGATCTTCACAGACAATGTCTACTAATCTATAGTCATGATGGCAGCATTTTCCAAACCCTTGAAATAAAGCAAATACTACAGATTTTACAGGTTATCACAAAGTTGAAATACAACAAGGAGTATCAGGACCTCAGACCAGTTCAATCTATACATCTGAAACCTTGTGTTGTGCATTAGCTTCACTTAACAAGGGGAGTAGGCTGGAAAGAATGGCCTGAGAAGAGGCAAGACTTAAAAGCTGAGATCAAAGTAAAGGGCTTGATTACAATTGAAATAATAGCAGGTAAAAGGCAAGGTAAAGTTGCCATAGTCTTACCAGACCATAGGGCTGTTCTCATAGTCAAACAACTAGTGGTGGTTTAACCATACCTCAGGCAAGGGGTGAGTTTGAGGAGAGTCCTTCATGTTAACCTCAGCCGTGTGTGAAGTCTGGTTGGTGATGCAGACACCAACAGCATGGATTCATTAACACAGCACACAGGTGATTGCACAGTAATGTGTGAACATGAATTTAGTGGTTTTATTGGATACCACAATCTAACATGCAAAATTTTAACTTGCAACAAATCTTATTTTTGTGTCTTTACCATACTGGCTTTTTTTTTAAAAAAAATCAGTCTTATAATGAATTAAAACAAAATATCAGAGCAATTCAGTACATTATTGTACCAAAAAATTACATTATTATTATAAGACACAAATAGCAGCAACAAAATCAGAGTGGAATCAATAAAATGTGAAACTGAGGTTGAATAAACCACCCTCATATACGAACAAGAAAAAAAACATGGTCCTTTGAACTATGGCAGGAAGAACTGTGCATCAGCATGCATTTTTACTTACTGTGCAATATTTTCTAAACAAGATCACAGACAAGTATAAAACTTTTCCTTTTTAAGTATCCACTCACAGGTACATGAAAACACTTTCATCTTTATTAACTGTTACTTCTACTCTCTCACTGATCAGCAAATAATTTTGAATATATTACAAGAAATACCACGTTGGGGGTTTTTAACGGATGTAAATTTGTCTTATAACAATAATGCAATTTTTTGGTACACTAACGTACTGTATTGATCTCATATTTTGTTTTAATTCATTATAAGACTGGTAAAATAATTGTGCCTTGTCTATCCAAACATACCATATATATTCCTGTAAAAATTGCTTTTTGAGACCAATATTTTAGACCAAGAGTTACGGGGCTAACTTTTACACTAGTATGATTTGACAGAACGACACAAGTGCTCAATATTGGACACATTTAATGGACAGGGTGACCTTTAGTGGCTGGGAAGCTGAGGAATTGTCACAGCAATTTAAATAGTAATGAGAAAAACAAAGCTGCAGTCTGTTAAATAAACTTTCCAAACGAGAGTCTTCGCACAATATTCCTAATCATATTCTACTGTAAATAAAACTCCCGTTGCATTCCTTCACATCTGAGCAGATCCTATGTATGCGCAGGGCTTGTTAAAGAAGCCATTCCCTACAGACAAGCCCTGCACGTACACAGGATCTGCTCAGATGGAGGAGGAACACGACGGACACCTAAAAGATTTTGAAGGACACCCTCATTAAAACAAGATATGTCGCTCAAATCATTGATCGCCAGTTCTGACGTGCCACAGCCAAAAACCAAAACAACCTCCTAAGACAGACACAGGACATGACCTATAGAGTACTATTCGTCATCCAGTACTTGCCCGGAGCGGAAAAACTACACGGTATTCTTGGCAGCCTTCAACATGTCATCATTGACAATGAGCATCTTGCCAAGGTCATCCCTACACCTCCACTTTTCCCCTTCAAACAACCGCCAAAGCCTAAACAAACCATCATTTGCAGCAAACTACCCAGCCTTCAGGAGAACATCAACCACAACCATCACACAACCCTGCCATGGCAACCTTTGCAAGGCATGTCAGATTATCGACAGAGATACTACCATCACACGTGAGAACACCATCCACCACGTACACAGCAGATACTCATGTGATTTGACCAATGTTGTCTAAATCATACGCTACAGGCAAGGATCCCCCAAGGCATGGTATATTGGCGAGCCCATGCAGATGCTATGACAACAGATGAATTGACACCACGCAACAATCACCAGACAGGAATATTCCCTCCCAGTCGGGAAACACTTCAGCTGTCAAGGACATTCAGCCTCCGATCTTCAGGTAAGCGTCCTCCAAGGTGGTCTTCAAGATACACAGCAACACAGAATCGCCGAGCAGAAATTGATAGCCAAGTTCTGTACCCATGAAGACGGCTTCAACCGTGATCTTGGGTTCCTGTCGCACTACATGTGACCCCATCACACTGTTCTATATCTGTAAAATCTTCCTTACTGTCCTGTTTTGACATCATCACCTTGATAAATTGTTATGATCTCTCTACCTGAATTAGTTTGTACAGTTTTGGATTACTTATTACTCTGGTTAGACCCTCGGCACACGACTCTTATACTTATCATGTTATTCCAATCATTTGGTTTGTTTCCAGCATCGCCTTATTTTTAATTCTTTGTAATTATCTCTCTGCCTCATTTAAATCGAATTATAGGTCAACCTTCAATTGCTATTCAGCTGTTGACATTTTACTCATACTGTCTGACAATCTTGATCACATACAGAAACCTATATTTGGCCTGCCGATACTCCAATTTTCATGATCTTTGATCTCTCTGCCTATAAATTCTGTGCCTGTGTGCTTCTCTTTCACTTCACCTGAAGGGGCCATGCTCTGAAAGCTTGTGATTTCAAATAAACCTGTTGGATTATAACCTGGTGTTACTGGACTTCTGACCAGGTTACAATGTGTAATTGATGATGGTAATACAACTCATTAACATTGTAATACAAAGTTGAGTAATTTTCCAGGAGTCAGAGCAATTATACACACAATATTTTCAAAGAAATATGGATCACCAACATATTTTCAATAAAATAAAACACTATGAATTCTGATCTCATCAAGATGAGGGATGCTATAGATGAGAAATGGAATACTTTCTATCTTGGGCACCAAATATTAATGGCAAGTACACATCCTGCTTTTACTTCATAAATCTGACTATAGCTTAGCCACTGCGAGATTAGTGAAACTTCTTTGTTGTTTTGGCAGAAAAATTGTATTTGTTTTAAATACCATTGATCATTCAGAAAGGTTTGAAACTTAAAAACTTACTTCCATCAGGTTCTTCTGAAGGGATGTCAACTTCATCAGTCTTGTCATCAAGTGATGGTTCGGGGGAAGGCATGACTGGATCCTGACCATTTAAACAGGAAGCAGAGGAAAATCATTTATTTAACAGAACAAACAATTAAGGCATGTCTAACATTCTAGTCAGGATTTCAGGTGGGTGAGCAGCAAAGGATCATTTAAATTACGGTCCTAATTCCCAGGTGTCAGGTGGGAGAAGAGGTGTCAGTTCACTACATCTATTTCATTAAATCTCACTTTAAATATCACCTGTACAAAATCAAAGCTGACAAGTAGGCAGCAACTTATGAAATGCCCAAAAGTGAAAATTTTACATGGATAAAACCTGCTTCTTCTGGTGAAGCAGGTCAGAAAAAGGGAACACAAGCTTAAAAATAGTCTTAGACAATTCAGAACTGATGTTGGATAGCATTTCTTCACACAATGGGTAGTGGAAATCTGCAATGTTCTACCTGAAAATGGTGTGAGGCCAAGAAAGGTGAACATTTCAAAACTAGGGCTGATGCGATTTCATGTCAGGCAACTTACGTCATATGAACATGTCAATTAGAAGCTGGGTAGGTCACTCAGCCCCTCAAGCCTGCTCCATTTAGTAAGACTGTGGCTGATCTGCTTCTACTACATTCCCATTCACCCTGATAATCTTTCTTCCCCTTTCTCATCAAGAAATAATCTACCTCTACCTTAAAAATATTCAAAGAATCTGTTTCCACCACCATTTGAGGAAGAGAATTCCAAAGACTACTGACCACCAGTGGGAAAAAAAATTCTTATTCCTTTTTTTAAATGGGTGACCTTATACTTAAACAGTGACTCTTAGTTCCAGATTCTCCCACAATTGTAAGCATCCTTTCCACGTGCACCCTGTCAAGATCTTATATTTCAATCAAGTCATCGAATCTATGCCGACCAGATTTCCTAAACTGATCTTGTCTCATTTGGCCACTTGTCACTTTTCTAAACACCAGCAGATACAAACCTAGGCTCTATTTTTTTCTCATTAGACAACATCGCCCGACATTCCCAATAGTAAACTCTCTCTGAACTATTTCCAACATATTTTGCATCCTTCCTCAAATATGGAGACCAATACTTTACATGCTATTCTAAATGGGAGTTGCACTGAATCAAGACTGATAAATGCAGTTAGTATGACAAGCAGCCCTGATTTTAATGAATGGTGACAAAAGATCAAGTGGATGAAAAACCTCCTCCAGCTCCGAAAAAAAATCTTAAATATTAGGAGTGGCTAGACTAGACAAAATGTGGATACAGAACTCACCTCAAATAGCAACAAGAACCTTTGATATACTAAAACATTTCAAGGTGCTTTACAGTAGCATCTTCCAAGAAGACTTCACACCAAGCCACATAGGGAGATATTAGAAGAGATGGACAAAATCTTAGTCATAGCTAGGTTTTAAGAAATGTCTCAAAAGGTGTAAAGAGAGCTTGCAAATCAGAGTGAATGAGAGAAGAAATTTCGGAGCTTAGGGCTTCAATAGCTGAAGACACTGTTACTAACAGTGGAGCAACTAAAATGGGTAGGAAGTAGAGAACTGCAGATATCTTAAAAGGGTTGCTGCTGGAGGAGGTTTCACATAGAGAAAAGGGAGGCTATGGGAGAATTTAAATTTTAAAATTTCTACCCTTCTATGGCCTCAAACACGAGCTAACAAATGTCATTATAATTAGAAAGATATTATTCTATTTATATGGGAAATCAGTGACTAAAGGGTTCATTAATTCAAAATTTTCACTGTGATGAAGAAGTGGCTTAGGAAAAGTTATATTATGTAGCATGCTTTGAATACATTGCTTCAACAGTACTTGTGGAAGAGTCTTGAATGCAGTAATGAGGGAGGATGTCCTGGAAGGACTTCAAATGAGGCCATCTGGGTGGAGCTAAGAGATAAAATTAGGGGTGATTAGTTATTTGGGACAGATAGCTTAGCATAATTGCATTAGGCAGGGCGGAATTTTTAAAGTGCATCCAGAGGAGCTTTTTTGTCAGTACATAGATAGCCCTACTCAAAATTAGGTTTAACATACCCTATCTTAAGTAATGAAGCTGATCAAGCAGTTGAACTTTCATGAGTAGGCATTTTGGTGAGTGACCATAACTCTTAACTTTCAAAAGGACGATGGAAGACGATTAAGATAATGCAGAAGTTAAGTGTTTAAATTGGGGTAAAGTCAATTTCAATATGATTAGACAGGCAAATATGGACTGGGAATAGCTACTCCCAGTTTGAGTCTACATTTGGTAAGTGGGACTCTTTCAAAAGTAATATAGTGTGTTTCAGGACCAGTGTATTCCTTTAAGAGTGAAGGGCAAAGGCAGCAAGTCCAGGGAAACCTGGTTGTCAAGGGATATTAAGAGTTTGATAAAGAAAAAAAGAGTAAGCAAGTTACGGTGCATTAAAAACAGGGGTTGTCCTTCAAAACTGTAGAGTGTGTCGGAGGTTGCTTAAAAAAGAAATTAAGAGGGCAACGAGGGGCCACAAAATCTCTTTGGCAGATAGGATTAAGGAAAACCCCAAGACATTTTATAAGTAAATCAAGAGTAAGTGGATTACCAGGAAAAGAGTGGAGCCTATTAGAGACCAAGGGGCAATTCTGTGCATGGAGCCAGAGGATTGTGGATTAGGTCTTAAAAGAACATTCTGTAGGAATGAAAGGAGAAAGACATTGTAGCCTGCGATTTTAGTTGGGAAGGCAAGGTAATAGAAAACAATTAAAGGTGGAGGGATTAGATGTTTAGCGGGCATGAGGGTGCATAAATCAAGACGGCCTGATGAGTTGTATCCCAGGCTGCTTTAGGCAGCAAGGGAGGACATTGCTGAGGCCCTAGCAGAGATATTTAATACTTCACTGGACTGGCCACAGATGACTGGAGGTTAACTAATATGGTTCCTTTGTTCAAGTACAACAGCAGGGATTGGTCAGATAATTACAGACCAGTCTGATGTCAGTCATAGGGAAATCATTGGAAAAGATTCTGAGGGATAGAATTAACTAACACTCGGAAAGGCAGGGATTAATCAGGAATAGTCGGTACAGATTTGTTAGCGAGAGATCCTGTCTGAATAATTTAATTGAGTGTTTTTTGAAAAGGTGGCTAAAATGATTGATGAGAGTAGTGCAGTTGATATGGTTTATATTGATTTCTGTAAATACTTTGACAAGGTCCCACATGGAAAGCTGGTCCAAAAGGTAAGAGGCCATGGGATCCAAGGCAAGTTAGCAATCTGGATCTAAAACTGGCTTGCAAATAGGAGGCACAGGGTAATGGTGGAGAGTTGTTTTTGTGACTGGAAGCCCGTGAACAATGGTGTATTATCACAGGATCAGTGCTGGGACCCTTGCTGTTTGTTACGAATATGAACAACTTGGATATGAATGTAAAAGCTATAATTACTAACTTTGCAGTTGACATGAAAATTGATGGTCACGGGGCTACAGTCTGACATTATTCAGCCGGTAAATAGGGTAGAACAATGGCAGATGGTATTTAATCCTGATTAGTGCCAGGTGATGCATTTTGGGAGGTCTAATAAGGAAAGGCTGTACACAATGAATGGCTGGTTTCTTGGGAGCAGTGAGAAAAAGTGACCTTGATGTACAAGCCCATAGATCCCCAAAGGTGTCAATACAGGTATATGTGGTGGGAAAGACCACATTAGGATGCTTGCTTTCATTAGCTGGGACACAGAATATAGCAGCAAGGAAGTCTTGTTACAATTTTATAAAATATTGGTTAGCCCACAGATGGAATACTGTGCGTAGTTCTGATTGCCACACAGTTGAAAGGATGTGATTGTACTGGAGAAGGTACAGAGGAGATTCACCATGGTGTTGCCGAGGATGAAAAGTATCAGAAAGACTGGATAGGTTGGGTTTGCTTCTCGGAGCGAGGGTGGTGGTATTTGATGGAGGTATACAAAATAATGAAAGGCATAGGCAGGGTAGATGGTGAGAATCTATTGCTCGTGGAAGAGTGTCTTAGACCAGATGGCACAAGTTTTAAGATGAGCAGTAACTAGTTTTGAGGAGATCTGAGAAAAATGTCTTTCACCCACAGGGCTGACTAAGAGGATGGTAGAGGCAGCTACTTTCTCAATATTTAAAACGCCAGGGCATACTTGGCTATGGACCAAGTGCAGGTAAACTGGATGAGTGTGATTTGGTGTTCATTGATCAGCATAGACTTAGTGGCTTGAAGGGCCTGTTTCAATGCCGTATGACTCTATGACATCGACTGTTGGAGTAAATTGGCTAAATGCTTGAAATAGCAGGAGCTACAGGAAGACAGCAATTTAATTTTGGATTACTCTTAGAAAGAGCAGCAGAAACAATGGGCCAAATGTCCTCCCTGTCTATAAACCTCTCTGCTTCCAACAGCCACAGTGGAACGTGCATGGATAATATTAACATAATCCGGCACAGAGGGAGAGGAAAGGGAAAGTAAAAAGATCTAACTAGCAGAAAATCTGAAATTCTTGCACAACTGAATAGAACAGTTTACTGTCGCCAATTCCTCAAACAGCCTTTCCTGGATCACCACAAATCAGAAACTCGGCTGGACTAGCCACATAAAACATCCACCTTTTAGTGCAGCTCTAAGGCTGTGTTCATTATAGGGAGTACTCAACTGGCTCCCCAAAGCTTTTCCATCATCGAGAAGGCACAAGTCAGGGATGTAATGGATTATTTTCCACCTTATTGTATAGGTGCAGCTGCAACATCAAGAATCTCAACAACATTCAAGGTGAAACAAACAAACAAACGTTCAAAAACAGAAATTGCTGGAAAAGCTCAGCAGGTCTAGCAGCATCTATGGAAAGTAATCAGAGTTAATGTTTCGGTTCAAATGACCCTGCCTTACCTCTGAGGAAGGGTCACTCCACCCAAAACATTATCTCTGATTTCTTTCCACAGATCCTGCCAGACCTGCTGAACTTTTCCAGCAATTCCTATTTTTGTCTTTGATTTACAGCATCTGTTCTTTTAGTTTTTAATCAAACAATCTGTTCAATTGGCAAACCATTTGTGAGCTTAATTAAGGATGGATAATAAACATTGGCTAAGAAGATCTATATCCTAAAATTAACATCTGTAGGGTTATATGCCTGTCTCAACTTAGAATGAAGACAGCTGAAGCTGTAGCCAGTAACTGTTTGCCCGAGGTAAAGGCAATGTTCTGCGGTTTTCTGGATAGGTCTGCGTTCATCTGCCTATCAACTCAACAGAAACAGTACAGCACAAAGGCATAAAAAAGATTAAGCAAAGTAGGAAGGGGTTATCAAAACAATAACTGAGAAAAATACGACTCTACAGAATTTAGGTGTCAGGTTTACACTATTAACTGAAGAAAATTTTACATTGTTCTGTACAAGGAGAAAAGCAAACAGCAATAAGATAATATCAATTTCTTGCTGTTGTGAATTATGTAGAAGTTCTATAATTTTAATATTTTTTCCATGATGCAGAATTAACAGTTATCAGTTCAGGGCACCGATAGCACAATGACTACTTTTAAAATTTCAATGAAACAAAACTGAAAAGGTCACAGTCACTCACTAAAGTAACTTTTAGTAACACATTTTCTTCTCGCATTTCTTTCTAGCGTAGTTGCTCCACACCCAAACACAGCGACTATCTAGTACAATGCGAGAGAAAGCTACAGCTGGCCAACTAACTCCCTGGGATACTTGTTCTGATGTAACTGATAATTGTTTTGGAAATTAAAAATGGATGCTGGTGATTTATATTATCCGTGCCTGTTATACAGGAACATCTGTATGGTCAGTCAGTTATTCTGTAATGCAACGTTGGCCTAGGTAGTCTTCCGATCCAGGCTGCATGGCACGTTTGAATTAAACAAGGAGCTCTGGTCTATAGAAGATGTAGTTATTTCAAACATCTAGGAAGCAAAAGGCAACGTCGACACAAATTAGTGCCAGCTGTCAGTAAACCTGAAACATCTTATAACAATTTAATGTTGATTTGGAACTTTGACCCACATTACTGCCAGAAGAAAAAAAAAAGAAAGAGCGAATTGTGCGAAAATTAAAAATGGAATGTTGACCGGCACATCAGTGAACGCACAGCTACAGCCGAAAATGAATTGGGACACTGATGTCATAGAGGTATTTGAGAAGTTTAAACAAACATGCACACTGACAGTAATTTCCTAAAAGGCACCAGAAATGAAGAGAGGGTAACACAGGTAGAAGATAAAGTATTGAATTTATTTAACTGTTGGGTGCTTAGTGAAGATGACAGAAGAAAGCAATACAAGAGCTTTGAAAGATTCAGTTCCTATCTTAAGCCAAAACAACTCATTAGATTGATTGGCATGAATTTCAAGGTCTACAACATGAGTTAGCCGAATCTTTTGACAACTTTGTAAACAAGACAAAACACAGTCAGAAAATACAAGTTTAAGGATACAAATTAAAGGCTGGAAGTATCAACTAACTTGGTTTTTTTCACACCCTGATGTACAGAAAGCACCAATAGCAAAGGACAAATTCATAACATCACAGGCTATACAAATTACCAGGGCACACAAAGTCACAAGCAGACAGACGAAGGTGCCGACTATTCAAATAGCTATCCTTCAGCCAAGCCAAGAGAAAGGAAGCAGAATTGATCCAAAGAAACAACAACAAAGCAATGTACATCAAAAAAATGCAAAAGATGTGCAGGATCTGTGATCTTGAAGGTGGATGCATTCCAGCAGAAAGGAGATGAGACACACAGGGGCTGCAACAGAGCATCAGCACAGCACATGATGTCCAGACATCATGGTGTAAATGGAAAAAAAAAAGAACAAGACAACCATCTACAAGAATCATAGCGTGAACCAGGGTGACAAATGCATTATGAAAATGGCCAAATGTCAGTTTTTTGGAATGGTGTACACACTAGGTAGCATCATGGTCAATTCATAAAATAATTTATGGGAATTTCTGGGACAGAAACTCCAAGAGATAACAGCAAGTTGAGAAGTTTCCTTGGCTTGATCAAATACATGGGTCCCCTTACACCACATACGTCTGAACACAACAAACCTGTGGGAGCTGATGAGACATGATGTTCAGCACTGGTGGTCAGAGCCACATAACAGAAGTTTCATGAAACTCAAAGAATAATCCAAGGGTCAAGTCTGTCATATATGACAGAAAGAAACCTTTCACCCCGCCAAGTAGTTGCTTCTCCTAAAAGGGAGGCAGGACTGATGCAAGAAGGAAAGTCCATAGCATTTACATCCAATACACTACCTCAGCTGAGATGAAGTATGCTAACATAGAAAGAGCATTTTTAGCAATTGTTATGGACCAGACCAGCACCCTCCAACTCCCTTACCCTCAAAATATATAAAGGAGATAACTTAGACCCTAACCTTTATACAGGCAGTTCTCTCATAACGTGATAGTTGCATTCTTGTGTGACTTTGTGCTATAGAAAATCACTATACTTGTACAGCAGAAAGTTTGTGTTATCCAAACGGCGTCCACTATTCATCAAACGTGTTACAGCTAACTCGCATCAACAAAACATGCGTTATAGCAGAAGTATCTGTATTTATTTAAAGGCAAATGTAAGGTGCTGTGTTTTCGAAGTGATTTGATTAGTCCACCACCAGGCTTTAATCGAACATACTTTATTCTTACAACACAGTTAAAATACAAAATAAATATCAGCATAACTTTAACTTGATTGAAACGCTTAACAAGATAATGTATTATTTAACCACTAATCATCAACTATTCCAATACAGGCCGCATTTCATAAACATACTCTTGGCAAGGCAATTTAACAAAACAGTTAAGGTTCTTATGTGCTGCCTCTCTCCAGTCCAACAGAAAGAAATACTGAAAGTAACAGTCTGCCTCTCGTCTAAGACTCTAGTAGCAGAGAACTCAAGCTGTTAGCTCAGCAGTAGTAGAGACCTTCTCACTAACAAAATAAAACTAAAAACCTTCCTGGGTCTGTAAGAGCCCTGACCCGCCCACTCAATCTCCTTTTGTCTAATTTTAAAAAAAGCCTAGGGATACTCTCAAGCTATTTAACAACTGCCTGTCTGAAGCAGACACTCTGGTACCACTGTGGCAACACCTCTCTGCAAGAAAAAAAAGCACAGAACATCTATCTCTCAGGCACAGTACCGTCACTTAACCATGTATGGATGACAGAAGTTCCATACATATTTCCATGGGAGAACATTAATAGTGGGGAGTTATCATCCCCCACTGAAGCATATCTAGAAAAAGAACCTATACAAAGTGCCAGCAAAACTATGGAAGCTTTTCTTCAGAATTATGACTTCACTCTGAAATAGAAGCGGGAGAGAATATAGTGCTAGAAAAGACTATCTTTGTCGTTACTGCAGAAAAATAAAACGAAATAGAAAATTCAACACCTAGTGAATATAACACCAACAAGACAAAATCAAAATTAGACATAATACCAGCAAAGACAAGGAATTACAGATTCTCTCAGCAAGTGATCTACTGATGGCTGATAAGATACACCAAGAACGGACAGGAAGTTGGCAGTAGTTATCTATGTGAGATGACATCTCACCAGAAATTGGTATTCTGTTAGCTTGATCTACAATTATACAGACTGAAGAACAATCACACCAAAAACAATGCAGGAAGAACTCTTCCAGAAAATACATGAAGACCACAAGGAATGGAGAAGTGTACTGGACAGGCAAATGACTCAGAAAACATGTTGTCTATATTCAATATATGCCAGAATTAGAGAAACATACAGCAGAAGGAAGAGATGATAGCAACTGAAGGACCACCAGACCGTGGGAGTTGATTTATTCCCAAAGCAAGAATGGTAACTCTTATTTGTGGGCCACGATTCAAGATTCACTTTTATCCATAAGGTTAAAGACATGACAGAATGACAAATCATCTCAGCAGTACAAGTTGTATTTGCTGAGCAAGGAATTGTTAAAAATATTTGCGTGTGACAACAGCACCCAGTTCACATCTTTGGAATTTAAGAAATGCATTATGGCCTCCACCTCATCACCCTCCAGAATACAGGCTTTACAGAAAGTCTTATGCAGATGATTTAAAGAACTCTTGCAAAATGTTGAGACACAAAGGGAGATTGAAAACTTGCCTTATCGTTACTGTGAGCCCACCTTCCAAGGCTGAGCTGGAACCACCTGCAGAGCTGCTGAATGGAAGAAAATAAAAGACTACACTTCTAAGCAAAAAGCATCCTCCAATAGATGAAGAGGAAGTGAGACAGCAAATCACTGAAGCACAGGAAAGAGGAAGGCAGCATTTTCATAAATCCCCACCTGGATTGTTCAAAGATCAAACTATACATGTACATGAACTAAATCATGAAAATATGGAGTCCAGCAAAAGTTATTGCTGAAGCTGATACCTCAAGATCATGTATTTCCGAGACTGAAACTAGGAAGCAAATGAGCAGAAAGAGTTCATATTCGACGTAAACTTGAGTTCAAAACCAGAAAAAGTTTAATCAACACTGTGAACATCATTAACCAAGGAGACAATATTAGCAACAGAAAACATAATTCCAGCAAAGCCAGAAGAAACATGCACAGCATAGTTGTAGTGATTGGAACAAGGTCAGCCAGGTGGAATTCCGAATACAAGTTTGATTGGGGCTGTTAACCTGGTCCAATCAGGGAGTCCTGGCTGGCGCATATAAACAAGAGTGTGTCAGGGATCCTGTTCACTCGAGGAGCTGACTGTGAGGTAGCTGGGTCAGTGTCTTGTACTATGTGTGTGTAAATAAAGGGTGGTTTGGTGACGAGATACTGGCTTCTGTGGAGCTAATTTAGTGACAATGAGAGGAAAACACGCCCATGAAGAGATTCGCTTGCAATAGTCATCACTGAGTTGGGGTAAGCATTTCTGGCATCATGTTGCCATAGGGAAGCTGGACTCATTCGAGCCAAAGGCTGGACTTTGGGAAGACTTACTCCTGCTGAAGACTGGGCTTAGTAAGTGGAAAGGATGCATTACTTCTTCTGGACAAATGATATTGGGACAGATGAAAAGCCACGAGGAATTCTCCTGATAGCTTGTGGACCCACAGCTTTGTTGGTTATCAGCAGCCTAACTTTCCTGGAGGCAGCAGATACTAATAACTTTCAAGAGTTGACAAATTTCATTCAGGAATATTACAATCCCAAGCCGCCTTTAATTCTGAGATGCTATCAGTTTCAGTTGGCAGGTCGAGAAGTAGGGGAATCCGTGTCAGGATTCTGACAAGGTTAAGGTGACTGGCACAGGCTTAACCTGAAGTGAGACGCTCAGAGATCGAATGGACTTCAAACAGACATTACAACTGGCATTGTCATTAAAAAATGTGGCAAGTGGATCACGAGTTACCGGGTATCGTGACGGAAGTGGACATCCTCACCAGGCCACCTGAGTTTGGGGAAAACCACCTGAATGAAAGTCAATGCACAGATTCACACAGGACATTTCCTGAACACAGGGACTCTCGGTCAGCCCACAGCAAAACCCCAAAACAAAGCCAAGTCTCAGCCAAATGGTTAAAAGTTTCTCCAGGATCCGGGCTGGTAGTCTATTATTGTTGCTGTCAGAATGCAAACTCAACATAGCAAAAAGAGCCCTACTAGACTTAAACTGAATAACAGAACACATAAGCCAGCATCCAGCAGAGTGTACACCCTGGGAAGTCCACCTACAGCTGGTTTGGAACAGTTAAATTGCTTAGCAACATACAGATCAGAACTAATCAAAATAAACATCTGGCTAAATAGTCACCCAGTTCTAACGGATGTTGATACCGGCCCAGCTGTATCAGTGATTGCAGAAACAGTCTTTCCCAAAATTTGCTCTCGAGTCCAACCCTGAAATTTGCCTAAGACCTCAGTCAGGCTGAGTACCTATACTGGGGAACCCCTACAGATTAAGGGTACAACTTCGGTTCCTATCTCTTATGAAAAGCAACTGATTCAGCTGCCGAGTGTAGTAACAGGCTCAAACCCAAGCTTGATGGGGCAAATTTAGTTGAGAAAAATTTGACTTGATTAACTTTACATTTTTTGATGAGAAACCAGTTGCCTGAGTGAAGTCCTAATTAAACAACCAGAAGTTTTTCAGGAAGTTCTAAGGGCTACGAAAGAGGCCAAGGCTACCTTATGTGTTGACCAAGAAGCAATTCCATTATTCTGCAAGGCTTGACTGGAGTAGGAATAATACCCAATTCTTCGTATAGAGGACTTACACACAAATCTGTTTTTTGTGGGGGGTGGGACTGTCCTTCATGAAGCTGGTCATGCGCCATGCATACCTGCAATTTCAATTAGATGAGGACTCCCAGAAGTATGTGACAATTATTACTCATAAGGGTTTGTCCCAATATAAGAGACTGCCTTTTGGGATATCATCAGCCTGTGCCTTTTCCAGCGGATGATGGAGAACATTTTCCTAAGGTCTACACCAGGTTGCCATTTATCTGGATGATGTGCTAATAACTGGAAAGACGAATAAAGAGCATTGAGACAACTTGGACATAGTGCTTAAACGTTTTGCCAAGGCAGGTATACACCTTAGGAAAGAAGAATCTGTTTCAGGCCCCCCAAGTGACTTACTTGGACAATAGTCGACAAGATCGGGTTACACCCTTTGGAAGATAATGAGGGCAGTCAATGCTGCCTGGGCGTTCTACGTCTGGAGGTGGTCTTGGGTCTTTGCTTAGCTTAGTAATTTATTACATAAAATTCATATGTAACCTGGCCTCCATTCTGGCACCCTTACATCTGTTATTGAAAAATGGTTAGCCTTGGAAATGGTCACATAGCCAATATCTAGCCTTTAGGGAAGTGAAGCAGCAGCTATTGTTGACACACTATGATCCCAAGCGAGAAGTGGTGCTGACATGCGATGACTCCTTGTACGGTCTCAGCATAGTAGTGGCTCACAGATAGCCCAATAAAGAGGAATGCCCAATAGTTATGCTTTCTGGACTTCGGTCAAGGCTGAATGAAAATACGCCCACATGGAGAAGGAAGGTTTGGCAGTTATCTTTAGTGTGAAAAAGTTCCACCAATATCTTTTACATAACATTGTAATAGTAATGGACTGCAAACACCTGCTAGGGCTACTTAAAGAGGGCAGGGCCATACCGCCCATAACTTCAGGTCGAATTCAATGGCAGGCTCTTATTCAGAGTGCGTACAATTACAAGTTGGAACACCGTCTGGAGTACCAAGTGGCTAATGTGGTTGCCTTGAACCACTTCCCACTGGTGGATACCCCACCGGTGGTGCTGCCACTAGAAGAGTCCATTCTGGTTTTAAACTTTCCAGTCACCCGTATGGTCGCCACTGACAATCTCTGACTGTGGACACAAAAAGATCCCGTCTTGGCAAAATTAAAACAGTTGGCGGTGATGGGGGAAAGCAAAAGAACCACCTTAACCAGAATGGAAACCTTTCTGGACCTAGCAAGGCCACATCGCTGTACAGGATGGCATGTAGGGGGAGCAAGAGTGATTGTCCTGAGCAAAGGCCAGATGCTGGCTGAACTCCACCAGGGTAATCCAGGTGTTTCCAAAACAAAGATGCTGGTGAGAAGTTAAAGTCTGGTGGCCAGGACTGAATGCCAACATAGCTGTGCACTACCCCACTAACAGAGAGTGCAACAAGGATCAAGTCTCTTCTGAGCGAAAAAGGCAATTTACAGCAGGAGATGACATTTTGTGTCAAAACCACAAGAATGGCCCTCCATGGGTAAGAGGCATCGTTGAGGTGGGGTCAGGTCCCATGATGTATAAAGCATTTTTTGGAGGAGGCAGTCCTGAACAAGCACATGGACCACATGAAAGCTGCAATCTTGCAAACAGGACAGGAGCAAAACGCAAGGCTGTCAGAATCCATGAGTTGTCCCCCTCCGTCTAGCATCAAAGAAACTTCTGAGGATGGGATGGACACAGCAGACGTCACAGCCTCGACACCTTTACTGCCTGAAAATGAAGAATTTCTTCTGAGACTCCTGGGTTGCAGAGACAGGCCAAGGTCTGATTAAACGCCACCAGTATCCAAGGCAGAGTTGGAGGATCTAGGCTGGGTGCGAAAATGCCCCAGAAGATGCTACTGGAAAACAAAAACAATGGGCCTACAATGGCAGGCTCTTATTCAGAGTGCGTACAATTACAAGTTGGAACACCGTCTGGAGTACCAAGTGGCTAATGTGGTTGCCTTGAACCACTGCCCACTGGTGGATACCCCACCGGTGGTGCTGCCACTAGAAGAGTCCATTCTGGTTTTAAACTTTCCAGTCACCCGTATGGTCGCCATACGGAGAGGGGAGAGGATGTAGTGATTGTAACAAGGTCAGCCAGGTGGATCTCATACAATGGAGTTCCCTGATTGAGGCTGTTAATCTGGTCCAATCAGGGAGTCCTGGCTGACAGATATAAACAGTAGCATCAGGGGTTCTGTTCACTACAGGAGCCAACTGTAAGCTAGTTGGGTCAGGGCCTCGTACTATGCACATATAAATAAAAGGTGACTTGGTGACGGGATACCAGCCTTTGTAGAGTTATTTCCGTAAAGGCTGTGCAGTATGCTTTTTCACCACTAAAAACAACAAAGGCCAAATCTAGGTGACATTATTATTATTTGGTAGTAAGATTTTTTAGGGAACAGACACTATAGAAGTTTATAAAGAGGGACTCTGTTGTCAAGAGGCAGCATTCTCAAGTAACACTCAACTTGCCAAGCCTCAAATGGGATTATTTCAACCATCTAGGTATACAACATTTATTGACATTACTGTTACACAAGTAGTTTTGCTGAACAGTTTCAGTTTTTAATCTCAAATATTACTTTCTACATTTGGGGCGAAAAAAAACAAGCAACAGATGAGCGTAAAGTAACTACTCAAAAAGGGGATAAATCTTTCATTCTAGAGTCCACCGCATTATTCGCAAATTTAAATGGTGACAGCACTACATACTTCTGAGATTTTTTCTGCAGGAGCAATTTCCCCAATTTTATATTTTTCCAAATATATTTATCCACTTATTTAGGCAGATGAAATTAGTTAGCATAACGTACATTCTACAATTATGAAATTATGATTTTAACTTATTGGTGCAAAATAAAGTTATATATCGACGATGCATATATACGTCCACTGTATATGTCTTTCAACTGTTATAAGCCTATTTCCCCCTCCCTCAAAAAATAAATTCCTCATTTCCATTATGAATGAGAAAATACTTATTTTGAAAATATATCCCCTAGACATGATGGGAAACACCCTTTCAGCATCATGTCAAACTTCTCAAAAGTGTTGTTTTATAATAACATCACTTCCCAATCGCTAAACACCAATGCAGCATAACCCCAACCAGTTCAGTTTGAAATAGAAAGAAAGTAAAAGTGTCAAAAAAGTAGGAATCAATAGTCTTTTGAGTTGTAGAAAACCAACCAAATTTTTAATCAGTGGAGATATGCTGAACAATATAATTTCAGACATAGTATTTTTGGCTCAGTTAAGTTATTATGCTTGTTTTAGATTGATAACTTACTAAAGTTGCTAAATATACTTTTTCTTTTCAGATATATCATTACATTTTACCAATGAACACCAAGAAATATTAGTGTAACAATAATATAGCAGGTGTTATGTCGGAAATTATTTATGCAGTTAGGTATAGTTCTAACAATTATATTAAAACATTCTGACATAGTTAAACTGGAGCCAGACATCATACAAGAATTGAAACACAATCCTAAACCATCCTCATTGAAAACAATATACATCAATAGACAGTGACCAGGAGTGGAAAAAGGTTGTTATGCTCCTGAGCCCAAGAACATGAAGGCCAACTGTAGCAGTACAATTGTTGCTCTGATTGGAACAGACCAAGTCAGAACTTGGGATCTTTCTATACTTTATAGCTCAGTGAAAGCGCAGAGAGCATTTATTCCCAAGTTATCACTGCCAGAACACAAACAGGTTCCAACTGACTTGCACAGCCTTCTTTTGGTCTTTGAATTGATGTGTTTTGAATTCAAGTTTCATAGAAGCAACTATATTGGTTTAACAGCTCAAAGGCAGGAATAGAGAAAGTTTATAACTCCAAGAGAATATATTGTTTCATCAGTCATGGAATAGTGCAACACATACAAGTGATATGAGAGTGATATTCAGTCTGCAGCTTAGGGACAGCCCTTTTCTTTGACCATAAGTAGTGTAGATGCAAAAGGTAGCAAGATGATGGAGAACAAGAGTAGGCACAAACAATATCAATATCTTTAGTATAGAGATATGTGCTACTTACCATATGCCTTTGGCAGGTCACAGGAACAAGTTTGTGACAGCGCTTATGGACCAACAATTTGCAGTTGATACACTTGTAGCCCTGCCTGCCTAGACCCCATATCCTTTCACTGCAGTGTCCACAGTAAGCCTTCTGTGGAAAAGAAAAACACAATTAGCACACATTTTTAATATTCATTTTTTCAAACTGTATCCACTTATGACAAGCATGCCTGTTCTTCAAAAGTGAGCACCAGTGCAAGAAATTGTTGAGTCAAGTTAAATCACACAGCAGAGTTGAATGGGAAACTGATCGAAGATAAGGTGGTGCTAGGTGCTGGGACAATATAGAATGAGCGGGATTGTTTTTAAGAATAATGTATGTCCCATTTATAACACAGCAAGATGGTTGGGTAATGGTAAAGTAATGCAGAAGCCCAGTCTAAAGACATGGGTTCGAATCCTTCTATATAAACTGGTGGAATTTAAATTCAATTAATGAATAAATTAATGAAATTGAATCACTTAATCAAGCAAAAAATAAATTTTGAATTGAAAACTAGTTTAATGTCACAAAAATTCGTCTGATTCCCTAAAAGGCTTTTAGGGAAGGAAATCTGCTGTCCTTCCCTAATCTGGCCTACATATGTCCCTGGACCCACAGAAAAGTGATTCGATTCTGAATTGCACTGGCAGTCCACTCAGTTGTACCAAATAGTTACTTAAAAGTCAAACAGGAACAAAACTGGATGGGCCACTTGCTATCAAATTAGACACCAGAAGTGACAACAGTGGATGCCATCCTGGCAACTCTGCAAAATCCTCCTTTCTAACATTTGAGGCCCTTGTTCCAAAACTGGGAGACCTGTCCCACAACCTGACATAAGGTCTGATTCTGAGGAGTTTAACTTTGTCCCAGACATCGACATCATCATCTCTGGCAAAGTCCTGTCAACTGGCAGGCCATGTGGCACGCTGGCATACAGTTAGGAGGGAACTGCCCTTTAACACTTTAATATTGACCCAAGACATACAAACATGTGAAGAAGGGACAGGAGTCAACCAACTGGCCCTTTGAGCCTGCTCCACCAGTTAATAAAATTATGACTGTTCTGATTTCAATCTCAACTCTACATTCCTGCAAATCCCCAATAATCTTTCATTCTTTTGGTTAGCAAGAATCTACCTCTGCCTTAAAATATTTAAAGATTCTGTAACCACTGCCTTTTGGAGAACAGAATTCCAAAGATTCTCAACCCTTTTTTTTTTAGAAAAGGCTTCATCATCTCTGTTTTAAATGTGCGCCCCCTTGTTTTAAACTATAACCGGGTTCTAGACTCTCCCACAAAAGGATACTTGTTTTCAACATCTACCCAGTCAAGTCCCCTCAGGATCCTGTATGTTTCAATCAAATCACCTCTAAGCTTTTCCTTATATAGGTATTTCACTCATTTCAGCTATTAGTCAAGTAAACTTTCTCTGACACATTATCATCCTTCCTTAAGTCCAATGATCGGTACGGCCTACAATACTCAAGATGCAGTCTCACCATTGTCCTGTATAATCAAATCATAATCTCCCAACGCTTGCATTCAATTCCCCTCGTAATGAACTGTAACATTACATTAGATTTCCTCATTATTTGCAGTACCAGCATAACAACCTTCTGTGCTTCAGGCATTACAACAACCAGACATCTCTGCATCTCGGAGCTCTGCAATATCTCACAATTTATACATTTTTTTTAATTCATTGTGCCAAAATGGGACAACTTTACATTTTTGGGCATTGGACCATGTGAGATGTCATGGCAACAAGTTAAACATGGACAAAAAAGCCACCTACTTATTACTACCTATTGCCTTTCTTCAGATGAATAATTCAGTACTGAGGAATAAGTACTCAAGTTGAAAACCAATTTTAAGAAGCATTGAAAATGGCAAGGGCAAATAATGTGCTTTGGATTGGGGATTTCAACATCCATCACTATGAGTGGCTCAGCAGCACCACATTTGATGGGCTGGCCAAGTTCTGAAAGA
Organism: Rhincodon typus; assembly: GCF_021869965.1. Lineage (NCBI taxonomy): Eukaryota > Metazoa > Chordata > Chondrichthyes > Orectolobiformes > Rhincodontidae > Rhincodon > Rhincodon typus. Next base: position 13,245,675 of record NC_063362.1, on the reverse strand, counting down.
TACTTCTGTTAGACTGGTCCCGAGGAATGTATTGAGGAAATCAACTTGCTAGACTTTAGCCTAACTAATCTAGTGGTTACAGATACATCTGGCTATTATAGTACAGTTAGGAGTCACCACTGCACAGTCCTCACAAAAATAAAGCCCTTGACAGTGAATATACTGTCCATCATTTGTATGGCGTTGACACTATATTAAGTGGGATTGATTCAGAACTGATTGACTAGACAGCCATGTGGGCCATCAGGAGCAACAGAACTGCACTTAGCCATAATCAATGATGGGTGGGTGTAGCAAACTAGTGCAAAAGATTGGGCTGAAGCACTTGCAACCATCTTTAGCCAGAAATTCCAAGTGGACAATCCGTCTTGGCCTCCTTCCAAGGTTGTCTGCATTACAGATGTCAATTTTCAAGCAATTTGACTAATGAATTTGACACCAAGAAACAGCTAAGGCACCAAATTCTGCAAAAGATATGGATTTCTACAAAATCTCAGCACAATACTGAAGACGTGCATTCCACAATGAGACACATTCAGAGCTACGTTGTTCCAGTACAGATACAATAATATGAAAATAATATGGAAAATTGCCCAGGTATGTCCCATCCTGAAAAAGCAGGACAAAACAATCCAGCCAAATAATCGACTGATCAGTCTCTTCTGGATTATCAAAGCAGTGGAAAATGTTGTCAAAAGTGCTCTTGCTTACACCACAACAACCTGCTTACAGCTGCTCAGTTTGGACTCTGTCAGGGCCACTCAAATCCTGACCTTATTACAGCCTTAGTCGAAACATGGACAAAAGAACTGAACTCATAAAAGAGTTAAAAATGATGACACTTGAGGTTGGTCTTGAACTCAGGTCTCCTGGCTCAGAACTAAGGAGACGATCACTATGGCCCAAGAGCTCTTAGAACCCACTGGCTTGAGTCCTAGACCAACTCATCTTCAGCTTCAGCTGCTCCACCAATGACTTTCCCTCCATCATTAAGCCAGATGTGCAGATGTTTCCACGGCGTGCATTACCATTCACAACTCCTCAATGACACAAACTGCTTCAGTATCTATGTTAAAGACCTCAACAACAACATTCAGGCTTGAGTTGATAAATGGCAAATGCAATGATCTTCTCTAACTTGAGAGAATCTACCCATCACACCATGACATTCAATAGCATTACCATTGTTAAACATCCCATTATCAATATTTTGGGAGATTTCCTTTGATCAGGAAACTGAATCAGCTCTATAAATGCTGTGGCTACAAAACCAGGTCAATGACTGGAAATTCTGAGACAACTCACCTCTCGATTACCATTGAGAAAGCATATTTCAGGAGTTTGACAAAATACTCTCCATTCGTATGGATCAATGTAACTAACAACCTGCTCGATCAGTAGCCATCCACAAACATTATCATCACTCCCTTCCCAAATAAAAGTGTGTGTGCGCGCATGCGTGTCATCTACATGATGTACTGACGCAGTTCACCAATGACCTTTTGACAGCACCTTCCAAACTGGTCCTTCTAGGTTACCCAGGTGGCAATCAGTATGGGAACACCATCACCTTCAAGCTATGCATCATTATTTTGGGAACATCTGCTCCATGATTCAAGTACCTTTTACTATCAGGAATTAAAGTTTACTGGTAGAACATGGATAAATGTAAATAAAGCAAGTTTGGAGCACTGAACTCTTAATAGATTGGGACCCTATTGACGTAAGAGTTTAACAGCTGGAAAGTGCACAGCAAAAGACAGATGAACTTAGTTAGCTAAAGAGCTGGAGATGTGCTGTCTACAGTGCTTGCAGGAGTGGCAACTTTGTGTTAAGTTTGGAGCTAAATTAATTTAAAACTACTCTGTACACTCTGAAAGATTGTTAAAACCCATTTATTTTATTGGATCAAAGAAAATAAATTGTAAGTGAAGGATAATTAACTTGAAGGTTGGTTAGAGGACATCTCAGAACAAGCTATGTCATTATTGAGATGATGGAAGCTTAGGGGGGTTCTCCAGTTTAAATCTTCTGGTCGTTGACTTTGGAAGTTAATTGCAATTGGATATTACGTGGTTTGCAGCTCAACAAGAGAAGTTAGCCAAAATAAATGTCACTAAAACACATCTGCATTGTAAGCAGTGTAAAGCACTGAAGTCCCTTTTACCAAGAGGAAGGTGGGTAAGGTTTAAAAAGTTAGTTTGAATGTTCCAAGGAACCAAAGTAGAAGATTGCTTAGTTTGAAGCTCAGAGAAGAACCTACAATTGGGCTCACAGTGTTTTATTGCAGAAGAAATGAAACCGCAGAATAGAGTAGGAGGATTGGGAAAAGTAACCAGAGCAATGGCCTGAAGCTTCCATAATCAAAAGAGGATGAGTAAAAGATATACCAGTTTAGCTCGAGTCGAGAAGAATTTTCCAGAGTTCTGAAACATACTTATGGGCTGTCTGAACAGAGATGTATAACTTCAAGATGGAAGTGTCTTATAAAAGAAATCTTGTGGAAAGTAAGAAGGAAATTAAATGCAGAACATACATAGTTATAAGCCATACTGTTAAAGCAATGGTGCTTGTTTTGTTAAATTTCTTCATAATAGAATTTATTTTGTTAACATAAGTGAAATCCAGTGGCATTGTTTTGTTAGTTAAAACAAAGTGTTTGGATTTTCTTTTGGGAACAACATCACTAGTCCTTCATTGCTGCTAGTTCAAAATTCTCGAATTATCTTCTTTAAAGCTCCATGGACTGACACAGGACGTACTGCAGCAGTGGACTTTTTAAAATTTAACCTATTTTTCAAATCAACCTGTTCAGAGATGTTATTACACGCTTTGGAGCAGGTGGGATTTGAACCCAGGACTCTTCGCCCAGGGGCAAGGACACTAGTACTGCACCGCAAGAGGGTCCTCAGTTCATTTTTTTGGTGGTGATTGGGAATTGGCAATAAATGTTGGCTTTGGAAGCAGTAAAAATACCTCCCTACTTGAAATCTCCTCCTTAAATGTTCAAACATGTCAAAACTTGGACAATATTCAGGTTTGGGGTTATAAGTGGCAAGTGATGTTTGTACCACACAAGTGCCAGGCATGGCCATCTCTAACAAGAGAGAAAATAACCATGGAATTTTGATATTCATTGCTGAATCCTGCATATCAACATCCTGAGAGATACAATTGACCAGAAACTGAATGGAACCAGCCTTATGAATACTGTGGCTGCAAGAACAGGGTGCTTAGAATCATGCAACGAGTAACTCACTTCCCAATTTCCGTTGACAAAGCAGAAGCCAGGAGTAATTTTTTTAAAATTCACTCATGGCACATCGGTACTTTGGGTGGGCCATCATTTATTGCCCATCCCTTGTTGCCCTTGAGAAGGTGATAGTGAGTTGCCTTCTTGATTCAATGTAGTCCATGTGGTGTAGATAGGTCCACAATGCCTTTCAGGAGACAGCTCTAGGATTTTGATCCAGTGACAGTGAAGGAATAGTGATATATTTCCAAGTCAATATGGCAAGTAGCTTGGAGAACAACATGCAGATGGTGATGTTCCCATTTATCAGCAGCCCTTGTCCCTCTGGGTGGTCATGGCCATGGGTTTGGAGGGTGGTGTGTAAGGATCTTTGGTGAATTTCTGCAGTACCACCGGTAATTTCTTATTACTTTTTATATAACTAGATCATTCCTGGTTGTATGGGGACATAGCCAAGCATGCCATAGTGGATTAATTTTATTGTCGACCGTATTTCATAATCCCATCAAATACTTCATAAACAATATCTTTTAAACTCCTCTACTTTTGCTTAAATTAGAATGTTTTTTGAACTTCTCACAGAAAGCAGAGACACAGCAGAAGCATCACAAATAATCAATAGTTTATATATTTTCATATTGGTATTTGCTTGTATTGACTAGCTGGGCCAGATAGTTTGCTATCTGTGTTGTAGAGTGGATGTTATTCTTCTACTAGTATTTCTAAGCTGGAAAACAAACTGCTGGACATTGTGTTAAAATTGTAAATGCAAATCTGAATATTGGAAGTTGTACATTTACATATAGAGTAACAATTCTTAAGCCAAACAATCATGTGGCACAGCAGTAGCATCTTTTCCTCTGGGAAAGAAGGTCTGGGTTCAAATTCCACCTCGGGTCTGACAGCCACAGAAGGGGAGTCAAACAGATTGATTATCAACTATATACCTGCGACAAGTGGCAACAGTTGGAGGGTTTCCTGGTCAGCCAGAACCATAGGGTAGTTACAGCATTACAGCCTCTGCGTATCAGAAGACTCCACATGCAGGTTATTATCATGATCAAATGTCATCATTGTTGAGGAATGGCTCTACATACACGTACGATATTCTTACATTAGGGCACTGGACAGGTGATCTATTCATGCTGCCCATTGGAGTTTAAAGGTTGTTGTCCCTGGATTGTGAATAAAAAGTGTGTGGGGGGTGAGGTGTATAGTCCCAAGATCATTTGGGAGGAGAAATTTCTTCACTTCATCTTTGAATACCTTTAAGAGTAGGAGAGCCATACTTTTGGTTTCTCATAGAATCAAGGGATAAGAAGAGCCAAGAGCAAATTCTCTTTACTCGCACCCTTTAGAAACTATATTTACAATTAGAAAATTCAGCACACGCCCAATTTTTCCACAGCATAATGTACCATTACATTAAAGCAGTAAGACCCCCACTCCACATTTTAAAAGCTAGATATAGAAATATTAAAAACATGTTTAAAATATGAGAGTGTGAATCCAGACTAAATTCAAAATCCTAAGGTAAACAAAATCAGAACATGATCTGTTTGCAAACAGGGTTGCTAGATTGGCACGGTGTCTCAATGGTTAGCACTGCATCAGAGATCCAGGTTCGATTCCAGCCTTGGGCAACTGTCTGGTTGGAGTTTGCATATTCTTCCTGTATCTGTGCGTGTTTCGTCGGGTGCTCTGATTCCTTCCCACAGTCCAAAGATGTACACATTAGGTGGATGGCCATGCTAAATTTCTCTGTAGTGTCCAGTGATCTGCAGGCTAGGTGGGTTAGATGTGGGGCTACATGGATAGGGTAATGAGCTGGATCTGAACGAGATGATCTTTGGAGGGTTGGTGCAGCCTCAATGTGCTGAATGGAGATAGTAGGGATTCAAATACACTGTTAGACAAAATGGTTAATTTGTCGTTCCTTGCACAATAACTTTGTTACCTCATCAGTGTACTTTGAGAAAGTGACAAAACTGCAAAACAGCTGTGCTAAATTGGATGAGGGAAACAGCGAGACAGCACGAAATTGAAATGACAGAGGAAGAAAATGAAATATGAATAAGTCGTATGAATATGAACGAATTACAAACCAACATTAGCAGTTTGTGGTTCACTTATGACTGAAAAGTTACGAAAAGGTAGTCAAAATAGGACAGATTTGAGATTATCTGACCTCAGTGTTAGCGCTAAAACCCGCAGTTTCCTCTCAGACAAGAGATATTTGGCGCAGAAAATATGAAGTTACCCAAGGTAAATATGTTGGCACATGCTTTGCAGATATATCATGGGATTCAAATTACAACTTTAGTCTAAATTATTCAATTTGACCAAATATGTTATACATGTTTAAATTGGGGTCCGACCAGGGCCACCAAGTTCCTGACCTCTTTGTGATCTTGGTTCAAATATGGTCAAAAGAGCTGAAATCCAGAAGGGAGGCAAGAGTGGCTGTGTTTGATGTTAAGGCCGCATTTGACAGAATGTGGCATCAAGGAGCCGGAGCAAAACTGGAGTCAAATGGGAATCAGAGGAAATCTCGCTGCTTGTTGGAGTCACACCTGGTACAAAGGAAGATAGTTGTAGTTATTGGAGGTCAGACATCTCTGCTCTACGATAGTTCTGCAGAGGCCCCTCAGGGCAGTGTCCTAGCCCCAACCACACTACTGCTGTTTCATCAATGATCTTCCCTCCATCATAAGGTCAAAAGTGGGGTTGTTTGCTGATGACTGCACAAAGTTTAGCACCATCACGACTCCTCAGAAACTGTAGAAATCTATGTCCAGTGCAGCAAGACCTGAACAATACTGAATGTCACATGTGCCAGGCAATGTCCATCTCAAACAAGACAGAATCTAACCATTGCCCCTTGATATTCAATGGCATTATCATCACCAAATACTCCACACTACCAATATCCATTGACCAGAAACTAAACAGTACTAGTCATACAAATACTATGGCTACAAGAACAGATCGAGGCCAGGAATCATGCAGCCAGTAGCTCATCTCCCAATTCTCTAAAACCTGCCAACCAACTACTAAGCAAAAAACAGAAACGTTGTAGAATACTCCCCATTTGCCTGGATGGGTACTACTCCAACACAAAAATCTCAGCACCATCCAGGACAAATCAGCCCTCTTGATTAGTGCCACAACCACAAACATTCACTCCCTCTAACACTGACACACAGTAGCAATAGCGTGTGTAACATTAACACTGCACTGTACCGCAGAAATTCACCAAAGCTCCTTCGGCAACACCTTCCAAACCCATGACCACTATCATCTAGAAGATTAAGGGCAGCAAGTACATGAGAACACCATCACCTGCCAAATTCCCCTCCAAGCTATTCACCATCCTGAATTGGAAATATATCACTGTTCCTTCAATGTTACTGATCAAAATCCTGAAACTACCTCCCTAACAGCATTAGAGGCACCTACATTGCAGCATTTCAAGAAGGTAGCTCACCAACACCTTCTGAAGGGCAACTAGGAAAGTTGGCACAGCCGGTGATGCCCATATCCAATGAATGTATGTAAAACATGAAGGATTCTTAAAGGGCTTGACAAGATAAATGCTGAGAGGATGTTTCCCTTCATGGGAGAGGCTAGGGCCAGAAGACAAACTCAAAATAAAGAGGCATCAATTTAAAATTGAGATGAGAAGGAATTCCTTGGAGGGTTAAAATTCCTTCAAACTCCTTGCCACAGACGGCTGTGGGGGCAGAGTCCTTGTGTAAATCAAAACTCAAATAGTTAGATTTATGATCAGTAAGGGAATAAAAGGTTTTGGGGCAAGTGCAGGAAAGTGAATGCGAGGAGTGTTGGATCAGCCGTGATTTTATTACCACAGAAAATTAGCCAGAAAAGTTGCTGATGTAGAATTAAAAGTGCAGTCGAAAACATTCGACGTGATCAAGGCAAGCAAAGAGAAATACATCACATGAGAAAGCAACAAAATAATGAAATTAGGGCAAAACTGTAACTGAAGAAAAAGCCATTCACTAAGGACATTGATGATGACAAAGGGAATACGAAAACACTACCAAAAAAAACCCCAAAAACAATCAGGAAGGCAAAAGGGTATTACAGAATTCAATTATCAAGGAACATGAATCAGTATTCGCAAGACAAAAAAAATGAAGCAAAAAGATAGGAATGCACAAATCATGTATAATAATAATGAAATGGCAAAAACATTCAATAGTTACTTCACATCAGTATTTACGAGGGAGACTAACAAGGTAGGCACTAACACAGAAACAATAAAATAATTATGCTGGCAAGAGGGGGGAATAGTTGATAACCTAATCAAACTTGGACAAAACAAAGCTTTACTGCCAGATGGATTGCATCCATACTTACTAAAACGAGGTAAAGAAGAGGAATTAAGCATCTGCAACAGGAATAACACAAGAGAACTAGCAGATAGCCAATGCTGTTGATAAATTCGGAGATGTAACAGGTGCAGGAACTATAGACTAATTAGCTTAATGATCAGGAAGCAATTCCACAATTCTGCAAGGCCCTCCCAGTGCCATTTGCCTAAAGGGCAAAAGTAGAGACAGAAGTCAGAAGGCTGGAAAGTGATGGAATCATCAAACCAGTCCAGCTTGCAGATGGACTGCACTCGACATACCGATTGTGAAGCCCAATGAGTCAGTTCACCTTTGTGGGGATATTAAACAAACCGTAAACAGCTTTTTACAGCTGGGTAAATACAAAATCCCTCACATCGGGGATTTATATGCAAAGCTGGCGGGGTGGGGGTAGGGAGCTGTTCTTCACAAAGCTGGACATGAGCCATGCATATTTACAATTGCGGTTAGACAAGCGTTCCCAGAAGTATGCCACAATTAATACAAATATGAGTGTTTACCCCAAATGGTAGTCTCATATTTGGTATATCATCAGCCTCTGCAATTTTTCAGCGGATGATGGAGGACATTTTACAAGGTCTACCTCAGGTCGCCACTCATCTGGATGACGTGCTAATAACAGGGAATTTGGACATAGTCCTTAGACATTTCTCCCAAGTGGGCACATGTCTTAGAAGGGAAAAATATGTGTTCCAGGCAACCCAAGAGACCTACTTGGGCTACAGAGTCGACAAGACTGGGTTACAGCTGTTGGAAGATAAAGTGAGGGCGATCAAAAGTGGCCCAGCTCCGACTTCTGTACCAAAGCTTAGATCTTTCAAAGGTCAACTTTGGCAATGGTGTGTACCCGAGCCATAGCTTTCAGGGAAGTGAAGAAACAGCTATCATCCTCTAAGGTGGTGAGATGATCCCAAGTCAGATTTGATGTTGAAATGCAGCATTTGGGTAATATTAGCTGACTGGTGGCCTAATGGAGGGGAACAGCAAATAGAGTATACGTCCATGACTTTGACTAATGCAGAGCGTAAATACGCCCAGATAAAGAAAGTTAGCTGGTCATATTTGCAGTCAGGAAATTCCTTCAATACCTTTATGGACATAAACTTGTAGTAATAACAGACCACAAACCCCTGCTAGGTCTAAGTAAAGAGGACAAAGCAGTGCCACCCATAGCCTGAGGTCGAATTCAGCAGTGGGATCCAATACTAAGTGCATATAATTACAAGTTGGAACATCATGCGGGAGGCCAAGTACCAAATACAGATGCATTGAGTGGACACCTGCTGGCAGGTACACCACCAGTGGTATCATCACTGCAAGAGTTGATAATGGTTTTAAAGTTTCTGGATACTGTGGCTTCCAGTCACAGCTGATGATAGCAGACTTTGGAAGCAGAAAGAACCGCTCCTGGCAAAACTGAAACAGCTGGTGGTGATGGGGGAAAATCGAAAAAGCCGTCACAACCAGAACTGAAACCTTTTAGGACCCAGAAAGACCAGATCACCATAGAGGATGGCATATTATTATGGGGAGCAACAGTGATTGTCCCAAACAAAGGTCGCTGCCAGATACTGGCTGAACTCCACCAGGGTTATCCAGGGGTTTCCAAAATGAAGATGTTGGCGAGGAATTATGTCTGGTGGCCAGGATTGGATGCAGACATAGCCGTGTTGGTGGTGTAGTGACCAGAGTGCCCACGAGGACAAAAATTACCACCAGCAGCTCCCCAACATTCGTGGCAATGGCCAGGTAAACTCTGGACTCTGTTACATGTCAACTGTGCAGGTCCTTTCATGCGCAAAATGTTTTTAGTCATTGTGGATAACTAATCAAAATGGCTGGACATGCATAGAGTTCATTCGTCAAACATGGGCCAATGATAGAAAAACTGTGCTCGTCTTTTACAATACACAGACTCTCGGAAGTGTTGGTCATGGATAAAGGGCCATCGTTTACCAGCAGGGAATTTGAGTATTTCCTGAAGTTAAATGGCATTCAACTTTTGAGGACCATCCATCATCCAGTGGTCTGGCAGAAAGAGCAGTCCAAACTTTGAAGGCAGGCTTTAAGAAACAGCCTACAGCATCACTAGATACCAAATTTTCCCAGTTCCTTTTTGATTATATAACCACCCTCATGCAACTACAGGGATAACTCCAGTAGAGTTGCAAATGGGAAGCAGACTTCGTACCAGGTTAAATCTGAACTTCTTGGACCTTGGGGGACGGAGGGGATGAAATGACATCAGGAACACCAAGGCTAGACACGAGACTCCGCTATATGAGTGAGCCGGTTTAGTTCAGGGGACAAGGATTGGCGTAGGAACCACAGGAATGGCCTTGCACGAGTAAAAAGGCATGGTCGACATGAGATCAGGTCCAATGAGTATAAGGTTTGTGTCATAGCAACCGTCCTGAATAAGCACGTGGATCATATGAAAGCTGCAAACTCAAATGGGGTGGAAGGAAAGCGTGCCTGGCTCCTCAGAACAGTTGGAAAGGCTGGTAGAAAGCATGGGTTCTCCTTCCCCGTCAAGCATTTAAGAGACCTCAGAATCTGAGATGGACATGGCAGATTTCACACCCTGATGGATTTGCCAACCGAAAGCGAGAGAGAATGAATTTCTTCCGAGATGCTCTAGGCGCATGAGCGGAACTACTGTGTGTTCCACGCTGCCTGCATCAGAGGCAAAGTCGGACGTGGACAGCAGCGGTTCAAGAAGGTAGCTGACCACCATCTTCTCAAAGGCAACGAGAGATGGGCAAGAAATGCTGATCCTGCCAGCAACTGCCACGTTCCATGAATGAACAAAAGAAATTAGCAATACGTGGTTCAGATTTTAATGATGAAATAGGGAAAAAAACTGCAAATTAGGGATAACTGTGGTGGTTGTTGCTGGAGTTTGATTTAAAGTCAATCGACACATGTATTAGCATGCTGGAACTTTGGTTTCATTCAAAGTCCATGATCACTTAATCTCAGTCTCCTGCTCTTGCTCCCAAATTGAATATATGTTGTGAATATTTTTACATACATTAAACCAATAGAAGGCTAGTTAGTATTGATGCTTGCGTATGTATCAAAAAGACAATATTAGCATAGATTCTAGTAATGAAGTTACTCACTCTGTTAAAATGTTTGGCCTGAAAGAAATGCCCATTCACACGGTAAAGCTTCCGCCATCTTCTAGCGCCACGTCTATAAATTGATTCTAAAACAGAAAGAAAAAAGGTGTAAAAAAAAACTAGTATCTGTTCTGGCAACAGTTAAGTAAGCAAGATAGGATATAAGTGGTATCTCTCTCTGTCACAGCATGCCTCCCATAGTCTGAGCAGCAACTACAGAATTATGGAAATCTCATGCTAAAATCCTGCCAGGTTTCTGATGGACAGAGCAAAGGGGAAAAAAAAATCACCCCATTATTGCCTGCTCTTATGCTTCACTCATGGTTTTGTTTATAACAGGTGTTTTTTTTTCCTGGAGTAAGTAGGTGAAACAGACAACATGAGATGTGCATTTGGAGGCAACCTTGGCTACAGCAGTTGTTGCTATTATATAATCTGCTAAGAGTAACATAAGAGAAACAGCAATCCAAGTCGCAGTGGTTGAGCACTACTCTTTCCCACCAAGGAATACTTTATACAAATTTAAAAATAGGGATGTAAAATATTACTTGCTGTGAAACCTCATCACGAGAGCAATTAAATCAGTAAGCTATTTGTGACAAACAGTTGGCTGTCAATGAGACCAAGGTAGAAAAATTAAGCTAATTTCCACAATCTGACTCATTTACAACAACAGAATGTGGTACTTCTATGTTGTAAATAAAAACCTAAACAAACACAAGGCAATGAAATGAAAGGCTTGAATTTCAGAAGCACCTTTCATAGTCTCAAGACTGAGGAAATTGCTTGAAACTTAATTAATTAATTTTGAAGTGCAACAATTTTTCGTAGAAAAATGGAAGGCATCTGAAGGAAGAGCAATTCAACTGGCAACGGCAACAGACAATAATGTATTAGGTTCCTAAAACTATTGTCGATCAACAAAGAATATTTAATTGTAACTCTGCATTCAGTTGTTAAACTTAAGACAGGTCTTGTGGCACAGTGAATTGCATTCCTGCTTCTGCACCAAAAGCTCTGTTCCAGTCCGTCTAAGTACTTAATGGTCAAGGAAGGTATGTTCATATCAACCTGCAAATCCCATCACCAAGTCACCCTTAATTTACGTGTAGAAAGTCCTTGACACAGATTCAGCTTTCCCGGAGCCAGCTCTCAGACCGAACAGAACCTCTGACATTCCTGTTCATATCCGTCAGCCAGGGCTCCCTGACTGGACCAGATTAACACCCCGAAATCAGGGAACTCATTCAAAGAGGTCCACCTGGCAGATCTCATTACATATCATTACACCTTCCAACACATGTTAATCACAGAATGTTAAAAGGAAGAGATGTTCCTAGTCAGCCATGTGATACAAATAAACTTAGTCCCTCTACCATCACGACCCATAGCTCCAATCTACAAGAGGCATGTTAAGATGATGTGTAGTTTTCACAACAACTTGGACTCCCAAGTGAACCGTAACATGCAATACAGAAATTGGGTATTTGATCCTCTAGTGGTGAGATTAGAAGCAGGGGCCCAAAGAATAGGAGGGAGACATGGCAGGATCGCTCACCATACCTTCCTGCTACTGGGGAACTTTCCCAGCGTTGGGAGGGGAGTGAATCAGCTGGCCTCTCTTTGGGCATGGGTAGCCAACTGTAATGATAATTTTCTAAGTTTCAATTAAGAACAAAGCAAACTGACAATTAATATTGGAACAACCTCCACTGTGTACAGAGGCCATCACTGCAACTCAGGTGCTCTCACAGTGGCAGGTCAGGGTGGTCATCAAACTCAGGGACTCAATAGCCAAATGACAGGGCTTTAAGAAAGACAAACCACAATTTACAACACAAACAATTCTTAGTCGGATTTTCCCTCCGCTCATAGGGGTCCTACTTGCATTAGCCCTCACTGCCACTGAATTTCACGAATGCTATCAAGCACGTCTCTATGTTGAGGCTCTTTCACAGTGCTTAATCTGCCTCAGGAGTACCTACCTCTGCTCAGGCTCCAGGCTAGTTGTCAACCAATTGGGCTGTAGGATCTGGACCCCAACTGCTGTCCTCAACAGGAGGCAAACAATTGGAAGGCTGTTCTGGGAAAGCTGCTAGACAGGCGCATTACCAACAAGTGCAGGCTATGAATTTCCTTTTCGTCTTGACATCAGGGTCCTGAAGCCTGGAAAAATCTAGCTTTATAAGTCAGAAAATGACTTTCTCTACCATGTCAAATCCTATGGTCCCGTTTTCACCCTGTACGTTTACATACTGTTCTTTTTCAACTGTACATCCAATTCTCTTTCATAAACTTTACTTCAACACGAGTTGTACAACGTAACCATGCTGTGTAAAGTCTTTTTAAGCCGTGTCAAATCTTTTTAATCAACTTATTTTGTGATCACCTTCAACTTGTGGCCTCCTGTTAGTGCTTTGTTGATCAATTTATTATAACTCTTCAATAACCTGGAAGGCCTCCATCTGTTGACCTCAACAGATTTAGTGATAATAAAATTATATTCAATCACTCTTCACAATGCAACCCAAAATTCCTGTTGCTATCCCAGTGAATCTATGCTTCACAATTTCCCCTCTGACAATGTTTTCTTGAAACATGATTTTTGGCTTCTGAACAGCATGACTTTTATCATTAATATAAAAACATGTTGGTGCCTGATTTTGGAGCACTTGCCTATTCAAACACCCAGTTTCAACAACGAAACTGATCAAGTGTAGTCAGATTAGCTGTGGTGTAAATTTCCCACTGAACTGTTCCAGCTTCAAAAGAATACCCATTATTGCACTAATATAAATTGTACTATTTTTGAAGAAGAGTGACAATTAATAAACAATCAGAGCAGCTGAAAGCCATGCCAACAAGTCAGTACTGTACAAATTGTACAAATCTATGAGCTAATCCTTCATCACTATAATGTGATAAGGAATATTATTCAATTTATTCATAGTGGACAATACAGATTTAAAAATAATATTCATATCTATCCCACAATTTTGCAAAGCTAGCTTGCAAAAGCAAAATTTCTCTTCTCACAGACCACGGTTGTTTTCAAAATACCTTTTGTCCTAAAAACAAGAATGGGCTCCATATTTGCTTCACAAGAATTTTCTTCATTCTTCTGTCAGCCCTTCCAACAAATATTTGTGTTGTTCATATAATTATAACAACTGAACAATGTAAATTATAACAAGTTGCAGGATTTGCAGTCTATTATTTGCTTCTCTGCGCCACCTCTACTCTCGAATTCTTTGAAGTTTCTGCTTCATTTCTCCTCTTACGGGAGCCTTCAGGGTAATTTCCCTTCCATTTTGAACTCAACTTGCAGCTAAATTATCCGATTTAATTTGGAAGATTTTGTTTTACACTTTGGAAATTGCTTCCAACCTCCAGCATTAATTTTAGTTAAGTGTTTTGGGATATTTTGCTACATGAATAATAAATATCAAAAGGGGTAGAGCTGATTAGGCATTTAAAAAGGGGTTCACACATGCTAGCAGAGGTCTTGGCTGAGGTACAAATTGAGTATTTTGCATCTATTTTTACCATGTCAAATCAGTAAAAGAGGAAGTAGTTGAGACATTGGTTGGACTATACACTGATATGGGAAGAACTAGAAAAGCTGGCTATATAACAAGCCATCAGAAGCAATAGATGTGTGCAATAGTATTGAGGGTAAGTAAAGATGGAAAGTGTAGAAGCAGTAGTCATCATCATCCAATTCTGAACAGGAATGGCGCAAGAGGAATAGAGAATTTCCCTTATTCGAAAAAAAAAGGTGCAATAGATAAGCCCAATGATTTCATTTAACATCAGCGGTAGAAAAGCTTTCAGAAACTGTCATCTGGAACAAAATGAAAAGGCATTTCAAAAATAAAGTGAATTAATTAAGGAAACACACCATAACATTGTTACATAATGAGTTTCTCAGCAAATTTAAAGTTCAATGAGCAAAAGGGACATTGGAAAAATGGGCTCAAAGTTGCATTTTGTTATTTATATTAATGATCTAGGTTTGGACATGAAGGGCGCAATTTCAAAATTTGCAGGTAACAAAGCTTGAAAATATCGAGCACTGTGTGAAGGTCAGTGATAGATTTCAATAGGCCATAGGCAGACTGGCGAAATGGGTGGACACCTGGCAGGCGAAACACAGTTGATAAATGTGAAGAGGCACATTTTGGTAGGAGTAACAGATAAAATAAAAAGGGTACAGCTGGGGGTTGCAGGAGTTGAGCAAACTGGGGTATATGAGCAAGAATCTTTGAAGCGGAGAGGGTAGGTTGAGAAAGTGAATATGAAGGCATGCAGGACCCTCAGGCTTTATAAATAGGATCATAGAGCACAAAAGCAAATAAATTATAGTGAACCTTCAAAGGACTCTTGTCCAGTTGTTCAACTTGTTACAAGGCAGCAGACTTTGTTGTTAGATTCCTGAATTAGCAGGCTAATTGTATGAGGAGAGATTATGTCAACTGGAATTATTTTCGATGAAGTTTAGAAGAAATATCAGATGTAAAATTTTGAGGGCACTGGACAGACTGGCTGGGGAATCCAGAACAAGTGGTCGCAGTCTCGGGATATGCCCAAGCCAATTCGGTCCGAGATAAGAAATTTCTTCACTCAGAAGATGAACCTATGGAATTCTCTACCATTGTGGAAGCCAAGTCATGGAATATACTTGAGAAAGAAACAGATAGACAGATAAAAGGGTAGATTTCTAAAGGCTAAGAGTGTCAAAGTTATGAGGAGAGAGCAGAAGTAGAGAATCAGCCACAATTGGATTTAATGGCAGAGTGGTCTCAATGGATCGAATGGCCTACTTCTATTCCTTTTCTCTTCAAATGTTTATGGTTGTCTGGGTTTCGTGCACTAATCTTCTCCATCACCCCTTCCCTTTTAAAGACAATGACTCAGTGTTGGCATTTTTTCAAAACTAATGATATACTTGGAATACTTGGACTATCTTACCGACACATCAGTTTTTGCAAAAGCCACTCCAAGCAGGATGCCAACAGAAATGAGAACCAATAAGAGCTTACAAGAGAGTTTATTTCCTTCTGCATTGCACCTTCTCACCAGCACATTTGTGAATAGGTGTTACTGGAGCATGATCATGAAGACAACTCTGAATAACAATTCCTTCCCCAATTAAACGGCCCTTACCACTGCCAGACTTAAGATGAGGAAGGGTCACTGGACCCGAAACATCAACCCTATTTTTTCCTTTACAGATGCTGCCAGACCTGCTGAGCTTTTCCAGCAACTTTGTTTTTGTTCCTGATTACAGCATCTGTAGTTCTTTAGGGTTTTTTTTTTTTTAAAAAAGATGACGTGTATGAGACTGGAAATGAAACCTGAAAACCTCTGATCTGCTGGGTTCATTACATATTGAAGGAAAATCAAAATAGCAATCAAAAATAAATCAGTGCTTCTTTGTGGCCATAAATGGTTACTTGTAAATCAGAAGCTGTGTGAAAAACTGGTACTAGTACATTATCAAAACTACATAAACATTATAGATCTATTATCCAAACTATGGGCCATTTTTCTATCAGTTATATAATCCCGAACATTGGCCTACACCTTTGACTTACCAGTTGCTCGTATGGTATAATCCTGTTCACTATACAAGCAAGTCAATTACAACACTCAGGAGACAAGCACCGTTAACTCTGACATGAAAATAAAACAAAGAACTGTGACTGCTGGAGATCTGAAACAAGAACAGAAATTGCTGGCCATACCCAGCAGGTCTGTTAACAACTGTGTGGAGAAAGCAGAGTTAACGTTTTGAATCCGGTGACTCTTCAACATATTTAATTCAGTTCAGAGGAACAGAAATACATCTGTACTGCAAAACAAGTGGATGATTTGTCACAGGCTTGCCCAAAAGCTACGAACATTCAAACTATTACAGAGACTTTAAAGCATTCACAGCCATTACTGCAACCACACTATCTAAATGGAGATGCTATGCACATTCAGATAGTAGAGTAGCCATCATATCTGTAGTTCTTGGAGGGAACCTTCAGCTTTCAGCATTCAGCAAGTATATGTAAAACTGCAACTTGGCCATATCCTGGTTCAAAGATGTTGGTCCCTTATTTTATAGTACTTTTAAAGATGACTAAGCAGCAGATGGTACTTTGAATATATATGAAAAATAGCTATATGCTGTTGCTTACAAAGTGCATGAAATAGAGCACAACTGATACAACAGAACAATTAAAGCACAAACGAACGTATAATTACTAAGTGCTTTTCCCATTGCCAGGGTGTCTTAAAAGCATTTCATAGTATACTTAAAAACAAATTAACTGGCTAAGATGCTTTTGAAGGCAAACAAACCAAGAATGAAGAAAAGTCAGCAGCCATCATAAACCACAACAGCAAGGTTAACTAGATTTATAATAATAATGATCTCTACAATCAAAATGTTTAGAAAATCTTTCCCGTGAAACAAAAATACTGTCTTTCCATACAGAACCTGAGTGTGTATCTTTTGTACTTCAGATAACACACTTTGCCTAAGAGAACAAAGTCACACCTGAACCATCTATTCATGCATTATAAATTCCTGCCTATGGCACATATTCCCTGTCCACAAAATTGGCTTTCTGTCCCATGATTTTATGTCAGACATCCCATGCTGATATTTAAAATTGTAATAGCAAAGTCAACTGCTGCACGCCAATTTTGCAATATGAAAATTGTGATTTAGGAAACAGCAAGGAGGGCTTAGAAGGTCTAAAAGAAGACATCAAATAATTAGCCAAATGATCAACAAGTTGCATTTATATTACGTTTTTATTGTAGTAAAGTGCTTCACAGGAGCATTATCAAACAACATTTGATATTAAATCAGAAGGAAATATTCAGATAGGTCAAAGCGATTGATCTGTACCAGTGTCTTAAATGAGGAGAAAGTAGTAAAGACAGAGGGACTTAAAGAGGGACAGCCAGACATTCACACTTGGGGATCTGATGACACAGCAGCCAACTGATGAAATTCAAAGCTGAACAAGAAACAAGCTTTTTAATTCTAATTTTATTCACCAAATTCAAGTTCTGTCATCTGACAGGGTGTGATTTGAACTCATGCAAGGCAGAGGGATGAGGGTTTGGGAGGTGTGGCATGGGAAGTACGGGATAGCATGGGATGGCATGGAGTGGGTTGCTCGGGAGGAGTGACATCGGGAGACATGGTAAAAGTGGGAGGGAGAGAATAGCATCAGAGGAACGACACCTGATGAATGGAATGGTTTATGCTGCAACTAGTTTCCATTGCAATTGGCCTGCTCAGTGTGAGGGAAATAAATTTATCAGTGCAGTGAATTGTTTTCAACTCTTCTAAAGCATTCAGTTTCAATGCATTTTCACTCTTGCATTTGTCTGCACATTATTGAAACAGGTACAAAGTATATTAACAGCTTAATTCTTCTTAAAAAAATCAATATACAGTTTTTATCCTTGCAATTCAACGTGAACAGCCTATTATTAAAGTACTCGTACAGCTTTTAAGGAATATTGGAAACTAATGTGAAATCTTACTGCTTACGTTTAACCAAAATAGACAGTCATAATCTAGAAACACGATGCTTCAATCTGCCACCTTTTCATGAATCCCAGGTTTAATGCTCCCCCCCACCTATTTGTTAAGTTTGTTCGTCTCTGCCAGGAATAGTTGTTGATGCTACAATTCGTCTCAACATCTCTGGACTTAGGAAATGGAAAGTTGTATAGGGTTTCTATTTTGAATCCATGTCCAATTAGAGCTGCTGGAAAGTGGACGTCAGGAAGTGACTACTGAGTCTTGTTTGAGCTGGGAATAGCCACAGGAGATGCCTGCACGACCTGCCTCCCTCTCTTACTTTTCCTAGTGGTAACCCACCTACCTGAATATGTTCAGTTTATCTACACTCTTACAGCTGCCATCCATCCCACCCGCTAGATTCTGTAAATTCCTCATTGCCTCTAACCGCTGCTCCAACGGATCCATGCCATCCAACAGGATTCACAACCAAACACACTTCCTGCAGACATAATCATCAGTAACATGGAAACTCTCCCTAAACTCCCACATCTGACAGGCAGAGCACATCACTCTACTAAGGGCCACCTTTGTATCTTAACTATCTACAGACCCAGAAAATAGCAGAGTCTTACTGCTCGAAAAATCACCACTCCAAGCTAACTTAGTACCTATGTTTTATATTTTTAATGTTTAATCAAGAGAAAGATCTCAATAAAACGTGTAATCAAAAAAGAACCCACTCTAATGACTATTGTAGCTTTCCAAAAATAAACAGTAAGGTAACACTTTAAAAAGCCACTTAGTTGCTCCCCTGCTGTGAGCTTTTGCACACTGGTTTCTCCAAGGTTAGCTGTGAATTTCGTTGTTTGTTCATTTTTCTTAGACAAACTCTGATGTCCAGACATACTTGAAATCCAACAGCAGAGGCAGCAGATTTATACACTTAAAGGTAAGGTCCTGGGGAATGTTGCTGAACAAAAAGACCTTGGAGTACAAGTTCATAGTTCCTTGAAAGTGGAGTCGCAAGTTTTTAGGACAGTGAAGGCAGCATTTGGTATGCTTGCCTTTACTGGTCAGTGCATTGAGTATAGGACTTGGGAGATCATGTTGTGACTGTACAGGACATTGGTTAGGCCACAATTGGAATACTGCGTGCAATTCTGGTCTCCCTGATATAGGAAGGGTGGTGTGAAACTTGAAAGGGTTCAAAAAAGATTTACAGGGATGTTGCCAGGATTGGCGGGTTTGAGCTACAGGGAGAGGCTAAAAAGGCTCGGGCTATTTTCCCTGGAGCGTAGAAGGCTGAGGGGTGACTTTATAAAATCATGACAGGCATGGATAAGGTGAATAGACAAGGTCTTTTCCCTGAGGAGGGGGGAATCCAAAAATAAAGGGCATAGGTTTAAGGTAAGAGGGAAAGATTTAAAAGGGACCTAATGTTCCCTCTTTTCTCCTATGTATGAAGACTACCATTAAAATGTGCCAATGCTCCATGCGTAAACAATTTCAATTACTTCCTCGTTGTACATTCTCACCATTTGAATTGTTAAGTGATCATCTTACCTTTTATGCCCCTTTGTTTGGGCTCACCAACAAGTCGAAACAGTTTCTCCATGTCCACCCTATCAAACACATTGCTCATCTTAAGAACCAATGCTTTTCAATTCTCATCCAGAGAAAACAACCCAGGCTGTTAATTTTTTGCTGACAGTCTTCTTTTAATTCTGGTAACATCCTTAAGTCTTTTCTGCACTTCCTCTAACACTTCAACGTAATTTTTGTATTACTTAGATTAGAACTCCAGGTTTGGTCAAACCAAAGTTAAGAATAACTTTAATTACCTTCTTTTCTACTCTATTATCTAGAAACAAAATCCACTGTTTTGCTTTCAGTCTTCATGCGTTCCTACTTTTAGACATGTATTCCCAGATCACTTTGTTTTTCTACATTGTTTAATTTCTCACCAACTGAGGAAACAGTGGCCTCTTTATTCCTCCCACCAAAATGAATCACCCTATGATTTCTGAAACTGACTTTAATTGGCCATATCCAGCTTCTCTAAGTCAATTAAGTCTTCCTGTATACTGGCGCAGCCAAGATTGTTAGTGAAATCTCCCTATTCCATATTATCTACAAATTCCATCATATTAGTTAATTGTGAAGAATATTCATTCAATATCTTTTACTTACACTGACAGCAATCTTTAAAAGGAGGTAGTTTTGAGTCAATTTAATATGACATTAAAAATGTTACTCCAGTTCCTGATAATGCTATCTTCCAAATTCCGGATGCTTAATACTCAAAGTATTCAAATTAAAATCTCTTGATACACATTTATAGATGGATTTCTGTCTGAACTTTCAAATGGTATCAAACTGATGAAAGAAAAAAATCTACAAGTATAGGATATGCACAAAATTTCAGTGATGGATGTGAACAAAGCCGTTATGAATTTGGATATACTAACTGCTCCCACAACTAATTGCATGCAAATTTTTGATTGTCTGGAAAAGGAAGCAAGTTGACTGGCTGATGAATCCAACAACTTTTCTAAACATCAGACATGAAAAAAATGTTGCTCAAGGACATAACTTGTATAATCACGACTGGCTCTAATAATGATTTCCAACATTTTATGAAGAGATCCTAGAGTTGGAGAGTATACTACTTAAAAGCTGATGCATTTCTAGGATAGATAAAGTATAAAATTCACAAGCTGTGCAGTTAAAATTATCACATTAGCAACGTGCTTGTATTAATAATGGGGTGAGCGACTTGTGTTTCAATCAAGTCATCTCTTACTCTACAAAAGTCTTGATACAAGCCTATCTTGTCCTAAGGCAACCTCTCATTTCAGGTATTAATTTGGTAAACCTTTTCTGAACTGCCTTCAATACATTTACATCCTTTCTTTATAAAGATGACAAACACTGTTCACTGTACTCCAGATGCACTGTACTGGTGAAGCACAAAATTCTCCTCACAACAAACGATAAAATTCTGTTAGCTAATTTATAATGTGGAGGTATTGTGAATCAAAGACATACTTAAAACTTTGGAATGGAATTCCCACAATTATTTCAAAAGCTTGAGAAGCTGAAAACAATTTACCACATCACATTTTTACCAGCTTCAAAGCCAATGTGTTTGTTTACAACATGGAACATTCCTCACAGACTTTTGCAGGAGCTGAAGCAATACAATGACTCAATATTGCAAGAAGGAATTCTCACCTGGAGCAAAATCTACAAGCTTGTGTTCAAATAGGATTTCACAGTTTAATAGAACTGTTGAAAAGGTAAATTCATCCAACAGTTTCTGCAGATGAGAGTCTGACAAAGCTGGGATTGATTCAAATTTTCAATAAGCTTTTGGTATTTATCTTGAGAGGAGAAATTCAAATTATCTTGGTTTCACTGCTATCTAGCAATCTACTGACATTAAATACAACTGTGTACCACAGTTGTTGCCATAGTTTTCTGATATTAGAATTAAATACAACATTCAACATTAAACACAGGCAACCCGAGTACAAAGATAAAGCAAAGATAAAACCTTCTTGTTTAAGCTTTTGAAAAAGTATAGGCTACAGTTTTTCCAGAGTTTTGCAAATCCTTTAACTGCAAGTCGTGCGCTTTCATGAAAGAAAGAGAATATACAGGGGTACCCAATTTCTGAACATCCAATTAAATATCCCACACACTAATATTATTATTTTAAATAGCTGACATACGAAGATTTACTATACTTACAAACAGCTGCTTTATATTGTTCTGCATTGTCTCCTGACTTGCAGAAAAATCGACTTGCGATTGGACTCAGGAATGGAACCCGTTTGCAACACAGGGATGGCCTGTATCTTTAAACGGCATCTCGTCACATCTAAAAGAAGTCTCAAGCATTTTGTCACACTTTGTTGTTAGTGTATGTGGCATTCAGTTTACATTGAGGAAAATCGGATAAATATCAAATGACTAAATAATTTGTCAAATAACTAAATAATTTGTCATTTGATGAGATTGCTATTTTTGAAAAGGGGACTTGACATTCTAACAGGGAAATTATGCCTGCCTCAGTTTAATATTTTAACTAAATAAAAATGAGTGGACCACTTTTCAGCAATAAAAACCTAAAATGCTGGAGATACTTGTCAGGTCATGCAGAATCTATTTTAGTCATCTGCCCCAATATCTCCTCATGTGCCTCAGTTTCAAAGTTTGTTTTATCAGATTCCAATGAAACACCAAGGGATATTTTATTGCAGTTAAGATGCCTATATTTCATATTTCCTGCACTGTAGCTTTTAAAAAAAAATTAGTGCTCAATGACTGTCTAAACAAGACTCCTTTACATACACATGCTGCCCAAATTAATTCAGAGGCATTTATTAGAGTGCCCCAACTTCAAAGTTAAAGTTTTGAAATTGCAGAAACAATTCAGATTTTGAAACCCAATGCAAGCTAGAAGCAGGGATGGAAGAAGTGAAGGAGGCAGCTCAGAATGATCTAAACAGATGATGGAATTTGAATTCAATAACTATCTGGAATTAAGAATCTAATGATCACCGTGAATCCATTGTCAATTGTCGGAAAACCCATCTGGTGCACTAATGTCCTTTAGGGAAGGAAACTGCCATCCTCACCCGGTCTGGCCTACATGCAACTCCAGACCCACAGCAATGTGGTTGACTCTGAACTGCCCTCAGGGCAATTAGGGATGGGCAATAAATGCTGCCTAGCCAGCGATGCCCTCATCCCGTGAATGAATAAAAGAAAAAAATATATATTTAAACACTTGGTAAGATTGGTAGATGAATTTAAAGCTGACATGTAAAGTAACAGTTTTGATACTGGTGATTAGACTTGCCAAAACTCCTAGCATTTGTGAGCACGTTATTGGTATATTCCACTTGGTATTGCTATGTCAGCACAAGATAGCTCCAAGTAGTAAAAACAAAACTCAGGCGGATGTAAAAATGGTTTTCTTCATGCAAAATGTTTGAAGTAGACCGTCAGGTAAAGTATTGTCCATGAAAACCCAGAGTAATTTAATAAATGTAAGTTGCATGGAAGAAGTTTAGACTTGTTCTGACTTGAAGAATTAGTTAAGCCAAATGATCTAAGTATCTTGTAATCAAATCATGCCATCCATTGCTATCTCATTATGCCACAATTACAGATTCCAAACCCAGCAGTTTGCTCTCCATTACCAGTCCATCAGCCTTCAACCCTTGTAAACAAAACACAACTTGAAAGGAGACAATATTCAACCATAATTTATTTGCAAATCCTAAACTGTCATTTCACTTTGAGGTGGCTGTGAATGAAAATACATCACCTGAAAATAAGACAGTAACATATTAAATTATGAAGTTAATTAAAAACAGAAATTGTGCTGCATTACTGAAGAAGTGGTATCAATAATATTGACAAATATATCCACAGACTAAACAATTCTGCCTTCCTGGACCATTGTTTAGTCAGGATGTAAAAAAAAATCTTAAAGTGTGAAATGCAAGTTAAATTTTAGATTTTAGATATTATTTATTGTCATAGGTACTCGAGTACAAGAACACAAGAGTACAGTGAAAAGTGTACAGAGTTACCACTCTCCGGCACCATCTTAGAATACAATCGTTGGAATTAAAAACAAAAGCAGAAATTAAAGAAACAGAATCAAAAAGAAAATGTCCAGCACACCCTCACTCCTGCCCGGAGTCTTTAGCCATGCTTTTTGAGAACTACCTGGGTAGCATTAGATTCAGTACCCGGTCATCAATTCTGAATTAAATACAACTTATTTCAATTAAAAATTAATAAGATTAAATGCTTTATTTTCTGCCACCGCACAAACTTTGCAGCTTTGTCTCAGATTCCCCCCGCCAAATTACTACCTCAAGTTCAGCCAATATTCACAAACTCAATGTCCTATTTAACCCAGAGTAGACTTACTGGTCCATATCTTCTATATTATGAAGATAGCCTCCTTATTCTCTTCTGCCTCTACATGAGCCGGTCTGCTGCTGATGCTCTCATTCCAGTCAGTTACCTCAGATACGCTACTGAATACCTGAGCTGCATCACTTTGGTTATGCTTTCTGTAAATTTCAGCTCAATCAGAACCCCACCAATTGTGTCCCACACCAAGCTATATTCACTCACTAAGAAATTATAGCCATCAGGAAAGGCAAAGCAGATTGGGCTTCTTCTTCTCCAGAATTAGAAATTTGAGGGATGATCTGGCTGATGATTTTCAGAATACAAAAAGATTTTATGTAGTCAATCTAAAAGAGATGTTTTCACTTGTGGGGTTTGCAGAAATGGCGGAATATGGTATAAAGGCAGTCACCGAAAAATTTCAGAAAAATTCAAGATTGAAGTTGTGAAACCATACATATAGGCCCCTCCCTGTTTCAAAGTGACAATGGGGAGTCAGTGGAAATAGTCAGAAGTCAGATTTATTCTAATTATTTTTAAACAGGTAATTTCAGGGGTGGCATGGTGGCTCAGTGGTTAGCATTGCTGCCTCACAGCACCAGGGACACGGGTTCGATTCCACCCTCAGGTGACTGTCTGTGTGGAGTTTGCATATTCTCCCCGTGTCTGCACAGGTTTCCTCCCACAGTCCAAAGATGTGCAAGCTAAGTGGATTGGCCATGCTAAATTGCCCGTAGTGTTCAGGGATGTGTAGCTTAGGTGGGTTATAGGGGGATGGATCCAGGTGGGATGCTCTGAGGGTCGATGTGGCCTTGATGGGCTGAAGGGCCTGTTTGCACACTATGGGAATTCTATGATATCCGTACTTTGAAAATTACTATCTTGCAAGGAACTTTGAAACTCATTTCTTCAAATAATTTTGGATACTTAGGAGAAACTACAAAACTCTTAATCTGATGATTCAAGAAGAACACTAAATTTGGGTATATTGACATATTGATATATTGATGGGAAGGCGATGGAAATCATTTTGCCATGAATTGGCAAATCCAATAGCACTGAAATTTACATATATTTAAGCATGGCATTTGGAGTAGCTGAAATCAGATCTCTGCCATTTATCACAATGACAATACTTCATAGAAGGTTAACCATAAGAAAAACATTAAGTAGTCATTCTTTCTACACAAAATTCAACAAATGCTAGTTACCTTAACTGAATGACTGGATTCGTAATATCCTGATTATATACATAACATAACATATTGGGGGGAAAAAAAAATCAGGGCAAGTAACAGACCAGTTTTGTTTCCTGAACTTATACTCTGGATATAACACACTCATTTCCCTTTCTGTCCGTCCTATTAGGAGTACGCATCTGCCATCATACCCACGTTTCAAAAGCTGTTGTCCTCGGGTCTCACCCTCAAGTTCAACTCTCACATCCATAGAATCCAACACTTCAAGCTAGTCATTACGCTAGATGTTTTTTTAAGTTTCATGCTGATGCGTTTGGGCTTCCAGACTATCCTTAAATAACTGGTAATTCCTCTTGCCATAACTAATCTAACCTGGATCTCATTCTTGGACTCACCGTTTATCATTGAGTCAAAGTACTTGAATTTGTGTATTTCCTTTACCTTCCTTGATACTTCCAAACCTGGCTTTCCATTAGCATTTAGAGCTATAACATTGTCTTTGCCCCATTTGCATTCAGTCCAAAAGTCTTTGGACGAGATCTACCATAGTTTCTACCTTTTCCTTTGCCAGATTCTGGGTAATCCAAGATGGAGGATGGGAAAAATTTGTGACTGTAGGAGCTGCTCCTTTTTTTTTTGAGATATTTTCAGTGTTGGAGCTGATTTCCTTGAATTCTAGAGGCAGTAATTACTGTTTTTTAAGCTGTTGCATTGTTTTGGAACTTTTGGGGGAAAAAGGTCAAAACAATGGCACCTTTAAAAAGGAGGAAAGGAGACAAAGGCAGTGATCACATGGTGGGAAGTGAATCAATGCAGAAAGAAACCTACACTGCTGTCTGATCTGTCACAGCTACTGCTTCTGCTATTTGACTTCAAGTACCTCTGGCCATCAGAGTTCGTCTAAGAAAAATAAACAAACAGCAAAATTCACAGCTGACCTCGGAGAAGACTGTGTGGAGAGATCACAGCAGGGGAGCTGCTAAGTGGCTAGTTTTTTTTGGTAAATCTATAATAGTGAGTAGAGTGGGTTCTTTTTGATTTACAACCCAATGGTCCCAATGTGGACTTTACCAGTTTCAAAATCTCCCCACTCCCGGCCTCATCCCATGACCAACCCTCCTTTCATCTCTGCCTCCTTGACCTGACACAACCTGTCCATTTTCTCTCCCATCTACCCGCTCCTCCCACCTCACTCACCAAACCCCACCACTCCCTACCTGCACTCACCTATCATCATTCCACTTACCTTCCCCAGCCCCACACTACTTCTCTCTATTTATTTTGGAGCTTCCTCCCCCCTCCCCCACTTCTGAAGAAGGGTCCTGACCCAAAACGTTAACTTTCCTGCTCCTCTGATGCTGCCTGGCCTGTTGCGCTCCTCCCAGCTCCACACTGTGTTATTTCTGACTCCAGCATCAGCAGTTCTTAGTATCTCTTTTTGATTATATGTTTTTATTGAGATCTGTCTCTTGATTAAACTTTTAAAAATATAAAACATAAGCACTAAGTTAGCCTGGAGCAGTGTTTTTAAAGCAGTAAGACTGTGCTATTTTCTGGGTCTGTACATTGTTAAGGTGCAAAGATGGCCTTTAGTAGAGTGACGTGCTCCTCCTGTTGGATGTGGGAGATTAGGGAGATTTTTGATGTTACTGATGATTATGCCTTTGGGAAGTGTGCTTGGTTGTGAATCCTATTGGATCTCATGGACTGGAGCAGCAGTTAGAGGCAATGTGGAACTTACCTGAGGTGTGATGGATGGCAGTTGCAGGAAGGGTGATAAACTGAAGATACAGTCAGGTAGATGGGTGAACTCCAGGAAAGGTAGGAGAGGGAGGCAGGTCGTGCAGGAGTTCCTTGTGGCTATCCCCATCTCAAACAAGCATACTGTTTTGAAAAATGTAGGTGGTGATAGATTCAGGGGAATGTATCAATGACAGCTAGGTTTCTGGTACAGAGACCAGCACTAATGTAACGTGGGATACGCCAGGTTCCAAGCAGTTGATTGTGACAGGGGCTGTCTAGTCAGAGGCACAGACAGACATTTCTGCGGCCAACAGCGACACATCAGAATGGTGTGTTGCCTCCCTGGTGCCAGGATCAAGGATATCTCAGAGAGGGTGCAGAATATTCTCAAAGGCAAGGGCTAAGCAGGAGGTTGTTGTACACACTGGAATTAACAACATAGGAAGATATAAGGTCAGAACTCTGAGGAGACAATACAGGAAGTTGTGCAAGAATTTAAAAAGGAGGTCCTCAAGGGTAGTAATAACTGGATTATTCCCAGTACCACAAGCTAGTGAAGGTAGGAATTGGAGGATAGAGCAAATGAATGCATGGCTGAGGAGCTGGTGCAGGGGAGAAGGGTTCACATTTTTGGATCATTGGAATCTCTTCTGGGGTAGAAGTGACTTGTCTAAGAAGAACAGATTGCACCTGAACCGAAAGGGAACTAATACACTGGTAACTTAAACTAGTAAAGGTTGGGAGGGGGGTGGGGCCCAGCGAGATAACGAGGACAGAGAGCAGTCTGTGACTGATACAGTTG
The DNA here is from genome assembly GCF_021869965.1 of Rhincodon typus. Classification (NCBI taxonomy): domain Eukaryota; kingdom Metazoa; phylum Chordata; class Chondrichthyes; order Orectolobiformes; family Rhincodontidae; genus Rhincodon; species Rhincodon typus. The sequence goes on along the minus strand of NC_063362.1, from coordinate 13,217,682 downwards.
GGAAAAGGAGCAAGTCAAGCAAACAGTCAGGAACAAATCAGAGAATGAGGTAGGACTGATAAATTAAACTGCATTTATTCTAATAGAAGAGGCCTAACAGGTAAGGCATTTGAACTCAGAGCATGGTTGGGAACATGGCACTGGGATATCATAACAATTACAGACATGGCTCAGGGATGGACAGGAATGGCAGATTTATGTTTCAGATGCTACAGGAAAGATAGAAAGGGCAGCAAGGGAGGAGCAGTGGCGGTGGGGGGGGGGAATGGTATTTTTGATTAAGGATAACATTACGGCTGTACTTAGGGAGGATATTCCTGGGAATACATCCAGGAAAGTTATTTGGGTGGAACTGAGAAAGGATGATCACCTTACTGAGATTGTACTATAGACCCCCCAATAGTCAGCAGGAAATTGAGAAACAAATTTGTAAGGAAATCTCAGTTATCCAAGAGAATAATAGAGTGGTTGTGGTATGGAATTTTAAATTTTCCAAACATAGACTGGGACTGCCACAGCATTAAGGGCTTGAATGGAAAGGAATTCAAGTGTGTACAAGAAAATTTTCGGATTCAGTATGTGTACATATGAGAGAAGGTGCAAAGCTTGACCTACCCTGAGGAAATAAGGCAAGACAGGTGACTGAAACGTCAGTGGGGGAGCACTTTGGGGCCAGTGACCATAATTATGTTAGTTTTAAAACGGTGATGGAAAAGGATAGACCGTATCTAAAAAGTTAAAGTTCTAAATTGGAGGAAGACCAATTTTGACAGTATTAGGCAAGAACTTTCAGAAGTTGTTTGGGGGTGGATGCTCGCAGATAAAGGGACAGCCGGAAAATGGGAAGCCTTCAAAAATGAGGTAACGAGAGTCCAGAAACACTATGTTCCTGTTAGGGTGGAGGGCAAGGCTGGTAGGAGTGTTGGATGACTAGATCAATTGAGGTTTTGGTCAAGAAAAATAAGGAAGCATATGTCAGGTATAGACAGCAGGGATCAACTGAACCCCCACAAGAGTATTAAGGTATTACTTAACAGGGAAATCAAGAGGGCAAAAGGCAGACATGAAATTTCTTTGGCAAATAGGGTTAAGGAGAATCCAAACAGATTCTACAAATTCATTAAGGACAAAAAGGTAACTAGGGAGAGAATAGGGCCCCTTAAAGATTAGCAAGGCCACCTACGTGTGGAACCACACGAGATGGAGGAGATAATAAACTAGTATTTTGCATCGGTGTTTAATGTGGAGAAGGATACGGAGAATACAGAACATGGGGAAATAAATAGAAACATCTTGAAAAATGTCCATATTACAGAAGAGGGGGTGCTCAATGTCTTAAACAGCATAAAAGGTTGAGATATTTGTATCATTGATAGCCATAGGTGAGGTGCCAGAAGACTGGGGATTGGCTAACATGGTGCCACTATTTAAGAAAGGTGGCAAGCAAAAGCCAGCGAACTATAGACTGGTAAGCCTGACACTGGCGGTGGGCAGGTTGTTGGAGGGAATCCTGAGGAACAGGATTTACATGTATTTGGAGGGCAAGGACTGATCAGGGATAGTCAACATGGCTTTGTGCATGGGAAATAGTGTCTCACTAACTTGATTTGAGTTTTTTGAAGTAACAAAGAGGACTGATGAGGGCAGAGCAGTGGATGTGATCTACATGGACTTCAGTAAGGCGTTTGAGAAGGTTCTTCATGGTAGACTGGTTAGCAAAGTTAGATGAGACAGAATACAGGGAGAACTGGCCATTTGGATACACAACTAGCTCGAAGATAGAAGACAGAGGGTGGTGATGGAGGGTTGCTTTTCAGACTGGAGGCTTGTGAACAGTGGTGTGCACAAGGGTCAGTGCCGGGTCCACTGCTTTTTGTCATTTATGTAAATGATTTGGATGTGAATATAGGAGATATGATTACTAAGTTTGCAGATTACACTAAAATTGGAAGTGTAGTGGACAGCAAAGAAGGTTATCTCAGAGTATAACAGCATCTTGATCAGATGGGCCAATGGGCTGAGGAGTGGCAGATGCAGTTTAATTTAGGTAACTGTGAGGTGCTGCATTTTGGAAAGGCAAATCAGGGCAGGATTTATACATGTAATGGTAAGGACCTAGGGAGTGTTGCTGAACAAAGAGAGCTTGGGAGTTCAGGTTCATACTTCCTTGAAAGTGGAGTCACAGGTAGACAGGATAGTGGAGGCGGTGTTTGGTACACTTGCTAATGGTCAGTGCATGGAGTGTAGGAGCTTGGAGGTCATGTTGCAGCTGTACAGGATATTGGCTCCGCCACTTTTGGAGTATTGCATGCAATTCTGGTCTCCCTGCTATAGGAAGGATATTGTGAAACTTGAAAGGCTTCAGAAAAGATTTACAAGGATGTTGCCAGGATTGGAGGCTGAATAGGTTGGGGCTGTTTTTCCTGGAGCATTGGAGGCTGAGGGGTGATCTTAGGGGTTTATAAAATCATGAGGGGCATGGGTAGGGTAAATAGGCAAGGTCTTTTCCCCAGGATGGGAGAGTCCAAAATTAGAGGGTAGAAGTTTATGGTGAGAGGGGAAAGATTTAAAAGGGACCTAAGGGACAACTTTTTCATATGGAGGTGGTGCGTGTATAGGATGAGCTCCCAGAGAAAGTGGGGACGGCTGGTACAATTACATGTCATAGAATCCCTACAGTGTGGAAACAGGCCCTTCAGCCCAAGAAGTCCACACCGACCCATCTCCCTATAACCCACCAAATCTACATATCCCTGAACACTATGGGCAATTTAGCATGGCCAATTCATCTAGCCTGCACATATTTGGACTGGGAGGAAACTGAAGCACCTGGAGGAAACCCAGGCAGACACAGCAGAATATGCAAGCTCCACAGAGACAGTCGCCCGGCGGTGGAATCGAAGCCAGCTCCCTGGCGCTGTGAGGCAGCATTGCTAACCACTGAGCCACCATGCTGTCCCTTAAACAACATTTAAAAGGCATCTGGATGGGTATATGAATAGGAAGGGTTTTGAGGGATATGGGCCAAATGCTGGCAAATGGGACTAGATTTATACAGGATATCTGGTCAGCATGGACGAGTTGGACTGATGGGTCTGTTTCCGTGCTATACGCGTCTATGACTCTAAGTTATGAATGTGGTGCCACATGCCAGGGACTTACGATGCAGCCATATATTTCTGGTGCATTTTCCTACACAATCCTCATCATCTAACCAGCATATACCATATGGAATCCAAAATACTGCAGCCGCTGGTAACCCGAAATTTTATTTTATTCATTCATGCGCGAGGACATCGCTGGCTAGGCCAGCATTTATTGCCCATCCCTAACCGCCCAGAAGGCAGTTATGAGTCACCCACATTGCTATGGGTCTGGAGTCACCTGTAGGCCAGACCAAGTAAGGATTGCAGTTTCCTTTTCTGAAGAACATTAGTGAACCTGATGGGTTTTTCCGACAACTGGCAAAAGATTCATGGTCAAGATTCTTAATTCCAGATATTTACTGAATTCAAATTCCACCAGCTGCTGTGGCGGGATACAAACCCAAGTCCCCAGGACATTACCTAGGTCTCCGGATTAACGGTCCAGTGACAATACTAATACAGGCCATTGCCTCCCCTAGCAAGCTAACATTTTGAGTCTAGGTGACTATTCAGAGCTCTGATGAACAGTCATCTAGACTCGAAATGTTAGCTTGCTTTCTCTCCATGGATCTCCAGAATTTTTTGTTTTCAGTACAGATTCTAGCATCTGCAGTAATTTGCTCCTACATTGAGTTTCAGTAGATACTGGTCATGAGGACAGTTCAAAAATCAGAACACAAATTGTGGACATCAATCCATACCTGAGGCAAAACAACAGGTCAGTCTGCTAAAAACCACATGACTGAAAGGCACTCACACCTACAGAAATACAATTAATCCAAGGGATTTCTTCAAAGAAACTTGCCTAACGGGCTGACAGCCCCATCTGCTGGTAAACATTCTGAAGGGACTGGTAGAAAATATGCTCCTGCTTCACCAGCGATCAAGCTGAAGTAAACCAGCTTCTGTTTCAAGCTTTAATACGTAAGATAATCAAAAACACTAAACATAAAAAGCAACACAAGGCTCTCAAACATAGCTATGAGAGGGTTTCTGAGTAATCCTATGAATTCTAGGAGAATGCCCTACAACGGAAAACAATTATGCATATGACCTGCACTGCACAATTTCAGTCTATTGGAAAAGGTAGATGAATTCCCAACGCAAATGCTGACTGTCCAAATATATTAGTTTTGAAAACACATTTAACTAAACATCTATGCTTGGGGCCTGAATGTATTAAGGATGTAATTGAAAGATGTTTCACCTCATTTGCAGAAGTAGAAATGTCAAAATACTAGGGGACGTAGGGTGAAAGTAAAATGGGGAAGGTTGAAACAAAGTGTGAGAGGCAAGATTTTTACATAGGGATGATAAGAATGCGCTACCAGAAGAAGTGGTAGGAGCAGATACAACAGCAACATCTAAGAGGCATCTTGACAGATACATGAATAAGCAGGGAATAGAGGGACACAGCCCGCATGGAGGCAACAGGTTTCAGTTCAGAAAGGCAGTGTGTGTAAATGCAGGCTTGATGGGCCGAAGGGTCTGTTCCTTTGCTCTTCGTGTTTTTTATTCTTGGTAGCTGGGTAGAAAAAGTGGCTAAAAGATGCTTGGACCTGAATGTTATAAAGCTGTTTGACAGGTACAACTATCACTTCTGACAAGTTGGCATACATAGTATGACACCATTTATAAAAAAAAAAGGAATACTTCAGGCATACAAACCTATCCATGGAGGATGACAAGGCTGGTTCAAAATTACTGGCTTTACTGGTGGTGGAATAACCAGTTCAGGGAAAAGAAACAGATTGCATGAAAGGAACATTCTGGATTGTTTTCTGGCTATCTTGTGACAGGATGTCAGGTCCATCCAATCAGACAGAGCCAAGAGGGGTCAATGAAGGAAATGTAATTTATATTGAATTCAGCCAACAGGGACAATCTTCAAATTTTAAATAAAATACGTGAAGTGAAGAGAATGAGGCTGACACGTTCAGCCCATCCACTTTAATAGAAAGGCAACAATCAGATTGGCCTACTCGGAAAGTGAATCAGAATACTGGGGGAACATAGGTTGAAGGCAAAAGGGGGAAGGTTGAAACAAAGTGTGAGGGGCAAGATTTTTACATAGAGGGTGCTAAGTGGAGTGTTATTATTTCACAAATAATGTACTAATGTGGAAATGAAAACTACCTCAAATATCAACCAATGACGCAGTAGTCCATCAAGTGCTAGTTCTATGTCTGTGTATCATAAATTTTGGAAGGCGTTCACAAATTCCAATGGCAGGCCATATAGGTAACATGAAAGCACAGACTAAAATATGAATGATTATCCATAATGTCAAAACTGCTGCTATGTATATCAGCTGGCCACAACAGGATAGGCTGCTGGAAGCATCTATTCATCTGCCAATAACATCACTGCTTTCAATACACTGTGACATCATCGTCAGCAGATGTATTATTGAAGGCGGCGCCAAGGAGGATAAGGTTAGGGCCCTGGGAGGAGCAGGGGGAAACCTGTGAAAGGAGTGAAAGGAAGCCTAAACCCAGAGGAAGGGGAGTCAGCTTGAACTCATCTGTTTTTAAAACTTCTCGTCCTGCGATCTTGGTTACTGGCCATTGCATTCCTTCACTTACCAATGATATTGGCTTTCTAGTTACACATGCACATCCTTTGATCCACCTAAAGGTGGCTTTTACATGAATTGCAATCAGCTAAAGCACAAAGAGACAGTAAGAACTGCCGATGCTGGAGTCAGAGGTAACATTGTGGAGCGGGAGGAACACAGCAGGCCAGGCAGCATCAAAGGAGTAGGAAAGTTGACATTTCTGGTTGGGACTCTGGCATCTACCTGACAATGTGAAAATTACCTGGGTATGTCCTGTGCATAAAAAGGCAGGAAGAAGGGTCCCAACCCAAAACATCAACTTTCCTGCTCCTCTGATGCTGTCTGGCCTGCTGTGTTCCTCCATCTCCATACTGTGTCATTAATAGCTAAAATACAAAATCATTTTTATTACCACATTACTCCAGACCCACAGCAATGTGTTTGATTCTAATTGCCCCCTGAGGTATCCTAGCAAGCCACTCAGTCATATCAAATCGCTACAAAGTCTCAAAGAAATGAAACTGGATGGATCATCTGGCAACGACCTAGGCACTGGAAAAGACAACAACAGAAACAGCCCTGTTGACTCTGCAAAGTGCTTCTTACTGACATCTGGCCAAAACTGGGAGAGCTTTCACAAAGACTAGGCATACTCATGGAATCACCTGGAAGCAGCGGCTCCACAAATATGCCTATCCTCATTAGGGAGGAGCCGAGCACATCACAAAAGATATGGCTGAAGCTTTCGCAGCAATCTTCAGCCAGAAGTGCCAAATGGATGATCCATCTCGGCCTCCTTCAGTGGCTCCCAGCATTACAGATAACAATCTTCAGCCAACTCGATTCACTCCACGTGATATTAAGAAACAAATGGAGACACTGGATACTGCAAAGGCACGGGCCCTGACAATAGTACTGAAGACTTGTGCTCAGAACTTGCCACCCCTCCCCTAGCCAAGCTCTTGCATACAGTTATAACCCTGGCATCTACCTGACAATGTGAAAATTGCCCAGGTATGTCCTCTGCATTAAAAGGCAGGACAAATCCAACCCGGCCAATTACCATCCCAGTTTACTCGCGATCATTAATGAAGTGACGAAAGGTGTTATCAACAGTGCTATCAAGCAATAATCTGCTTAGTGACGTGCAGTTTGGGTTCTGTCATGGCCACTCAGCTTCTGATCTCATTACAGCCTTGGTTCAAACATGGACAAAACAGCTGAATTCTAGAGGTGAGGTGAGGTGAGAGTGACAACTGTTGACATCAAGGCTGCATTCGACCAAGTGTGGTATCAAGGAGCCCTAGAAAAGTTGGAATCAATGGATATCAGGGCAAACTCTCTGATGGTTGCAGTCATATTTGACACACAGGAAGATGGTTGTGGTTGTTGGAGGTTAGTCATCTCCGCTCAAGGACATCTCCGCATGAGTTCTTCAGGGTAGTGTCCAAGGCCCAACCATTTTCAACTGCTTCATCCATGAACTTCCCTCATTCATAAGGTCAGACGTTCGCTGATGATTGCAGAATGTTCAGCTTCATTCATGACTCCTCAGATACTGAAGCAGTCCATGTTTATACCGTATGATCAAGAAAGCAGCGTACCAGCACCTTCAAGAATAATTAGGATTTGGGTATAAATGTCATCACAGCCAGTGAAGCTCACATCCTCTGAATGAATGAAAAGTCTCTCCTATTTCTGTAAACTCTCTTGTTCAGTTCAGGGCAAAACCAATTTGTTCTTTTGAAACAGCAATTGAAGAAATATCTCTACATTGCATTTCCTGAACAAGATGAATCTGGAAAGACTCCAGAGAAAATCATGAGGCAGAACATCAGAACAACCAACCAATTTCAGAAAATTCTAAACTTAATCCTCTTGACTTCATGAATAATCTATTGGCCAAAGATCTTTTTTAAAAAAAATTCAATTTCAACAGATAAATCTGTTTCTTTTGCTTTTTTCTGAAGTGTGTTTGCTTAAGGGAATTTTAAGAGTGATTCATATTTCTACTTCTATACTACCACCTGTGCAGGTAAACCACCAATCACATCCTCATTTCAGTATTGCTGAGATTTGGCTTTCAATTGTCATGACAATTCATTAGAATAGTAGCTCAAGGAGAAAACTAACATTTAGACTGCATTCAACTGCTGATTGGTTGCCAAGGCAGACTCTGATTGGTAGATGCATATCATGGAGAATACACCAACTGATGATTGACAATTAATTGGCAGGCTTTATCCAGCTCCACACTGTGTTATCTCTGACTCCAGCAACGGCAGTTCTTACTATCTCAAAATAAGATCAATTGTCTGGTTTATAGAGCTAAGTTGTTCTTCATCATGACTGAGACACAATGCTATATCCCATGCTAGGATGCAAGCACAGGATTCAAAGCTGACACTCCCAGTGCACTACTGAGAGAGTGCTGTATTGTGAGAGATGCCACCTTTCAGATGAAATATTAAATCATAATTGTCAAACCTCTCATGATTGAGGATCCAAAAAAAAAAATCCCATGGCAAAGAACAGCAGGGAAGCTCTCCCTGGTGTGATGGCCAATGTTTATCTCTCACCCAGCATTCTTAAAAAGAAAAACAGATTGTCCAGGTTTAGCACAACTGTTTGTGGGAACTTATAGTATGCAAATTAGCTCTCCCTTTTCCAACGTTAGTACATTGACCACATTTCAGAAGATCGTCACCGGTTGTCAAGCACTATCGGACATCATGTGGTTGTGAAAGGTGCTGTCTAAATGAGAGTCTTTTTATTTCAGGCTTTCGGTTTGTCATGCGGACTTGGTAAACTTACTTCTAAAGCAGGATTGTATCTTTAATAGCACATGAAGTTATCTTATCAAGAAACATCTCAGAAACTTCCGGTTCCATTGGGGGTGCATACTGTCCAACCCATCCCACACCTACGCATTAAAGCAGATGCTCTCAGAGAACGGTGCCATGTTCGCATCTCACACCCTTTGTACATGCCCTCAAGCAGGCACTGAGTGCCTCTGCTTGAAGATCCCAGTCAACAAGCAGCCTGCACCCTTATAGCCTCTGGGAAGCTGGATTAAAGCTCCCAGGCCTGGGAGCATTAATTGGACCTTAATTTGCTACTTAAAGGTCTCAATTATTGCAAAAGTCAAGCACAGGCTGTCCAACCTAGAATTGAATTCTGGTGGTAGAGGGAAGGTAATGGGGATCTGGCACATGGGCTGCACAATGGCTCAGTGGTTAGCACTGCTACCTCACAACACCAGGGACCTGGGTTCGATTCCACCCTCGGGTGACGGTCTGTGTGGAGTTTGCACATTCTCCCCGTGTCTGCGTGGGTTTACTCCGGGTGCTCTGGTTTCCTCCCACAGTCCAAAGATGTGCAGGCTCGGTGGATTGGTCATGGTAAATTGCCCATAGTGTTCAGGGATGTGTAGATTAGGTGGGTTATAGGGGGATGATTCTGGGTGGGATCCTCTGAGGGTTGGTGTGGACGTGATGGGCCAAAGGGCCTGTTTCCACACTGTAGGGATACTAAGAAACAGGGAACTTAAAAGCAATATTTTTAGCTAGCAATACACACAAATACGTCACATTGCAAGTCCAATTGTCAAACCTAGATTGGTTAACAGCATAATTCTTTGCATAATTAGGATTGCTCAGAAAATGCTGTCCAACTGCAGAATCACAAATGAGTAATGTGTTATATGAATTTCAGTGCTGGTGTGATGCCAACCACACAAACCTTATGTATAAGCACTGATGAAATGTATCAAACATTCTATCCCTTCAGCTGTTTGCAACTGTACCAAAAAAGCCTATGCTTGAAAACTTGCAACACAATTTCCAACATTTGGTATAACTCCCTTTAGGACCGAGGTTTCTCTGAAGTGAATTTATGGTAAAACACTAGGCGCCCAGTAAGTGATTTTATGTTCAGACTGGGATACACTTAATAGAAATAAAAGATGAACGAGTTAATTACAGCATGAGTGGTCAGTGGGTGTGATTTTGTTTGAGTTTTAGATTTAGACCAAACTAGCTCCAAAAGACATGACAACACTTTTAGACAAAGTTCAGAAGGAATGTGTTCAAAACCTTTGCCAACTGAAGGATTTCCAACTGTGAGCTATACTTCCGGACTGGCAAAGCTCAGACAGAGAGGGAGACAAACAGACAGACACAGTTAGCTGGTACCCTCTGCTACCAGAGGTGATGGGCCTGTAGAAAGCACACAAGAATGCCATTGTTCACCACCCAAATTAATTTCTGGACGAGAAGACTGAAGCTTAACCTTTTCACTCCAATGACCATTGAGGCTCTTAAGTGGTGAATTAATGACTGCTTAAGGACCACTTAGGAGCTCATTCCTGTTAGTCTGCAACTATTTCCATTCCACGGTTTACCAAAAAAAAAACGCCAACGTCGCTCCACCAACCACCGACGCCGATGTCACTCCACCCACCGCCTCCACAGCCAGCAGCTCCAGAGGAGACAATAGCACCCAGCCCTGCCGAGTCTTCACCATCCCTCCAGACCTCCCCCTTACTGAGGACGAACAGTCAGTCCTCAGTAAAAGGCTCACCTTTGACCCCTCCACCCAAACATCAACGAATATCGCTCACGCTTGGAAAGTTTTTCCGCCACCTCCACCTCCGCACTTACTTCTTTAAGCGTGAGCCTAACCCTCCCCCTACTGACCCCTTCTCCAGCCTCCAACACACCCCTCCTCCTGGACACCACCCCCAAGGCCTCCTACCCTCCCTCGATCTCTTTATCTCCAACTACCATCGTGACATCAATCGCCTCAACCTCTCCACCCCTCTCACCCACTCCAACCTCTCCCCCACAGAACGTGCAGCCCTCTGCTCCAATCCCAACCTCATCATAAAACCCACGGACAAGGGAGATGCAATTGTAGTATGGCACACTGACCTCTACATCGCCGAGGCCAGGCGCCAACTTTCCGACACCTCCTCCTACCACCGCCTTGATCATGACCCCACCCCCGACCACCAAACCATCATCTCCCAAACCATCCACAACCTCATCACCTCAGGTGACCTCCCACCCACAGCCTCCAACCTCATCGTTCCCCAACCCTGCACCGCCCACTTCTATCTCCTTTCCCAAATCCACAAACCTGACTGCCCTGGTCGACCCATTGTCTCCGCCTGCTCCTGCCCCACCGAACTGATCTTCACCTATCTCGACTCCATTTTCTCCCCCTTGGTGCAGGAGCTCCCTACCTATGTCCGTGACACCACCCACGCCCTCCACCTCCACCAAAACTTCCAATTCCTTGGTCCACAACACGTCATCTTCACCATGGACGTCCAGTCCCTATACACCTGCATTCCCCATGCAGATGGCGTAAAGGCCCTCCGCTTCCTCCTGTCCCGCAGGCCCGACCAGTCCCCGTCCACTGACGCCCTCATCCGCTTAGCCGAACTCTTCCTCACCCTCAACAACTTCTCTTGCAATTCCTCCCACTTCCTATAGACAAAGGGGGTGGCCATTGATACCCGCATGGGCCCAAGCTATGCCTGCCTCTTTGTAGGTTACGTGGAACAATCCCTCTTCTGTAGCTACACTGGCCCTAAATCCCACCTCTTCCTCCGTTACATTGATGACTGTATTGGCGCCGCCTCGTGCTCCCACAAGGAGCTCGAACAATTCATCCACTTCACCAACACCTTCCACCCAAACCTTAAGTTCACCTGGACCATCTCTGATACCTCTCTCTCCTTCCTGGACCTCTGTTTCCATCTCTGGCAACCACCTGGAAACCAATATCCATTTCAAGCCCACCGACTCCCACAGCTACCTAGAATACACCTCTTCCCACCCACCTTCCTGCAAAAATGCCATCCCTATTCCCAATTCCTTCGCTTCTGCCGCATCTGCTCCCAGGATGAGGCATTCCACTCCCGTACATGTCAGATGTCCTCGTTTTTCAAGGACCGCAACTTCCTCCCCTCAGTGGTCGAGAACGCCCTCGACCGTGTCTCCCGCATTTCCCGCAACTCATCCATCACACCCCCTCCCCGCAATAACAACCAAAACAGAATCCCCCTCGTCTTCACGTACCACCCCACCAACCTCCGGATCCAACGCATCATCCTCCGACACTTCTGCCATCTGCAATCCAACCCCACCACCAAAGACGTTTTTCCCTCCCCATCCTTATGTGCTTTCCGGAGGGACCGCTCTCTCTGGGACTCCCTTGTCCGCTCCACACTCCCCTCCAGCCCCACCACACCCGGCACTTTTCCCTGCGACCGCAGGAAGTGTTACACCTGTCCCTACACCTCCCCCCTCACCCCCAACCCAGGCCCCAAGAAGACTTTCCATATCAAGCAGATGTTCACCTGCACATCTGCTAATGTGGTATACTGTATCCGCTGTTCCCGTTGTGGCCTCCTCTACATCGGGGAAACCAAGCGGAGGCTTGGGGACCGCTTTGCGGAACACCTACGCTCGGTTCGCAATAAACAACTGCACCTCCCAGTCGCGAACCATTTCAACTCCTCCTCCCATTCCTCAGACGACATGTCCATCCTGGGCCTCCTGAAGTGCCAAAATGAGACCACCCGAAGGTTGCAGGAACAGCACCTCATATTCCGCTTGGGAACCCTGCAACCCAATGGTATCAATGTGGACTTCACAAGCTTCAAAATCTCCCCTCCCACTACCGCATCCCAAAACCAGCCCAGCTTGTCCCCGCCTCCCTAACCTGTCCTTCCTCCCACTTATCCCCTCCTCCCACCTCAAGCCCCACCTCCATCTCCTACCTACTAGCCTCATACTGCCCCCTTGACCTGTCCGTCCTCCCTGGGCTGACCTATCCACTCCCTAACTCCCCGCCTACACTCACCTTTACTGGCTCCATCCCCGCCTCTTTGACCTGTCTGTCTCCTCTCCACCTATCTTCTCCTCTATCCATCTTCTATCCGCCTCCCCCTCTCTCCCTGTGTATTTCAGAACCCCCTTCCCCTCCATTTCTGAAGAAGGGTCTAGGCCCGAAACTTCAGCTTTCCTGCTCCTCTGATGCTGCTTGGCCTGCTGTGTTCATTCAGCTCTACACCTTGTTATCTCATGATGTAATAACATCTTTGTTCAGGTTGATCAGAAAATTCCTCTGTTCTTTATCTAACTAATTATGCATCTGGATTACCTTTCTCAGGGAATCACATGACCAGAGAGGCAACATTGCTCACTGTTGATGGGACTTCCAACATTCATGCCACTGGTGCCATATTAAAATCCAGCTACACACCACCTCAGACATAAGTCAGCAACTGCCCTTTACACTGTTGTGCTTGACTATTAGTACTGAGGACATGGCCCAAAGAAAACAAAAGCTTTCTCTCCTCTTGGTGGACAGGGCTTCTTGGGATCTTCATGGCTGGGTAGTGGACAGGAGGGCAGTCCTTCTTCCTGCAGTTTGTCACAACAGGCCACACCATCAAACCAAGCCAGCACATACCCAGAATCAAAGCCTGGTTTTGTGCTGTGTCCCGAAAGTAGTGGGATGTAGAGCAAGAAGGTGGTCAATGATTTTTTACACTTCCCTAGGGAATGTCACCACTTTCTCTCTGGTACCTCACACTCACAGGGCCACCATTCACTCAAAATTTGGCACTATACAAATCCCTCATGAAGCTCATGGGCTACAGTTCTCACTGTTGCATGCATCATAGCCACTCAATGGCTCTCACTCCCCATATCGTTCTATACTACGAACTCTTCCTGAGCTTTGAGCATCCTACTCATTTGGAGGATACCTCACCACCTCCCCTGCTCCCGCACTGTCACCAACTGTTTATTCATCATGCTCCATTTCTCCTTTTGTTTCATAGCAGGAAAAATTGGCCTATCCTCAGACTAATGCCTTCACTTTAGCTCAACTGACGTACTCATCATCCCTATATCGATTGCACTCAACTTGCAGGACTGAGTTGTGGTCCAATTCCCAGACTTCAAGGGCGTAGTAGCCCAGATCCCCCTAGGGCCAAACATTAAGACTATCTGTAAACAACACCCTGCTCTGGAATTGGACTAGTCCTCCAACCGACTGTGTTAGTGGCCCCTGGCTGACCATAGAGGGAATTCATCCCATGAAAGATTGCTCTTCTTTGGCTTTCATATATGGCCCATGGCTGCATAATCTGTTGACAAAGGCTGCATGTGTGATGTTGACACAGCAGTTAACTCATATGGCTGTTCAGGGCTCTCCATGATAACAAGCTGACTCATATTCTGCAGTAAAATGTGATACAAGCCACAAAGTCTGGCAATCTATACCTGAGCACTGAAGACAAGCAAATTAACAAATTTGTGTATGTCCCTTTGTGCAAAACAATCTGGCATAAGCTTGTAAATCATAAGCATCCCTGGGATCCAAAGTACTGAAGGACCAAAATGATGTCTGATTGGATGGGTGGGGAGGAGGAACAACAGGTACATTGACTTTGATTGATGAAGCTTTCAATGGCAAACAGGATTCATTGAATGGGAGAATTTCAAGTTCAAACTACAGCTTATGAAAGTGGCCAGTGCCTTCAGAGATGCAATAAAGCCCAAGATATAAACAGATAAGAGTATTATTTCTCCATGCAAGAACCCAATGTTTTTTCACAGCTGAAACTGAGTTCCAAAACATGGAAACTGATTTTAATTCCATCATTTTCTTCGAGAAGAAAAAAAATGCTCCATACAATGTACAAGCAGTACATGAATGCAGATATTCCTGAAATGTTAAGTAATGTGCAGAGGGATTTAATGAGAAGAAATCAAGTGATTCTCAGCAGATAGGGAGGAAACTAAAGATCTCCTTGCCCTTATTCTGTTCTTATTGGGAGTTAGTAACATGAAATTACTGAATGGGCCACACACTTTGTTTTGTGTTCACATCTAAAACTGCAAACAACTATAGAAATTTGGAAAAGATTATCTGCCACAAGCAAATATTTAAAGCTCATTTAAAACTTAGGCCTACATATTTCTTTCCAGAATAAAAATTAAGCTAAGCTTTGCCTAACTGTGTTTCTGTACAAACATTATCCCTTTATTATCCCAGAGTACTAGCGGAATTCTTTGTTAAAATTAGCATTATCTATTCCCAAATTGAACTGCTGTAACCACAATGTGCATAACTTTACATGATGTGTTACCAAAATTGGTAGCACAACACAATTGATAAAAGAGTTCACTGGTTATACTAGCAGAGTCCTATAAAATATCTGAAATGAAATGCCCTGAACCCATAGATGCAACCCTTAAACTGATCAAAATAATCTGGACAAACAAAACTGTATTAGTATTAAGTGTGATTATTCATATGCAATGTTTAACTTTTTTTGGCATCTTTCAAAGAACGTGACATTATTCTTTCTCCAAACTATGTCACCTAAAATAGACTGAGTGATCATTTATTTCGTGATGTTTGTGATAATATTGGTAAAGTAGGTTAAGTCTTTTCTTATATTTTTTGCATTTCAAAGTAATAATGCAGTAAATATATTGCTTTGTAATGTTCCAATGTAAAAGGTAGCATAGATCAGTAATTTTTTTTATTACCATCAGATTTCTTGCGGATTTACATGGACAAATATACAAAGGATAGCTTTATAATTTTCTTGGAATTTTTCTATGTTGCAATTTGATTTCCAGTAATAATTTCTCAAGGCTTAATGAGGAGTCAAAAATGGCAAAAAATGATTTGTCAGTTCCTAATTTTTTTTTCAAAATCCTTCACAATTTTCCATTGGAAGTTTTGCGCCTATGCATTTCACTACTTTCTACATTGCCTACTTTTTCAATTGCAACTTGGAATTATTTAATGGATACAAAATTTGGGCCAATGATCTACATGTACAACAGTAACGGAAACAAATTTGATTATGGAACTTGTGCAGACATCTCGTTCCAAGCACTGATGAACATGGCCAACTGTTAATGGTCCAGAGAATTTACAGAAGAATGATGATGATCTAGGCTTGTGGAAGGAGCAGTTTCATGAATTTGCAGATGTCAAAAATCAATGGTAAGCAGTGGAATTTTCCATTATTTCTGTATTAAGTTGACAATCTTTTGCTAGATTGCATCTTCTGCCATGCTTCTTCTGGCTGTCACCAGTGTATCACAACATCAAAAGTTAAACATTGCTAAAAGCAGGCTAAAAGTTGAAGTTATTTTTAGGCAATGTTTACGCTCTGTAGTGTCAAGCATTTATGTCTATAATTGAGCTAGACACAAATAGTTTAGTTTTGTGACTGGGCTAAGTGCACAGGCTAGTTTCCATTCCTAAGTAATTTATTCCACGCTGTCCAAAATGGATGCTTTTGTCTTCACTTTTACCAGCAAAGTGCAACTTGTCCATGCTAACCAGATATCCTATATAAATCCAGTCCCATTCGCCAGCATTTGGCCTATATGGAAGTTATGGAACTTGGGGAAATAAATAGCGATGTCTTGAAAAGAGTTAATCTGACAAAGAGGTGGTGGTGCTGGAGGTCTTAAAATGCAGAAAGGTAGATAAATCCTGCAGACCTGATCAGGTATTTTCCAGAACTTTGTGGGAAGGAAGGGCAATGGCAAGGTTCTGCGTGGTAGACTGGTTAGTAAGATTAGATCACATGGGATCCGGTGGGGGAGCTAGCCAACTGGATACAAGATTGGCTTGAAGTAGGAAACTGAGGCTGATGGTGATGGAGGAGGGCTTTTTTTTAGACTGCAGGCCTGTCGTCAGTAGTGTGTCACAAGGAGTAGTGCTGGGTCCATTAATTTTTGTCACTTATATAAAAATAATTTGGATGTGAATATAGGAGGTATGGTGAGTAAGTTTGCAGATGACACCAATTTAGGTGGTGTCGTGGACAGTGAAGGTAGTTATCTCATAATACAACTGGATCTTGATGAGATGGACCAATGGGCTGAGGAGTGGCAGATGGAGTTTAATTTAGATAAACGTGATGCGTTGCATTTTGGTGAAGCAAACCAGGCCAGGACTTGTACAGTTAATGGCAGGGCCCTGGGGAATGTTGCTGAACAAAAGAAACCGAGGGATACTGGTCTTTGAAAGTGGAGTTGCAGGTAGACAGGGTGGTGAAGACGGTGTTTGGCACGCTTGCCTTCATTGGTCAGTGCACTGAGTGTAGGAGCTGTGACATCATGTTGCAGCTGCGCAGGACATTGGCGAGGCCATTTTTAGAATACTGCATACAATTGCGGTCGCCTTTCTATAGGAAAGATGTTGTTAAACTTGAAAGGATCTAGAAAAGATTTACAAGGATGCTGCTGGGACTGGAAGGTTTGGGTCACAGAGACAGGCTGAATAGGTTGGGGCCATTTTCCCTTGGAGGCTGAGGTTATAGAGATTTATAAAATCATGAGGGGCATGGATAGGGTGAATAGCTAAGTTCTTTTTCCTAGGGTGTGAGAGTCCAAAACTAGAGGGTACAGGTTTAAGTTGAGAGGGGAAAAATATAAAAAGGACCTGAGGCGAAACCTTTTCACGCAGAGGATGGTGTGTATATAGAACAAGCTGCCAGAGGAAGTGATGGAAGGGAGTATAATTACAACATTTAAAAGGAATCTGGATGGGTATATGAATAGGACGGGCTCAGAGGGATATGGACCAAATGTTGGCAAATGGGGCTAGGTCAGATTGGGATGTCTGGTCAGCACGGACACGTTGGACCAAAGGGTCTGTTTCTGTGCTGTGTGACTCCACTGTAACGTTAATTTAAGTTATTTTTCAATAAAACAGTAATGTGGGACGAGTGTTAGAATGCTTGCTGATATTTAGTTACTTTTATTTCATTATTTTAACAACCAGTGGTTGGAACTGTGAGCTTTGAATGGTCAACAGTGAGTTGAAGATGACCTTTTAACTCTGGACAGCAGGTTTTGCTTCAAAACAAAAGGACAAACAAACCATTTTTTGTTTCTGTGGGGCTGAGAGTTAATTGCAGGTTGGTTCTTGATCAAAGCGCTTAATTGATGTTCCGACACCGGGGAAAGCAGTTTGGCTAACTAAACAGCAGATATTTGGTCATTAACAGGGTCAGTACCTGGGAATTTGTGCCAGCAATTCTGGGAAAGAACATGATAGTCAAACAGAGGGAGGGTTTGAAGAATTTGAACTGTTTTTTTTTTAAAACTGTTTTTCAGAAGCAGAGCTTGGCTGTTGACACTACAGCATAAAGATTTGAAGGCTCCCTGCTTAACCTCCCATTATCAGCCAGTGGAAGTTCAGAGAAAAAAAACTAAGCTATAAGAATTGCTGGAACTTCCTCAGAAGAAACTGAAAAGGGTGTCCCTGATCGAAAATCAACCAAGAAGCATTCGTATGTGCCCGTGAACAATGCGTCGCAAAAACAATTTAAGTAATCTGGCCAGTTTTGTAATTTTCTTTTTTTTTAAAAAATGTATCCCTTAATTACTTGCATCTGTCTGTCTGTCTTTTGGGTGCATGGGGCTGAAAACAAGGGTTAGTGGGTTAGAATCAGGGCTAGGCAGCAATTAGATTATTTAGTTGTTTAAGTTTTCTCTGCTGAAGTTATTGTTTTATTAATAGTTAAATGTTTTGTTTAAGCTACAAACTGGCATCTAGAATTAATTATTTATAGAGTCTGAAATTGGTTCTTAAAACAAGTCTAATTAGAAACCATTGGGGGTCAATTTTGAATGTTTAATTTTATTGTGTTTTGAATATGCAGGTAGGAAGAATGATCTGATTAGAGTATCATAATAATGTCAGTAATGGTGATTTGGAGCATTAATGTGCTCAGGTAGAATCAATATGGACAATTTTAAACATTTTCACAATTGACAATTATGACACCCAAACTCGAGAAGGTGAACCTGTGGTTACAGAGTTGAAAATTAAAAATCTTACTGTGGAAACTGCACATTGTTCGTTAATGTATTTTATGCAGGCAGTCACTTCAGTTGCCATCTATTATTAAGAAAATGTCTAATTCCATACTTTGGAGATGGAAGTGTTAAGTTTAAGTTAAAGCAGACAACACTTGAGTTTGAGAGATTGATAGACAAACCTAAAATAACTACCACTCAAATAATAGTTCGTGGGTAGTTAACAAGGGCAGAATTATAGAATCAGATAAGAGTTACAGCGTAGAAGGAAGCCAATCAGCCCATCGTGCCTGCACTGGCTCATGAAATGAGCATCATTACTGAGAACCAATCTCTACCTTTTTCCCATTGCACAACAAGTGCACATTATGTTTATCAAA
This sequence comes from Rhincodon typus, assembly GCF_021869965.1. NCBI lineage: Eukaryota > Metazoa > Chordata > Chondrichthyes > Orectolobiformes > Rhincodontidae > Rhincodon > Rhincodon typus. The sequence goes on along the minus strand of NC_063362.1, from coordinate 13,198,721 downwards.
ATAATCATCCAATGGCCTCATGACTGCCTCATTGAGCCTACTTTGACCACACTTCCAGGCAATGCACTCCATATCTTATTAATTAGCTGAGCGAAAAACTGATTGCCCAGTTCATCCTTGCTTCATTTGCACATCACTTTAAGTCTATGCCTTCTTTCCTTTTGTTCCTTTTACAAACAGGAACAGTTTCTCCCCATCTAATCTAGCCAGCCTTGTCGTCATTCTGAAAATCCCAATGAGATCACCCCTTTGTTATCTTCTTTCCAAGGAGAATAGATCCAATTTCTACAGTCTATCCTCATAACTGAAGTTTCTTATCACTGGAGCCATTCTTATAAACTGCTGTTGCACTCTCTCCAACGCACTCACATTCTTCATTCAATTTTGGGGCCCAAAAAACTGTACACAATAGAAAGATGAGGGCCAGAAAACTGCAAGAGGGCCAGAAAACTGCAAGAGGGCCAGAAAACTGCAAGAGGGCCAGAAAACTGCAAGAGGGCCTGTTCAGCAGTAGGCCCAGCAATACCAAGTCCAAGTAGAATTGCTCTAATTTCACAGAGTCACAGACATACAGTGCGGAAACAGACCCTTCACTCCAGCTCATCCATGCCGACCAGATATCCCATTACAAATCTAGTCCCATTTGCCAGCATTTGGCCCAGGTCCCTCTAAACCTTCCGATTCATAAACCCATCCAGGTGCCCTTTAAAGGTTGTAATCGTACCGGTCACCACTTCCACTGGCAGCTCCTTCCATAAACGCACCACCCTCTGTGTGAAAAAGTTGCCCCTTAGGTCTCTTTTAAATCTTTCCTCTCTCACCTTAAACCTATGCCCTCTAGTTTTAGACACCCCACTCCAGGGAAAAGACCTTGTCTATTTAGCCTAGCCATGCCCCTCATGATTTTATGAACCTCTAAGATCACCCCTCAGCCTCCAATGCTCCAGGGAAAGCAGCCCCAACCTATTCAGCCTATCCCTAAAGCTCAAATCCTCCAACCCTGGCAACGTCCTCATAAATCTTTTCTGAAATCTTTCAAGTTTCACAATATCCTTCCTATAGGAGGGAGACCAGAATTGCATGTAATACTCCAAAAGTGGCCGAACCAATATCCTGTACAGCTGCACCATGACCTCCCAACTCCTATACTCAATGCACTGACCAATAAAGGCAAGCACATCAAATGCCGCCTTCATTATCCTATTTACCAAGACTCCACTTTCAAGGAACTATGAACCTGTACTCCAAGGTCTCTGTTCAGTAACACTCCCCAGGACTTTACCATTACATGTATAAATCCTGCCCTGATTTGCCTTTCCAAAAAGCAGCACCTCACATTTAACTAAATTAAACTCCATCTGCCACTCTTTGGCCCATTAGCCCATTTGATTAAGACCTGCTGTACTAAGATAACCTTCTTCGCTGTCCACAGTGCACCACGAATTTTGGTGTCATCTGCAAGCTTACTAACTATACCACCACCTACGTTTGCACCCAAATCATTTATCAAAACAACAAAAAGCAGTGGACCCAGCACCGATCCTGCGGCACACCGCTGGTCACAGGCCTCCAGTCTGAAAAGCAACCCTCCACCACCAGCCTCTGTCTTCAACCCGCAAGCCGGTTCTGTATCTAAATAGCTAGTTCTCCTTGTATTCAGTGTGCTCTTACCTTGCTAACCAGCCTACCATGAGGAACCTTGTTGCACACCTTACCGAAGTCCATGTAGATTACATCCACCGCTCTACCCTCATCAATCCTCTTTGTTACTTCTTCAAAAAATTCAATCAAGTTCGTGAGACATTAGTTCCCATGCACAAGGCGATGTTGACTATCCTTAATCAGTCCTCACCTCTCCAAATACACGTAAATCCTGTCCCTCAGGATTCCCTCCAACAACCTGTCCACCACCGATGTCAGGCTCACTGGTCTACAGTTATAGTCATTAGAGATATGAATTATTCATCCAAATTCTTAGATAAAAAGTTTCAAAAGTTTAAAAGCCCCTAGTAAACAAGGCAAACTATTAACTTATTGATATTCTACTGAAAACAAAAGGACAACTTTGGGAATTGCCAGATGACTGATTTGAATCTCTACCTGGGAGACCCTAGGGCGTCATGTTACATTAGGAACTGGTTACAGGGGAAATACTTTCTGGAATGAGTTCAGTCTGTGATCTGACAAATACATGCAGACAGTGAGGAAGGTGCCAGCAGAGGGCGCTGGGAAGCAGCTATGGGCAAAGGGCCATCAGAAAAAGGATATTTTCTTATTTTGGAGTTAGTGAGCAAGAGAGCAAATGAGCGTCAAGCTTGAGCTGGGTTGTCCACAATCATGAGGTGTTTAATGAGCCAAATGTTAGTGGAAGTGCCTCATGAAATCTCATGCCAGACAACAGTAGGAACATAGAAATAATGATGTATTTCCCCTAAGAACTGTGGCACATGTCAGTTTTGTCTCAGAAATAATCAGAAAACCTTAAAGATCTTGAAAGGAATCGGGGAACATGTGGGTTGAATTAAAAACACATGGGAATTCCACCTTAAATTACTCTCTGATTACAGGCATACATTTTAGAGCGGTTTTCACGTGGACTTCTTTTATAACATAGTGTTGCTAGCCACAACCTCATTGTTTTTGAAGAAGTAAGGTTGATCAACCTGAATAGACCAAAATACAACAGTGTGGAGTTGCACAAACGCAGCAGGCCAGGCAGAATCAGAGCAGCAGGAAAGTTGATGTTTTGGGTCGAATCCCTTCTTCAGAAATGGGGGGTGGGGAAAGAGAGCTCAGAAACAAATAGAGAGAGGTGGGGTCGGGCTGGGGAAGGTAGATGGGATGGTGATAGGTGAGTGCAGGTAGGGAGTGGAGGGGATAGGTGGGATGGACAGGAGAAGATGGACAGGTTGTGTCAGGTCAAGGAGGCGGGGATGAGAGGGAGGGTTGGTCATGGGATGAGGCCGGGGATGGGAAGATTTTGAAACTGGTAAAATCCACATTTAGACCATTGGGCTGTAGGCTCCCAAAGTGGAATACAAGGTGCTGCTCCTCTAGTTTGTCGGTGGTATCATTGTGACACTAGAGGAGGCCAAGGATAGACATGTCACTCAGGGAGTGGGAAGGGGAGTTGAAATGGTTCGTGACAGGAAGGTGTTGTCATCTGTTGCAAACCGAGCACAGGTTATCTACAAAGTGGTCTCCGAGTCTCCACTTGGCCTCACTGACGTAGAGGAGGCCACATTGGGAGCAGCAGATGCAATAGACCACATTGACGGATATACAGGTGAGCCTCTGTCTGATGTGCAACAAGGTTTGTTTCGTGCCTTGAATCGAAGTGATGCAGGAGGTGTAGGGACAAGTGCAGCACCGTGGTGGTGGGGCTAGTAGGGAGTGTGGAATGGACGAGGGAGTCGTGGAGAGAGCGATGTCTACGAAAGGCAGATAGGGATGGGGAGGGAAATATATCTTTGGTTGTGGGGTCGGATAGTAGGTGGCGCAAGTGGCGGAGAATGATTCGTTGGATACGGAGGTTAGTGGGGTGATGGGAGGACAAGGGGGATACTGTCTTTGTTTTTGTTGAGGGGGGGTTGGGGATGTGAGGGCAGAGGTGCGGGAAACGCAACAGATGCGGTCGAGAGATTTTTGACCACTGAAAGCGGGGTGGTGGGGGCGGAGTTGCAGTCCTTGAAATAGTAGGACATCTGGGATGTTCGGGAGTGGAACGCCCTATCTTGGGAGCGGACATTATGGAAGTGGAGGAATTGGGAATAGGACATCACATTCTTGCAGGAAGGTGGGTGAGAGAAGGTGTAGTCTTGGTAGCTGTGGGAGTCAGTGGACTTGAAATAGATGTTGGTCACCACTTCCTACAGACAAGGGGACGGCTGGAGGTGGAGCCCTCGTGTGCCCAAGCTATGCCTGCCTCTTCGTAGGATACATGGAACAGTCCCTCTTCGGCTGCGACACTGGCACTACCCCCTATCTCTTCCTTGGCTACATCAATGACTGTATCGATGCTGCTTCGTGACTCCATGAGTAGCTTAAACAGTTCATCAACTTTACTAACACCTTTCCCCTCAACCTCAAGTTCACCTCGACCATCTCTGTTACCTCCCTCTACTTCCTCAACCTCTCTGTCTCCATCTCCAGTGACTGCCTTAGGAGCCTACAGCCCAATGGCCTAAATATGGATTTTACCAGTTTCAAAATTTCCTCACTCCTGGCCTCATCCCATAACCAACCCTCCCTCTCATCCCCACCTCCTTGACCTGACACAACCTGTCCATCTTCTCTCCCACTTATCCGCTCCTCCCAACTCAGTGACCAATCCCACGACTCCCTCCTGTACTCACCTATCACTATCCCACCTACCTTTCCAGCCCCACCCCGCCTCTATTTATTTCTGCGCTCCCTTCCCCATCCCCATTTCTGAAGAAGGGTCCCAACCCAAAGTATCAGCTTTCCTGCTCTTCTGATGCTGCCTGGCCTGCTGTGTTCCTCCAGCTCCACACTGTGTTATCTATGACTCCAGAATCAGCAGGTCTTACTATCTCTCAACAGACTAAGAGTGTGGTTCTTTTATATATCTATGCTAGTCTGTCTTGGTGGGACAATGAAAAATTCCAATTTGACCTGATAAGAAGTGGCACATCCCTAGCCTTTGCTGATCAGATTAATCAATTCCTAGTCTCATCAGGTGGGACAAGATCTTTGTTTGTATTCTGTTGCTTGAGCTGATAATTAACAGCCAAGTCAGGTGGTCAGTCCAAACAATAATAGCAGACCACAGACTAGCTAGCCACGCCAGATTTCAGGCCTGACTCTGGCTCCTCATCTTCAGTATGTTCACGTGGCTACTAATCAGCAGCAAGTTTTCAGTGCTAAGATAAAGTTCAAGATCCAGTAATCTCTTTAACATTTCTAGATCTCCACCACAAAGTGAACAGGCACAAACATCAGGGATGAGCCATCTCATACCGAGAGCAAGTCAGTTCACAACTTACTTCAAAAAAATTATAGATGAACAAACTGCAAACACAAATAGCCATGCTATTTTAGTGAGAGTGAAGCAAAAGCAAAGCACTCACCACCTAGCATTTCCTCATACATCATAGTTTAATTCAGAGATACACCTAAAAAGATAAACATTGGCAGGTGTTCCATCACAGTGGGAAATCATATTCAAGCCTAATCCGGTCCTCATCCAATAAACAGTATTCCAGGAAGGGGATAACCAAAAGCAACTGGAAGCATTTCTTTTTAAAAGATTTTTAATTACTCCTGGGATGTGGCAACACTGGCTGGGGACCAGCATTTATTGTCTGTCCCTCCTGGCCCTGAGCCAGCATTTACTGCCTGTCCCTGCCTGCCCTTGGAAGTGGCGGTGAGCTGCTTGTTGGAAGTGGCGGTGAGCTGCTTGAACTTGAACTGCTGCAGGCTATGGGCTATAGGTAGATGTACAATGCTGCTCAAGGGGAAATTTTAGGACTTTGACCCAACAATGCTGAAAGAATCATGATACGTATCCAAGTGTAGATGGTGAGTGGCTTGGAGGAGAACCTGTAGGTGGTGGTGGTGTTTCCATGTATCTGCTGCCCTTGTCCTTCTAAATGGAAGGCGCTGTCTAAGGATCTTTGGTGAATTTCTGCAGTGTGTCTAAAAGATTGTACACACTGTTGCTACAGAGCATCGGTAATGATGGGAGTGGATGCTTGTGATTGTAGTGCCAATCAAGCAGGCTGCTTTGACCTGGATGGTGTTAAGCTTCTTGAATGTTGTAGGAGCTGCACCCATTCAGACAAGTGGGGAGTATTCCATCACACTCCTGACTTGTGCCTTGTATATGTGGTCAAACTTTGGGGAGTCAGGTGAGTTCCCCACTGTAGCATTTCCTAGCCTCTGACCTGCTCTTGAAGCCACTATGTTTATGTGGAGTCCAGTTTAGTTTTTGGTCAGTGGTAACTCCTGGGATGTTGATAGTGGGGGATTCAGTTATGGAAATACCTTTGAATGTCAAGGGGTAGTCAATTTGCCATAGTCTTACAGACCATAGGGCCATATCACTAAATGCTCAGCAAAAACAGGTAATTTTTTTTTAATGAGTGTCTTAGAAAGAGGAAGAAAGAAAGAGATATAAACAGTTGGGCAGGCTTAGAAAATGAACCTTGAGCTTAGGTCTGAAGCAACTAAAGGCATGACTATAGAGTAAGTAAAATCAGGGGTTCCCAGGGGCTGGTTTTGGAGGCATGCAGAGACCTAGGAAGGTTACGAGGCTGCAGAAAGTTACAAATAAGAGGAGCAACGTCATGGAAGGATATGAAAATGAGAATGATCATTTTTAAAAAAAAACACAAGGTGTTGCCAGAAAGGGAGCCAAACTATATCAACAAACAAAAGAGATAAGCAAACATAATTTAATGGCAGTTAGGATACTGTGAGCAGTTTTTGCTGAGACCATGCTGAGAAAATGGGAAACCAGCGAGGTGAGCACTGAAATAAGCAATCTCTTTAACATTTCTAGATCTCCACCACAAAGTGAACAGGCACAAGCATCAGGGATGAGCCATCTCATACCCAGAGCAAGTCAGTTCACAACTTACTTCAAAAAAATTATAGATGAACAAACTGCAAACACAAATAGCCATTTTGTGTCTGAAACTGATTATGACAATGGCTGAACAAAAGAAAGGACAAGTTACCAAGAAGGGTACTAAGAAAACGGTGAAGGTGGCACCCGCGAACTGTCAAGAGGAGAAAATTAAGGCAAAAAATTATGCCATCTACATCTACAATGACACCAGCATTTCTTCTAATGCTGTGAGTACTGTCAACCTAATCATCAACACTATTTGAGTGCATCATGGAGACGGCTTCCTGCCTGGCCATCATAGCAAATACAACACAACAGCTGCTGGGAGATCCAGGCCACTGCATACCTGCTGCTTCCTGGGGAGCTGGCCAAGCATGCCGTCTCAGAGGGGGCAAAGGCAGTGACAAAGTACACCAGCTCCAATTGAGAACCATGCTGAACTGAAAAAAAAAGCAACAAACGAAGGTCTCGGTGGTAGAATAATCTGAGGCAAGGATAGAATTGAATAATTTTATGCAAGCAGACATAAACCACATTGGTAATAGAGTGAATATGTGATTAGGAACCTCATAATAGTCACCAAGGTTAGTAAAGGTCCATTTCAGCCTCAAACATACTTCAGGTAAAAGGATGAAGTCTGTGGCAAGGGAGTGGAGTTTGCCAAAGACATTGGCTGCAGTCACTGAAGGAAAACTCAGCATAAAAGTACAGGATGTTGGACAAGCAGCATGACAAATCAAAGGATCAAATAGTAAGACTGAGTTGGGTGACATTGACACACATGTTGAACCTGATGTAGAGGAAATAAATCTCACAAAATTCAATTTTTGAGCAGATTGTCTAGCTTTCACTGTTACAAATGAAAGAATTCGATATACTCATATCAAGTACTTGTTTAAAAAAAAGCATTAAGGAAAAGTAGCTTTGACTATTTTTAACTTTTTTTTGCAGTAACTGAAGCTGAATAAAATGCTGCACAGACACGTTGAATTGACATCAAATTGCACACAGAAAAACCTCTGTATACCTCTGCAAAATTAGGAGAACTCAAACTCCATTTGAACCTTACTTGAAAAGCAGAGACCAGCTCAGTGTGTTTTGCATTAATTTTAGATAAATTGTTCAAGACCAGTCTGGAGTGAATTATTCATAGTACTATCAGCATTGACAAAGTCACTCCAAGAGCTAGCTATGTCACGGAGTGAAAAAATGCTGCTGTTTTCAATACAGTGATATTTGCTGCATGGTACCTTTGTTCATAATTTGACTTGTATATTTGCACTAAATTCATTATCAAAAATAGTATCTGGAGATTAGTTCTTTTTCAGCAAATTCAGATTTGAACTTATAATATCTTGCCTAAAGGAATGAAAAAGCATAGTCAAGCCTTTATAAAGGAGATCAATGTTTCATTTTACCTCTCTTATCTGTTATTTATTTCTATCAAATTTAACCCCTCACATAAATTGCTTTGTTGAGACATAATGCAAAGTCAGTAGATCAGTCTAGTTTTAACACTGATGCTCATGAACACAATGACTGTATCCAAACAAGAGAGAATATCACAATCTCATATTCCACCTTAACACTGATCACTTGAAGCACGACTTGCTACTGGAAGCATGCTGTCCTGTTATATCATGTGCATGTATAACCATTAGCTGTCACAAACATCTGTTGGATTAATCAATGTGATGGATTCTTCAGTGGTAGTGTTCCTATCTCTGAGCCACAAGGCTCAGGTTCTAATTCCACCTGCTCAAGAGATGTGTCATTTACCTGAACAGGTTAATTAAAAATATCCACATTATCCATGACCAGTTTCATATGTTACGAGGGATAATGGAAGCACCTCCCCGCAATGTAAGGCCCTGCTAGAGGGAAACTCTTCATAGCAACGAGGTGTCCATATATAAAAAAGACTTCAATATTTATTAGTAACTATTTGAAAAACTAATTGAAGATCAACTGAACAGCAGCTATGGGCAGAGAATGTGGATAATCAGCAGCAACAATATGACAGCACAGACAACCTTAGAGATCTGTGGATAGGGTATCGACTACCAAGGGGACAGAGTTAATTGGGTGACACACAGCTGTCCTGATATGACAAATCCCATTCGACTTCAAGAAATAATCAAATTCCCTGCTGGTAAACAATGGCCTGTTATCTGTGACCAACACTTCTGGGACTCTGTATATTGAAAAAGATGCAGACTTCTTCTATCGTCGACCCTGTGTTTGATGAATAGATCCTATGCACGTCCAACCACTTTGTGTGGGCACGTATACAATGACTAAGAATATTGAACCCATGAAAGGGTCTGCATAATTGACATGCAACCAAGTCCAAGATTGCCCCACCAATTCAGCTATGTCTGCATCCAAGCCTGATCATCTTCATTTTGGAGAACCCAGGATAGCCCTGGTGGAGTTTAGCCAGTATCTGGCAATGACCTTCGCTCAGGACAATCACTCTCATTCCCCATAACAATATGCCATTCTCTACTGTGTGCTGGTCTCTCTGGGTCCAAAGAGCTTTCATTCCTAATTGTGACGGCCCTTTGGTTTCCTCCATCAATACTAGTTGTTTCAGTTTCAAAAAGAACTGGATCTTTCTGCATTTAAAGTCTGATATTGTCAGCTGTGACTGGGAGTGTTTCCAGAAAATTTAATATCATTAGAGTCTTCAATTGGGGGTACCACTGGTGGTGCATCTGCTAATGGGAGCAGCTCAGTGCATCCACATTCGCTGCTTAGCCTCCCAGATGGTGTTCTAATATGTACCTATAAGCACTTAGTATAAGAGCCAACACTGAATGGGGCTTGAACCAAGGGCAGTGCTGCCTTGTCCCCCTTACGTTGACTAACCAGGGACCAAAATAATTCACCAGCCCATGAAGTGATCCAAGGGCCTGGACAAACGTGGGAGCCACCATATACAGTCAAAGATATACAACATGGAAACAGACCTTTTGGTCCAACTCATCCATGCTGACCAGATATCCTAGATAAATCAGTCCCATTTGCCAGCATTTGCCCCATATCCCTCTAAACCTTCCCTATTCACATACCCATCCTGATGCCTTTTAAATGTTGTAATTGTACCAGCCTCCACCACTTCAACTAGCAGCTCATTCCATACACACACCACCCTCTGCATGAAAAAGTTGCCCCTTTTGTATTATAGAATCCTTACAGCATGGACACAGGCCCTTTGGCCCAACAAGTCCACATGGACCCTCAGAACATCCCACCCTGACTCATCCCCTTAAACCCACCTAATCTACACATCCCTGAACACTACGGGCAATCTAACATGGCCAATCCACCTAGCCTGCACATCTTTGGACTGTGGGAGGAAACCAGAGCACCCGGAGGAAACCCATGCAGACACGGGGAGAGAATGACTGTGTGGAGTTTGCACAGTCACCAGAGGATGAAATTGAACCCAGGTCCCTGGTGCTGTGAGGCAGCAATACTAACCACTGAGCCACCATGCCACCCCTATGTCTTCCCCTCACCTTAAACCTAGTTTTGGACTCACCCACCTATTTACCCTATCCATGCCCCTCATGATTTTATAAACCTCTTTAAAGGTCACCCCTCAACCTCCAACACTTCAGGGAAAATAGCCCCAGCCTATTCAGCCTCTCCCTACAGCTCAAACACTCGAACCTGGCAATGTCTTTCTTTGATCTTCCCCCTGATATCTTCCAATGGATATAACCCAGTCTTGTCGACTCTGAAGCCATAGGTAGGTCACCTGGGGGGCTGGGGCACACATTTTTCCCTTCTTAGGCATACGCCTGCATTGGAAAAACAACTTAGGACTATATCCAAGTTCTCTAAGCGTTCGTCATTAGTCTTCCTTGTTACTAGGACATCAAGGTAAATGGAGACCTGAGGTAGACCTTGCAACATACTGTCCATTGTCTGCTGAAAAATTGTAGAGGCTGACGATACTCCAAATGGCAGACTTGTGTACTGGTAGAAGTTCTCATGGGTATTCATTACAGCATACATCTTGGAATCCTGATCTGAATGCAATTGCCAATAAACATGGCTCACATCTAGCTTCACAAATGAATCCTCTATCTGAGGGATTGTGTTTTTATCCAGCTGCGAAATCCTCACGAAGGCGAACCATCATGCTTCAAAATTCAGTACGACTGGTGGTGTCCATTCTGCAAAACTGGACTGGTTTGATGATTCCTTCACTTTCCAGCTTTCTGATTTCTGCCTTTATTCTCACCCTATAGCAAACAGTACTGAGCAGGCCTTGCAAAATCACGGAATTGCTTCCTGGTCAACATGCAAAGTGGCCTTGGTTCCTCTGATAGTCCCCAGATCTTCCTGGAAGACGTCTGAGCATTCAGTTCAAACGTCACTCAGATAGCCATTTTCTAACTGAAAATTGTTTACCAATCTAGGTGAATCTATTGCAACCCATTTCACCCCATCAAGCTTACGATTGAGCCTTTTATTACAATCACTGATAACTAAGAAGCTCGGAACCAGCTGTTTTTCATAAGAGACCAGAACCGAAGCTGCACCCCGAATCTGTAAAAGGTTCCCCAGTATAGTTCTCAGCCTAGCTAAGGCCTTGTGCAAAATTAAGGGCTGGAGTCCAGAGCGAATTTTATTCACAAACTGGTTCTGCAATCACTGCCAATGTCGACCTCCATTAGAACTGGGTGACCATTTAACCAGACTTTTATTTTGTTTGGTTCTGATTTAGGTGTTGCTAAGCAATTTAAGTTTCAAATCAGATGTAGGTGAACTTTCCAGGGTATGAACTCTCCTGGATACTGGCCTAGGAGTTCTCCTACTCAATTTAGGTATAGTAGGATTCTTTTGCCATCAAGTCCACACACCAGCAACAACTACAATAGCTTGCCAACCAGGATCCTGAAGACAATTTTAACCATTTTGGCCGAGTCTTGGCTTAGTTTTGGAGATTTCCTGTGGGCCGACATAGAATGCCTGAGTGAGGCGATGTAATTGCATTCACTCAAGTGGTGTTCCCCAAGCCAATGTGAAGTTGTCCAACTCCATTGTCATATCCTGCAATTGATATGCTCCACTTGCTGCATTTTTCAATGATAAAGCCAGTTGTTGCACCTGTTTGAAGTCCAGTTGGATTTCAGCGAGCAGGCACATTTGCACAGCTACATCATTAATCCCATATACCTGATGATCTCTAAGCATCTCATTATGGGTTAAACTAAAGTCATAAGCTTCTGCCAGTCATCTTAACCTAATCAAAAATGCCAATACAAGTGCCCCTGGTTCTTGAATTGACAAGTAAAAGCAACAGCATGTCAAAATTAGAGGAAGCTTGAGGTCATAATACTCCATAACTATGTCCGTCAATTCTTTAGACCTGGTGCCTTAGGGAATATTAGATCCTGATGACAGAAAAAGCTGTAGCTCCACAGGCTGTCAGGAACATTACTCGTTGTTTATCGTCTGTCAAGATGTCATTTGCCCAGAAAAAATAATAAATTTTTTCCACATTATGGACACAGTCCTCAACGGCAGGGTTGAGCAAGTCAAGCTTCCAAAACAAAGGCATGATATAAGAAATGCTTACCCCAACTCAAACACAAGTGTTGCAAGTGAATTTCTTCAGGGCAGTGTTTTACTCTTGTGAAATAACTCCACAGCGGCTGGTATCTCATGACCAATCACCCTTTATATATACACATGAACAGTCTTTGACTTTAATAGTGCCTCATTCAGACTCGGGTACCAAAATACTCACCCTTTTTATATGTCAGCCAACGCTCCCTGATCGGACCAGATTAACAGCCTCAGTCTGGGAACTCATATTCTTTGAGGTTCAGCTGGCTGACATCGCTACGATCATTATGTCCTTCCATTTAGCCTCCACCTTTGCACCAACATTCACTGGTTTTGATACTAATTCAAAGCTGAATAAAGCACCTGAAAGAAATTAAGCTTTAAAACTGACAATGTAGAACAAGTTTTAATGATGCATAACAGCATCTTACAGAATAGTTCCTTTGCTCTTAAAAGCATAATTGCAGAATTTTATTTGAGGATATGTATAGGGGAATGCTATAATAATCAAGTTATTTGAAGTGGCAATGTTGCAAGTCACATATTCAGTCCTATGTTGTAGTCTTAAATTTCAGTTCAAAAACCTTTCCATACAGAATATAGGCAACAGTTAATATAGAAGAAATCAGAAAATGATTTGAGCATCAGGACTTTTATGAGCAAGAGGTGGAGAATATAAAATCAATAAAAGTCAACTGACATGTTTTCCTCTAGATTCCCAACTGCATTATATCATCCATCTTTAAAAGTGTTAATGCTTAACTGTTCATACATATATGTGCTATAGATGCGCATCAGTATTCAAACATTGCATAATATTCAGCTCAACACGGGACAAAAATGAATCACATAATATGTGCGGGCAATGGGCTTTAATCATGAAATCCCATCTGATACAAAAAAGCAAGCAATGTGCTTTTGTTCCACTTCTGCCATTTGTGTTGTTCCACGTCCAAAGTGTCAATAGATATATTATTGTACTCTCTCTCATCACCAACATCCCGTGTCAGCTTGTACACGAATCAGAGCTCTCAACAGTAAACCAATTCTTCCTAGTTTAGTTTTATTTCTATATTCAGTGCTAGCTTCCCTTTTTTTGTCACTTACTGTTCAGTGTCATAATGAAACTATTGTCTGGGCGCAATACATTTCATGTTCAGTTTTATCTTGTTTTCTTCACAATCCAAAGTTGTATCCAGTTTTACCTTGGCTAACATCTCCATCAAAACCTCCAACTCTTTCTAATTAACTGCCCATTTCTAAAAAACGTACTTTTGCTCTCACTATATCTGTCCAATAATTTTAATGGAGAAGAGAATGCTGATTGGTTGGCAAATGGGCTTTGTCTTTTGGCAAAAGCCATTTATCCCTCAGGGTGATGCGCTGACCAATTGGAGCAAACCTGCCTGGCTTAAATTTAAACAAAGCATGACAGTTACCGGTCAGTCAACATCTATGTGGTGCATTCTCTTTGACAAAGACTCGACTAGTTAGAGTGTACTTGTCCAACAACAGTCCCTCTTTTCAAATTTAGTAATGTGGCTCCGCTTTACATTGGTGTTCTTGCAAATGTCCCAGAGACAGCAAGACAAAATGCTTCCACAAAGTGTTTTCTTTTAAAATCAGCAATACTCAAGCTCTGAAATACTCCATGACTATTATCAATGATATATATTCTGCAAACATTGTCCCAACAGGGCAGTAATTTGACAAAGCATTACTAATTAATTGAACAATTCTAGCTGAAGTTAATCACAAACTTAAATACACATATCAAATTAAACATGTTCTCCTCATTAAATTAAAGCAAACTTTGTCTTAACTGGCACTTATCAATTGACACTTGATAAACTGGCAATAATTAGATATCTCAAATACCGTGATCTACGAGTATTCATGCTGTAAATAAAGTATAACAGTGATATGTACACCTTCTGCATTACATTTCTAATATAGTGTGTTTTTACATTGATTTTAGGAGATGTGTTAATGTTTTTTAACATAGATTTTTTTCGACGGATTTGACGTCTTGAAACTTCACTTGGTCAAGGTTCATTGCAGTTATGCATATCTCAATTATCTGGAATATTTAATCAACTGACACTCTAGGTCGTATAGATGCCAGTTTTAAAAAACAAAGTATGCTGTATAAAGATTTATAATTCATTTATGCAACCAAGTTGAAGTTGGCAAATTTATATTCTTATTTATGGTTCGATTAATTTCAAGAATGCCATAGATGTAATGTTAACAGTCCTGACATGATCTACTGAACCATGCAAATTATACATGCAAATTCACAAAATGAACACAAAAGTGGACCAATGTTTGCAAGTACTTTTTTAAACATCTGAACTTTTTATTTTATGGGATTAACAATTGAGGATTTGTGAGATATAAACTACATACATGAATTATACAGGTATTGTGATGCATTGTGAGTAGACACAGTGATTGGATGCCAACTTTGAGCAAGTTAATCACCTTAGCTTGATTGCTGATTGCATGGAGCAACTATTTGGAGCAACTTTACGTGGTAAATGCTGTAGGACTGAGGTGCTATCTGGATTTCATCAGATTATAAACCTTGATTATTAGGTTAAAACAAAATTCACAACATGCCAGACAATGGAATTTAATTAAGGGGTCCTAAATTAATTTAAAAAGCATGCCAGCATTTCAATAAAGAGGGTATCAACACATAATTACTAGGGATTATCACTCCTTGATCAAAATTCAATCCAAGGCAAATAATGGGTGAAATACAATGCAAAATTAAACTTAGAAAAAATTTAAACTGGTGTGAAAGATATGAATAATGATAAAACCAATACGCACAAAAATCTAACTTAAGGTGATACTATAATGCATGCCCACAAACATGATTTAACAGTACTAAGCGGGAAGGCCTGTATCTAAAATCTTATTACGCTGGTATAGCTTCATATCCAGTTAATTATAAAATAGACTAAAAGTCAGGAGCTTCATCTTCATTTGACAAATCCATGGTTAAAATCTTCATTCGAATCAAGTGGAAAATATCTGTATAAAATTGTTATATCCTGTCCTACTGCTTTGGGGAATGGCAGCTGAGTAAAGAACACCTTTTTTAACTTTATGATATGCATTAGCAATATCAATTCAATGTGAAATAAATAGTTTAAACTTGAACGCAAACAACGATTTTAAAGAGAGTGTTTGAACATATAGACTTTAGCTGGTCAGGTAAGTGCAAATTTTAAAAGCAGATTTAAGGATAATCAGGCACCATTAAGTATATCTTGTTTACTCAACAGTGATGATTTAAACCAATCATTAGCATATGATTGCCTGTACGGTATCCTAAGACACTGACAGATAGCTGCACTGAGTATTACCTAACAGGGATCTCTGGGATAAGACAAGACAAACTTCAGTTTTTTTGAACAAATAGATTGGCTTGCAGCAGGCATCTTTTTCTTTACTCTTTCACAGGAATGTGAACAGTCACTGGTAAGGTTACCATTTAATGCCTAATGCTATCACTTGCCTTAAAGCAAGTAGCTTACAAGGCTATTTCAGTGGGCACTAGACAGTCAAGCACATTGCTGGGGGTATTCAAGTAGGTCAGACCAAGGAAGGATAGCAGAATTCCTTCCCAAAAAGGACATTACTGAATTAGATGGGTTTTTTACGAAAATCACATCATGGTCATCATTGATTTTAATTAGCTTCTAATTCAAGATTTATTATTTAAATTTAAAAATTCCACCTGCTTCAGTGGTGGAATTTGAACACACATCTCTGCTAGGACCCCTGGATTCCACAACACAAAAATACCACAATGCCACCTTAAGTTGCTTGAAACAGAATTTTAAGTTTTAAAGCTAATTTTTTAGACAATCATGAGAATGTAGAAATGCAAGTCAACAACATTTGGGCAAAGCAGGAATTAGCTAAAATAAATCCCAGCCAAAACATAAAACTTAATAAATTAGGTTTTTTTTCCTGAATTAAAACATAAATATTCATTTTCAAGATATACCTGCTTGTCAAACTTCATCTGTCAGTGAAACAAAACTCAGTGAACAGAAGTCCACATGGAATGGCAGAGATTACATATACAACGAATACACAAATTTCTATTTCCATCGTGTACTTCATGGGCTGAATGGCCTGTTTCTATGTAACACTTACTTCACGATTACATTCTGGAACATCATTCTCCAGAGGAAATGAACATAGAGGTTCAAGATGTGCTACAAGGAACATTAATTTGTAATTTTAACAAATGGTTCCTTAAGCTTCAGGAAGGGAGATCTCTTCCGAAGTGAGACACAGCCTGATTAAATATATAGCTCACAGAATTTGGAAGCAGTGTTGGAATTTGGTGCAGAGGGAAGAGCTGTTTCATTCTTGCTTCTTTTTCGGCTCATAGCTTGTAAGGTCTTTTTGTTAAACTGGAAAAATTGAAGCCCAGGATCAACCACCCACTACGAGAGTGACATCACAGATGAACCGTAAGTTCATTGTTTGGTAATAGCTACTAGTTTTATTATCTATTATATGTTGCTTTCAGATTGAAGGTAAATAGGGGAAATATTTACAGGTTACAAACTAAAAAACCAGGAGGAAATTTTAAAAGGTCAAATTAAGATCTAAACAAATAAAAGAGAGATGCAGTGCCAGACAATGTGATGTACTTGCATGATGTGGAAGCTGGTGGGCCCCATTGTTGTCCATTGTGACCATGTCACAAATGTTGGTTGCTTGAAGATCTCCACCTCAGAGTTGATAAGCTGGAGTCCGAGTTTCAAACACTTTGACACATCAGGGAGGGGCAAGAGTTACCTGGACACACTGTTTCAGATTAACAACTCGAATTGGGTCTGTGGACAGGGTGTGACTACGAATGAAGCACGTAGAGGGATCCAGGAGGTAGCGTTGAAAGATCCTCAGCCCTTGAGCTTGTCTAACACATTTGAGATTCTTGCTACCTGTGTGGGTGAGAGCAGGAGCAGTAGGGATGATGAGCAAACTGACCATAGAACTGTTTTAAAAGGGAGTCATTCAATAGTGGGGAGAAAGGAGAAATGTCATAAATCGGGGACAGTATCGTCAGGCAACTCAGTTCTCTGTGGCCAGGATCAAGAATCCCAAAGGCTGTATTGCCTGCCTGGTATCTGGATTCAGGATATCTTATCTGGGCTGCAGAGGAACTTGAAGTGGGAGGGGAAAGATCCAGTTGTTATGGTCCATGTAAGTACCAAAGAGGAAAGAGTTTCTGTTGAAGCATGATGTGGAGGTGTCAGGTGTTGGAAAAGGTCAAAAATCACATAACACCAGGATATTGTCTGCCAGTCAACCAATCCTCTATCCAGGCTAATGCCTTGCCCCTAACACCATGGGCTCTTATCTTATTAAACAGCTTCCTGCACCAACCCAGCCTTGAGTACTGATCAATACCCTCTTCAACACAGAAGACCACTTCAGTTAAGGGGGAAAGAAATTTTCAAAAACAGATGTCGCAGGCTTCCCTTCAGATGGGGGTGGGGGTTTGGGGCAAGGGGGGATTCAGGAAGGAGTCTCACCTCTGCTGATGATAGTGACACACTGCAGACTTTTCCACTACAAGCAATTTCCTTTCGGCATCATGCCAGTTCTGGTTCTGTCCCAGAGAGCCATGGGTTGAATATTAAGTGAATTGCCAGGAGTCCAGTGTTATTTGAATGATCTTTTGATTACTAGATTCTCTGAAGTGGAGTGTTTGAAAAAATTTAGAAAGAACCCTAATAAGATTGCAGAAGTATGGCCTACAAGTAAAAAGAAAGAAATGAGAGTTTTTTTTTTTTAAAAAAATTCTATAGCGAGTACTTGGTCATGTAATTGATGGCAAAGGACTTAACACAAGGCGCCCAAATAAGATGGAGGCTATCACGAAGGTCCCTAAACCAGAGAATGTGTCTCAACTGAGATCATTCTTGGGACTTATAAATTACTATGGCAAGCTTGTGTCTGATCTGTCAACTGTGCTAAAACCCTGCATTGATTGCTGGGAAAAAGGGCGGCCATGGAAATGGACCCAGGAATGTAAAGTGGCTTACTGGAAGGTGACGCAAGCCTTAAAAAGGTCATAAGTATTGATGCAATTCAACCTGAAGTTGCCACAACAGTTAGCATGTGAGGCCTCGCCTTATGGGGTCGGTGCTGTACTGTTGGACATCTTACCAAATGGAGAGCAAAGGCCCATTGTGTCCACTTCAAAGTCACAAAGATGATGGAGGGGAATTATGCTCAAGTTGAAAAAGAAAGATTGAGCTTCATGTCCCATATTAAGAAGTTCACACATTGTCTTTAAGGTGAGTACTTCGTGCTACTGACTGGCCAGAGACTCTGACCTCCATTTTTGGCCTGTATAGGAGGATACTGTCAAAGTGGGAACATGCCTCCAGAGATGGGCACCGGCTCTGTCAGTCGACACATACGAGAGTCGACACATACGAGATCAAATACTGACAAGCGGAAAAGCTCAGCAATGCAGATGCCTCATCAAGGCTGCCACTAACGGGGAATAAAGTTGTTCGCAACTGAAACCTGAATTATATACTTTCCACAGGAAGACAAAATGCCAGTGTCAGTAATCAGGTGCGGAACACTGTTTGGCTTTGAGGAGAGTGGTGGACTTAGTCCTGAGGAGGACCATTTATAAAATCTGCCCTGAATTACACCCATACCTGTCCAGAAACAGGAGCTGGCCGTATCAATGGGAGCTGGCCGTATCAATGGGAGCTGGCCGTATCAGATGAGTGTTTAATGTGGGGAATGAGAATTGTTATTCCTCCCCTGTTGAGGGGGAAGGTGTTGCACCTAGGGCAATAAGGGCACCCTGGCTTGGTGCGAATGAGAGAGCCAGGAGCTCTTCTTGGTGGCCAACTATGGACTTCTAGATTGAGGAGAAAGCCTGATTGCACAAATCCTGCACATTAGTAAGAAAGGTACCACAATTATCGCCCCTTCACCCACAGGACTGACCTCCAACACCAAGGCAGCAAATTCATATCAATTTCGTGGGAACAACAGAAGGACAGATGCTCATTGATCCCCATTCCAAGTGGCCCGAAGTAGCGGTCGTGAAGTTGGTATCGGCAGAAGCAACCATAGACTGACTAGATAAAATATTTGCCAGGTTTGGAAGCCCCGAACAAGTTGAAAATGACAACGGTCTACAGTTTGTGGTGCAAGAGTTTGAGGAATACCTGGAAAATCAAGGAGTCAGACATGTGAGAATGACTCTGTATCACTATGACAAATGGCCAGGCAGTGAGATTTGTTCAAACCTTGAAGCAGGCCTTAAAGGCATCAAACAGGAGTTGCTAGGACAGTGAATCAACAAGCTTCTCAACATATATAGGAATATGCCACATGTGATGACCTCGTGTTCGGCAGCATCCTAAATGTTCAACTGCCAACTGAGAACCATGTTGGACTTACTGCAGTCAGAAGAGATCGGAGAGGTGGTAGAGCAAAATTAAGAAGGACTAGATGGCCTGAAGGGTGGTAACCTCAAGACTGAGGGTATTCCAAAGAAGAGGGATTGTGTTGGCCCGGCATCAGACATCTGGTGAAAATGGATCCCAGAAGTAATGGTGGCTCAAAGAGGACCGTTGTCACATACAGCACAGGCAGAGGAGGTCCCTCAGAATACTGAGCTGTTTCGGATGGGACCAGTGGTCTCAACTGAGTCATGTACTTGAGCCAGGGTTGGACATACCCTGAGAGGAGACAACAGCAGCGTCACAGGGCAACTACAGGCAGAGAGGGATATACCTGAGAACAACAGGAGCTTAGTGCAGCCTGGGAGACTACACTAAAAGAAGGTCCTGAAACAAGCAGATGGTCTTCTAGGGATCAACTTCCCCAGAGACTGATCATGTCAATGTAAACTATGCAGGGTCATTTTCTTTTTCCTTTTTTTTTGTATATTTTCTTGATGGTGTATATATGTCAGCACAATATTTGTATAGTGGTTATAATTGTTTTGTGTGTTTATTAATGGGAGTTTTAGAATAAAGGGGGAAGGGTATTAGGTATATAGTTGAGGGTGCTGCCCCTTTGAGAGAGCTGGTCAGATGACATGGTAGGACAGAGCTTGGATCCAATCTAGAACCAGTTATTGAGGCATGAACATTGTCAATAATAAAAAAAAAGAGTTCCTGTTCAAATTTACCAATTGGCCACCTGGTACATAATTCCTGGGTCCAAAGGAAACACCAACGCAACAAGCCTCCACTATTCAGTTTGCAGCTTGGTAGTTATGTCATTCATAAGCGTTGATCCCATCTTGCTTTGGATGAAGGTGTTCAAAAAAGGTATAGCTCCTACTTTCCCCGGTACTGGAGACAAATATCTAGAATGGGCAGGTTTTCTTACAAGGAAAGGTTGGGTTAGCTAGACTTGTATCTGCTACTGTTCAGAAAAGCAAGAGGGAACAACTGAGGGATAATGACAGGGTAGATGTAGGAAACAGGTTTCCTGTTGTCGGGAAATCCTGAACTAGGTGTGGCTATTTAAAAGTTAACCAATGCCCACCTAAGAAAAATGAAAATAGTGCTTTCCCATTTAGTGATGACAGTTTGAAACTCTCTCCCTCAAAAAGGTAGTGGCAGCAGAATTTTCAAAGATTTTTAAGACAGAGGTAGACAGATTCTGGATAAGCATGGTGGTGAAAGCTTTTTGGAGAAGGCAAGTATTTTGAGTAATCAGATGAACCGTGACCTTACTGAATGAAGTAGTAGACTTGAGGGGCCAGGTTGCCTACTCCTAGATCATATGTTACAAGTGCTGTGTGAATTCAGATACAGACCGCTTATTCTGTCTTTTCACCAGTTCTGTAATTGCTAGCCTCTGCAGCTGATGCATTTCTAGGCTTGTATCTGCTTTTTGCCACACTTTGATCATAAATTCCTTTATGATACATTGCTGTTTCGTCCTGTCTTCTCTATTCAATTTATAACCTATTCCCAAACTTCAGCACTTGCCTTCACTATTTAGATTACAGCTCTCTGATGTCTTAGTTATATGACTCACAAGAACAGTGGTCTCAAGATTGGTTCAGATGAAAAACAGTTCTAAAGACCTAGCTCTCATTTTTCCCAGTTCTGCAGGCCATAATCTATTAAGTGAAACCCATTTCTCCCAGATCAATCTTCGAGGCTACACATTTAACTTAATCTAATGTACCCTACCCCAATTTGCTTGTGGCTCACGACTCTTAAGATTCTGGTTTTTATTTTAGCCTTCAGGATGTGCTTACTTTAAGCAGAACCTATTTCTGGGTTCTACTTTTGTCATTTGTGAACCACATCTACTGGACATTCCCCATCACATTCCAAATTGCTCTCCAGTTCAGAGTGGATGTCTTGAACCCCAGCACTGCCCAGGCAGCAAAAAAGACTCTCACTCTCAGCTGCAGAAAAGAGTTTCAAATCACTTGACGCTCCTAAGAAATCACTGCACTTGACTGGTTTTCTGTACCATCTGTCATGGTCAGTCTGCTCATTCAAGCTGCAGCAACCATATACAAATTTTCTAAGGACCTTGAACTGTCAGACGTGCACGGATGAATGCACTTCCCCTTCCTGTTGCCTACCCATAGCTACCTTACTCGCAGGAACACCCATCTGCCCTTGACCACTGACCAAATCCAAAGGCCATATCCCAAGAGGTACTACTGCCTCCTGGAATACAGGGCCCAAGAAACTTTTCTTATCCGTGATACATTTCAGTGTCTGTAGCTCTGCCTCCAGTTGTAAGCTGCAAGCCAGAGCTCTTCGAATCACAGACAAGTGCTGCAGATGCATCTGTCCTGGGTCAAAGCTGTGCCCAGAAGGCCAACATTCTGCAGTACATGAACTATCCTACCATCTTTACTGTTTCTAACTCAGTAATGAACTATTTTCTTTATTCTTAAATTGAAGACACTTCTCATTACTATAGGAGATAATGATTTAAACACTGATGGTTCAATAAACCTTCCCACTGAAAAATACTATAAGTTATGGAATCACTCCTTTCTCACTCTCTTTCTGTTAACGTCTTTTAATTAATCACAAGATATATACTTAGAAGTTGTTTAAAAAATCTGATGTCTTTCTAAAATCCAGCACTATACATGTTCTCCAACAGAGTAACTCACTAACCAAATAACTTACAGTTTGGCTTCCTAAAAACAAGAGGATCTCAAAGACAATTCCAACCAGCCTTAAACAAATCCAACTTTGGTTTTCAGAGGTGGGAGTAAATATGAGGGAGACCTACCATTCCAAACATGTGGATCGCTAATGTAAATTAGAAAGAGCAGAGAGAAAGTGAGTGATATTCCTCATATTTTTGTTCCATTTGACTGCAGGCCTCCAAAAATCTGACAGCTAAAAGGAAACTTCCTGCAGATTACAACCTACCACCAGCAATCAGCTGATGCTTCAGTTTTCTTCCATTTTGAACACCACTTGGAAGATACACTAAGGATGGAAAGAGAGTGAGGGGAAACTTAACAATACTCTGTGTGAGGGTCTTCAATGTCCATCACCCAGACTGGCTTGGTACCATCATGACTGACCAAGCTCAACGGATTGGGCCTGCAGCAGGTGTGGAGGAAGAAACATACCTGACTGTGTCCTTGCCAATCTACCTGTAATAGATGTTCATGAGAGTATCAGTGGGAGTGACCATTGCACAGTCATTGTGGAGACCATGTACCACCTTCATTTTGATAATGTCTTCCATTGTGCTGTGTGGCATTCACTGTGCTTAATGAGACAGATTTTGATCAGATCCAGCAAATTAAAAGCAGATGGGGTTACGGGTCATTAGCAGCAACACAACTCGTTACAATTTGCAACCTTGTGGCTTGGCATATCCCCCACTCAAATCATGACCACCAAGTCAGAAGATCAATCCTGGTACAATAAAGAAGGCAGGACAGCATGTCAGGAACAGCACCAGGCACCTAAAATTGAATGCCAACTTGGTGAAGCAAAATGTTGAACGACTTGTATGCCAAGGAGTGGCAGAAATATGCAACAAACATGGCTAAGCAATCCTACAACCAAAAGGAACAGATTGAGGATCCTCAGAGCAAAAGACAAAATGGGAACAGAATGTTGCAGATGTAAAATTGATGTAAATGATAGGTGCAAAAACGAGAAAATCGGCCCGTGCTGCTGAGAACACTGTACAATCAGTAATACACCAGGGAAACAGGGCTGGGTGGGGCAGTGCTGGGGGGGAAGAGAACAGTAGGGTTAAGATAAATTGAAGACATAGGTCATGCTTTGACACTGTGGAACTCCATATCTAGTCCAAGTGACTTTAAAGTGCCTAAGTGGAAAATGAGATCTTGTTCCTCCAGACTGTGCTCAGCTCCATTGGAACACTGTATCAGGTCCTAGACAGAAATGTTAGCATGGGAGCAAGGTTAGCTATTGAAATAGTAACTAACTGGATGGGTGGGGTCATTCTTATGGACAAAGTGGAGGCGGTGTTCTACAAAGCAGTCACCCAATCTGCAATTGGTCATCAATGTCAAGGAGACTGCAGTACAAGCAATATGGTGCTTCATCTGAAAGGTGTGTTTGGGACTTTGCACAATGAGAATAGAGATAGTGAATGGGCCTGTTACAGTTTTTACAATTGGGAAGGTGTCATTGGCGGCTAGGTTGGGGGTTGGGGTAGGGGGGTGGTAGGGGGAGGTGGTAATGGAATGAGGAAGTGTTAGAAGTGATGGAATAGTGGACCAGTATATTACGGAGGGAATGTTCCCCTGGAATACTGACAGTGGAGGGGAGGGGAAGATACGTTTGGTGATGGTATACTGATGGAGATGGTATAAATGGCAGAGGATGATCCTTTGAAAAGCGGACACTGGTGGGCTGCAAACTGAGGTCAAGAGGAACCTTATCATTGTGTGTAGGAGGGTAAGGGGAAAATGTGGAATGGAGAGGGGAAGACAGAAGTGAAGTGTGGGAAATGGATATGACATGGTTGATGACCCTATCAGCCCAAGTGTGGGGGAGGATCCTAAGTGGAGGACAGGAGGACATGTCAGAGGCACCCGAGTGGAAGGTGGCAATATTGGAACAGATGTGAAAGCAATAGAGAAACTTGGAGAATGGAATGGAATCTTTTGCAGGAAGCAGGGGGTGAGGAAGTTTAGCTGAAGTAACTGTGGAGTTTGGAGGATTTGTAGTGCCTATCACTAGAAGGAGAAACGGTAAAGTCAAGGAACGGAAGTGAAGAATCAGAAATGGACCGAGTGAAGGGAAGAAGGATGGATATTCTAAGCAACACTGGTTAATTTTTCCAATTCTGGAGGTCAGTAGGAAGCAGCACCAATGATATTCATTTTTTGGAGAAAGTGTTGTGGATGGGGGCTTCGAGGAGAACTACAACAAGGAATGTTCCAAAAAGTGACCAGCATTACTGGGACCCGCTGTGGGTCCTGTAACTGTTGGTACCAATCACCACAATTTTGATTTGGAGAGTGAGAAAAAGTAAAGGAAAGGTTGTTCAAAAAGTGGGAAAATACTCAGCTAGATGAAGCAAGGTGGTGGTGAAAGGGAATATTATGACTCTGTTCAAAGAAGTTGAAAGAGGGATTGCACATTTGTGGTGAAGAGGCAGCAGCTATGATCAGAAAACTGGAAACTGTGGAACCAATACACTGTCAGAAAAATCACAACTGTAGGTGGGAAGGGACTAAACAAAGGGAGGGGGAAATAGAGTCAAGATAGGAAGAAACAAGTTCATTGGGGTAGGAACAGGTTGAAGTATAGGAACGAGGAACAAGAAAAAAACCACTCATGCCCTTTGAGCCGACTCCACTATTCAATAAGATCATGACTGATCTAATTTGAATCAATACAATGCGGAGTTGGAGGAACACAACAGATCAGGCAGCAGAGGAGCAGGAGAGTCGACATTTCAGGCCGGGACCCTTCTTCAGGACTGATGAAGGGTCTAGCCCCAAAACGTTGACTCTACTGCTCCTCTGATGCTGCCTGACCTACTGTGTTCCTCCAGCTCTGCACTGTATTGTCTCTGACTCCAGCATCTGCCATTCTTGCCATCAGAGTGATCTAATTTGAACTCAACGTTACATTCCTCCATATCCTCAATAATCCCTTGGTAATCAAGAAACTGCATATCTCTGCCTTAGAAATATTTGAAGATTCTACATGCACTGCCTTTTGAGTAAGGGAGTTCCAAAGATTCACAATCCTCCAGAAAAAAAAGTTTCCTCATCGCTGTTTTAAATGGGCATCCCCTTATTTTTAAACTGTGAACATAAGTTGTACGGAACAGTACAGCACAAGAACAAGTCCTTAGGCCCACGATGTTATGCTGAACATGATGCCAAATTAAACTCCTCTCTTCTGCTTGGTCCATATCCCTCCATTCCTTGCATATTCATGTGCTTACCTAAAAGTCCCTTAAGTGCTCCTATTGTATCTGTCTCCACCATCACCCCTGGTACCATGTTCTAGACTCCTACCACTCTATGTCAAAAGCTTGCCCCTCACATCTACTTTGACCTTTCCTCCTCTCACCTTAAATGCATATCCCCTGGTTTTAGGCATTGCAACTCTGTCAGCACTATCTATGCATCTCATAATTTTATAGACTTCTGTCAAATCTTGCCTCAGTGTCCACCACTCCAGAGAAAACAACCCGATTTTTTTTTTTAAAGCCTCTCCTTATAGCTCATACTCTTTAATCCAGGCAGTATCTTGGTAAACGTCTTCTGCACCCTTTGAGTTCTATATTCTCCCAAAAGTGGAAATATGCTTTCAACATCCACCTGGACAAGTTTCCTCAGATGACTGAATTAAAACATATCAGTTCCTGAGACTCATCTAAACCCCAGAGGATACAGGTCTAGCCTAGACTAGCCTGTCGAGCATTTCCTCATAAGGCAATTGCTCATTTCAGATACTGATCTGGTAAATTTTCTCTGAACTGCTTCCAACACACTAACATCTTTCCTTAAGTACAGTGACGAGCACTTCTCAGTTCTCTAGATGTGAGCCACCTTTTATGACTGAAGCATAACTTTCCAATCCTTGCATTCAATTCTCTTGCAATAAAGCATAACATTCTATTTGCTTTCCTGAAACAATGGGTGTTCAGGGCAGTTCTGATTGTGGATTTTGAGAAGGAGATAGAAATGAGATACGCAGGGTCGAGGAGCTTGGAGGTGGAGATCTCCAGAGGAGATGGAGGTTAGTGACATTCCTGGATATAATAGATTGATGTTCAGTGGTGGGGTCATAATCCAGGGGAATATAGGAGGAAGTTTTTAAGAATTGGCACTCAGCCTCTGCAACGTAGAGGTTAGCACACCTGATGACAACAGCACCACCTTTATCAGCAGGTTTGATAACAAAGTCAAGGTTAGATTGGAGAAAAGAGTGCAACAAGTTCAGAGGGAGACAGCGTAGAGTGAGTGAGCAGAGCGGAGAAAGTAAGGCAGCCAATGTCATGTTGGCAGTTCTTGAAAAGATACCAAAAAGACCAGAAAGAGGGACCCAGATGAAGGGCAAGTACTGGAGGTTGGTGAATGGGTCTGTGTGGAAAGGACAGAACTCTTCTGCAAACAAATGGGTATATAGGTAGTGGCGAAGAAGGCAGAGTTCACTAAGTTTTGAACAGTGATGAACAGTTAAACAACTGTTTGGAGGAAGCAGCTCCTCAAATATCCCAATACTCAATGATGGAGGATCCCAGCACAACAGTGCAGAAGAGGAGGCTGAAGCATTTAAATCTACCTTAAGCCAGATGTGCTGAGTGGAGTAAGTAACTTGGCTTCTTCTGGCATCCATGATGCTGGGAACCTCAAGTCAGCAGGCAATGCAATTCAATTCACTCTTGTATGATACCAAGAAATGGCTGAAGGCGTTCAGACCATATGACATAGGAGCAGAAATAGGCCAATCAGCCCATCGTGACTGCTCTGCCATGTAACAAGATCAAGACTGATCTGACAAACCTCATCTCCACTTTTCTGCCTTCTCCCCTCATTCTTGATTCCCTCAGACAGACATTTAATTAATCTCAGCCACAAAGATATTGCAGAGGGTGGTAGAGTAAAGAATTCCAGAGATTCACCATCCCTGGAGAAAACAATTCCTCTTCACCTCTGTCTCAAATGGGCTACCCCTTACTCTGAGATTAGGCCTCCAGGTCCAGGACTCTCCTACAAAAGGAAACAACCTCTCTGCATCTAACTTGTCAAGGCCCCAAAAAACGTCTACTCTCATTCTTCTAAAAACCACTAAGTACAGATCCAACCTGATCAATTTCATCTCACCAGAAAATCCCTCCATGTCTGGGATCAACCTAGTGAACCTTCTTTTGAATGCCTCCAATGCCTATAAATCTTTCCTTAAGTCAGGGACCAAAATTGTTTACAGTATTCTCATCATCATCATTGGCAGTCCGTTGCAGAGGAGGAGGACTTCCTTTCACTATCCAGGTGAGTCTGTAGGCGGGTGTACAGACCGATGCGGCTTCTGCAGGCTCTGTTACACTTGGGGCAGGAGGTG
Organism: Rhincodon typus; assembly: GCF_021869965.1. NCBI lineage: Eukaryota > Metazoa > Chordata > Chondrichthyes > Orectolobiformes > Rhincodontidae > Rhincodon > Rhincodon typus. The sequence goes on along the minus strand of NC_063362.1, from coordinate 13,170,962 downwards.
ATCACGGGAAGAGATAGGTAGGGCACAGTTTTTGCCTGGCTTCCGTTTTTTCTCCCATTGGCAAGTCTCAAGATGCTTGAACACCACCCGATGTTCCTCCTCCATTTTGCACGGCTAGCGGTTCCCAGTTATCTCTGGGAATGGCGCATATCACCAGGGAGGCCTTGAGGGTGTCACTGAAGCACACTCTGTCCACCTGGGGCTTGCCTGCTGCTTGAGGAGTCTCGTGTCAATCACACGGTGATGTGTCCAGCCAATCAAGGGTGGTCAGTGCCTCGATGCTGGGGATGTTGGCCTGGTCACGGATACTGGTGTTGGTGCGTCTTTCTTCCCAGCAGATTTGCAGGATCTTGCGCAGGCAGCATTGGTGGTACTGATTCATTGCCTTGAGGTGTCTGCTGTAAACAGTCCATGTCTCAGAGCCACACAGGCGGCAGGGAACCAGCTCAGCTCCGTAAACCATGAGCTTAGTGTTGTATCTGATGGTGTTGTCCTCAAACACAGTTTTCCTCAGGTGGCTGAGTTACTCTAGGCCTGGCCTAACTAGTGCCTTGTATAGTTTTAGTAAGACTTCCTTTTTCTTTAAAATAATACTCCATTTCCTTTGAAATAAAGGCCAAAAGTCTGTTTGCCTTCCCTATTACCCCGCTAAACTTGGATGCTAGATTTTTAATGATTCATGCCCAAAGATGCCCAAATTCTTCTGTACTGGAGCTTTCTGCAGTCTCTCTCAATTGAAATAACATTAAGCTCTTCTAATCTTCCCAAAGTGCACAACCTCACAACTTTCCACATCATTAACGTGTCTTCAGACTCCGCATCAACCCTGCTACTTCCCCACCTATTTTTGTGTCATCTGCAAATCTGGCAGTATTACATTCACCACCATCATCCAAGTTATTAACATTTACTGTTAATAATTGTGAACTCAGCACTGATCACTACGGCAGCACTCCATTAGTTACAAGTTGCCATCCAAAAAATGCCCCCAGTATTTCAAATCTGTGCCTTCTTTTAAGTTAGGCTATCTTCTGTCCATGCTAATATATTAATCCAAAACCATGGGCTCTTTTCTTATTAAATAGCCTTATGTGCGCAATACCTTATCAAACGTCTTCTGGAAATCCAACCATAACACGTCTATTGGTTCCCCTTTATTTATCCTGCTTGTTACCTCCTCAGAGAATTCTAGTTTTTTTTTTGATTTTCCATTTATGAAGACACACTGCTTATGCAACGGGACCTGCACATTTCACTCAGGATTCCTCAATTCATTATAAGGTCTTTTGAGATCAGCAAACCAAAAAAATGACTCCAACAAAAAAAAATTACATTTCACAACTGTAACAATATTCAACACCAAAATAAATGATGCACGAATTAAAAAGTAAATGCTGTAAATATAAACTGTAATTTACACATTAAATCGTAGAATCAAAGACAGATCTCATAGGTTTTCCAGGCAGTCCATTTTCCACATATGCACTAATTCTAAACATAAAGTCCACCAAAGCTCTGATTCTCAACTACAATTTCAAATCCATTTGAGTATTTACCATCAATTCCCACCCTCTACAACTGTACACAAGATACAATTTTCATTAAAAAGCACACTTTGAGATCCCTCTCAGTTCTGCTTCCAGTTCAACCTTTCTTGGCTTTCTTCTCTAGCTGCACCACAATCTCTTCACTTTCTCTTTTTCTTCAGCAAACATGATCACTTAAACCACATTTAAACATTTAAAAATAGAAACAAATAATTTTTACATAATATTAATGGCCCAGTTGTTCCTAGAACAAAGCAACAACACTTGACTAAAAAAATTATGTTGTGTGCCTCAAACTCCCCTTCATGAGCTTAGTCCAAAATTTCCTAAAAGATGTGAACACTTTGCAACCAGCATCACCACCTGTGACCTCAAAATTGGTGCAGCCAACAGATTAATAGTAACAAGATCAGGGTCACAGAATTCTGAATTTCAATTCCTTCACTATATTAAACTTAGTTAAGGAGTTATTGGCACACAGTTACGCTATCCCATTTTCAGGAACATTCCAACTTAAAAGTTACTTTCAAATTTGTTTCACTGATTAAGATAACCACTTTCAGATTGGACCCAAACTCATCCATTACTTAAGCATAAAACAGTGACAAAAACACATTGATGTTTACCAGCTCAACATGTCTGTGGCACTGACGTCTGCTTACGGCGTCTGAATATGTTTTCGCAGAACCCATAAACTTAGTACACTGCGCAGCTGAATTCAGTTTTAAACATAACATCTATGCTCAAATAGATGGTGTTGATATTGGATCCATTCTAGGACCAGCTCTAACATCTTGGTTGGTTACCATGAGAAGTCTGTCTTTGAAGGGATGGCTATTAACTTCTTATCCTTCCATGCTTCTGAAATGCAGATAAGCTGTTTATGATATTTAAAACCCACAGCTGTTCCAAATAAATTCTTTAATACCTTAATAAACTCCAACCTGCACAAAAATCTACGACTGAAATGGAGCAATTCTTCGATGTCTTCATTCAGAAATTTGGCAGCGGGTTCTCTACTGCTTTCTACCACAAGCCTACATTCACTGGTTAATATATAGGTTGGGATTCCTACAATCCCACATGCTACAAGATCAACTTTGAAAACAAAGCCCGAGTCATCTGCTCACCACTGATGCTAAGATAGGTGTATCAAAACTATCCTGATCAAACATAACTCACCATATATTGTGCAAACTCATGAAAGGGTCTACGGCTGCCATTTTAACCCTGAATGGTACGCAGCTTACCTCAGACTATTTTGAAAAAGGACGGTGCCTCTAAAATTTGACTAACAGGAGAAGCTAGCAACTGTGCATTGTAATGCAGTTGCAGCACAAATGATATTTGCCACTAACAGGATGTTGCAATCAAGGCAAAAAAAAACACCATTCTGTTGACAATATAAATGACTAATGTCGCCTGAGAGTTTCAGCACTAGTATAACAATAATCATGCAGACGATGTTTCCTCAAATTCTTTTTAAGTCTTCTGTGAGAACCTCTGAAGTCCACATGTGGAAGAAACGTCCAAAACCAAAATCTGTATCAGCAAGCCAATTGGTGTACATGTACCCTCAGACTGGCTGTATGGCCGCCCAGCTCAAAGGTAATGTTGCACTTAGGCCACATGCTTCATTGACTGACAGATCATATCCAAATGACATATCCCTGTGACTGTCAGCAATGGACAGCCTGCTGGTTGTATGCAACCAGCCAATTCTTGAAAACTCAGTACACAGCATTCAGTACTAGGTGTAATCCTGTTATTGGAGAACATTGGCTAAACAATCCAGCCAGTGCCAAGGATTAGACCAGAAATCAATGTGAGGTCATCAATTGAGCTTTAGCGCATTTTATTTGCATTTGCTGATGCTGCATATATTCACATATAGGATCCTGTTTTGCCTAGATAAAAGGAGTTTGTGCATACATTGAACCTTTTCTGTTGAGAAAAGGTTACAGTGACTGCAATTCCCCTGGCAGCATATACACCAATTCAAGACTTCCTGCCCGATCTGAGGTTAGTCAGCTGAGACTTACAGCTAACTTTCTGCTGCATCTCCATGGTATTCCCTTTCAAAGTAAGGTTTCTTTCATCCAGGCTTATGGGACTGTCCCAAACCAAAGGAATTTTGGAAAATGATAGCTAGCAGAGTTAGTGGCAGTATTACAATCAACTGTGCAGTGTTTCAGCAAGAATATTGGTAGTGTGGTCCAAAGGAACAAGAAAATAATGACACATCGTAAGTAACAGCATGATTCACTTTGACCACAATTCTTGTAGAATTACCACAGCTGTAGAGAGAAATCCAGGGATAAATCTGTTACGCATTACCATTGAGATATATAAAATTGTAATGACATTTTACATCAAAATACTGAGAAACAAAATTTAAAAGTAATTCGTATGACTTATTTAAAGCTATTTCAAATAGTCAGATGCAAGTCAATGAAAATAACATCAATATGTAATTCAATTCATACATATAACAAATACACACAAGGCCTTGTTGGGACAGTAAACTAAAGGAAACAAATCCTAGCTAAGCCAAACTACAGCAATGCATTCAAATGAAAAATCTTGTTACAGCAACTATTCCAAGTAAAAGAAAGGTTGTAACTATTTGTTCTTGCATGTGCAATTTTTCCAAGTGATTGAACTTGCTACCACTTCATAAGTCAAAAGACTTTTAGCATCAGTAAAGGGTAGGCATTTTTAACATACTGGTCAACACTGAAAACAAACACATCAGACCTTTCTCTTCAAAAGGAGCAAGCAAAATAACCTATGTCGTTTCCCTTCATAACTGAAACCTGACAGCTCAGGCAACATCCTGGCAAATCTCCTTTGCACAGTCTACACAGCAATCCCATTCTTCCAATAGCGTGGCAACCAGAACTTTTTAAAAAACATTATCTTCAAAGTTATCACCACGGGGAACAAACACGTTCCTGTTTCAATATTTTAAAAATCTAGATTACATCTCTTTCTGATTGTATTTTCACCAATGACCACAGTTAATTTTGACAGTCTCTTCACGCTAGTTTCTAGCTGGATAAGATTTTCAACTCCAGTCAACTTTCATTTTAATGTATACAGGGTAAAGGCTGATTATATATCTGGTCATGTGCAACTTGTGTGTGTATATTTTATATCAGTCCAGTATTGAAGAAGCATCAGCAGAGATACAGTGGCATTGTGGTAACAACTCGTAATTCAGAGATCCAAGGAATTGCTCTGGGGAAATGCATAAATCCCACCAAAGGCAAGACAGGAAGATTTGAATTCAATTAACAAGCCTTTGGTATAATGTAATGGTGACAATCAAAATATCACCGACCATCATAAAATAGCATCTGATTGACTAACATCCTTTGGGGAAGGAAATCATTACCTGGTCTGGCCTACATTTGATTCTGGATCCAGTCTCTTAACAACAAGAGCAATTCTCAACAAACACTGGCCTTGCCAGTGACACCCACACCATATGAAAAAAAACTGAAAGCTGAAGTAAATTCTAGCATCCTTAGAAATTATGTTTGTCTCCCACACAAAATCCAGTTACCAAAGATACACGTGCATTACATATATCAGCATCACCCATTACACAGTAAATGTCTTAAATGCCCCTCATTTTTCTCTAGGCACAACTCTCAAATTCAAGCAGAGCTACCAGCAATTTGAACAAAAGAAAATATATTGTCAATGTTGATTTTTAACTAAAACATATCAAATAAACTAATGTCTGAATCACATCTATACAAATCTGTTCCTGTTAATTGTTTAAACTCCTATACTTTAAAATATATAATTTAAGAGTTTTGGCTGACAGAAATAGCATTATCTTCTGAACGATCATAACAAAGGATGCCATTTCTGAGATAAATAGGCCACTGAAGACACAGCCTTGCTACTATAATTAACAATGACCAAAATTCAATGACAAACACCAGAGCAACAATCATGATGGCCGTTAAGGTGACCTAAGCATACAAAAGCTTTCATCATTTACCTTGCAATAAGAAACATTACACATACCCTCTGTCTTTTTGGGATGCATTTCACTTCAAAATCATTGGTAGTTATAATCAATGTTAATTTTTGAATGCCTAAGATCTGCTTTAATATCTATTTTCTTTTGTAAACCAAAGCTTCCACTGTAAATATTTTACATTCACAACCAGTACAATAGGTGAAGAGATAAAATTAAATACAACACAGATGCTGCCTGGATAAGTATTAAATCAGGTCCCAACCACTGCAGGCAGCACTCCATTTTTTCCCTTGTGCTGTACTGCTAGTATATTACATGTTACTAAATCCTGTCACTGACACAAAAAGGAAAGAAAAATCAAATCTGTGCAGATAGATAGCTATAGAACCCACCAGGATCCCTGCAGCTCTTCAGCACATCATCCTATTTGCAGTATGATGCAGATCGTCTGAAAATACCATTCCCTCTCTTCTTGTTATCACTGCTACTGAATACTGATAGACACCAAGGACAAAAGGAGGAACCGGCATGAACATTAAGAACAAATATTTAATAGAATACTAGCTTTCCTATCATCTGGCTTCATGTAACCAGGCACTGGGAGTTGCTCTCCCCTGAGAGTCTCTGGGCAATTTCAGTCAGAAGAAAAACCTGGCATGGAGGAGGAAGGAAAATGGCAAAAACAAATTAGTTAAGTATTAGCAATTTTTTTAATAGCAGAAAAACTTCATTTCCTCCCCACAATTTTCCAAGCATGGAGTTCTATCAGTTATATTTTTCATGTTAACAGCAAAATGTGTGAAAAGCTGGATTAATCTCTCCAAGCATCAGATTCCGCCACATCAATACATACCTCACAGAACAGAGTATGGATGCAAGTGGAATATTCTAATCCGCCCAAAATTATTTGGTAAGCTTTAAGATAACTACTATACATCAATCACAGCCACGTACCAAAACCTAACATGTTTCAAATCTGTTACTGTAAGATTAGGGATTTTCAACACAAGAAACAAAAGCAAATAATCCTTTGCCACTATGAAATCTTGATTCCAGTCTCATAATTCGATACAAAATTCAACTGTAAACCTCAACAGAAAAAAGCTACCTAGCTATCAGGTTTTGATACATCCATTGAATCCAATTTTGGATAATTTGGTTTGTTAAAGAAAGGACTGTGGTGCCACATAAATATAAAATATTTACTTAAGAATAATTAAAAGGTAATGTTTGGCTATAGGAGTGAGTGTTTGCTTAAAACACTTCCAAGAGAGAACATTTTCAGTTTGCCTCAACGCAAGTGACAGGCTTCAAAACCAAATAAATTAACCCCTGCAAACCAGTCTGATTTAACAAAAACTAACATTTTATTCTTTTAAAAATCATGGTAATAAATGCCATTTGAAAGAGCAAACTGATACAAAATGTCTCAAATATCAATTTTGGACCAAATTCTTGAAAAATATTTGTTAAATCATTTGTAAACCAGGCCTCCTAAAATCCATCATCATCAACGTATCAATAATTTTAGGTATTTATCTTTTCAATGATTGCATTAATATAGTTTCCAGTAAAAGCATTTTTTAAAGATTCAGACTAAAATCTTTCCAGGATCTCACAGTAAATAAGAAACCAGAGGCCTAAGCATGTACATTAATCAAACAGCCAGTCTCCCAAGACTCGACTAGGGCAATGAAAACTCTTCTGCAGTCTTTTGCTTTGCTGTTAGTGATATTGCAACATACCTGTCTTGTAGATGTTAAATCACTCACCGAAGGTGATGTGCATGCATCTCTCATGGCCACAAGTAACGGAAAATAGACAAATTATTACCTGCTAAAATCAGTGGATACAGAAGCTTACATAGCACATCTTCTGCAAGGCTCACCAAGTGATAGGAGCATTATCCAACAGCCTCCTAAATTGCATCTGATAACACTTGGATAGATGCTGGACAATTTAATAAGGAAATAAAAAGGACTTGCACCTTTTATCACACAGTCAAACAAGATTAAAAAATAATGCATCCACAGTGTCCAAAGAAACATGCTACATATTAAGCACCACACACAATATCATACAGTCATACTGTCACAACTGACCTCAATCATTGAAATCAAGGGTTGACTGAGTTGGCTTGATTCAGAGACACTCGTTCCATTTAAGTTAAAAATTGATTCACCTGCTCAGTTCACTGATACACTGTTCACGCAACAAATACGTTAATTGTGGTTCTAATTGGTAAAATTAGCATTTTTTAAAAAGATGACCAGGGAAGAAAACAGATTATGAAAGATCTGAGCATGTGATTTTCTTTAACACTTAAATTACTGAATTCTTAAAACACATGCAGCATTAAAAAAAAATGCCTTTTGTTCAGACTAGAATTACTGATTTTCATAAAGGCTCTAATAAAGAAAATATTTATTTAAATGCTGCTCCACACTATTGTTACAAGACAGTTGAAAACATAAATTATAGGAAACAGTATAAAATAGTTGAGCTGAATAAGGGGATGATAATTATTAAACACTGCCCTAAGGAAGGTTCATGTGACCTGGAACCAAAACCTAAAAATATCTAGAATTAAGAGTCTAACAAAGACTATTAAACTGTTGCCGATTGTCAGAAAAACCCATCTGTTTCACTAATGTCCTTTAGGGAAGGATATTGCTGTCTTTACCTGGTCTGGCCTACAAGTGACTCTAGACCCACAGCAACTGGTGGACTCTTAACTGTCCTCTGTTATGGATGGACAATAAATGTTGGCCTGGCCAGTGAGACCCACATTCCATCAATTAATAAGAAAACTGCCATGAGTTCAGACATTAAAACAAAAAATACAGGTGCAGATCATTTTGTGGACACAGGCACATGGTAAAAGAAACAATAATAGCTGTTGCTGCTAGAAATAAAGCAAAAGATTATTTTTTGCATTAACCATCAAGCAAAATGCTGGAACAAAGCAAGAGTTAATGTTTTGAGTCCAATGACTTTTCATCAGAACTGGCTGGGTTTCAGCAGCATTTTCAGTTTTTGTTTCAGATCTCCAGCATCCACAGTTCTTTGTTTTATAAAAGGCTGGGGGAACAGGTTCACTTTTTTGAAGACTTGTGGAGATTTAGACACCAAGGATCAGCAGAGTGCTCACTGCTATAAGAAGTCAGTTCAAGGATATTCAGAAAATTGTTTGGAATGAATATCAAAGTGATCCTGGAAGACTGACCCAGTTTGGCAGGGAGAAGGCCCCTGAAAACAGAGAACTGAAAAGCCAGAATGAGTTGCAGCTTAATCTTGAAGGCTACCTGTTTGCTGGGCAGAGCATGGTGTAAATTGAAAATGTCATAAAATATCAGTTATGTTCATTAATGGGGAATTAACTTTCCTTTAATTTGGTGTGTTAGTTGTCTGTTATCTGGGATTGTAACACCATTCTTTACAGTCCCTTGTCACATATCTTGAATGATACCTTAATTGAGAACTGGAAGGATAACTGTGTAAAGGTAGCTTCTAGTACAACAGCTAGCATTCATACATTATATTTAACATAGAAGTAAGTCTTAAAGTGCTTTGCAAATTTCTAATAAGAGGCAAGTTCCCTTCTAACCTTCAACAAATCAGCACATCATCCATGAATCTAAACATCAACTTTCTCCACAAATGCACAGTGGCAGGAATGCACACAGTGTGAAAGACACTTGGCAGCAAGTGACCAAGATACTTCTGACAGCAGCTTCCAAATCTTGTTACCTGAAGAACATGGGCAGCAGATGCATGGGAGCACCTCCACGTGCACGTTGATATCCAAGTTACACACAGCCCTGACTTAGAACTACAAACGCCATTCCATCAGGGTCACTGGATCAAACACCTAGAACTTACTAACCTCACAGCACGGTGAACATACTGACACAACATGTATGGCAGCAGTTCAAGTAAGTGGCTCACCATCACTTTCTAAAGGGCATTTAGAGATGGGGAAACAATGTTGGCCTTCCCAGCAATGCCTAAATCCCAACAAAGATTTTAAAAAGTTGGGCTTTGTACTATAGTAAGCATAACTGAAACCAAATCTAGGCATAAATCTTTACAAAGTGTTGAATCCATTATGATATTGCTGATATTTTTGGTTTGGAATTAACAGCTGCAGTTGATAATTCAACATTGATCAGATATTTTGTGTTTGGAATTGGCCTTGGAAAATAATGCATGTTAATTACTGTTTTAAGGACACTGTAGACTTTTTGGCACTGAGATGTTGCTATGCTCAGGGACTGGCAGCTGTTTAGATATTGAATTGATCAATCAAGGAACGATCAAAGAATGTTCAAAAAGAGAAAAATAAAGAGTGAACTGGCTCAGGTTGGGCTTTGGGGAGAAGACAGTTTTGTTGTGGAGGCCTTGGGACTGGGACTATTCTCTGGTTTTGCACTCTCTACTTATTCTCCAACTATCAACTTGCTGGACGTTCGAAGATCAGAATTTGAGTCTGTAGGAAATAAGTAAAAATCTCCACAGGTTTGCAATGACCAGTGACTTCAGAATTCAAGCAAGTTTTACAGTCCTATGTGCTGTAATACACCATATTGTTCAAGAATATCATGAAGGCCTGGTATTCAATATTGAAACAGTCATTGAAGTTGCAAATTACAATTCTTTTACTTTTTCATTTCTTTCTTAATTGTGTGTGTCTGTCCATTGGTGTGTGAGTGATGATTCATAATTAAAGATTTGGCTTAGATCATAGATATTAATTAGGTTGCCTTGTTGTTCATCTGTCTTCTGCTGAAGCTATATTATTAATAATAAATTGTCAATTTTTGGTTAAGTTATAAACTTGGTGTCTAAGATTTGTGATAACAAGGTGTAGAGCTGGATGAACACAGCAGGCCAAGCAGCATCATAGGAGCAGGAAGGCTGACGTTTCGGGCCTAGACCCTTCATCAGAAATATTATTAATAATATAGAAGTTGGGTAGAGTAATTGTGAAGTGGAACGCAGGAAGCTAAATGTGTGGTTCCTTTAAGAGGTTTGTGCTTTGTCTGTACTTAGAAATTTAAAAAAAATTTCTGTCTGAGAGTAGCAGCTGAAGTTTCACTTTTTGACGCTCTCTGTACTGGCAACAAGTGTATCAAAAATGCCTTACAGGTGGCAGGCAAAACAGCAGTCTTGTTTGGATATTGTGACGAGTTTGAATTCAGCCAACTAATTTAAACAAAGCACCTAAAACAGAAAGCCAATTGAATTTAAATCCGATGGTGTTGAAAACCTGAAACCAATCATATTATGAGAAATTTATTACATCATTGCAGGTATATAAGGGCATTTGGAAAATCAGGGAGAGCCAACTGCCACCTGCTAGAGTTAGTATCATTCAGATTGCAGAGAAAGCCTATCTAATTAATCTGAGGTACCATGGTATTTTAGCTCAAAGTCCTCACTGAAGAAATTATTGAGATATTCCCTGACAGCAGAATTAATGGAAGAAAGGCAGGTGCGAAGAGACTGGAGATGACAGAAGGTTCCAGAAGATAGTCTGTGTGAACTTGGAGAGACTAAGTTATAATTTAATGCTTCTTATTCATTGGGTTTATATTAGTGGGACTTGTCTTTATTTAAACAGCATTCCAGTTGAATTTAGACCAATTAGGGAGTAGTGAATAGTATAGGAGGGAATTGTTGGTTTGTCAGTAATTTTGTTCAGTGTTGGGTTAAATAAATAAATTGTTTCTTGTCACTTGTAAAGTGGAGATCAGGGATTTTCTTTTAACCACTCATTTAGTAGATTGAGGGGACAGACGAGCTTCTCTGTGTTTCAGGGTAATTATTAAAGGCGAAACCCTACTCCCATCATTAACAGATGGGGGCTTGTGTTTTAGTTTAATTATCAGAGGGGTTTGGTCATGCCCTGTCGTAACATACATTCTCACCACAAAGACAAAAGAAGTTTCTCTTTCATTTGCACTTGGATATGTAAATACCTATATGTATTTGTAGCCCAGTTCTACATTCTTTCCCAAGCGGAAACTTTCCCTCCTCATCAGCTTCTTTTGGCTTCTTCCTGTTTTACTCAAGGCTGCCTAATGCTGGTTAATCACGTTTCTCTATTTTCTTCTATTTGTCACCTATTTAGGTCTCTCTAGAGCACACCGCTTCCATCTGGTCTCATGCTTTCCTCTCCTCCTTCCTGGTAGGCCCATATCCATTATTCACCTCACCATATTTTCCCCGCTTTTGCATTAACAAATCAAATGCCACGGGTGACTCAATGGTGGAAAAAAAAATGTACAGTAGTGTGCAAAATCAAGCCTTCAGCTGGGGCTTTCGTGTAGTGGTAGTACCCATATCTCTGAGCCAGGTGCCCAGGTTGAAGTCCTACCTGCTCCAGAGATGTCATAACATCCTTGGACAGGTTGACTATACATGTCTAAAGGCTTGGGTTGGGGCTTTAGTAGGGCAGTGGTACTGTTCCTACCTTTGAACCAGGCCTGGGTTCAAGTTCCACCTGCTATACTATTTGATGTTCTCACGCTCGTCCCTATGTACTGGTTCCTCAAATTGTCCTTGCTTATTACTCCAAACATCCATCTTAGCTTCTGCATCTCACTAGTTAGCAGTTCTGTTCCTCCCTTGTTATTGCCGAAGTCTATGCACTATATAATGAGACCAGTCTCGCAGCATCTTGCAGATTATTCCTCCGTTTCAGTGACATTCTCTAATATGTCCTAAATCACTGCATTTCTTTGAATTAGCGCAACCTTAGCAAATCCATTGCTCAATTTCACCTGTCATACCTGATCTGACGTACTTGGAATTATCCACTTTTTCCAAGCCTTCAACCATAACCTGGAGACTTTCACCCTCATCATCATCTCTCTGCTCAAACTGAAGTTCCTGAATTGGGTGTTTGATCTGCTGATTCTCAATCTCACCTTTCAGTGCTTTTCTCCACATATTCAGCTATGTTCTCATTATAGCTCAATGTTATTTATAAATACCATTGACAATGGAACATGGCATCTTTCTTACAGTTAGAACATGACATCAAGTAAGGAGCTTAATGCCAATCCTTGGTACAAGTCAACTATTTCCTAGTCTGGCACTGGAAACATATCTGGCACAGCAAAGTGCACCTCAACCCGCAAAGACTACGTCACTCTTCAGTTAGTCTTTCTAGTAATAGGTAATTCTCTACAAAAACAAAATCATCTTTTAGCATAAGTCAATATATTTTAACCCAAAATAAGAGGTCTGAATTAATTGAACCATCACCTTTTACCATTTGGAACTCCAACACTAATTGGAAGATAAACCTTGTTAACAAGGAAGGTCTGAATACAGTTCTGCACCTCAAAACTGGTTCAATTTCTGAAGATGTTTTCTTCTCACATACTCAAGAAATAAATTAGGAAAACTCACCCTAACGTAAATTCAAAATATACTGTCAAAGGAGGATCAAAAATGCTTTACCTGGTGAGTACAGTATGTATTTTGGGGTTATTCAAAGGGGTAGATACCTGTACTTCCATATTACTACTGTACACTAGTTAGTACTGTCGACCAGTTGTTACAGCTTCCTTGAATAATTTGTTTTGATGCTATATCAATAATGGCATTTATTAAATAAACCTGACAGTTTTAATTTAAACATTGATATGGATAAACTATGTAATTGGCCATCTCAATAATGGAGAAAAGCATTTTGATGTTAAGACCTGTGGAATATTGCGAGTAAAGCAACAGCGCACTCCTCCAGCATCAGTTGTTAACAGCTGTAGTATCAGATCATATGACTATGCTCCTAGAAGAAACATACAAGAAAAGCAAAAGAATCCGCATGGAGTTGATTAGGGACAAGTAGATTCCTGGGTATGGTTCTTTTTATTATTTATTTGAAAAAAAAAAGAAGCAATTTTAAGTGCAGATTCAGTTTAAATTGAAATTCAGAAGGTGAGGTGGAGATCGGGGCGAGGGACCTAAAGAGAGAAGAGTGTATGGCAGGATGGCCAATGACAGAGGGGGGCTGGAACAATTGCATGTGTGAAAGAGACAGGACAGGTATGAATGAAATAGCCAGCAAATAGGTAGGGGGTGGAATTTGTGGACACAGTGACTGGCTCAAGATGGCCAGAGAGCGCGAAAGGGGGTTGCACACAAGATAGCCAGCGGAAGAGAGAGGGGCACTTACAAATGATGGTCAGCAAGTGTGTGTGTGTGCGTGCGGGAGGGGGGCGGGCACATGAGACAAACAGTGTATTTGAGATTCTCACGTGCAAGAAGAAGTGAGGGCAAATGAAGCAGACAGTGAAAGAGGGAGGGGAAAGGCAGCCAGTCAGAGAGCTAGAGAGGGGGGAGCTTAAAACAGAGAGTGGGGGGCAGACTCAGGAGTTGAGATCAGATAAACAACATAATTTCTGTATTGATTATCAAAGTCAATAGTAACAAGAGTGGGCTCATATCCCACTCAGAAGTTTGAAGACTGTGTGTCAGGAATTTTACATGCATGATTAGTCCCCAAAACTAACTTGCTAAAAGGAGATGTTTTATTAACATTCAAATAAAAAAAACACAAAAAAACCAAAATTTTTTACAAATGGACTTTCTTTTAAAACAGTTTCTTAAGGATCTACAGTGAATGGCTGAGGTTTTATTATTATTAATTCAGAAATTTAAAGTCTGTTTTAGAGAGTTTTTACATTTGTTTTTGAAAAAACAAAACCTTTGTAAACAGTTTTTTTAATTAAGGAGTTGTGTTTTCGTTCTGGAGAGTCCTACATGTGGTCAGCTCAGGAAAAGAAAATCTTCTCAGTTGAGGAATTTATTGAAGAGATACAATTTTTATTCAGTTAATCAGCTAAGTAGTTGATTTTTATTTTAATTTTTATGTTAGATATATTTTTAAATTTTTTCCATTTTAACATTATTCTCTGTCAGTAACGAAAGATAATTTATTTCATATATAAGGTGTTATTGAAACATCTTTCTTTTTTGGGCTTAATATTATTAAGATACAGAGTGAGATGGCTAGTAGATTTGGAAAAGTTATTACCCAGCAGGATCAGTCAGTAGATGGGTGACTATTGGGAAAGGTAGTCCAAAAGTCTCTGGTGGCTATTCCTCTATGAAACATATTCAGTTTTTGGAACAATTGAAGGGGATAGTCTTTCCGATAAAAATGGAAGGGCCGATAAGTTATTGGACACTTGGAACAATTCTTATGTTAGGCAGTGTTCGACAAGATTTAATAGAATTCTTGTTATATAGGGGACTCTCCTGTCAGGGGCATAGACAGATGATTTTGAGGCACCAAGGATAAATTTAGGATGGTTTGTTGCTTTCCTTGTGCTATGATTAAGGACGTTTCTAAACGTTTCAAGCATATTGTTAAAGGTGAGATTAAGAAACCAGAAATTATTGTACGCATTGGTAGGAATGACATTTTTAGGGAATTTAAGTAGTTAGGTAGGAGATTAAAAAATAAAAACCATAAAAGTCGTAATTTCTGGCTTACTCCCAATGCCAAACTCAAACAAGGGAAGGAAAAGGTTAAAGAAGCTAAATTAATGGCTGAAGAGCTGGTGTATTATTCAGGGATTACGTTTTTTGGACAATTAAAATGTCTTTTGGGATAGAAAAGACCTGTTCAAAAAGGATGGGTCTAACCTAAACTGGAAAGGGACAAACATCTTAGAAGGATTGATGGGGTAGATTCTGAATGTGAGGACAGCATGTCAATTAGTAACGAGAGAACCAGAGTATGTAGTAACTCTGAAGAACTAAATTTGCATTTATTTCAGTGTGGGGGGGCCTTTCAGGTAAGGTTTAAGAACATGGGATTGGGACATCGTAGCTATTACAGAAACTTGGCTGAGAGATGGACAAGACTGGCAGCTCAATGTTCCTGGTTTTAAATGCTATGGGAGGGATAGAAAAGAAGGCAAGAAAGAATGGAGGGGTGGTGTTTTTGAATACGTTACTGATGTAACTAGGGAAGACATTTCTGAAAAATTGTCTAGTGAGAATATGAGTAGAAATTACAAATAAGAAAGATCACTTTGGGATTGTACTACAGGCCCCCCAATAGTACGAGAGAAATCGAGAAACAAACATGTAGGGAGATCTCTTAAATGTAAGCATAATACGTTTGTAATAATGGGGGATTTTAATTCTCCAAACATTGACTGGGACTGCTACAGTGTTAAAGATTTGGATGGTGAAGAATTTGTCAAATGAGCTCAACAAAATTTTCCTTATCATTATGTGGATGCTCCTACTAGAAAAGGTGCAAAACTAGACATTCTTTTGAGCAATAAGGCAGGGCAGGTGACTGAACTAAGAGTGGGGGAACACTTTGAATCTAGCGATCATAATTCTTAGTTTCAAAATGGTTATGGAAAAGGATAAGCCCTCCATAAAAGTTAAAAGTTTTCAGTTGGAGTAAGGCAAATTTTAATCGTATGAAACAAGAACTTTAAGAAGTTGATTGGAATAGACGGTTCACAGGTAAAAGGATGTCTGACAAGTGGGAGACATTCAAGAGTGTGATGAGAGTTCAGAGGCATTTTGTTCCTGTTAGAGGGAAGGGTAAGGCTGGTAAGATTAAGGAATAATGGGTGAATAAAGATATTGAGGTTCTAGTCAAGATAAAAAAAAATTTTTTTAAGATATAGACAACTTCAATTGAATCTCTTAATTGGTGTAAAGATTCTAGGGCATTCTTGAGAAAAATCAGGAAGGCAAAGAGAGCATATGAGATAATACTGGTAGATGAGGTTAAGGATAATGCAGAGATTCAACAAATACATTAAGAGCAAGAGGGTAACTAGAGGGACAGTTGGGCCTCTTAAAGGTCAAAGAGGTCATCTTTGTGTTGAACCCCAGAAGATGGGAGAGATACCAAATTAATATGTCACATCAGTTTTTACTGTGGGGAAAGAAATGGAAGCTAGAGAATGCAGAGAAATAATGTTTCAAAAACAGTTCGCATTAAAGAGGAGTAAGGTTGGGAGGTTTTAGAGAATATAAAGGTGGATAAATCTCCGGGACCTGATCTAATGTATCCCAGAATGCTGTGTGAAGTAAGGGAGGAAATTCCAAGACCCCTTGCAGAAATATTTGCATTTTTAACTATACATGAAGTGCCTGATGACTGGAGGAAGGCTAATGTTGTACCTTTGTTTAAGAAAGATTGCAAGGAGAAACCTGGGAACTATAGACCTGTGAATCTGACTTTGGTTGTGGGTAAATTGTTGGAGGTGATTAAATATTCATAAATTCTATTTTTTACAGAAGCAAAAATTGATTAGGGATGGTCAGCATGGTTTGGAGAGGAAAATAGTGTCTCTCAAACTTGACTGAGTTTTTTGAGGAAGCTACCAAAAAGGTTGATGATGGCAGAGAAGAAGACATTGTTTACTAGGATTTTCGTAAGGCCTTTGATAAGGTTCCATATGGTAGACTAATTAGTAAAGTTAGGTCACATGGAATTCAGGGTGAACTTGCAAATTGGATACATCAACGGCTTAAAGGCAGGAGACAGACGATAATGGTGGCAGGTTGCTTTTCAGATCGGACACCTGTAACCAGCAGTGTTCTACAAGGATCGGTTCTGGGTCCTCTTTTGTTTGTCATTTACTTAAATGATTTGGATGAGAATATAGAAGGCATAGTTAGTTAGTTTGCAGATGATACCAAAATTGGTGGCATTGTAGACAGTGAAGAAGGTTTTCTAAGATTACAAAGGGATCTTGATCAAATGGGTCAATGGGTTGAAAAATGACAGATGGAGTTCAATCTGGATAAATGTGAGATATTGCATTTTAGTATAACAAACAAAGGTAGGGCTTATACAATTAATAGTAGGGCCTTGGGTAGTGTTGTAGAACAGAGGGACCTAGGGGCGCAGGTACATAATTCTTTGAAGTTTGTGTCACATATAGACTGAATGGTTAAAAAGGCATTTGGCACGTTTGCCTTCATTGCTTAGTCCTTTGAGTATAAAATAGGGAAGTCAAGTTGAGGTTGTACAGGACATTGGTGAGGCCTCTTCAGGAATACTTCGCCCAGTTTTGGTCGCCCAGTTCGAGGAAGGATATTATCAAACTGGAGAGGGTTCAGAAGAGATTTACCAGAATGTTGCTGGGTATGGAAGGTTTGAGTTATAAGGAAAGGCTGGATAAGCTGGGACTTTTTCGACTGGAGCCTAGGAGGTTGACAGGTGACCTGATGAGTTTATAAAGTAATGAGAGGTATAGATAGAGTTGATGGTAGGTATCTTTTCAAGACAAGGGAACACATTTTTAAGGTGAGCGGAGACAGATTTAAAAAGACATAAGAGGCTAATTTTTGAGGGTGGTTCGCATGTGGAATGAACTTCCTGAAGAAGTGATAGATGCGAGTACAATTACAACTTTTAAAAGACATTTGGAAGGATATGAATTGGAATGGTTTGGAGGGATATGGGCCAGATGCAGGTAGGTAGGACTAGTTTAATTTGGCATGGTCTGTTTGGACCAAAGGATCTGTTTCCATGCTGTATGATTCTATGATATTGGCAAGCCTTGGACTGATGTTTCTTTGCCTCATCAGCTTTTGTGGTACAAGATGGACTTCTTCAATGCAGAGCCATGCTGTTTGGAATGAAAATACACCAACATTACAACAATTAACCAATAATGTCATTCACAAGGTTTGTTAGTTCAGTTGTCAGATTGTGATGCCAATCACTGTAGGTTCAATTCCCACACTGGCTGATGTTACCATGAGGTTACTCTTTGCAAGATGGCATCAGAGTAGGATGTTTCAGCCGGAGCTAGTTTGCTCCAATTGTTGTTGTTCTTTTTCCTTTTTCTTCCTAAGTGCTTTGTCTTTCTACTTCTCCTTCCTCTGGCGATGATTCACAGCACGATGCAGTGACTTTCTGGCCTTTTGCAGTGGCCTCCCGGCAAGGCATGGCATTGTTCTGGTCTGGCACAGTGGTGTCCTGCAACAGCCTCCTGGTGTGGCAACCTCCCAGTGTGACGTGGCAACCTCCAGCCTGGCATAGCAGCTTCTGCTTATTGGTGCCTCCAGCATGGCGAGGCAACCTTCCAGTTTCCCGGAGTGGTGTGTCACTGGTGCAGTGTTGAGCCAGGGTCCAGTGCAGACTGGAAGCTAGGTGCCAGTGCAGTCTGCTGGACTGAACCTCTTTCTGTTATAAGATCTTGTAACTAAAGAAGCTGGGGCTAGGTACTTTTGTATCTAAGCTGGCACTGTAATTGGTGACATATACTCATTGAGTATAGTGAAAAGTTTATATGTGACAATAAAGGCGACTCTATTCTAATCTTTCCCCTCACCCAAGATGTGGTCACCCTTGGGTTAAACCACCAACTGTCTGTTTGTCTCAGAGCATCCCTATGGTCCTCCTGAGACTATGGTGACTTCACTTTACTCTCATGGGGGACCATGTAACTTCATGGTTTATATTAAAAAAAAAAACTTGTGTTCAGCCAAACCTGGGAAGCATATTGACAACATTTAATTGAATTGTTTCGTTGCAAAGAGCTAATTTCATTAGAAAGTTCGGTTGAAAGTGACTTTGTCAAAGCATAAATAACTTATTTGGACCACAATCTGTGGGGCAAGGGCAAATAGTGCCTATACAAGTGATAATAAGGACTAGCATAGAATTTACTATGCTTAGTAGATAATGCAAAATTTTGCTATGTACTGGCAAGAATGGATTTTATAAAAAAAATCTGTTCCGAAGTTCAGCACTGTAATGTAGTTTGCGTAGCTTCCTAACCCTGAGAGTTTTTGAAATCTTCATGTAATTACGAGCTGAACAAGTTCAAGCTCTCACCCCTTAAAGGGAAGGCAGCTAAACTGCATGGGTTGTTTGTAGGGGTCACAGCATAAAAATTCCGAGAAGTTTGATATCTCTTGTACTGTTGACCACATTATTTAAGTTATTAGACATCCAGGTAGTGCAGCAAGAGTTTAGCAAAAGTCCTGGAACTTGTGGTGGTTCAAGAGAAGACAGGTACACAAAGTGGTCAGTACAGTTGAGGGGGGGCTACAAGCAGAATAGCATAGGACAGCTTAAAATCAGCACTCCTGACAAGACAGTTTGCCATCTCTTTCTTCAATTGTGACTCCAGAAATGCTTTTCGGTGACCACAAAGTGTCCTGAGCTATACAAACCCCTCTAATAATCGCTGCTTCTATGCATGGGCAGAATTGAAATGTTGCCATCTTACACTTTGTAGAACTGCTCGATCCATAAATGTTGCCAGTCACAGATGACGAGATTGCTCAGAACAACAAAACTGAATATAACGAGAGAATTTCACAAGTGTTTAAAATTCAAAACTGCTGTGACTGACCTGATATGGACTTTCCAAAAAAAGACTCCAGAACCCCTCATCTGGTTGTATACAAGTCTAAATTGTGAAATTTTGTGCAGGATGGCTCTGTGGTTAGCACTGCTGCCTCATAACGACAGGGATCCAGGTATGATTCCAGCCTTGGGTGACTGTGTGGAGTTTGCATGATCTTCCTGTCTGCGTGGGTTTCCTCCAACAGTCTGAAAATGTGCAGGTTAAGTGGGCTAACTATGGTAAATGTGGGGTTACAGGGATAGGATAGGGGGCGTGGCCTGGGTGTAGGTGGGATCCTCTTTGGATGGTTGGTGCGGACTCAATGGGCAAATGGCCTTTTTCAGCACCGTAGGGATTCTATGAACTCTTTTCTCTGATCATTGGGAAATTCATTTCTTTTAAAGGTAAGGTTTTCTATTCCAGGATCGTAACAACAAATAGGGTCCCTTTTTACAATTCACTTCTGCCAATATCTGTTTTTTAGTTACTGGTACTAGTTTGCACTCAGGGTTACACTATCTTCCCACTTTCAAGTACACAAGATTTTCCATTTAGAAAAATGATAACATGGTGCAGAATTACAAACTAGATGGTGTCGGAGCTACAAAATCATTTCAGTATTTTTAACGTTATCAAATAATTTTCACTCATCTCTTTAGATTAATCATGATGTTGGACTGGGGTGGATAAAGTCAGAAGTCACACATCCTCAGATTATAGTCCAAGTTTATCCAAGTGCTACTCTTTTGTGAAAGCTTGTGACTTCAAATAAACTTGTTGGACTATAACGTGGTGTTGTGTGACTTCCATCTTTAGATTAAAGCAGTGTTTGTGTCAGTCCCACAAGGGTAACGATAAGCAGAAGGCCCGATATCAAGTATTTGCCTTTGGCAGTTGTTGTGTGCTGAAGCAGTCTATAATTTTTCAACTTTATTCCTTAATGAAGAGGAAAAATCCATGCTCGAATATCATGGCAAGCACTGTAGCAAAAGCACAACTGTGTCAAGGAACAAAGTTACCCACAAAGACTCAGCACTGTTATATTGATTTCTCTTTCCCATCATCATCATCATCATCATTCCAATGTTGACTCAAGGGATCTCTGGGCTCCAGCAACAGAAATGTCAAACAGATTCAACAGTCAATCACATTGAAGAATTGTCAGGGACATAGCATTTCATTTGGTTTCACTTCTTAACTTTTCAACAGCAAAATAAAAATGGAAATTAAACAATACTGTATTAAGGGCAAAAACAGAAATATCAAACAAATTCTGAAAACATTTAAAACATTTATAGAATTATAATGGACAAACACAGCATTCTACAAATATAAAATTGTTTTTTCGGAAGAGGTCAACCAGTTTTTGAATGCAAATAAAAATTGTTGTTTATTCAACAAAACTGAATTATTTTAAAGGGGTTTTAACATTTATGACTTAGTTCACATTCAAGTTATTTCAAGAAATTTCCATCTGTAGCAACTTCAACAATACATACTCTGGAAGAGTAAGGAATTGACAACAACTTGGGACATGTGTGTTCAACAATAACACTGGCTTCTCACATCCATATTGGCAATTTCACAGTTGTAACAATACCAAATACTAAGTGTTATATTATTTACATATTTACCATCAATGTGGGAAGGGGTGGGAACCGGATCAGCAGGTCAGTAGGTACAGCAACTGGAGAAGAGCTTGAGTCTAAGGCAAATATCTCTAAAAGAGCAGTCAGGGAGAGGTTGCTGAGCTCAGCAGAACTCCAGGCTTAGAAAGTATGCTTCAGCGCAAAAAGTATAATAAGAAAGATGGATGAATTTACAGCCTGAATTAATGCATGCAATTATGATGTTGTTGCTATCAGAGAGTCATGGTTCAAAGAGGGACAGGACAGGAAGCTTAATATTTTGGGATGTCGATATTTTAGATAAGACAGAGGAAGCAAGAGGTGGGAGAGTTGCATTACTGGTTAGGGAGCATATCACAGCTGTGTTGAGGGAGGACATACTGGAGAGATTTTGCAGTGAGGCATTAGGGATAGAGCTCAGGAATAGGAATGGTACAATCACAATGCTGGGATTGTGCTACAGACCTCCCAGCGGCTGGGAGAAAATAGGGCAAAAAGATATGTAGCCAGATTTAGAAAAGATGTGAAAATGACAGGGTTGTTGTGATGGGTGATTTTTAACTTCCCCAAATTGACTGGGACGCTTGGTGCCAGGGGTTTGTTTGGATGGGGAGCAATTTGGTAGGTGTATACAGGAGGGTTTCTTTATGAAACAGTATGCAGGTAGTCCAATGAGAGAAGGGGCCATACTGGACATAGTATTGGGAAATGAGCCCAGGCCAGGTGATCAAAATTTCAGTTGGAAAGCATCTTGAGAATAATGACCACTATTCTATAAGCTTTCAGATACTCATTGATAACAACAAGAGTGGATCTCGGATAAAAGGTGTTAAACTGGGAGAAGGCCAACTATAATTGAATTAGGCAAGAATTGGAGAATGTGGATTGGGAGCGGCTGTTTGAGGGTAAATCCATATCTGACATGTGGAAATCTTTTAAAGATCAGTTGATTCGAATGAAGGACAG
This sequence comes from Rhincodon typus, assembly GCF_021869965.1. Taxonomy (NCBI): domain Eukaryota; kingdom Metazoa; phylum Chordata; class Chondrichthyes; order Orectolobiformes; family Rhincodontidae; genus Rhincodon; species Rhincodon typus. The sequence continues at coordinate 13,148,464 of NC_063362.1, read as the reverse complement.
GCCTGTGCCTGTGAAAATCAGGGACAGGAAATGGCACGATTCAGGAACCTTGGATGACACAGGAAATTATCAGTTTATTCAAAAAAAACATACCTAACTTCTAGGCAACTAAAACAAAGTCCTTGAAGAACACAGAGTAAGTAGGAAGGAGCTCAAATGCAGAGTTAGGAGGGCTAAAAAGGGCTATGAAATGGCCTTGGCCAGCACTGTTAAGGAGAATCCCAAAGCATTTTATACGTGTATTAGGAGCAAGACGGTAGCTAAGGAAGATGATGAGAAGCTGTATTTATTCACATTTGTGAATAAATGGTCAAAGGATATAGTAGGCTATAGATAGCTTGCAGATTTGTACAGAGAAATGGCAGATGGAGTTTAATTCAGACAAATCAGAGATGATGCGTTTTGAAAGATCAAATTCGTGTGAAATATACAATATGTGGCAGAATCCTGAGGAGCACTGACATGCAGAGTGTTCTGGGCATACAGGTCCTCAAATCCCAGAAAGGAGCAACACAGGTAGATAAGGTGGTCAAGAAAGCATACAGCATACCTGCTTTCATCAGCTTGGGCATCACATATAAAAGTTGGCAAGTTATATTACAACTGTATAAAAAAAACTTGTGTTAGGTCATATTCTGAAAATAGCATGCAGTTCTAGTCGCCATACTACCAGAAACATTTGGATTCTTTGAGAGGGTGCAAAGAAGGTTTACCAGGATGTTGCCTGGTCTGGAGGGCTTCAATTATGAAGAGAGGTGGATAACTTGGATTGTATTCACTGCAAAGATGCTTAAGGGTACCCTGATAGAGGCCTACAAAATTGAGAGGCATAGATAAAGGTGGATAGTCTGAAGCTTTTTCCTCGGGTGGAAAGGTTAACTACGTGAGGACACAGATTCAAGGTAAGAGGGGGGACGGTTTGGGGGAGAAGTGTGGGGAAAAATTTTTCACATTGAGGGTGGTAGGTGCCCGAAAGGCACTGTTGGTGGAAACAGTGGAAGCAGGCACATTAAGCAACGTTTAAGGTGTATCTTGAGAGACACATGAACGGGAGGCAAACAGAGGGACAAAAATTGCACGTGAGTAATAAGTAGCAGGTCTAAATAAGGAACAGGAATCGGTGTTGTATTGAATTGTATTGTATACATCTGCAATGTCTAGGTCATCATATTCTGCCTTCGGTGGAGACTGAAGGATTTTAAAAATTCTGCACTTGGAGACAGGAGAAACAAGAATATCATTTCATTTCACAATACTCTAACAAGATTTCCATAGTAAGAGGAATTAGATTTTTACTTCATAGTTCTTATACTACAACAGTAGTTGCGTGATTATTCAGTAATGATGTAAACAGGAATGAATATATGCAACTAGCCCAGTTTGGGCTTTCCAACCATAATTTTTCATTATTAAATGAGGCCGACAGGTCTCCATTCAGTGGAAACTGCAATGTGCACTTTGTCCTGAAGATATAAATGTCAACTGAGCAATCAATCACAATTGCACGTGATTATGAATTGGAGTGGAACTAGAATTGAGACAATTGACTCTAATTTATTTGATGATAGAAAATATTGCATCCTAAATTTAGCTTTGTACAGACTAGAATACCTAACCAAACTTTTTGAAAAAAATTTACAGCAGTAAAATTAAACAGAGAATGGGCAAAACTTTTCCCTGAACAACTCCTGTGCAATGATATGTTATAGGAGGCAAAACTGGAATTTCTTCCATGCACAATGACAGAATTATGAAACCGCAACAGATTTATTGAGCAAACACAAACAGTTAGAAGTCGTTATATTCCTATCACTGTTCAGAAGAATTAGTTTCAAAATATATTCCACTCTAAATCTCTGTGAAGAGCAAAAAGAAAATGGCAGGAGAATTTTTAAAAGCCTGAAGGCAAGCTTTGCACCCCAAGTGAATATTACTTATGAACAGTATACGCTTAAGACTGGGACCAAGGGGGAAAAGAATGTCCATTGATCAATACACAACATCAACTCAGCTCACAGAAACTTGGAAATTTGTACAAATAAAAGAGGAGCTAATAAAGGATCAATAACTTTTGACACGAGATCCTATCATGATCATGCAACTACTAAGAAAGGGGAATCTGACAGCCAAGAACAATGTAAACATGTTCAGAAGCTATGAGATGTATAAACTAATAGCTACAGCACACACGTTAATGATTAATTGAGTTTTTCCACAATACGAAGAAGCAACTCAAACCTATTCATTATATTCAAAAGCACCTTGTACCTTTCAAGTGTAATATTGTGGAAAAAAAAAGTCTTCACAGAAGTATCAAAAGAAAAATCAAAATTGAAGGACAAGTTGCAAACATCATAAATTCATAACATAAAACAAAAAAATGCCAGGAAAATGAGTGGTGTAACTGCAAAAAGCTGAACCATTTTTCACACGAAAGTGTTCAGCTCAGAAGCAAACAAATCTATCAAGACAAACAGATGATTGTAGGAGATAGATGGCTTCAAAGATTTGGATGATTCAATCTAAACCTTAGAACAGGTTGGTAACTTCAAATCTAGAAGGACAAAAATGGTTTGCGACTATGCTGATGAAGACAGCAGAATGAAAGCATCAAATGAATATGAAGTGCTAGACAGACAGTGGGATTTACAGCAACAGCATGGGTTACACATATCTGCATCAAATTACACCAGATGGCAATCCAAAAGTGAAACCTTTCAAACTAGGGTTGAAACTCCATGATGAAATGCTGCTCACCAAAGAGGACAAATTAATCTGAGAGCTAGAGCAAAACTGAAGATCTGGAACTCCAGATAGGAAACCCAAAGTTAAAGATACTCAACACAACAGAAGCTAGTCAAAAGCTCAAAGTAATAACCCTAAACACTCCAGAAGAGATTTGCAGGCCTATTTGATCAACAAACAAACAGACAGCACAAGGCAGAGGGTCAGACTGCAGAAATAGATGAGAATCTTGATACTAAAGTCACAAAAATGATTAGCTGTGTCGCACAATACAATTCAACTGAAAGAAAAAGATATCTGCTGCAAGAGTGTAAATCAGTAAAATCAACTAAGATTTTGAAAGTGAATCAGACAACATTGGAGAAAAAGTTGACAAACTGCACGTGTTCCATCACAAGACAAAGACTAACAATTATGTGTGCCACACGTAAATAAATGAACAAAATTAGGGAGTAGCTGGAATAACGAACAATTGCTAATGCAAGAAAAGAGTTGTATACATATTTGATCACTTGGGTAATTTAAAATGATATCACATTCTCTTTTTTTGGTATTAAAGTGAATTTTTGAACTTACATGTAATCATGTACCAATGTCCTTCCTAATTTCTTAATCACATGACTTCTACCATGTTACTTTTGGCAGATATCTGAAGGATTTCAAAGGCCTCATGATGAGCATAGGGCTATGTTCCGCACACAGAACATGAGATAATCATACAATGACATTACAAACATTGACAAAGTCCATTTACTGTTCTTCCAACTTGTCCTTGAAATAAAGCAATGCCTTGCAGCAACAATTTAAATACACAAGTTTGAAAGAAGTCTTTTCACATAAATTACAATATGCAAGAAAATACATAGAATTTGAGATTCAAGGCCTTTATTAAAACTAGGGAGCACTTGGTATCACAAGAATACATTTCCAACAATTGGATGATAAAATTGGGTCACATTTTTTGGTATGCAATAGTACAGACTTTAATAGTTATTCTTGTATGGATCACAACAAAGAAATTCTATATAATATTAAGCAAATGATACAGTAACTGAATTGTAGTTTAATTATGAAAATTGCACAATTTACTGCCTTAAGAGTGCCAAGAAAATTATCTCAGATCTGCATAAAACCAGTTCATATCCACATAGATATATATAGGATAAAACTATAATTGTTACATTCTTAGCCAATACCAAACTATAATAATCTTATTAAACTTTACAGACCCCATTTGTTAGCTATTGCAAGACAAAATTTCATATGCTGAGCACAATTTTCTTCTTTCAAAAATAGCCTTGTCAACATTCAGTCAATGCAATACCAAGAGAATCAATTCTCAAACTGAATACTATCCAGGCCTACTTACAATAATGAGGCAAGAGATCCGTATAAACATATAAAACACTCAAAGTTAAAGGCAAAAATTGGATTGCACAATATAAAACATGGGCAAATAGCGAGGGAGAAACACAATTGCTTTCAGCAATGCCAGTGAATGAAAACAGAATTAGACAAAATTGTTATGAAGCCGGTTATAAAGGATGGCAAACAGGAAACTTATTTTACATCAGAAACAAGAACAGAAATTTCTGGAAGAGTTCAACAGGTCTGGCAGCATCTGTGGAGAGAAATCAAAGTTCTCTCCTCAGATGCTGACAGACCTGCTGAGCTTTTCCAGCACTTCTGTTCTTGTTTCCGATTTCCAGCATCCGCAGTTCCTATCGTCTTGTAAAATAAGTTTAAAATACTTACGGTGAAAGTTCAAAATTTCTAAATAAATTTAATTTCTAGCAGTCAAGGGCTCTCATCCACATTTGTAATCAGATATATTTCAAAGTCATATAAACCATTTACAAAAAGTTTCAAGTATTTTAACCAAATACAAATAATGTTGAAGGATAAAATAAACATTCCAAATCAGAGCCTCCTACAGATTGAATTATTTTATTCATCATAAATTGTGTAACTGCTATGTTTAAATCACATTTCCTTGCTGCAAAATCAACAATTTGCGTCAGTTTTCAGATGTGACTAGCCATTTCAAGGGGCTAACTGCTAAGTTAGCAAGATAGCTGCGCAGGGGTCAAAATGATGATTTTCTTTTTAGATCTCTCAGAGACATTGTCAAGGGATTTTTTGTTTTGGATTTTCAGAGCTTTTTTTTAAAATTTTCACTTACTCCTTTCTGATGAAATCTTGTAGTGACATTACCTTCTGTATTTGTGGGAATTTTATTCTTTAGAAAGGCAAGATAGCATAAATACCAAAGACTATAATATATATACACATTATAGAAATGTTTTAACTTGTAAATCTATAAGATGGTCTAGTTCATTCATAATATCGCCCATACTCTGTTCGCAAAATGGGATCATGGACACATTGTAATCACCTCCCTCCTCCCCTAGTACTCTCAGTATCCATTCCTTGTTCCAGGCAATGTAGTTGACCTTTTGTAAAAAACAACACAATGAATCAGAAGGTGTGTTAGTTTGGGGCTAACAATATTTTTTTCTTGGATTCCTTAATGTTTGAGGGTTCGACTAGCAAGTTCCCCTGACGGTTCGATCTTGAATGCTTTAAGCATTTGCCAGAAGTTTTAGTTTCAGCCTCTGTGCAGCGCTAGTATTTCCTTTTTAATTCATTCAAGGGATGCGGGGAATTGCTGATTATATCTGCTTGAACCACAGCAGTCCTTGGAATGTAACAACTCCAGCAGCACTGCTGGAAAGGAAAATTCCAGAAATGTGATCCAGCAACACTGAAGGAACTGCTATATAAATCTCTAAGACAAGATGGTGAGTGGCTTGAAGAAAAACTTGCAGATGATCGTATTTCCATTAACCTGCTGTCTTTGTCCTTCTGAATCATGGATTTTGATGAGGCTGTTGAAATAGCTTAGTGCAGGGAATCTTGTAGATGGTACACTGTCACTGCTGTCACTCTGTGTCCATGTTGAAGGTGCCAAATGGGATACCATTGAACCGTATTGCTTTATCCTGGATGGTATCAAGCTTCAAGTTTTGTTGGAGCTACCACCACCCAGGCAATAGGACAGCATTCCGTCATACTCCTGGCTGGTGCATTGTAGACAGTACACAGGTATTTGGCACCCGGTCCACAATTCCTATGCTCTAACTCACTCTTGTAACTGCAGAATGTATAAGACTAGTCCAGTTCAGTTTTTGGTCAAGTGTAATCATTAGGATGTTTATAGAGGACGTGATTCAGTGATTCAGTTTGATGGCAATGGTAGAGTATGAGATATGCCAGGCCATGAGAGTATAGATTGTGGTTAAGTACAATTTTGCTGTTTCTGATGACCCACAATGCCTCCTGGAAGCTCAATTTTCAGTTGCTACTTTTTCCTAAGTCCATTCCATTTAGCACAGTGGTAGTGCCGCACAACACGATTGAAGTTATCCCCACTGTGAAGACTGGACTTGGTCACCACAAGAATTATTATTAGAAGTTTGATGGGCAGATATATCTGCAAGAGTTAGATTGGTGAGAATGGAGATCAAATTTTTTTATCCCCTCCTGTTGCTTTGGTTGCCAGCTGTTGCAGATCCAGTTTAGCAGTCATGTCTGTTAGAATTTGGTCAGCTTGATCACTGGTGGTGCTACTGAGACATTGAGACATTCTGAATATGCCTCAGTAGCACCACCAGTGGTCAAGTTGGTGATCAAACTCAGAATATGTTTGTACCTTTGCCACTGTACATGCTTCCTCAAAGTGGTGTTCCACATGAAGTAGTGCTGCTTCAATTGTTTGCCAACCGTGGAGGGGGGGCTGCTCTAAAGTAGTTTTCTTGGTCATGTTTCAGCTGCGGAACATGCATACGTGGACTAATAATTGGCAAATAATGTTCTTGCCACACAAGTGCCGAGCAATGACCATCTAACCATTTCCCCTTGAAGTTCAATGGTATGCACCTTGCTGAATCCCACACCACCACATGCTGGGTGCTACGGTTGACCAGCAGGTCAACTCCAACAACACATACAGTGACTACAAAAACAGGTTGGAAGCTCAGGAATTCATGGTTAGGAATTTCTTCCAACAACAATATGCCTACAACCCAAGGACTGCAGTGGTTTATGAAGGTGGCTCACCATTTCTTCCAAGGGCAATTAGATATTATAAATACTGGCATTGCCTCCGACACCCACATTACATGAGCAAAAAATTCTATTGAGTAACTCACCTCTTGTCCCTACAGTGTTTCGTCCACCATCTTCAAAACATAAATAAGATGTACAATGGATGACTGTCCAGTTGTTTTGATAGGCGAGTCTTCAAAAAAAATCTTTCAAGAAGTTCAAAATCTTTTGGAACTAAGCAAAATAGTAAACTTGCTAAAATGGTACTTCATTCACCCCCCACCCCGACCAGCAAGACAGTGGCAGAAGTGTGTACCATCTACAAAGATGCAATGCAGCAACTTACTGAGGCAAGGCTCCTTCGACAATACCATCTACAACGCAGAAGAACAGCAGCAGCAGATACCAGAGAATATCACAACCTCTAAGTTCTCATCCAAGTCACTCACCATTCTGACTTTGAATTACAAAAAAAAGTTCTTCACTGATCAAAATTCTAGAACTCCCTCACAAACAGCACCGTAGGTCTACCTACATCTCGAGGATAACAGCTTAAGGTGGCAAACTACCACTTCTTTATCCAGGAATAGTGTGGATGGGCAATAAAAGCCAACCCTGTCAGCAATGCCCACTGTTCATGAACAAATATGAAAATGACATCAGTGAGCTGAGAGAAAAATCATATTTGTTGACAAAATTATTAATGTCCCAATTGGAAAACATTGTCATGGTATTAATTGCCACAGAACAAAATTTTAAACCAGGCTGGACAAAACGCAACTGCAATTGTGACAATTCATTGACAAGTATAATAATATCTCTTACTTAAACTGTGCTGTAACTTTGGTGAAAAACAGTACGCGCCACCAAATTAGCTGCTAACGTGCAATCTATACCAAAGACCGATAAAATACATTTACTATCAAGAAGTTCTGAAGGTTATATGAAGTATACGTCAAAACATCCACATTACTAAACCGCTCTTTCCTAAAGAAGCACACTTTTGAATTTTCTTTTTGCAAAGACAGTCAATTCATGTCAGCCATCATTTAGCACTCCTTACACATTTCAGTAGTTTTGCATATTACAGGAATTTTCTTATGCTAAAAATTATCCTCTATTTTCCATGCAGATATATGAATAGATCAAATCATAAAATTTGGCACAAAGTACACCAATTTATTTATGAAAACTTTCATCTGCAACCTGAAAAAGTCAATGAATTTCTAGATTATGCTTGAATAAAAGGATGAAATTATCCAAAGCAAGTTGAGTGTGAAATGTAAAATTTACCATTGTGCAATCCAATCACATCTCTGATGGTTCTTCTGGACTAGAAAGCAAAACTGTACGTATCACAACTATGAAAAACATATAAAAGTTGTTTCAGTTTACTCAGCCATCTGCGCTTGTCAAGAACAATTATTTTCCACAGCACACACCAGGAGGTAGCCAATGAGTCAAGATAAGCATCCAAGCCAGGTTTGGACTGTGTTGCCAAATTCCAAATAAATGCCATCTACAAGTTAGCTGACGACACCACCATAGCGGGATGGATATCTAACAACTACAAGTCAAACTACAGAAAGGAGATAGAGGGCTTGGTGACATGTTGCAATGAAAACAATCTGTCTCTCAACGTCAGCAAAATTAAAGAACTGATCACTGACTTCAAAATGAAAGGAGGAGAACACGCCCCCATCTACATCAACAGAATAGAGGCTGAGAAGGTGAAGTGCATCAAGTTCCTCGGAGTGACGATAACCGACCACCTGTCCTGGACTTCCCATGTAGATGCGACAGTCAAGAAGGAACAACGCCTCTTCTTCCTCAAGCAGCTCAGGAAATTTGGCATGTCCAGAAGGTCCCTTACCAACTTCTACAGATACAGATTGAATCATACTGTCAGGGTGCATAATGGTCAGGGTGCATAAAGTCTTTTTGATCTGTACATCCTTTGCTTACTGTGATCTGCCTGTACCACTCAAAGAAAGCTTTTCATTGTATTTTGGTACATGTGACAATAAATAAAATCAATCAAGGTTTAAGAGCAGTCAGAATTGATGTCAGTTCTTCAAGAATCAATGCACAATCAGGCCAGATTTTAGTAACTTAACCTCTGTTTACTGTTAGTGGTTTGGCTGTGAAATGGAAGGTTCTGAGCTGGACAGTGTCCAACTTCTTACTACAACACTTACACGAGCAGAGGTCACAGCTTGTGAAATTATTGCTGACCTCAGAGGTCCACCTACATAATCATCAAACACATCACTACAAGGAGTGTACCAGATTTTTTCTCCTTTTTGCATAGTATGAAGTCACACTACATTACAAATTTAACAGCAGGCTGCCATTGTCACTTGAATTTGCTTTGTTACAATGGACACCCAGGAAACCAAACCAATCCAGTCTAAAGAGATGAGTTGTTAAATGAGAATGTGCACACTCGTTAAGTCTCAAAATCCAGGAAATTCAATATTTTATCGACTAACGTTTTTAAAACATGAAATTTAGATATGCAAAATAATATTGATGAATTATATAGCCAGCTGTGCAAAATGCTATTCCAGTGTCTAGTGGAAAGGAATGTGTAAAGATATGCCTGCACGTTGATAAGAAAGAAAATATGGCTGGATATGCAAAGCTGCAAAGACAGAACTCCAGGCTAGAAATTCCGATTTCAAACCATTATATTAATAGAACACCGCACTCATAATAATCTGGTAAGACAAACTTAATGTTCAACATTCCTCTAGTTATAGAGTCTAATACTTTGTGGTCCATATAATAAGATAGATAACAATAAAAACTGAATTGTTAAAACAAATAAACTGGTTCAGTAATATATTAAATTTAATCTATACAATACTCCATTCAAACAACATGCCACAGGACAACTAAGAGTGGTCAGTAGGTTTCCAATATGATCCATGCTTCCACAGCAAAGATTAGGTAAAATAGAAGTACTGTTTTAAGTATTAACAAGGAATACAGTTGAACATAAACATAAGAATGGTTTATGATATGTCTTTAGAAGCAGGTCATTCATTCAGTTTCTCTAGTCTTATCCATTAAGCAATCAAATCATAGTTGATCTCTATCTTGCTGGCATTTCCAACAAACTTTTACTAATTGTTTCTTAATGCCTGAGCCCCAAGTAGAAAATGTGCTGCAATTTCAAATGCGAGTTATTTAGGGGTGACGTTTAATAAACAAAAATGGACAACAATAGTTATTCAGAGATAGAAAGAACTGCAGATGCTGGAATCAGAGACAACACAGTGTGGAGCTGGAAATACACAGCAGGCCAGGCAGCATCAGAGGAGCAGGAAAGTTGACATGTGGGTTTGGGACCCTTCTTCAGAAATGGGAAGGGGGAAGGGAGCTGGGAAACAAATAGAGAGGAGGGGTGGGACGGCGATAGGTGAGTGCAGGTGGGGATTGGTCTGTGGGATGGGTGGGGCGAATAGGTGGGAGAGAATATGGACAGCTTGTGTCAGGTTAAGAAGGCGGGGATGAGAGGAAAGGGTGGACATGGGATGAGGCCGGGGTGGGGAGATTTTAAACTGGTGAATTCCATGTCTAGGGCATCAGGCTGTGGACTCCTGAGGCAGAATATGAGGTGTTGCTCCTCCAGTAGGTGGATGGTGTTATTGTGACACTGGAGGTGGCCCAGGATGGACATGTCACCCAGGGAGTGGGAGGGGGAGTTAAAATGGTTGGCGACCGGAAGGTGCTGTCATTTGTTGCGTACAGAGCGTAGGTGCTCTACGAAATGGTGTCCGAGTCTACGCTGAGTCTCACCAATGTAGAGGAGGCCACACCTGGTGCAGCAGATACAGTAGACCAAGTTGACGGATGTACAGGGGAACCCCTGTCTGATATGAAAGGTTTGTTTTGGGCCTTGAGTGGAGGTTGGGGGTAGCGGGGGGGGAAAGAGTGTAGGGACATGTGTAGCAGTTCCTGTGGTGGCAGGGAAAGATGTCGGGTGTGGTGGGGTTAGTGGGGAATGTGGAGGGGATGAGGGAGTGGTCCCTACCAAAGGCAGATAGGGATGAGGAGGGAATTAGCTCTTTGGTTGTGGGGTCGGATTGTAGTCAACTTCACTCTCACTCAAGCAAATCAGCATCATTTATTGTTTGTTTACCCATAGTTTGCAACTTTATAAGAACAGGAACACGAGAATCAGCACTGCAGGAGACTATTCACCCCCTTGAGCCTGCTCCGCCGTTCAATAAAAGCATAGTTGATCTGATTGAGGTCTCAACTCGTCTTTCCTGCCCACCCGACATTGCTCTTCGGAGAACAGAATTTCAGACACTTACAATGCTCTGAGAAAAATAATTTCTCCTAATCTCAATCAGATAGGAAACCTATTTTTAAACCATGTCCCTTAGTTCTAGTCTTTCCCAGCAGAAGAAACCTCTCACTAACTACGCTATCAATTCCTCTTAGGATCTGACATTTATCAATAAGCTCAAATCTCATTTTCTGAAACTCAAAGTCCCAACCTGTCCTAATGAAACAACCCATTCATTTCAGGAATCAGTCAAGCAGAGCACTTCAAATGCAATTACATCTACTCTTTTGTAAAATGATTTGTGAAACTACACAGTTGGTCATCTTTCAAAAGAGAAGATATAACTGCATTAGAAGTGCTCCATTGACTGATGCCTGGAGTGAATGGATTGTCTCATAAAGGATAAACTGTTGTTTGTTGGACAGTCAGGCCTACAAGTTAATTGCAGGTTAGTTCTTGATCAAAGAGTTCCACAGATGCATTGACTTAACAGAAACCTTAAACTCAAAGAAATGGCAGGTTAACAGGACCTCATTGGGAGGCAACTGGTCTTGTAAAGACGAGCCAGAGTTGGAGTTTGTTTTGGGACTGTTTCTGAGAGGAGGAGGAGTTTGGCTATTAATTCTACAGCATGAAGATTGGAAAACTCCATGCCTAACCTCCCATTATCATCTAATGGAGGTTCAGAAAGTAGAAACTAAGTTCAAGTACTACTGAAACTTCCTCACAGTGAAATGAAAAGATGGCATTGATCGATGATCGATTCTCTTCAGAAAATCAAGAAATATTCATATGTGCCCATGGAAAATCAAATCATGAAAACCGCTCAAGTAATCTGGCTAAATTTTGTTATTTTCATTTTTTAAAATCTATCCCTCAACTGTTTTTGTCTATCTGTGTTTTGTGTGAATGGGGCTGAAAACAAAGCTTCCTGGGTTTAAATCATTCTTGACCTTCTAGCTGGACCAACAATTTCTTCATTTGCTTTTGATATACTTTGTTGCTTAATTTTGCTCCACTGAAGTTATTCACCCGTTAATAAATTTCCAATTCTTTTGTTTTAAGATACAAACCTGAAATGAAATTGATTATTTCCAATGTCTGCGACTGGTTATTCAAAAGGCATCGTCAGGAACCATTGGAGTCAGTGTTGAGGACTTACAAAGCTTTCAATTCTACTGTGTTGCGAATACAGAGTAGGGAGGCTGATTTGATTCGGCTGTTTGTCTTCCTGTCGTAACACTTAATCTATCAAAATGCCTTTCTGGCCCCTCATGGCTACTTGCTTTACTATCTTTGTGTCATCAGCAAATTTAGTCATCACAAGACCCTAAGATATAGGAGCAGAATTAAGCTATTTGGCCCATCTCATCCACTGTGCCATACTGGCTGATAAGTTTCTCAACCACATTCTCCTGCCTTCTGTCCATACTGTTTGACCCCCTTACTAATCCTGAAACTGTCTGTCTTAAATTCACTCAATAACATGGTCTCCAAAGCGTTCTGTGGCAATGAGTTTCACAGCGTCACGAATCTCTGGCTGAAGAAATTTCTCCTCATCTCAGTTCTGAAGGGTCGTCCCTTCACCCTGAAGCTGTGCCCATAGGTCTACATCTCTCCTACTAGTGGAAAAGTCTTCTCCACATTCACTCTCTAGTATTCTATAAGTTTAAATGAGATTCTCCCTCCTCCCTTCCAACCTTCTAAATTCCATAGAGTACAGACCCAGAGTCCTTAATTGCTCCTCATAGGACAAGGCCAAAACACATACAGCCCCCTCTGTGAAATCAAGAGCAGTTAAACAGTTGAGATCACAGCATAGATAACATTTTGCCAACACAAAAATGAACCATTTATCCCTACTCTCTGCTTCCTGCTACTTAACCAAATACTCTGTCCAGCCAAATATGTTACAACCGTACACGATGAGCTCCTATTTAGTGAAGTAATGCTTAATGCAGTCACTTATTAAGTGCCTTTTGGAAATCTACATAAACCACAGTGACAGGTTCCCCATACTGACTGTCTACTTAGTTTCTGGCTGCCTCAAAGAACTGTAATAAGTTAGGTAAACATTATTTTCATTTCATAAAACTACATTAACTCTAATTGTATTACGGCTTTCTAAATGTATTGCAGTTGCCAGCTACTAATGAATTGGACAACTTCCTTCTGAAAAGTGTTAGGCTAGCTGGCCTACAGTTTCCCATATTATGTTTCTCTCTTTTCTCAAATAGAGTGGTTACAATGGCCACGTCACATCCTACCAGTACCCTCCCATAATCTTGGAAAATTCAGAAAATCACAACCAATGCATCAACTATCTCTGCAGCCACTTCTTTTAATATGAGAATAGACGCCATCCGATTTAGGGATCTTTTACTGGTCCTTTTTCACAGCAATTGCAATTGTTTTAAGTGTAGCCTTCCTTTTACCTCAGGATTTTCAAATACTGTTGGGATTTATTTTATCTCTTCTCTCATGAAAATAGATACAAAATACGAGTTCATTGCCTTCTGCATTCTTGACCTTCTAGCTGGACCAACAATTTCTTCATTTGCTTTTGATATACTTATAGAAATGCTTTTTTAAAAATTATTTATTCATGGGATGAAGACATCACTGGCTGGGACAGCATTTATTGCTTATTCTTATTTGCTCAGAGGGCAGTTAAGAGTCAACCACATTGCTGTGTGTCTGGAGTCACAGGTCAACCAGACCAGGGAAGGATGGCAGTTTCCTTCCCTAAGGGACATTAGCGAATCCAGATGGATTCTCCTAAGAATTGCCAATGGATTCTTGGTTATCATTTTCTTTCAATATAATTTATCTTTTGGCATTCTTTATTAGTTTCAATAATCTGTCCAATCTTCGAATTTTCACAATACAGTATGCTCTCTCTTTCAAATTGATATACCACTTAACTTGATAAGTTAGTCTGACAAGGATTTGCCATCTGTGGCTTTCTTTCACAACTTTTCTTTCTTTTTTTGCTGAAAGTAATACACTTTCTTATACATACGCCACATGTCCTCAACTTCAAAAATAATTTATAAGTTCACTTTAGCCAACTCTGTCTTCATACCTATATATACCTACCTTTACTTGAATTTAAGATAAAGTCTTAGTACCCTTAAACAAAATGGGACATTGTATCATGTTATGATCACCATTGCCTATAAGTTTATTTACTATAAAAGGTAATTAATTAATCCTGTCTCATTACACATTGCCAGGTATACAATAAAATATCCCTGGAAAGCAGAAGAAAATACAGCTGTCAGAAATTATCCTGAATACACTCTCAAACTCACCTTTCAGATTACCTCTGACAAGATGATTCATCAAATTTGCATGCTTAAAATTACTCGTGGTCACTTTCTTGCAAGCCTCTATTATTTCTTTCCTTTAGCAGGCTTGGAAATTACTTTCATGTGACATTTTACTTTTGCTATTCCTCATATCCAGCCGAACGGATTCAGCATCTTGTTCTCGTGAATAAGGTCAACTCTCACTATACGACTATTCTTATCCTCAAAGAGTGATCATTGACTATGAGATCCTTGATTGGGATTGTTAACCTGGGTCAATCAGGGAGGCCTGGCTGACAGATATAAACAAGAGCGTCAGAGTGTCTTCTCATTCAAGTGACTGGTTCTGACAGGCTGGTCAGAGTAAATTGTACCGTGTACATATAAATAAAGGGGGACTTGGTGACAGGATGCCAGCCTGTGTGCAATTATTTCAGTGGCAATGAGAGAAAATAGTACGGTCCTGATGAAAATTTGCCTGCAACAGTCATCCTTAAGTTGGAGTAAGCATTTCTGGCATCATGCCTTAACTTGGGAAGCTTGACTTGTTTGAACCTGCCATTGAAGACTGGGCCCAGTATGTGGAAAAAATGTGCTATTTTTTCCAGGCAAATGACATAGGGGTAAATGAAAAGCAATGAGGAATCCTTCTGACTGCTTACGGAACTGCAACATTTTCAGTTATTAGGACCCTAACTTTCCCCGGAGGCACCAGATATTAAAACCTTTCAAGAGTTGACAGATTCAATTAAGGCATACTATGACCGCAAAGCCTCCTCTA
Source organism: Rhincodon typus (assembly GCF_021869965.1). NCBI lineage: Eukaryota > Metazoa > Chordata > Chondrichthyes > Orectolobiformes > Rhincodontidae > Rhincodon > Rhincodon typus. The sequence goes on along the minus strand of NC_063362.1, from coordinate 13,133,220 downwards.
AATCCGGAGACAGTGGGAACTGCCGATGCTGGAGAATCTGAGATAACCAGGTGTAGAGCTGGAGAACACAGCAGGCCAAGCAGCATCAGAGGAGCAGGAAAGCTGACGTTTCGGGTCTGGACCCTTCTTCA
>NC_063362.1:13050409-13132689 GCF_021869965.1 Rhincodon typus | reverse complement strand
GGCCTGCTGTGTTCATCCAGCTCTACACCTGGTTATCTCTCTCCTCTAAATCCATTTTATTTGGCTATTCGAGAACCAGGGAATCCATACTGGGATTTCTGATGAGGTTAAGATGACTGGCAGAGGGATGTGATTTTAACCGCAAATCAGTTCCTTCTCTTTCCATTTACAAAAACTTTCAAGAGTTAACATTTGTGCAGCAAATTAAACTGTAGCTAGAATACAGTTAAACTCTGTCCACGGAGCACAATGTAGTCCTTGAAAAGGGTCTGCTTAAAGCGCAGTGATTTCATCAATACATTTCATCCTTGAATTATCAGTCAAGTACTGTGTGTTTTTAGTTCCATTCATCTTCACATTCCAGTTTCATCTGAACAATCCTTTACATTAAGTACATAAATAAGACAATCAGAAAACAGCATAAATCACAAAGTTGCATAATCAATCTCTGTATCAGAAGGTCTGGACCAGAAAATTACATTGCATCAGTCAACTAGTCAAGATTTAAAAAAGAAAATCAAATTGTTAACATGCATAACATAGTTAGAACATTCTGCTATAATATAAAATAATATGATCATTATTTTTTCTTCAAAATATGCTTTGCTGTACTGTCAGCAATTGTTCTTTTACCTACACATAATGACCTTGCCTTTAGGAAGCCCTTTCATTCAATGTGTCACATTGGATTCCTGTTTTCAAGTCTCAAAAATCTCAACCTACTTCCAGCTATTTTAGTTTTTCCATTATATACTTGCCCTGCTACCACTGTTAATCACCATTTGTACAGCCTTAAGATAGCTCTGCATGCAGAAAAGTGATCTGAACTCAGTTTCACAAAAATTCAAAATAGAAGGCATATTTTATCAGTGCCAAGAGGATGGGAGGTGTAAGAAAGGAAAATGAAAACAGCCAAAACACTTGCAAGTTTAATAGGTGTTAACAGCCCAAGCTAATCAAGATATACATACTTAGAGGACCCATTTTGCAACTGAATCCAAAAAACTGCTAACTGGAAACTATGCTATCTTAACACAAGTAAAATATTTATTACCAAGAAGGCCAAAGCAGCTTCGATATCTCTTTATTCTGGTTTTATCACTAGAATAGGATCCTTGAATCACAAGGTACTGTCCAATATTGTAGCTCCATAAAAGAAAACAATTTTTTAAGTCAAATTAAGAAATTAGCTCAAATTGTTAACACTGACAAAAATTCAGACAGAGTCATCATCATACAACACGGCAACAGACCCTTTGGACAACCAATCCATGCCAAACATAATCCCAAACTAAACTAGTCCCACCTGCCTGTGCCTGGCCCATATCCCTCCAAACTTTTCCTATTCATGAACATATCCAAATGTCTTTTAAACGTCTATAATTGTGCCCATATCCACCACTTTCTCAGGAAGTTCATTTCACATGTGAATCACCCTGTGTGTAAAAACAAAATTTGCCTCACGTCTTTTTTAAAAATCTATCTCCCCTTAGAAATGTGTCCCCTAGTCTTGAAATCCCTCATCTTAGGAAAAAGACACTTACAATCAACCCTATCTATGCCCTCTCATTATTTTATAAACTTCAAGGTCACTCCTCAACCTCCTACGCTCCTGTGAAGAAAGTCCCAGGCTATCCAGCCTTTCTTTATAATTCAAATCACCCGTATCAGCAACAACCTGGTAAATCTCTTCAGAAGCCTCTCCAGCTTGATATCCTTCCTGTAACTGGGCGACCAGAACTAGATACAGTATTCCAGCAGAGGCCTCAACAATGACCTGTACAACCTCAACATGACTTCCCTACTCCTATACTCAAAGAACTGAGCAATAAAGGCAAGCATGCTAAACACCTTTTTAGCCACCCTGTCTACATGTGATGCAAACTTCAAAGAATTATGTAACTGAACCCCTAGGCCCCTCTGCTCTACAACACTACCCAAGGCCCTACCATTACTTGTATATTTGTTTGTTGTACCTAAATGCAATACCTCGCATTTATCCAGATTGTCCTCCATCTGCCATTTTTCAACCCATTGACCCATTTGATCAAGATCCCTTTGTAATCTTAGAAAATCTTCTTCACTGTCTATTTTGGTGTCATCCACAAACTTAGTAACCTTGCCTTCTATATTCTCATCCAAATCATTTGTATAAATTACAAACAAAAGGGGACCCAGAACCGATCCCTGTAGAATTAGATCTATACGCATTTTGAGGCAAATGGACTATTAGCCATAGACAGCATGGTTTTGTGTGGGGGATGACGTGCCTTGCTAATTTGATTGAGTTTTTTGAGGTGACAAAGATGATTGTGGGAAAAGTGGTCGATGTTGTCTACACAGCCTTGAGTAAAGCCTTTGACAAGGTCCTTCATGGCAGACTGGTACAAAAGCTGAGGTCACATGGTATTGGGGTGGGCTGGCAAGATAGATACAGAACTGGTTTTCTCACAGGAGACAGAGGGTACTGCTGGAAGCATGCTTTTCTGAATGGAGGGTGGTGACTAGTGGTGTTCCACAGGGATCAGCGCTGGGACCTCTGCTGATCGTGATATATGTAAATGATTTGGAGGAAAACGTGGCTGGTGTAATTAGTAAGTTTGCACATGACATAAAAAGGTTAGTGGAGTTGTGGACAGTGAGGAGCATTGTCAGCGGATAGAGCAGGATCAGTTGGAGGCATGGGCAGAAAAATGGCAAATGGAGTTTAATCCAGACAAATGTGAGGTGATGCATTTTGGAAAGTCAAGTACAGATAGAAATTACACTGTGAATGGCAGAACCCTGAGGAGTATTGATATGCCGAGAGATCTGTGTGTGCAGTGCCACAGATCACTGAAGGTGGCAGCACAGGTAGATAAGGTAGTAAAAAAGGCCTATGGCACACTTGCCTTCATTGGATGGGGCATTGAGAATACGGACAGGCATGTTACGCCGCAGCTTTACAGAACTTTAGTTAGGCCACACTTGGAATATTATATACAGTTTTGGTAACCACACTACAAGGAGGATGTGGATTAGAGAATTTCATAGAATCCCTACAGCGTAGACACAGGCCCTTTGGCCCAACAAGTCCACACTGACCTTCAGAGCGTCCCACCCAGACCCATCCCCCATAACCTACCTTGTCTACACATCCCTGAACACTATGGGCAATTTAGCATGGCCAATCCACCTAGCTTACACATCTTTGGACTGTGGGAGGAAACCGGATGTTTTGGACAAAGTACAGAAAAGGTTTACCAGGATGTTGCCTGATATGGGGAATTTTGGCCATAAAAGGCTGGATAGACTGGGTTTGTTTTCATTGAAACATAGGAGGTTGAGGGGGGTACCTGATAGATACTTAAGATTGCGAATGGCATGGATAGAGCAGAAAGTACAAGGTTTTTTCCCCAGGGTGGAGGGGTCAATTACTTGGGGACACAGGTTCAAGGTGCCGGGGGCAGGAGTGAGGAGGGTGGTTTTATGAGATGGGCAAGGCAAATTTTTCACACAAAAGGTGGTGAGTGTCTGGAATGTGCTGCCAGAGGAGGTGGTGGAAGCAGACACAACAGCAGCACTCAAGAAGCACCTGGACAAATACATGAATAGGAAGGGAAGAGAGGCTTATGAATCCTGTAAGTGAAGACAATTTTAGAATGGAAGGGCAAAATCTGTCGACACAGGCTTGGAAGGCCCAAGGGCCCGTTCCTGTGCTGTCTTGTTCTTTGTTCTTAACACCACTGGTAACAGGCCTCCAGTCCAAAAAACAACCCTCAATCACCACTCTCTGTCTACTACCTACCAGTGGAATTCTATTAGCAACTCTCAATTTGCTATAAAAATGTTTGATGACATTAGTGCATGAGATACAATAAATGAATAATTCAAAGACCAAGGTTCTGTTAAAGGTGCAGTTGCTATTTCAGATGTTCGCACATGCTCAGCTGGGTACAAAATTATACCAAGTTAATGTTGTGATGGGAAGAGTGTGTTTTATACTTGATATAATAGCAGTTATTTTGGACTTTTAAATCTGAACTAATGACACATAGTTATCCTGTGGATCTGAAGAGATTTAATGATTAACTTCTAGGAAATTCTGTTGTCATTGTTTCTTTTAAAAGCGAAGTCTGAGGGAGTGTGTGTATTTTGAGGAAAATGGGAATTTGTTTACATTGCAAGAGTTTATGGATTAAGTAAGCAACACAGTACATTTTGGCTTTCAGAGACAAGACTCGGGACTTTTTTGGGGACTTAGGGGAAACACACTTGCTTGGGTGGAAAAAAAACTGTTTCAGTTTGGCTGTATGCAGATGTCTTAGCTGAAAATGGACCTCTAAAACAACTGCTTTTGAGAAAGGGAGATAGGTTAGGAATGTTATTAAAGGGGTTACCTCAGTGCAGGGAGTTTAATTTCAAAATTCCAGACCTGAAATGTTTGGTTAAAATCCTGAAAAATGTTATATGAAGCTGAGGAAGTCCAACTCAGTTACATAATGAATCAAAGTAGTCAGATTCTCACGAATTGGATTCAAGCCACAGCTATGACAAACCCAACATGGAACAGAGAAAGGAGTTATCCCTGGCATTAGAGTACTGTAATAGATATTACTGGAATTAATGGGATTGTATTTTTATCATGTCTTTTGAAGTTAAACTTGTGTTATATGTAAATAGTTTTATCTTCATTTCTCTTGTGGTATCTACCTTTTTTTTAAATTGTTAAGCCTGAAACTGCAGCTTTGCATGCTTGCATTTCAGAGAGACCCTTAGTTTAACCTTCGGTCCCCCAAAATAAATATAAGCTATCAGGTCAGATTTTGGTCTGGAATCAGACTTATCCAGCGATAATATCCGGTAGGTTCATAACAATGTATTCAACCACATTGGTATGAAAGATGTACTTAGATTGCAATGAGTCCAGTTTGTCATCCATCAGTATGACAATACAGCAGGCTCTTTTACAAGTTCGAAAGAGAATCTTTAAAGTTGCACTGGAATCATGATTTCTTTGAGGAAACAAAGGCTCAATATAGCTCTATTCTTTGTTAGGAAGTGACTGCTTGATGTCAGCCAGTGCAAGCAAGGGCAATCACTGTTCAGATTCAAAGGAAATAAACTCCATCAAAACTGTGCCTGAAACAAAGTTTCAAAGAGTTATTTTAAAGCAACGTTTACTTTATAAGTCACCCCCATTAATCTGCTCTCGCAAACGAAGCTAGGTGACATTATTGAGATGTTGCAAGAGTAATACTTGTATTTATAACTCAAAGAAAGACAACGTACATAGAGCTTCCAGGTAGTTGAAAAAGAAACAGCACCAAGTGAGGAATGAAATTTAATAATGAGCAAATATAAGCTTATTAATGTTTAAGTCTGAAGGATCTCCAACAAAAAAAGAGACAAGAGGTTTGGGGAGAAAATTCTGCTAGGAAGCATGGGGAGTCGCAAGGATCCACAGATGCATGGAGTATTTAAAGGGAGTTACACAACTGCAAGATTACCAAGGTAGTTCAGGATAACACCACTCTGAGGTGGAGAGCAGCGGTTCAAGAAGGCAGCTCACCACCAACCTTCTCAAGGGCAACCAGGAAAGGACAATAAATGCTGGCCAGGAGGTGACACCTATATCACATAAATGAATAAAAAAACATAAAATGAAGATTTAAAATTTCACATTTCAATAAGCAAGATGTCAGATCAGATCAAGTAATCAGCAAGCATCACTTTGTGTACAGGAAGAGAAATGAAGGAGATCTTTAGGCAATTTGAATTTTATGAAGCAGAACATTGGGTCTGCCATCCTGGTCAGCACTTGGAGCTGTCACGTGCAAATGACGTGCATAAGCAGAATGGAGGAACTGAATTAAGGCTGAGGACTGGTGGCATGGTAGTGATGATGCATTAGTGTTGGCAGTGTCTCGGCTTGGCCAGTATTTGGGATTTAGAATAGGTGGAGAAAAAAAAAGCACAAACTAACAAGTGATATCGTTTAGCCCCAGAATATGGCGAGAGAGAAACAGAATAACAATTTTCATAAGTACTGATGGAATAACGTCTGGCCTATACTCGGAGGATAAAATAGATGGGACACTTTTGTTGAAAAGAGAGGTTTTGTAGGCAGAGATGTAGAAGCATTCAAGCAATGACAGGATTATCATGTCAGATCCAAAGCAAATAAGGCCCAGTTTGGGTTCCACCAGGGCCACTCAGCTCCTTAGAGCCTTGGCTCAAACATGGAAACACAAGCTGAACTCTAGAGGTGAGGGGGAGTGTGACAGCCCTTGACATCAAGGCTACATTTGACTGAACACAGCATCAATGAGACAGAGCAAAACTGGACTCAATGGGAATTGGGGAAAATTCTGTCAGTTGGAATCATACCTAACACATAGGAAAATGGTTGTGGTTGTTGAAGGTCAGTCATCTTTGCATGAGTTCCTCAGACTACTGTCCTAGGCTTAATCATCTTCAGTTGCTTCAATGACCTTTCCTCCATCACAGGTCCAAAGTGGGGACGTTCGCTGATGATTGCACAACGTCCAGCATCCACTTGCGACTCCTTGGTTACTGAAGCAGTCCATGTTCAAACGGAAAAAGATCTGGACATTATCCAGGCTGGGGCTGACAAATGACAAGTAACATTCGTGCCAAACAGATGCCAGCTATGACCATCTCCAATAAAAGATGATCTAACCAGCACCCCTTGATACTCAATGCTATTACCACCACCGAATCTCCCACTATGAACATCCTGAGAATTACTATTGATCAGAAATTCAAGTGAACTCATCATGTAAATACAGTGGCTACAACATGCCATAGGCTAGGAATACTGCAGCGAATAAGTCACCATCTGACTCCTGAAACCTTGTCCATCATCTACAAGTCTTAAGTCAGGAACATGATGGAATACTCCAAATATTACTGATGAATGCCATCCCAACAACATTCAAGAAGCCTGACACAATCCAGGACAAAATCAACCTACTTGACTGGTGCCACATCAACAAGCATCCATTCCCTCCACCACCAGTGCTCTGTAGCAGCAGTGTGTACTATCTACAAAGACGCATTGCAGAATTCAAAGATCCTAGGATTGTGCCTTCCAAAACCACACAATCACTTCCATCGAGAAGGACAAGGCAGCAGATATTTGGGAACACCACCAACTTCAAGTTCCCCTCAAAGCCACTCACCATCCTGACTTGGAAATATATTGCAGTTACTTTACTGCCACTAGGTCAAAATCCTATAATTTCCTCCCTAAGGTCATTGTGGATTCACCAACAGTGCATGGACTGCAGCAATTCAAGAACGCAGCTCACCACCACCTTCTCAAGGGCAACAGGGGTCGGGGCATTGTGGGCTGGCCAGCATTTATGCCCATGTCCTGTGAGAGAATATGAACTGGGAATTTGTAATTTGGTTTGAGCGTACCCAGGAAGAGAACAATGTTTGGAGATGATGATTTGGAAAGAGACAAATTAATTACCCAGCTATACTGGACCATAGCCAATAAAAGGAAGATGCCGTTTTCATAGGCTCAAGTATTGCAAATAGGTCAGTCAGTGCCTCATTATATAGAGCACAGCTCTCAAACCAGTTTTATTTTTGTACACATGAATTAAGTATTCATCGTGAAAATTTCTTCAAATTAAAGATAGAGTTATTCACTCAGCATTAGAACAGCTCTTCAAAGTGCAGCACAATGATATTTTCTGTCTGTAGTGATCAGGTCATAAAATCCCACTAAATAAGTATCTGAGATTAAAATTACACAACCTTTTATACTTGGCTCTTGTATGCACCAGAAGGATAACCCTTCATTTTCTGAAGAAGGATCCAGGCCCGAAACGTCAGCTTTCCTGCTCCTCTGGTGCTGCTTGGCCTGCTGTGTTCATCCAGCTCCACACCTTGTTATCTCAGATCCTCCAGCATCTGCAGTTCCTACTATCTCTCAACTCAAGAGTTTACCGTTACTGGGCTAGTTACTTTTGATCCCATAGTTTTAAGATAAATTTAAACCAAACACCTAAAGATGAAACAAATGAATGATACTCATGATGCACTTAGCTGCCCAGATTTGCTTATGCATTAGTTCAGCTGTTGGCAGAACAAACACCAGTTTTAAAATGATTACTGCAGCAAGATAATTCAAGCATAAAAATGCTACATTACCTTGAGCTTTGATAGTCATACAGCACAGAAACAGGCCAATGAAAAATGCTTAAAACATATATTAGAATGCAATTTGCAGAAAGATAATCCTGCAGGGTTCACGGTAGTACAGTAGACCATTAATCCAGAGAACAAAGCGCAAGTCCCATTATGAGAATTTGAATCATTTTAAAAATCTGAAATCCATTAATAAAACTAACCACAATGTTCGCAAATCTCGTAAAAATCCTTCTGATCTACTAACGTCCTGTAATGAAAACCTTCACCCAGTCTGGCCTAATTAGTTCTATCCCAAATCTATCTCAATTCTTAACTGTCCTCCAGTTGTCATGCAAGCTATTAAATTGTACTAAACTGTGAAAAGGAACGGAAGATGTTCAAGAATATGGCCCACCACAACTTTCCAAAGGAGGGGACAAAAAATTTCCAACTGACCCAACAGCCACAGAGAGAATTAACATCAGAAAAAAAGTCATTATCCATAAGAAATAGATGATACTTACTATTCTCTCCAGGGCAGGGCATGCCTGGCTTTTCCGGAATGCTGGGAAAAACTGGGTAAATGAGAAGAAGGAAAAGTTTTTAAGACAAGCAATCAGAAAACAAACCAACTGGTGTTTTTGTAAAGTAAAATAAAACAAATCTTTACTTTATTCACTTGAGTTTGCCGAGAATTGGAAGCCAGTCCTCACATCAATGGCAAATTAATTTACACTATTTCACAGAATCATTACAGGCCAAGATGAAATCTGGAATGCGTTCATTTCATAGTTGGAATAAAATTCTGGAGACCTACTCTGTTCGTTGCACGCAGCAAGTAAAGTGAAATGTGCTATTTGATCTGTGTCAGTTCTAATATCTGCATGCTGTCAACTGTACATCAAAGCATTTCAGAAGTGTGACAAACGCAGTATGAGGGAGAAGTTATTCTGCTGTACCTGACCTTAAGTGGATAAAAGGATCTGTATATAAATATGATACTTCTCAGGGGAAAAAAAAGTTTCCTGGTTAAAAATGAAAATACTGCAGGTATTTTAATTCAAGCCAAAAAAGAATACACTCAAGATTATCACTTGTACTGGCTTCACTTCTTGCTCTCAGACTATTAAAACATGAGATGTTTTTGAGATGTTCCAGACAGGGCCGGTCCAGCAGGTGGTCCACAGCAGAATGCTGCTCACTGAGGGAGCCTATCTCGGTCATGACTCAGGTAATACAGGTTTACAGATTTGAAAGAAGCTCTTCTAATGGGAGGACATTTCTCTCCTATTTTTACTTCCATTAGGTTCATGGGTGGGGATTGGTGAGGGAGAGAGTGGAAGGAGTAGGGTGTGTGGGAAGGAAAGAAGGAATGATGGTACAAGTGGGGGGTAGGGAAGGATGAGGTTGGGGTATACATGCATGGGAGGAAGGAGGGAAATTATGAAGAGGCCAAAAAAAAGGCTTTATTCTTTAGCTCTGTTGCTTGGCACTTTTTACATTTACAATTTAATTTCCAAGTGACAGAAAATTGGAAATGTGGACCCTGACATGAAAAGATTTCAGCAGCCTGTTGAAGAACAAAACGAGCGTGAGAAAAAACGTTCTTCAAGATGCCACAACATCACATTGCCACCCTCGTACACTTCTCCACCCAACCCATTCACTAACTAGAAATGACACCCTGGTCAAAACAGCCCCACTCTCGCCACACTGACACGAGAATTAAAATAGGGTTGGTGATGATCTGCTAAATGCTCAAATTGAAACAAGTTTTAAATTATACCTCAATACTTATTTGAACTTAAAATATTAAAAGGGACAGAATCTAATTGTTCTTTTGTAATTTCCTGCTTCCAGCTACAGAAGCTGTCGGTCTTGTCAATATATCTACCTTGGCGTAAAACTCTATATTTCTTTATTCAAACTGTTGAATACATATGGTAATAGCTGTGGCCCCAGTACAAGTCACTGAAGAACATGACTCAATCACAATCACATTTTGCCACCTTTCAGAGATCCCTTATCAGTTCGAGAAGACCACCAACCATGTAAATTGAGGCCTGAATCTCCATTCTGGTTATACAGACGGAATGCTTCCTCCAGCTCCATATGGGATGAAACTGTGCACGGGTCCCCTACAAACAAGAACAGAGTCAAATTAGTAGGACCCCTGCAAACTGCAAATATAGCAATGTCAGTTTGTCAGACAAAGGTTTTCTTCACTGCAGTAACAATCCAGAAAATCAACATCACACCTGACATGAAATGCAAAGTTCTCTGTTCAATGGATATTTCAAACCATCCTGGATTCAATGTTTAACGGCTTTTACTGCTTCAAAAGTACTAATTTAACCAGCTCCTAAAAAGAAGAACCTTGGTTAGTCGAAGAAGAAAGTCTCTATTTCATTAATGACTCACCAAATGTATGGCTCAGATGATATTGTTTAAACTGCATGCACTTAATTGTAGTAGAACACTCCTCGCAAACTTCATGTGTTCATTTACATTGGGAACATCCCAGTGACAAAGGAAATAAAGCAGTTACAAAAATCAAAACCAGTTATGCTTCCTACTGTTCAGTTATCCAATATATGACTGGATATCAATAACATACCCAATGATGCTGTTAATCATATCTAATTTATCAGAAATGCTATCAGCCACTGCTGATAATTAACAATTATTCCAAAATTGAGATACTGTCATTTCAGATAAGAATTATGCTCCATTTCAACAAAAACCCCCAGTGAGGTTGTTGACTTGCTCGCCAAGCTGGCTTGTTCTCGTTCAGACGTTGTCACGATGCTAGGTGATATCATCAGTGGATCCTCCGATGAAGCGATGTTATTCTACTCCACTTGGAATTTATGCTGTTTGGTCCGTTATGGTGAGTACTGTCATTTCCGGTTTTGATCTGTATGGATTTGTATATGGGGTCCAATTCTACGTGTTTGTTGATTGCATTACGGGTGGAGAACCATGCCTCTAGGAATTCCCACGCATGTCTATGTTTGGCTTGGGCTACTATAGTTATCTTGTCCCAGCTGAACTCATGGCCTTCGTTGTCCAAGTGTACCGATATTAACACATACCGAAATCAACAAACACATTGAATTAGACCCCATATACAAATCCATACAGATCAAAACCGGAAATGGCACGACTCACCATAATGGACCAAACAGTATAAATTCCAAACAGAATGGAACAACATCGCTTCATCAGAGGCTCCACTGATGATGTCACCTAGCATGGTGACGAAACATCTGAACGAGAACAAGCCAGCTCGGAGAGCAAGTCAACAACCTCATCCAAAACCCAAGCTACAGATCTTTGGCAAAACTTTAAAAGCTCACAGTCTCAGGTATCCAATTACACAAATTAATAAAATCCAGAGGTTGCATTTTAGTTATATGTCTACCTATTCTCTTATTTTCAAGCTTAGCAACTCCATAGTGAAGCAGAATAAACAACATAATAGATACAACATCTGTTCCAATCTGGAAATGCAAATTTGCCTGATCTCTGAAGCCAAGCGGACGCAAGCCAAGTTGATACTTGGATGGAAGACTGCCTAGGCATAACAGACACAGTAGAACCCTATCTCTAGATCTGAAAGGTCAAGTCCCATCTGCTCCAGAGGTGTACAAAAATATCTCTGAACAGGTTGATTAACAAATATTTAGATTCTACTCCTACTACCTGCCCAAAACCAGCGGTCTTGTCTGGAATCTGGTACAACTTATTTATGTGTATAAACATTGCAGTGCCCTAAAATCTAGCATCAAAAACTGCACACCTGTACAATGTACAAAATCCTAGTGGTAGGAGAAAATACCTGTATTATAATGAGCCGATGAGGACTGTATTTCCCATAATCTAGCAACTCCAAATGGTGCTGAACAGAATATAGATTGCTGTACAATGAAATTATACTGGGATCTCAATATGTATAAGCATTCTGGACGTGGACAAGAAAGAAGGGTTACAGATTGTGTGTTATCCTGTCTGTGTTTACTTCATTTTCAGCATTTCCTTTCTTTAATCACAATTTTCTGTTACATGTAGCTTCTATAGTGAAAGGTAAACTGTACTGTCTTACTTCCAGGACTCAGGACTTGCTTCATTGTCAACTTTGTAAAGTTGAAGATGGAATCTAATTGACTGCCACTCCAATATATTTGTGTTCACCAATCCACTCATTGACATAGATAACTTGAGAAATCCAAAAATCTCCTCTTCAATATCAAAACAAGCCACTGCAGTCCTTCTGACTATCACTTTGGTGAAGCATTGTCACAAATTTGTACAACTTAGTCTGGAAAACCTGGAAGATTCAGAATCCAAAGTAAAAATCAAAGCTGTAGATGTACAGTGAATGTCCAAGCACTTTTTAAAAAAAAAAGTTTAATATTTCAGCTCGAAGTCTTGATCAGAATTGACAGAAGAAGACAGGATTCTGTTTGTAAGAATGACTAAAACAGGTTACAAAGCACGCTATTCAACAACAAGGATAAGCTGACAGCTTCTACAATGGGATAGCTAATAGTTTTACTATTATATTTTCAAGTGAAAGTAAAATATCTACAATGATGCATTGCACCAATGTACAACATTGGCTACGTTTAGAAAACATCGGCAATCTCAGTGAAACATTCTGCCTTTTGTCTCAAACATAACATGATCATTTCAGTATAGAATTTAATGATGGTACACAGAACTTAATTTAAGTAGTGACTCTCGTAAGGTAAATTTTTTGACCAACTTTGCACAAGCTAAAAAAAAAAAAGCCAGATAAGAAGCAAAGTTCACCAGAATTGGTGCCTGACTGAATATGGAAGGAGGTTTGGATGAACTGTTATTAAGTTAGATTTTATTAAAAAGATGGATCTATGAGTCCTTGAGGCATGGTAAGATTCTGGTAAGTTTAGAAATACTGAGCATAGTATGGCAGAAGACTAAACAATGGAATTCAATAAGTTGTACACAAGACAATTTCATTTCGAAATTCCCAATTTATGCTGATATTTAAGTTATTGGACTATGCTAAGATATCAAGTTTAGACAGACTTCTGGTTTTGATGGGAGTTAATTTTGCAGAAAAGTATAAACTACTGAAACAAATATCAGAAGCACCAAAAAAAAAGGTTGCTTGGAAAGCATTCCTTACTAGCAGTGTTCATTGCAAAAAGGGGACAATCAGCAGGACGGCAGAAAATTCAGGACAATGTTAACAAGTTGGCAAGACCAACTAGCTCCAGGTTGCAGACAACAGTATAAGAAGAGCTGTAACTAACAAATGCTATTAATGGTTTTGAAATGTGATGAGAATTTGGGATTTAGCATAAGCAAAAAATCCCCAGAAATACTCAGTGGGCAATCAATTGATGTTTCAGGTACAATTCAAAGTATCACTACACAATGGACTATCCAAAAAGTTATAATTAAGTTTTCAAAACCAAGCATGAACTAGAGGATTAGGAGGAAGATAATGGATATACAGGTCAACAAGAGGGCAATGTATGGTCACAAGATGTTTCAGTCCAGTGATGAAGACACTGACTTTCAAGAGTTTTTTTTAAATTGCGCAGTATTGGACAGAGAGAGTGCCAGACTATTGCATGTAGAATAGACTGGTTAAAATGGTACTCAGACTTGGAGTAAAAGGGATCAGAACAAAAGTAAAGAATTTAAGAGAGTCATGAGTTTCAGATTTAGGAATGATGACGTTAAGATCTTTAAAAATAGAGGTTGTTCCTTGAAAAATAGCCAAATCATTCATTTTTAGTAGTATAGATGTGGCGTTTAGTAAAATACCTTTGTTATTAAGTAGACCAACTGTGAAAAGCACAGGTAAGACAGGATATGGAAAATGAAAAAGTCATGTGAATTCACAACTTATACAATCTGCACACTATTGTATTTCTTTAATGCCATGATGTGGAGGTGCCAGTGTTGGACTGGGGTGGACAACATCAGACATCACAGAACACCAGGTTCGACTCCAAACAGGTTTATTTGAAAACACAAGCTTTCAGAGCCTCACTCCTCCTTCAGGTATTAGTGAGAAAGGTAATATCAGACACAGAATTTATAAGTAAAAGATTAAAAGGTCACACCACGGATCAGGATGTACTAAACAAACCGGAGATGCTGTTAAATCTTCCGTTAGAAGGTTTTAATTGATTAATACAAACATGTAAATCCCTGAATTCCTTTAAAGTCACTGCCCTGACAGAATTAAAGGTTTTATCAATGTAAAGGAGAGGTGACATTTTAGGTCAGACAACGTATGTTAAATGTGAGACCTGGTTTAGAATCTGTTCGTGTTTTGGTTTGCAGTCAGACTGGTTTTAGTTTTATAAAACTAATGGTAAAACTAAAGGAATTTATAAAACCCCACATTGACTATCTATAAATTGCATCCATTTTGAACAAAATAGAATGTATCTGCAAATACAAATTGACCCCACATATTCACATGCGCGCATGTGCATGGGTGCGCAGGGGAGTGTGCGAGGGTGATCGCATGAGGGTATAGTGTGGTAGGGTCACCTGCAGTGTGACATGAACCCAAGATCCCAGTTGTGTCCGTCCTCATTATGGTTTTTTTTCTGCAGCAGGTCAGAACTGACAATTGATGAGTTGAGCATCGTATTCCTGTTCCTATGAAGGCGTCCTTCAACACCTTCTGGTGTCCGTCTTGTTCCTCTTCATCCAAACAGGTCCTGTGTATGCGTAGGGCTCGTCTGTAGTGGATGACTGTTTTAATATGTTTAGGGTGGAAACTACAGAAGTGCAGCATCGTGAGGTTATCCGTAGGCTTGCAGTGGAGTGATATACCGAGGTGTCCATCCCTGATGGAGATGCCTGTATCCAAGAATGAGACTGACTCTAAAGAGTTGATAAGTCTGATGGGGAGATGAAACTTGTTGAGATTACTATGTAGTTGTTTCAGTGATTCCTTGCCACAAGTCCAAAACGAAGAAAATGTTGTCAACATATCTGGCGTAGAGCGTTGGTTGGAGGTTCTGTGCAGCAAAGAAGTCTTGATCAAACCGGTGTCTCAAAATGTTGCCATATTGGGAAGCAAATCTGGCCCCCATGGCTGTTCTGTGTGTCTGGATGAAGATGTTGTGGTCAAGGATGAAGTAGATGAGTTGTAGGACGACGTCTGGAAATTGGCATCAGGTGCTACTGAGTACTGAGGCTGTTGTGGCAATGCCGTCATCCCGGGGACGCTGGCGTAGAGTGCTGAAATGTCCATTGTGACGATGAATATTCCTGGTTCGACTAGTCCGTGGGTGCTGAGTTTCTGCAAGAAATTTGTAGAGTCACAACAGAAGCTGGGGGTTCCCTGTACAATGGGTTTGAAGATGCCCTCGACATAGTTTCTCTGGCTATTTCATTACCTTTTTTCTTTTTGTTCCGCCAAGGGTACTCTTTATTTTCCTTTTTCCCTTATCTTTGACTCTACTATGTCGTCATTGTCTTCAGGAATAGTGCCAGAAGACTGGAGACTAGCAAATGTTGTCCCCTTGTTCAAGAAGGGGAGTAGAGACAACCCTGGTAATTATAGACCAGTGAGCCTTACTTCGGTTGTGGGTAAAGTGTTGGAAAGGATTATAAGAGATAGGATTTATAATCATCTAGAAAGGAATAATTTGATTAGGGATAGTCAACATGGTTTTGTGAAGGGTAGGTCATGCCTCACAAACCTTATTGAGTTCTTCGAGAAGGTGACCAAACAGGTGGATGAGGGTGAAGCGGTTGATGTGGTGTATATGGATTTCAGTAAAGCGTTTGATAAGGTTCCCCATGGTAGGCTATTGCAGAAAATACGGAGGCATGGGATTGAGGGTGATTTAGCGGTTTGGATCAGAAATTGGCTAGCTGTAAGAAGACAGAGGGTGGTGGTTGATAGGAAATGTTCATCCTGGAGTTCAGTTACTAGTGGTGTACCTCAAGGATCTGTTTTGGGGCCACTGCTGTTTGTCATTTTTATAAATGACCTGGATGAGGGCGTAGAAGGATGGGTTAGTAAACTTGCAGATGACACCAAAGTCGGTGGAGTTGTGGATAGTGTGGAAGGATGTTGCAGGTTACAGAGGGACATAGATAAACTGCAGAGCTGGGCTGAGAGGTGGCAAATGGAGTTTAATGCGGAAAAGTGTGAGGTGATTCACTTTGGAAGGAGTAACAGGAATGCAGAGTACTGGGCTAATGGTAAGATTCTTGGTAGTGTGGATGTGCAGAAAGATCTCGGTGTCCATGTGCATAGATCACTGAAAGTTGCCACCCAGGTTGATAGCGTTGTTAAGAAGGCGTACAGTACGTTAGGTTTTATTGGTAGAGGGATTGAGTTTCGGAGCCATGAGGTCACGTTGCAGCTGTACAAAACTCTGGTGCGGCCGCACTCCGAGTATCGCGTACAGTTCTGGTCACCGCATTATAGGAAGGATGTGGAAGCATTGGAAAGGGTGCAGAGGAGATTTACCAGGATGTTGCCTGGTATGGAGGGAAAGTCTTATGAGGAAAGGCTGAGGGTCTTGAGGCTGTTTTCGTTAGAGAGAAGGTTAAGAGGTGACTTGATAGAGACATACAAGATGATCAGAGGATTAGATAGGGTGGACAGTGGGAGCCTTTTCCCTCGGATGGTGATGGCTAGCACGAGGGGACATAGCTTTAAATTGAGGGGTGATAGATATAGGACAGATGTCAGAGGTGGGTTCTTTACTCAGAGAGTAGTAAGGGCATGGAATGCCTTGCCTGCAAAAATAGTTGACTTGCCCACTTTAAGGGCATTTGAATGGTCATTGGATAAACATATGGATGATAATGGAATAGTGTAGGTTAGATGGGCTTCAGATTGGTTTCACAGGTCGGCGCAACATCGAGGGCCGAAGGGCCTGTACTGCGCTGTAATGTTCTATGTTCTATGTTCTATGTTCTACTACAAGCTGCTTCATTTGCAAATTGAATTTTAGCAATCTCCAATGATTCTGATAGCATTTCTGGCAATTGAAAATGTAGAGCTATTGCTGCGATTATTTCCCCTTTCCTCACAGACAAAGGCAACTCCAACTTCAACTTGTTTGTCAATTCCAAAAGCTTTGCCTGGCTCACTTTCTGTAAAACTCCCGAAGTAACTTATTCCAACCCCAGGTAACGCTTAGTGGCTGAAAGACCCTTTGTTCCACAAGGCATACCCGCTGTTTAAATCAACCAAATACGACACCCAAAATAGAAAACACCAACATTCCCCACTCTCTGCCTTTGAGTCCAATAATCCATGATCCAATCTGAAATTAGAGATTTTCATTGTGACAAGAGCCCCCCGTTTGTTTTGTACCAGACCAAACCTCTTCAAAAACACATCAAGATGGCAGTCTTATTTTCAAGGTAAGTGCCAGGATTTGGGTTCTGGATGCAATTCGAATGGTGAAATTACCAGACTTGAGGCAAAACCCATTTTATTCATATACTACAGCTAAAAGTCAATAAAAGAAATAAGAAATAAGAAATTGGAATAACTCCTCCATAAATTGGAAAATTCAACAGAATAATAGAATATTTAAACCACTAAACAGCAACTGTTCCAATATAGTAATATCCCATAAACACACCCTTGGCAAAGGGAAGTTCAGAAAAACAGATTGTCTCACAGGCAATTCTAGCTTTTTGTTGTAACAAAAGGGGGAAAAGCAGCTTTCACATCCAACTTGATGACCCCAGCCACAATTACTACTGAGAAATGAACTAAAAATCCTGGTTCTCTGAGAACTTGACCCTACCCATTCAGGCTGCTTCTATTGTTCCAACTTTTAAAAAAAATTCAAGGCTTCACATGCTGTTGATTGGCTTGAAGCAGACCGCTCAGACCTCTGTCTCGATCTCCCTTCATAAAGTCCAGGGCAAAATATAGTTCTTATAGCCAAAGTATCGTCACAAAACATAGAAGGCATGAAAATGCAGCATAAGCTCAACACCAGCTCCGGGAGCAAATGTACCCTCAAGAAAAAAGAAAATCATGAACCACTGACAGAAATCTCATTAATAGGCATCTTGAATGTTTTCTTCTACCATAGTGCTACGCCAGCTAGCTCATCCACCCTGTAGTCTTCACTGATCCAAAAAAAAAGCTAAACAAGCCCTAAGCATGATGAATAATTGCAAAGGCTGATGCTCCTGTACTCCTGCCCTCTGGATCCCTTCCCTGCTTCTCTCAAAATCACACTGTCCTGTCCCTGACCATTGACTGAAATAGAAGACCTTTCCTAACAGTGTGACTGCCTCTTGGAACAGTGTTTCTAGGTAACTTTCTCCCTCTTCAATGTGTCAGTACCCACAGCTCAGCATCCAGGTCAATAACTCTGAGACAAAGTTCCTGCAAGCACCTGCTGCGGATGAATTTGTCCTAGATCACACCACCATCTATGAGTTCCCACATTCAGCACTCTGCCATCAACAATGTTAATTCTGAATAAAGTTTAAATAATATAAGCTCTCAATGTGTTTTCGCACAGCTGGTAAACTTCACAACAATGAACAATGCAATACTTAATATAGTGGTGAACTGTTTTATAATAATAGTCACTGATTTATCTACCCTGCTGCCGCACAAAATTGGAAATCAAATGCTAGAGGTGGACAACAAGAGAAAAAAAACGTTCTACCCACTCTTCACTGAAATCTCTAGTCAGCATACTACCTTTTGTAATAAGCTTTAATTAATGAACCTCTTTCCCCTGATGCACCAAATTTCTACTGGGAACTAAATTCCTAGATATAATTGCTCAGCATCTGTCTCACTCACGTGAAGTCTCATTCACATTAAGCATTTATGCTTACTTAAGGCATCAGCAGCAATTGGCACCTCTGTGGTGAATTTTTAAGACTTGGACAACATGAATAGTATTTTCTTGGATATGGCTTCCCCCATAACTAACTATATGTAGACGGAGAGAGAATGGGTTTACCACCAGTGTAGCAGTGCCTGGGCTGCATCTTATTCTCCAACCAATATTCAGGTCTGAACATTGGTGAAAGCATTATTTCCTCTGCGAAAAGCAACAGAATCAAATCCACAGCACTATGACTGGCTAAACTCTATAGGGGAGCAGGAAGATGATTAGGAAATTGATAGAATATGGAATTTGATGATCAGGAGAACAGACAGACATTTCTGTGCTGGGAGACATGAATCCAGAACATAATTTGACTCGCTGGCGCCAAGGCCAAAATTATCTCTAAGCAGCTGGAACAGGCTTGCGGAGAGGCTGAATAGCTAGTAGTCAAAGCATCAAGAAGATAGGTACATAGTAGGGTGGAGATCATACAGATAAATTTTAGGGAGTTAGAAAAGAAACTAGCATGCAGGACTCAAAAGGTAATAATCTCTTGATTACTCCTGTTGCCAAACACTAAAAATAGAGTCAGAGTCCCTACAGTATAGGAGCAGGCCATTCAGCCCATTGAGTCCACACTGACCTTCAGAAGAACATCCCACCCCCCTATCCTATCCCTGTAACCCTGCACTTCCCATGACTAATCCACCTAGCCTGCACATCCCTGGACAACTATGGATAACTTATCATGGCAATCCACCCAATCTGCATGCTTGGACTGTGGGAGGAATCCGGAGCATCTGGAAGAAACCCACACAAACATGGGGAGATTGTGCAAACTCCACGTCAACAGTCAGCAAAGGGTGGAATTGAACTTGGGTCCCCTAGCACCGTGAGGCAGCACGCTAACCACTGAGCTACCGTGCTGCCCAGTGACTACTCAGGAATATAAAACAGATGAATGTATGGCTGAATATTCTAGACAAGAGGGCTTTAGATTCCTTCGACTCTAGGAAGAGTTCTACAGAGATGGGATTAAATCAGACTCATCTGACTCTGTTCAGGGCAAATTATTTTCTTGTAGCACCATTCACAGGAGGGTTTAAATTAAGTTAGCAGGTGCACCTTGGAGAGGAACAAAGAAAAGTTTATAAAAAAACTGATTGAGGCTGATGGCATGAGAATAAAGATATTAAATAGGGTCAGAGACAGAGGGAAACAATAAAGCATAAATTGGGTTTATAGTGCATGCATGTGAACACAAGCAGCATGTGATGCCCACAAACAGGGAGGCAAGAGAAACAGAACTAGAGCTTCTTGGATGACAAAGAAAATGGAGGGTTCTATGAGGCAGCAGGAAGGGTTAGCTGTTAGGTTGATGATACAAGTGAATAACAAGTTGAATACAGAAAGTGCAAAGGGGAAGTCAAAAAGAAATCAAAAGAGACTACGGGAAGAGACTGGCAAATAAAACAAAATAGAATCCAAATATCAATAATTATTTATCCAAATAGAAAATCATCATAAAAAATGGGGCAGTAGAACTAACTGAGCTGGCCTTCCTCTGTGCTCTGACATCCTGTAACTGGATACCATATTCTGTGGTCAGCTTTAAGTTAAACTCCATCAAAAACACAGCAAAATATTTCTCCTGCCTATCTCAAGAACACCCTTTAGGAATTTATGGGGCCCTTTCCTTCATCTGATAACAAACCTAAATCAAAGACTAAATCTGACCTTCCTCCATCATAAAGTCCAAAATAGGGATGTTCAATGATGATTGCGCAATGTTCAACGACATTTGCAACAGTAACTGACACGGCCAGATCTGGACAACAATCAGGCTTGGGCTGAGAAGTAGCAAGTAATATTCACATCATGCAACCAGACAACTGGTCATTGCCAAAAGAGAATGAAATAAACCTCCCTTGGATGTTAAATGGCACTACCATCACCAAATCCACTAACATCCTGGCATCACCATAGAGCAGAAACTGAATTGGACCTGCCGTAAAAATATATAATGTGGCTACAAGTGGATTCAGAGGGTAGAAATTCTGCAGTGAGTAACTCACCTACAATCTCTGCCCATCACAATCTACAAGGTCCAAGTCAGGAACATAACCCATCCAGGATAAAGCAATTCACTTGAATGGCACCCCATCCACCACCTTTAACATTCACTCGCCACCTACGTACAGTGGCAGTGAGTACCATTTACAAGGTGCAACTGCAACAACTTACTAAGATATTTTCAACAGCACCTTTCAAACCTGCAACCTCTACCACCTAAGTGGCTTAGGGTAACTATAACTTGCAATTCCCTTCCAAGCCACACACCATTCTTGATGAGTAACAACTATTTCAGTCTCATCATTTCCAAAAATGGTTAGGAAGGGAGATACAATTGGTGGCAAATAACTAAAGCTTGTGAAGTGACTAAAATCAATTATTTTGTATTTAGGTAAATGATATTTTAGTTCATTCAAGATTGGATAGCAGACAAATAGACTGATAGCAGAAACAGTGAAGTATCAAGGAAAGTGGAGAAATCAATTAAGCATCCAAAGCATGCATGCGCAGGTTGAGTCCTATGCCTGCCAATGATGTCAGAAGTGAGAGATTTTTGATTATGAAGCAATAAAGAATTAACCCTTGATTGCCACAGAAGAAACATTCTAGAGTTGCTAAAGATAATCCATTACCAGAAATTAGATAGAAATATGTTAAATGCAACATCTTCATATTCAAGTGTTCAAACACATGTCACAAACTACAGAAATTCACATGCAAGGCCATGTCCTTTGCTCACACAGACAGCATGTTCATGCACTGTGCATTTATTACCCAAACAAAAGCTGAGGAAAAGGCACTTCATTGCATGGCATTGCAATGCCATGATCACTCAGCTTTCCAGGTTGGAATTTAAACAAAATCTTGGCCATTAATTTTTCTTTGGTACGTTCTTCATGACAATGCCTCTATGAGCCTGAGATGACTTGCCAATTACAGTGAAATCGCAATAAGTCAAAAATCAGATAACCCAAATCTATTAACCATCAGGAGTCCAAATAAAGAATAACCATGGTAAACCAAAGTTCCAGATTGGCAACTCCAGATTTTCTCGAGTATGAAATCACAGACAGGCCTGCAGCGACGGACAGCTTGACTGAATAAAAACAACTTATCACCTTCTGTATGACGAACAACCAGCAACTATGGCAGCAATGACAGATAGGTAGCTGTGAAGTGGTCTTGCCTAGGTTCTACATGAGAATGCATCTGGAGATAATTTTTAATATGCACGAGACCAAACTGTTTTACTGGCTTTCACCAGATCACTCTTTAATGTTCGAAGATGACATATTGTTGTAAAGTCAGGTTGTGTACTTGTGGATTGGGAGGCAGAAAGTTAGAATTTGGGATTTGTAAAATGCCATAGGGAAAGTATTGCACGGCCCTTTTAAAAAGATGATGTGCTTTTTCTATGCTTAGAGATTTAAAATGGATGTCTTTGAGCAGGAGCTTGAAAGTTTGCAAGTACACACAAAGCATTGAAATATTTGTATCATTACTAGGCCAAGCAGCAGTTTTTACCAAGACAACAAGTTTTAAATTTAGCCAATCAATTTGAACTGGGCACTTAGATACCAAAAGCCAATTAAATTTAAATCTGATAGTCTTTGACAATATAGGACCAATCCTATTCTAATAAATGTTGATATGTCATCAAGGATATAAAAGAAGGGGACAGTTGGACAATGCCCGCGCACCCCCCCAACCCTGCCCCGAGAGGTAATTGCCATCTGCCAGAGCTAACAGCTCTCAAGAGAGAATCACTTGGTGTCACAGACTCCTCTAAGTCTTAGAGGAAGCACCATCTAAATCACCAGGGTACCCATGGCACAACTAGTTAATATTCCTGACAGAAGAATCGATGGAGAAGGCACAGAACATTCCGGAAACACATAACCTGGCTGTAATTTCAAGAGACTAAATTCTATTTATTTTTTAAAAAAACATGGGTCTTGTATTTTTTGGAGCAGCATACTCTTAGAATCTTGTTTTTTTTTTTCAGGAATAGCTCGTAGTTAGAAGGGATTTATTGGTTCGTTAATAGTTAAGTTAATTTGTTCACTGTCAGAGTTAGATAAATAAATTATTACTTGTTGATTGTAAAGTGAGTGTCAGGGATTTATTTTATTTAACTACTAGAGTTGCTGAAAGGCAGGTTACATCACTTTTCACATTCCTTTTACAGATTATACAGCAAGGCGCTCGCCTTTGTTGTTTCAGTTTTAGTTCTCAGACTGGGGTGTCAACCTCTGCTTTATAACAATATGGACCGGTGGAAAGAGAAGCAAAGAACACATCATGCATTCAATCGCTGGCAATCTCTCACAGACGAGGATAACTCTCTTCCACTCTCAGGAATACTCCACAGGTGGCTGTACAGACAATGTGGCGACCACAATCTATTACACTTGGGACAGAAAGTGATCATGGGAAAGGGTGTGTTGGGCATTGGTGCAGTAATGCATTCCTTTCGCTACTTTTGCCTAGCTTCTGCTTTTTCCTGGCAATAAGTCTCAATATGCTCAACGCCTTCCCAGATCCGCCTCCTCCATTTTGAATGGTCTTGGGCCAGTGATTCCCATGTGTCCGTGGGAATGCTACTCTTCGCCTTGAGGGTATCACTGAGGCGCTTCCTCTCTCCATCAGAGGTTTGCCTTCCATATCATTACCATGATCTCCAATTAATACATTTGTGATAGCATATATAAAGCAGCTGTTTGTCTTAGCAAAGTCCACAATGCCATAGTGCTTTACAAATAGGTTAACAAAATCATCTTGATGACCTCCAGCACCTTTGAGATGTGGATCAGGAATCCCAATGTCTGATGGTGAAATTTGAGTTTAATGGGGCCTGTGGTACAGTGGTAGCGTTCCTATCTCTGAGTCAGAAGGTCCTGGTTCAAGACCCACCTCATTCAGAGGTGGGTAACGACACCCCTGAACAGGATGATTGGAAAATATCTAGAAAGAAATATATGAAGCCATGGAATTAAAACACAACCTATTCTGAGGCCTTTACGACTTGCCAGTAATTGTTACAAAGGTACACATCCGCAATTCTCTCCAATTGCTTCTTCCCTGGTCTGCACTTTATCGTCAGCATCTCTAATTTGTTGGTCTGTGACTCTGCATTTGTTTACACTGCAGAAAGCACAATTAACATTATTTATAAACAATTAAAGTTTTCTTACCTTCATTATCAATCCATTTCAGAGTAATAGGTTGATCCTGTTGTAAACTGCACATATCCCTCACTTCAGAGCACATTGCATCATAAGTGATTGCAGGATCAAGGTCAGTGATAAGTATGTCTCTGTTGAGCAAAGGTAAAGCAATTTAGGAATATTTTCCCCACCTTTCCTTAAACACAGATATTCCTTCCCCTAATGGAAAGCTTTCATATTTCAACATCTTAAAACATACACGAAGTGCATTACACTGAATGAAACACACAAGAAAAGATGAATATTAATTTCTTTTTCTTATGCACAAACCTGTCAAAAACCATTCTCACTACAATGAACCACAGAATCACATGAATCGAAATAGAGATGTTGGTTTATTCATATAAAGCCCCAGAACGTGTTTTTGAAACAACTGTGTGTAGCTTTTACTAACTACCAAGAAATAAGAACTGTAGCAAGTAAACATCCCAATTACATCTTTTTCTTCATCCATGCATTGGAACTCTGTGTATGATTTGTGGAGGAAATCTTTCACATGGTGCCTTAAATGTGAAAAAGATTCAGTTTTGAGTAAAATAAGACTTTTGTTTAAAAACAGGCAAATGAGTAAAGACAGAGATCGGTGTTATGAAACAGTCATACAGATCAGGCTAGGGTCCATGCTCAGCCTGTATTCAGTTAGCTGATTATTTCACTATCACCTGCCATAGCATCCTTGGGCTATAATACAGAAAATTATGACATGGTCTGCTTTCTTTCTCTGTTAAAGTCATTGGCCAGAAATGAATGTGCACTAACCACTGAATGAGATGTGA
Organism: Rhincodon typus; assembly: GCF_021869965.1. Taxonomy (NCBI): domain Eukaryota; kingdom Metazoa; phylum Chordata; class Chondrichthyes; order Orectolobiformes; family Rhincodontidae; genus Rhincodon; species Rhincodon typus. The sequence continues at coordinate 13,107,618 of NC_063362.1, read as the reverse complement.
TTGTGGCTCCTTTCACCCAAATCATAACTTCGCAATTGTCATTATGCTAACTCTAATGCCAAAAATGGTCATATGGACAAGTTATGAGATGACTTCCGCTATCCATACATCACAACACTACTATAAATACAACAAGGCCAGAGTGGTTTTGCAATAGACAATGTATACGCAAATTTATTACAGTACTTTGAGGACATAAAATAAGATGTAGTATATTTGATTTCTAAAAGGCATTCGACAGGTGCTATATAAATTGGTTACTCCAAGTCCTTATTCCATGCAGTAAGTGTTGGAGTTGATATATTTGCTATATTTGATAAGGAACAAAGAATCTGGGTACACAGGTCATTTTCAGGTTGATAACCTGGAAGCAACTGAATGCCACTGGGATCAGAACTGGGGTATCAACTCTTCACTATCTATATTGGTGACTTGGATGAACAGAGTGACTATTGCAGCTAGATCTACTGACAAGAAAATAGTAGGAAAGCAAGTTTGGGAAATAAAGTCTACAAGTGACTATAGATACGTTAACTAAGTTGCAAAAAAGAAGATGGAAATATATTGAGAGAAAAATGTGAGGTTGTCTTGTTAAATGGTTTAATATTGTTTAAATGGAAAGAAATTGCAGTATGTTATGATACAGAGGCTCTTCAGTCACCTTGTACATGAATCACAAAAAAAATCTACAAGTAATTAAGGGAATTAGAATATCGGTCCATATTGCAAAATAGATGTGTATCCAAGCAGGGAAGTCCAACCATCAATATATGGGGCACTGTGGCAACCACACCTAGAATACTGTATGCAGTTTTGGTCACTCTTAAGGAAGGACATGTTTGCATTGGAAGCAGTTCAGAGAGACAAAGTTCATTTGGCTGTTTCTTGGGAGAAACAGCTGCTTTATGAGAAAATATTGAGCATATTAGACCTATATTCAATGGAATTTTAAGGAATCAAACATGATCTGATTGAATCAGAAGGTTCTTAAGGAATTTCACCAGGTGGGTGTTGAGAATATGTTTCCTCTTATTGAGGGATCTAGATTCGCAGGATACAGTTTCAAAACAAGGAATTTTGCATTTAAGATAGAGCAGAAGAGAAATTTCTTCTGTGAAGGTTGTTTGTCATTGGAATTCTCCCCCCCCCAAAGTGCTTATTGGAGACTGGGTTGTTGAATATATTCAAGGCTAAGTTACTAAGATTCTGGATTGACAAGGGAGTGAAGGATTATAGGGCACAGGCACAAAAAATGGAATTAAGGCCACATCAGATGTTATTAACAGATAAGTGAGGCTTTTTTTAAAAATTCAGTCATGGGATATAGGTATTGCTGACTGGCCAGCATTTATTGCTGGTCCCGAGTGGAGCTTGAGAAGGTGGTGGTGATTTGCCTTCCAGAATTGCTGCATTCCATTTGTTGTATGTAGATCCACAATGCTGTTAGGGAGAAAATTCCAGGATTTTGACCTAGTGACTGAGAAGGAACACTGATAAAATTTCTGAGTCAGGATGGTGAGTGGCTGGGAGGGGGAATTGCAGGTGATGGTGCTCACATGTGCTATCTTTGTTCTTCGAGGTGGAAGTGTTCGTGGGTTTGAAAGATGTGGTCTAAGGATCTTTGGTGGGTTTCTGAAGTGCATCTTGTAGATTGTACACATTGTTGCTACTGAGTGTCAATGGTGGCGGCAGTGGATGTTTGTCAATGTGGTGACAATCAAGTGGGCTACTTTGTCCTGGATGGTGTCAAGTTGCACGCATCAAGACAAGTGGAGAGTATTCCATCACACTCTTGACTTGTGCTTTGTAGACGGTGGATAGGTTTTGGGGAGTCACGACGTGCGTTTCTTGCTGCAGTATTCCTTGCTTCTGACCTCCTCTTGCATTTACATGCGAGTCCAACTGAGTTTTTGATCAATGGTAACTCCCAGAATTTTGATAGTGGAGCATTCAACATCAATATTTTCCATGTTGTGAAATTTTCTGTTTGGCTTGGTTTTCAATTCCAGACACAATAGTACGTTATTTCATCTGTGAGCATACATTCAGTCTCAAAGGCAAATGCCATGCCAGCTACCAGATTGGACAATTGTTCACTACTAGAGAAGGTTTTCATGTAGCAATTACACAATCTGTCTTCCAAATTGAAAACTTTAAAAAATAATGACTAATAATGATTAGTCATTCTAATAAATTCACAAATTAGACTAACATATTTCATATATTTATCAGTATGTAAAATCTTACAATTGGACTTCTTTGCTGTAAACACTATAACCTTTGCTGAAATCATGGAGAAAATGGCTCCGGGGCCAAATTACTTCTTCTTACTCCTAACTCTTTTTGTGTTACATTCAAAAGGAGCAGCACTCCAACTCAAGATTTCACGAGTTAAGAAAAGGCAACAGTTAGGAACAGTGACAGCATCTGAGCACAGCATTAATAATGCAACCCTCAAAGGCAGGTTGTCTGCCTTTAAATTACTAGTTGGTAGTATAAATGTTATTCACCAGAATGGAGGAGAGATTGCAGTTCTACCACTTTCTGGAAAAGCTAATGCCCAAAACCCCATCTACCCTGTTTTTTATTATGGAGACGATAAGGAAAAAAAGTGTCATCTTTCTTCAGGTAAGGGATATCAGCGCCAAAAAATTGGATTAATTCTTTTTGGTAAACAAACATCTCACAAACTTGATTGAGTTTTTTTGAGGTCATAACCAAAAAGATTGATGAGGGCAGAGTAGTAGACATTGTCTACATGGACTTTAATAAAGCCTTTGACAAGGTCACGCATGGTAGACAATTTAGGAAAGTTAGATTGCATGGGATTCAGGGAGACCTTGTCAATTGGATATAGTATTGGCACGACAGTAGGAGCCAGAGGGTGGTGGTAGAGTGTTGTTTTTGGATTAGAGGCCTATAAGCAGCTGTGTTTCACAGGAATCAGTGCTGGGTCTGCTGCCGTTTGTCCTTTATATAAATGACTTAAATGAAAATTTAGGAGGAATGGTTAATGAAAGTTTGTGGACAACACCAAAATTGGTGATATAAATCGATGGTGAAGTAAGTAATCCAAGGTTACAAAGGGATCTTGATCAATTGAGCCAATTGGCTGAGGACTGACAGATGGAGTTTAATTTGGATAAATGTGAGGTACTGCATTTTGATAAAGTGAACGAGGGCAGGACTTATACAGTTAGAGACCTAGGAGTTCAGGTTCATAGCTCATTAAAAGTTGCATCTCAGGTACACAGAGTGGTTAAGAGGTCTTTTAGCACACTTGCCTTCACTGCTCAGACCTTTTGAGTATAGGAATTGGGATGTCACGTTCAGGTTGTACAGGACATTGGTGAGGCCACTTTTGGAGTACTGTATACAGTTCTGGTATCCCTGTTATAGGAAGGATATTATTAAATTGGAGAGGGTTCAGAAATGATTTACAAAGATGTAGCCGGGAGTGGAGGGTTTAAATTAGAAAGAGAGGCTGGATAGGCGAGGACATTTTTCACTGGAGCGTAGAAGGTTGACGTGTCACTTTATTGGGGTTTATAAAATCATGAGGGGCATAGATAAGGAATTCACTCCCTAACAGCATTGTGGGCCAACCTACAGCAGGAGGACTGCAGTGGTTCAAGAAGGCAGCCCAACATCACCTTCTCAAGGGCAACTAGGGGTGGACAAGAAATACTGGCCAGCCAGCCAGCAACGTCCACATCCCACAAATGAATAGAATAAAAAAAAAAGGTGAAAGCAAAAGGTCTTTTCTGCTGTGTGAGGGTGTTCAAAACAAGAAGGCATAGGTTTAAGGTGAGAGGAGAAAGATTGAGAAGGGACCGGAGGGGCAATGTTTTCACATAGAGAATGGTTCGTACATGGAATAACCTGCTAGAGGAAGTGGTAGGCGCAGGTACAGTTACAACATTGAGAAGACATTTTGACAGGTGTATGAATAGGAAAGGTTTAGAGGGATATGGGCCAAACGCAGGCAAGCGGGACTAACTTAGTTCGGGAAAGTCGTCAGCATGGATGAGTTGGAATGAAGGGTCTGTTTCTGTGCTGTATGGTTCTATAAATACTAGCTTGAGAATTAAAGGTCACTCTCATCCGTCCTACCATATCCCAGCACTAAGTGTACTCCTAATTCAGGGTATATTAACTTAGTTAATGTTCCCACTCCTCCATTGTCTCTGCACAACCACAACACTTCTCCAAGATTATTTTGGTTGAAAGTTAAGAAGTGGACAAATTAAAGCCACAATTTTTGTCAATACCAATAATGCAAACTGAGCCGAATCCTTTTTTATTCCAGCAATCAGCTTTGCCACTAAATGCATCAGGAATATCATCTATCTCCATGTGATAAGCATCCTGTTTTCGTCACTATCTCAGTTCATATAAAACCTTTATGTAAGCCCTTTCACTTCAAATTCTATGGGTAGAATGTTGTTGAGATAGTGGGGTCTCACCTGCCAGCTCAAAGTGCAATGAGGTCCACTTGCCTCTTCCACGCAAGGCCCACTTATGTTGTAGCCTTCCAATGCCTGGTTGGCAATCAGCAGGATTACACCCGCAACCAAGTTCCCAGGGATGGAAATTACACTCGGCAAAATGTCAACACTCTTGTACTCAGCAGCACCATGGGAGGTGGCTGTGGCTGATATTCGAAAAGAGTGAGCCTAGAGGACCTAGGATTAAAGATAATGATTAGCCTCTCAGTCAAGCAAAGGGGGTGGCTTTGAGCAGCTGTCCCCTTTCCTGATTTGTGATTCCTTGCCTTTTATCAATGAGAATGCAAGAGTTTAGGAGCTCAGGATCTAAAGACGCTAACAGCTAATGTGAAGTCATCTTAAAAAAAAAAATCAAGGATGCTGTACAGGCCAAAATTGAAACAGCATAGCTATCTTCTAAGGTTTGGGATGGAGGTTAAGATTCAGAGGAATGGAGTAATATGAAAACATGGGTAAGAACTTGAAAAATCTACATTTTACTTAACCAAGAACCAACACAGGTCAGTAAGCAAATGAATAACTGGCGAATATGACTTGGTGTGAGTAAAAGGTTTTGATGAGTTAAGTTCAGTGAAAAAGTAGAGATGAGAGGCAAGCCAGACATGTGTAGGAAAAGCCAACTCAAGAGATAGCAAAGGCATGGAGAACGACTTCAAACAGCTGATTTGTTTGACTCCCCCCTTGCTTCAGCTGTTTATTTGCCACAAAAGGTAGAACTGGATGATGGTGCAGACATATGGTCAGAAACTCAATTTGTGGTTGTGTAAGTTACCATGACATCGAACAGTTTGGCTCCCCTGCCACGAAGAGGAATGGTGTTAGTAGTTAAGCTACCTTTCTTATTCTTTTTGTCTGACTCTGCATATTTTCCTTTACAGCTTGAAAACAGAGGTTTTCTATGTACCACATAAACTTAAAGTGCTTCTATTCTGTGGTGCATTATGAAAACTTTGAAAGTTGACAAATGCAAAGGTAGTTAATATAATTTTCTATAAAGCTCTCAAGTCTGAACAAGTGTGACTTGCCTCTTCAAGCTCTGTATTGACTGACCTAATTAATTTCTCCAAGTAATTAGCAATTATAATCCATTTTCAGACTGTAGCAGATTTGCAACACAGGCAAAGGGTACCTGGCCAACGATATTCCTAGCAGAGGTCACTTTTATTTTTGTCAAAAGGATACCACATTCACCATACTTCAGTTGACTGAATTTTGAAGCTTTAAAATTTAATTTTCAGTCTCCACTATTTCTTCCCAGTCTCTCTTAGTACCTTGGATCTCAACATGTTTCTGTGATCACTGAATTTCTCACTGAATAATAACCCTTTCTGTCAATTATAAGCCCCCTCATGGGTGATTATACATTCTACAAATTCAATTCCTTCAAAAGTAAGGCAAATTATTTGATCAGTCATTTTGCCATTTACACGCACCATGGCCAAGTTCCCTCCTACATTTTCAACTATTTTGCATGACCTTAATATGTATTTGCCTTGCCTTTCATTTAATTACCTGCCAATTAAAAGTTTGACCTGAGCTGACTGCATTATTTTCAACCAAGCAACAGCTTCAACTTAACTCCACTGCCTCAGTTCAGAAAGATTTCATTGCATACATCCCAGTAACGGACTAATGTGAGAATTCCAGAAATTATAATAAATGCTGTAGTTTTAAGACACTGGCAAAAATCAGAATTAGATGCTGACCTATTGAGAAGCCATCAGCCAGAAGAGTCTGTAGGAAATCTAAGAAATTTCCTTTAATTTGTACATGTTCTATGTTCCTTGTTAACTGAAATTTGTGACTGCAGTACAAATAGTTTTTAACTGCTGTTAGAGTGAGAACATTTCAATGTTCAGCGAATTTCTTTCTCAATTGAACTTGTCACTAAAATTAGTCATGCCATTCTTAGATAATGTTTGAGCGCCACTATTGTCATTGGAGTTGCATGAAACCTGTATCTAAGTAGTAATTCTAGCCTTGGTCATTAAATGTTTTCAGTGCAAAACATTTAATCAAACTATAATCAGAGATAATAAAGCTTGACTGCATCATTGAATTAGAGGTGTGTAAAGCTCAACGAGAAAGACAGCTTCAAACTAAAACAGGTCAAAAAACTGTCTCTTCCCTCTAAACTTAGCTTTCTCATCTCACCTCCTGCTGTGAAGATACAATGTTCTCAGGCCATCCCCTATCCAATCCAGTTGACCTGAACAGCTTTATTCCCTTATGCCCACACGTCAAATGAATTGAGGAGTTAGGTATGAAGTTAAGCTTTTTCCAGCTTGTACACCTCTTTGTCCAATTATTTTCATCCATCTCCAGTATTTTCACTTCACAAGCAACCAACCTTCTGGCCTCTTATCTGCTTAATCTTGTCACAATCGAATTGGCAGCTCTCAGTACCATCTCAGTTTCTCTGCTTCCTTCACGGATTCTAACCTCTCCTCTTCTGAGCATGGTACTTTGAAGTTTCAATCCTACATTATCAAACTTATTGACAAGAGTGGTGCTGTTTTTGTCTGGTAAACTGGCTTCTAACAAGCAGAAGCGAGAACCAATTCTCGCCTTTTTCAGGACCATGATCCCGACTATCGACAATCAAGCCATTATTTCCTGAACTGTCACTGACCCCACCTCCACAGCATGTGTTCCCTCCATGGTTTTCAACCTCTTAATTCCCAACCCTCTAACTCCTTCCCAAGGTCCACAAACAGGACATCCCTGGTAGATCTTGCATGTCTGCCTGTTCCTACCCGACTAAACTGGTTACTTTCTCTCACTTCTGCATTAGCCAATCGTTCCCATCTACTTTTGTGACTCCTCTGTTAATACAACAGTTTCTGATATTCAGATCCTAAGCTCTGACCTTAAATCTCTCTACACTTCCATCCAATTCTGGAGGCCTGCTTGGATACGTGCACCTTTAACGGAGTTTTACATTCTTATGAGGGAAGTGATAGGTGTTCGTGGTTTACAATATGTTATTTTTTTTAAAAGGCAGAAGAATACTGCATCATTACCTTGTGACAGCGTCCAGGACCACACAAGAACAGGAAAATCGAAGAAATCTTGCAACTGCTGAAAACAGAATTTTACGGAACTTGTGTGCACTCTAAAGTCAAAAGAATGTAGTTTGCAGTTTTAGTGGTGTCAGAGAGAAACACCAACTGAAGAAGAAAAGCATCTTGTGTATGCACAGAAATTCACCAGAGGTAACCAGGTGCAGCAATGCCAATGTGAGCAAGAAGATTTGATTTGCAGCTAGTAGTCAATCTTCACTAGAATTCTGATGTTTGTCAAGATGTTTGTAAAGACGTTGCTGGAATTGAAGGAATAGTGAGAGTTTCATGTTTGTAATGAAATCTTACTAATCTTTTTGCCCTGTGTAATATAATTCAATTTTTTCTTTACTTTTCATACTCAGAATATGAAGTTGAAGCAAAGCAAACTGACAGTTACGGACCCCCATGGTTAAAACAAAACATGGGCCTGTCAATCAGGTTTCCCTCTGGGATGTGACTTTTTCTGTCTAACATCAACTGGGATCAAAACAGCACCTGTGCGGGTCCCAGCTAAGTCTGCCTTTTTCTGGGATACATGAAACATTCATTATGCTAGTTCTATTCGGGACACCTTCCCTCCGCTCCTTTTCCAGTAAATTAAATGCTATATCTGAGCAGTTTCCTGCTCTCGCTCTAAACTAGGAAAACATCTTGAACTTCGTATTCAATTTTCTTCTGTCACCTTGGAATGGCCCATTTTCCATTGACTTCCTTGACGTTTCTGGCTCAATCTCTGGGGAAAAATAATTACTGATACCCACTGCAACCTCGATGCCACTTTACACTCTACTTCTTCCTAGGACTCTATTTATAGGGTCACACAGTACGGAAACAGACTCTGCCATCCAATCAATCCATATCGACCATAATCCCAAACTAAACTAGTCCAACCTGCCTGCATTTGGCCCATATCCCTCCAAACATTTCTTATTCATGTACTTGTCTAAATGTCTTTTAGAGATCATAACTGTAGCCACATCCATAACTGTAGCCACATCCACCACTTCCTCTGGCAGTTCATTCCACATACATAGCACTCTTTCAAAAAAAAAAAAAAATTGCGCCTCATGTCCTTTTTAAATCTTTCTCCTCTCACCTTAAAAATATGCACCCCCGTCCTAAAATCCCCCACCCCAAGGAAAAGATACCTGCCATTCACCTTATCTATACCCCTCGTTATTTTATTAACTTCTGTGAAGGTCACTCATCACCCTCCCAGCCTATCCAGCCTCTCTTTATAACTCCAACCCACCGGTCCCAGCACCATCCTGGTAAATCTCTTCTGAACCCGCGCCCACAACCACAACCATTTTCTTATGTGCCAGCAATGCCTCCAACCAGGGAGAGTGTGCCCTCTATTCCCACTGATTCCAGTTTTGCTTGGGCTCCTTGATGTCAAAGGCTGTCACTTTTAGCTGACCTCTAGAATTTAACACTCTTGTCCATGTTTGAACCAAAGCTGCAATAAGGTCAGAAACAGAGTGGACCTGGCGAAATCCAAACTGAGCAGGTTATTGCGGAGCAGGTGTTACTGGACAGCATTGATGGAAGTCGTCTTCCACACTTGACTGATGATCATGAGTAGACTGATGGAGCAGTAATTGGCTGGGTTGGATTTAGCCTGCTTTTTATGTACAGGACACACCTGGGCAATTTTCCACATTATCAGGTATATACAGTTCTCTAAGAAGGGAGTGGAAATTTCTGCAGCATAAGTCTGCAGTATTATTGCTGGAATGTTCTCAGGACCCATAGCCTTTGCAGTAGGCAGTGTCTCCAACTGTTTCTCTACATTACCTGGAGTGAATCGAGTTGGCTGAAGACTGGTGTCTGTAATGCTGGGGACCACTGAAGGAGGCCAAGATGAATCATCCATTTGGCACTTCTGATTGAAGATAATTGTGGAAGTTTCAGCCACATAGCCTTATCTTTTGCACTGATGTGCTGGCTTTTCCATCAGTGAGGATGGGGATATTGGAGGAGCCTGCTCCTCCAGTGAGTCGTTTAATTGCCCACACCATTCATGACTGGATGTGGCATGACTACAGAGCTTACATATGACCCTTTGGTTTGGGATCACTTAGCTCTGACTATTATGCTACCTAGTACGCAGCTAGTCCTGTTCGCGAGTCTCACCAGGTTGACACCTTGTTTTCAGGTATGCCTGGCACTACTTTTTGCATGCCCTCCCACAATCTCCATTGAACCAAGGTTGATCCTCTGACTTAATGGCTACGGTTGAGTGGGGGATATGACAGGCCATGAGGTTGTAGATTGTGCTGGAGTGCAATTCTGTTGCTGTTGACGGCCCACGGCACCTCATGGATGCCCAGGCTTAAGTTGCTAGTTCTGTTCAAAGTCTGTCCCATTCAGCACGGCGTTAGTGCCACACAACACAGTGGAGGTTATTCTTAGTGGGAGGACAGAACTTCATCGCCACAAGACCGTGCGGCAGTCGCTCTTACTGATACTATCATGGACCGATGCATCTGCAGCCAGCAGATTGATAAGGAGGAGGCCCAGTGGTATGTTTTTCTCTTGCCACCTGCCGCAGATCCAGTCTAGCAGCTATGTCCTTTAGGACCCAACTTTAGCTCGATCCGTAGCATTGTTGCCAAGCCATGCTTGGTGGTGGACAGTGCAACCCTCCAACTAGAATATATTTTTGCCCTTGCCACCTTCGATGCTTCCTCCCTGTTGTTCAACTTGGAGGAGTACTGACTCATCAGCCAAGGGAGAACAGTACATATCAGCAGGTGGTTTCCTTGCCCATGTCTAACCTGAAGTTATGAGACATTAATGGGTTCGGAGTCAATGTTGGCAACTCCCTCCTGACTGGATACCACTGCGCTGCCACCTCTGCTGGGTCTGTCTTGTTGGTGGGACAGGACATATCCAGAGATGTTGATAGTGGTGGCTGGGATGTAGTCATACTCATGCAATCAAGCCTCACACGGTCAGGCTATTGCTTGACTAGTCTGTGAGACAGTTCTTCCAATTTTGGCACTAATCCCCAAGTGCTAATAAGGAGAACTTTGCAGGGTGAACAGGGCCATTTCTGCCATTGTCTTTCTGCTGCCTAGGTCAATGCCAAGTAATCCATCTGGTTTTATTTCTTTGAGACTTGTTAGCGATTGGTACAACTGGAATGGCTTGCTCGGCCATTTCAGAAAGCAATTGAGAGTCACATACAAGCCAGACGATTTCATTCCCTGAAGGACAAGGGTGAACCAGATGTATTTTAAACCAACAATTGACAATAGTTTCATGGTCATTAGTAGATTCTTTAGTTTATTGCTGTGGCCAGATTCAAATGCAGGTCTCCAGAACATTAGCTGAGTTTCTGCATTAATAGTCTAGCGATAATTCCACTTGTCCATCACTTAACCCTGACAGAACAATCTATACGTACAGGTTCACAGTTCCTTGAAAGTGGCAACATAAGTGGACAAGGTAGTCAAGGCAGCATCCGGCATGTTTGCCTTCAGTCAGAGCACAGAATATAAAAATTGTCAAGTTATGTTGCAGCTATATAAAACTTTCGTTCGTCCTCATTTTGAGCACTGTAGTGTACAGTTCTGGACGCCACACCAACAGAAAGATGACAGGCTTTGGAGATGGTACAGAAAAAAAGGTTAACTATGACATTGCGTGGATTAGAGGGTATTAGCTATGAGGAGAGATTAGACAAACTTCGTTTGCTTCCACTTGAACATCAGAGGTTGAGGGCGACCTGATAAAAGTTTACTAAATTATGAGGGGCATGGTTAAAAAGGATAGTCGAAGTCTTTTTCCCAGGGTAGAAATGTCAGTTATGAGGGGACATAGGTCTAAAAGGTAAAAGGGGCAAGTTTAAAAGGAGATGCAAGAGGCAAGGTTTAACACAGAGGGTGGCAAGCGCCTGGAATGCGCTGCCAGAGGTGGTGGGAGAAGCAGATACAGTAGCAACTTTTAAGAGGCATCTTGACAGATACAAGAGTAGGCAGAGAGTCGAGTGATTTGGAACACGTACAGGCAAACAGTTTCAGTTTAGAAAGGAATCATGTGTCAGTGCAGGCTGACTAAATGGAGGGGCCTGTTTTTATGCTGCACTGTTCTTTCTTCTTCTGTAGTATATTTAAATTTATTGTATAAAAGAATGAATGCTAGTGAAACTAACCAATTGTCATGTCTGCATGTGATATTTATAAGAGTGAAAAATACAGGATATGCATATGCATGCACGTGCGCACGTGGGGAAAATGGATGCAAGGGTGAGCTGTGATGACTTCCCTACAAATTCTCACTTGGTGTTTGTGCGTTCCTAAATTCTTCATTTGGGTCAATCGCAAACCATGGTCTCCAGGTCATGAGTGAGTGTGCTGGACCTCTTTACGGATGTTTGTGCTGCCTCCTAGGCTCTCCTGTCACAGTTTAGAGTTGAATAACTGCTTCCGAAGTCTGGTATCAGGCACACCAATTTAATAATTAGTTCAGCACAGCTGATCAGCATGGACATTTGGGAGAAGATGCTGCTATTTTTGACTTCCTTGCCACCAAGGTGGTGAAGGTCTTGGGTAGGGAGAGAAGCTCAACTTGCAAAAGCCCTGATCACTGCCAGTGATTTTTAAAATTTCAAAAATTATTCATTAGTCACAAACACAGTTTGGTTCTGTATGGTAGCATAGGAGGAAACAAACAAACAAACCAAAGGCATCTCTTACTTATCCAATACCAGATTTACATGCATTTGAAGCATTGGAGGGTCCAATAACTGAACGGACACCCATTTAACTTTGGCAGAAAGACCTCAGACAGCAATGATTTATCTTATTTAATCCCTATACAAAACTTCCACAAATTTCAACTCCTGTCTTGATCCTCTTTCCTAACTTCCCTCACATGCTTCAGGTTTCCTACATTTCCCCCAAACCAGGCTCACCGAAAATACTTAACTTGTTCTCAACACTAGCTGCCCTAAAAATTGACTGATTGGATATGCAAACCAAAACCAATGTTCCTTTAAAATACTGCTCCAAATTAGAACGTAAATTTGATGAAATAAAAAAGTAAAGAACAAAAATTGAAAAAGTAACATTATCAGAAACATAACCCTAAGTTACCCAACATATTTCTACAATGTAATTCCTGCTGATCTACAAATTGAATTTGCAAATGCACAGTTCTGCAAATAAATCTTGACCAAAAACACATTGCTTTTGCTTCCACATTTTATTCAGAGATTGATTAAATGTTAAACAAATTGGCAATGTCCTTATTTAAAAGAAATTTGGAAACAACCAATAATTTCCACTCCAAATACCTACAAACTTGTTTCACATCACAGAGCCTATTTAAAAGTTTTAATACTTTAAAATATTCTAAAATTATACCAAGTATCCTGACAACTGTTGCCTCTATCCTACTTGAAACCCAAATTGGCAGCTCCAAGCATTGCTTTTAATATTCTGGGCAGCACCTTCCAGTTCCACCTCATTCTTTCTACTTCAATCATTTCACTATGGGTGAGAAACACCAATCCCAAGAAACACATTCCAGGTTACTAAGCAATAAAAATAGTTGCTAAGCAACTAGTCGGCAACATTACTTTCTACCAGAAGAGAACTAAAATGCACTGTTATTTATGAAGCAGTACACAAACATGATTACTTGCATCTGCTGTACTTGACTGCCATTTTTAGCCTCACGTTCTTCAAATAAGCACAAAATTAAACAGTATTCCAAAAATATATTCAAAGTAGTCTTTGAATCACTTGTCACGACAAATTTGTTGAATTTGTACACTTGTCTACCTCTTAGAATCAAATAAATTATACTGTGACAAAATTCTCTACTTAAATTCAAGGTGACCCTAGAGTGGTTACCTTCTTCGGAATCTCCCATGCAAATCTATCATTGACTATCCACTCTCAGGTGCTCAAATTGACTTCCTACTCTCCTGATACTATCAGAAGTTGTGCTCCCTCTGATACATCTGTAACTTTCCTCTGCAGCTCTTACAAGGATGCCAAGAGACAAAACATTTGCTACTGCCACTACATAACGATCACTGCCCACAGCTGCTCCATCCTACTCTGCCACCCAGAATAATCCTTAACGGCAAGTTATACCATTACTTCCCCATTCAACTCAGCCGTCTCAGCGCTGATCTTGTGGACTCGATCACACCATCGGCCATTAAAACCCTTTCTCATTCACAAGTGAATAAGTATTCTAAAGGAAGCCAAGACGCCTTCGTAGTCAACATGGTCATTGTGAACGATTCGATCACTATCATGGAGTGACTGAACCATGGCTTGGAGGAGGGCAAATGACCCCTGTGTGTTAAATGAAGCCTCCCACCTGACAATTCCAGAGGTAGCTTGGCTCTCCTCATGAAATCACATCGTAGTCTGCCCCCTCCTCCTTACACAGTTCATTCTCATTACTGAATCTTTCCTTGTGAGAATGTTTGACTCCACTTGCCTCCAAATTGAAATTATTTCAAAAATATCCTCATTGTCTACCACTCAGAATCACTGCGTGAAGTGGGAGCAAACCTAATGTTGTAATCACAAAGCCTAATGGTCTCAATCTCAGAGATTTAAACCACTATTTCAACACAACATGTCTTAACTTTCCTGGCGCCTCTCTCTGTCTCGCTCCACACAGACACTCAATTCAAACTCATGACCACTGTCATGACCTTGCCACCCTCTGACCTGGCCTGACTATTCCCATTATCTGTCACAGATAAGGTCATGGGGTAGTTAAATCCTGGAATCTACATCCTTTTTCCCTCTTTCAACCCTACTCCCTTCTGTGTTTGCCCTGGAAAATAAATCTTTCACAGTTCCTTTACAACTACCCTCCATTTATCCCATTTCTGCAGCTATCAAGTTGTTCAAATCTACCACACAATCTCTACTTTCAATGCTCTCATCCCCCATTCTACACACTCATCATGGCATTCCCAGTCTGATCTTCAGCCTGCTCCCTCAAGTCTAAAAGGAGTCGAGACTTGAACAAAAGACAGACAAGAAAATTAACCATTCACCTTTAGATCTGCCTGGACAAGTAAAACACCATTAGGCTTTGCTCCCATCTACCCAAACTGGCCACTTTTCTGGGATAATCCTGAAATTCACAGCTACATCTCTTCACCCACTTTGCTCTACTGCAAACCATCTTAAAAATGCCCCTCTCGACTCATCCAAATTCACCTGAAAGTGGTAGGAGTTCAGAGATTTGTCACCAAGACAGCTATCATCCAATTTGCTGCCTGTACCATATTCTAGTAGATAGACGTAAACTTCTTGTAAAGCTTCCCTTGTCCGAGACCAGGACATGAAGAATTCTCTATGCCCTCTCCCATTTGATTTCCTTTCAAAAACAAAGTTGCTGCAAAAGCTCAGCAGGTCCGGCAGCATCTGTGGACGCATAAACAGAGTTAACGTTTCAGGTGTGGTGACCCTTCCTCTGTGTTCTGAGGAAGAGTCACCGGACCCGAAACGTTAACTCTACTTTCTCCTCCACAGATGCTGCCGGACCTGCTGAGCTTTTCCAGCAAATTTGTTTTTGTTCCTGATTTACAGCATCCGCGGTTCTTTTGGTTTTGATTTCCCTTAAAATTCAGGAGCAGTAACAGGAGTACGTAAAAATGATGTGACAACCTGTTGAAACTACCAAACAGGACTACATGTGCCAAACAGCAAAAGCAGCAATTGACCGACAAAGCCAAGTGAAATCTGCAATGAACAGATCAGATCTAAGCTCTACAGTCCTGCCACATCCACTTGGGAATGGTGTCAAACAATTAAACAACTCACTGGAGGAGCAGGGTCTACAAATATGCCCATCTTCAAAGATGGAAAAACCTACGACATCAGTGCAACAGATTAGGCTGAAGCATTCACAGCAAAACTTCAGCCAGAAGTGCCAAGTGGATGATCCATCGTGGCATCCTGCAGTGGTTCCCTCACATTAGATACCAGTCTTCAGCCAATTTGATTCACGCGACATGATAAAGGAAAAGTTGGAGGCAACGGATGCTGTAAAGGCTATTGGCCCTGACAACATTACAGCAATAGGACTGAAGACTTGTGCTCCGGAGCTTGTCGCTCCCCTAGTCAAGCTCTTCAAGCACAGTTAGAACATTGGCATCTACCTGACAATGTGGAAAATTGCTCCAGTATGTCCTGCACATAAAAAGCAGTACAAATCCAACCCAGCCAACTAATGCTCCATCAGTCTATTCACGATCATTAGTCAAGTGACAGAAGCTATCAACAGTCTTATCAAGCAGCACCTGCTTGGTGACACCCAGTTTGAGTTCCAACAGAGTCACTCTGCGCCTGACCTCATTGCAGCTTCGGTTCAAACATGGACAAGAGATTTGAATCCCACAAATCAGGTGAGAGTGACAAGCCTTTGACATCAATGCTGCATTCAACTCAGTGTGGCATCAAGGAGCCCTAGCAAACTTGGGATCAATGGTATCGGGGCAGACTCTCCCTGGTTGGAGTCATTGCTGTCACATAGGAAGATGGTTGTGGTTGTTGGAGATCAGTCATCTCAGCTCCAGACATCTCTGCAGGAGTTCCTCAGGGTAGTATATGGGGCCCAATCATCTTCAGCTGCTTTATCAATGACCTTCCCACAATGAAGGTCAGAAGAAGTGGGGAGTTCACCGAGTGCACAATGTTCAGCAGGATTCGTGATTCCTCAGATCCTTAAGCAGTCCACAGGCTTCAGCTGACAAATGGCATGGAAAATATTTGTGCTACACAAATGCCAGGCTATGGACATCACCAATAAGAAACAATCCAACAAACAACTCTTGACATTCAATGGTGTTACCATCACTGTATCCCCCATTATCTATATCCTCTGGGGTTACCAGTGGCCAAAATCTCAACTGGACTTGCCACATCGGCTACAAGAGCAGGTCAGAGGCGGGAAATACTGTGGTGAGTAACTCCCCAAAGCCTATCCACCATCTACAAAGCACAAGTCAAGAGCGTGATGGAATACGCTCCATTTGCCTGGATACGTGCTGCTCCAACAACACAAGAAGCTTGACACCATCTAGAAAAAAGCAGCACACTTGATTGACACCACATCCACAAGCATTCACTCCCTCCACCACTGATGCTCAGTAGCAGCAGTGTGTACTATCTACGCAAAGCATTGAAGGAATTCAAAGATCCTCAGACAGCACTTGCCAAACCCATAACCATTTACATCGAGAAGAACAAGGACAGCTGATACACAGGAACAACACCACCTGCAAATTGCTCTCTAAGCCACTCACCATATTGACTTGGAAATATATCACTGTACCTTCACAGTCGCTGGGTCAAAATCCTGGACTTTCCGCCCAGTGGCAGCATGGGTCAACGCACAGCACGTGGACTGCTGCAGTTCAAGGCAGCAGCTCACCACCACCTTCTCAAGGGCAACTATACATGGGCAATAAATGCTGGCCAGCCAGTGATGCTCACCTCCCACAAATGAAATGAATTTTAAAAAAACATACATCTGTAAAAAAAAAAAATTTAGCTTGCATATCACTGCTGCCTTCATGCTACCTCGATTGTTTTATCACGGAACTGCTGGTCACACAACTTTCCATCCTGGCTCTCACATCAGCAAAAATATAAGCCCTCCACCTTTAAAGAAGATCTGCAATTATCTTCCTCTATCTTCCTAGGAAATTCAAAATCTACATCCTTTGTGACAAAGATAAACTACGCTTCATTGTCCTTTTCAATCTGCCTGAAGCCTCTGACATGGTTGATGATACATTCTTCGCCAAAGCCTAGCCATTATTGACCAAGCTTGGAAGGACTCTTATCAAAGCAGTCATATCCAGAAGAATCATCGCAACAGCTTTTCTCCCCATTCTTACATGGTTAGTAATGGTATTAGCAAAGTCCCCTCTCAATTCTCACCTGCATGCTCTGCTGGTACTTCCAGATGATGTTGCATCAGTTTTCACATGTTCTACCTCACTGTCATCAATCTTAACTGTCAGACTGCTTGTCTGACATCCAGTACTGGATTAAAAGAAATTTGCTCCAATTAAATACTGAGGAAACAAAAGCCAATGTCCTCAGGCACCCATAACAAATCCACTTCCCTAGGACAAATCCATTCATCTTCCTAAGGCCCGAACCATACTGTTTGGAATGCTGGTTTCATAGTTTATCCCAAGGCAAGCTTCTGACCACATATTCACACCATCAACGTAATATTTTCATCTTCTATATCATTTAAATCTGTTCCTGCCTCAACTCATCCACTATTGAAACCCTCACCCATACTTTTGAGATCACTCATGGCCAGCTTCTCAACTCTTAATTTGAGGTCATCCAAAACTCTGCCTTTATGTGCTAATACTAATCAAGTCACAATTACCCATTACCTCTTGTCACCAACCTGGGCCTTATTTTAAGATTCTCATCTTGGTTTCATATTCCTCCAGGGTCTCAACATTCCTGCTCTCTGTCATCTCTTCCAATTCTGTAATTATTAGATCTATACTCCTCCAATCATTAGATCTTGAGGAGGCCTGATTTTAATCATTTTACCATTGGCACCTATGACCTCAGCGAACAAATCCCCAAGCTCTGGAATTGACTCCAAAACCTATCTGTCTGTTTTATTTCCTTACCTACCTCATTAACCAAATCATTAGGATTAATATCTCCTCTTTTAGAGCAGAGAGATTTTTTGAGTGGTTGGGGCAGGGGCGGGGCAGCGAGGTGTGCTTGTTTTAATATCTGTACAAACTCCTCAACAAGAATAAGCTATTAATCCCAACATTATGAGGAAAGGGTACACTTTTATATTCTACCTTTCTAAATACTTATTCAACTTCCTTCATTATTTCTTAGCCCATGCCTCAAAGGTCACTTGAAGCAAAATATTTCATGATTTAATAAGCTTTCAAATAATAAATACTTCTTATTTTTGTAATAATCCTGAACCTACAGCTCACTGTCAATCACTGCTCATCCTTCAAACCCATTCAGGCTTTTAAGGCTTTGAAATCACATCTTTTCAACGCTATTGTACCCTTCCATTTTTGGTACCACTCCTGTCAGTCTGTGTCCCTTTCCTTCAATATTATGAGATATCCAGAGGAGTATACAACAGGTCAGCTATGACCTAAACAATATCTATGATATATTCAACAACATTTCTATATTCTTATTTTTTGCAGTAACTAATGTAATGAATCCCATTTATCTACCTTTCTCTGGCTTTTGCTACATGCATTCCTACCTTGAAAGATACAAGTAGCAGCATTCTAAAAGCTGTGCCACCACACATTGTTAACATTTTCTCCCCGCAATTACAGCATAAACTTGTTTAAATATTTTATTCTCAAGTTTTAACACTTCATATTAGTATATTAAAAAATAAATCAGCCCAGCTACCTGCATTTCCTGGCAATATACTGCACTTCCAGTTTCCCACATCTACCCTGCCCATTCCCTCACCTATAGGATCATTAAGAGGAAACAACATGATAAAATTCACTGTATTGTTTGAAAGGCATTCATGACTTACAAACATAATAGCTTCTCCTTTTGTTTTACACCTTTTAAGCAGGACATGAAGTCTATTGTCCAAAGAAATGCTCGTTAAACTGGAAATCTGATTTTACACAAAAAAAAAGCCCATGGGTGGAGATAAGGCAGGGAAGAAAAAGACTGCAGAACTGGATCTGCAAGTTGCTATTTATGTTGAGTTTCATTTTAATTTTTAACTGACCAGTGATACTAGCATTCAAAGTTTCAAAATCAGTGGATGCTTATTTCAATAACAACGTATCTTATACTTCTACAGCAACATCAAGAAGTGCTTTTTGACTTGATCCTGCTCATAATCATATTTGATCAGCTGAGCTTCTCCCTGACTTCAGTCATGGCCTAATGTTCTTTCCGAGGGGGAGGGGCGTTGCTAGTGCAAGTGGATAGGATGTAAATAAATCTGGCAGATGATGGAAACCAGGATGAAACATTGGTTTTCATTTCTAATCAGTACCCAAGAAAGTAATCAGTTCTTAACAAGGAAATACTAAGATGACAAGTGGAACCAGAACAAGCCAAAATAAGCACAGTATAAAGGTCTAAACTGGGTTTATTGCAGATCTATATGAAAAAAAAATTATGACAAATGAAATTGTTGAGGATTAGGCACAGGTAACAGAGTCAGCATCAAAGTATGATGCTGACAAAAAGAGACCTGCCTCAAAAATGAAATAGGAGTAGGCATAAAATTTCCCTGGGTATCAATCTTCAGAAAAGATGCAGAAGGAAAGGGTCAGGAGGTAACAGCTTTGATAACGTGTCTGTGAGACAGCATGTTCTAGAGGGTCAAGGACCACATCTATTTGATTAAAATAGAGGATCAGAGTTGTCTTTTCCCTAGGATGGAGAAATTTCAAAACTAGTGGGCATTTTTAAGATGAGAGAAGAGAGATTTAAAAAAAAAGACAAGGGGCAAACTTTGTACGCAGAGAGTGGTTTGGGTGTGCATTGAACTTCCTGTGGAAGTGGTGGATGCGTGTACAATTACAACGTTTAGAAGACATTTGGACAACTACATGAACAGAAAAGGAGGGATGTGGGCCAGGAGCAAGTTTAGTTTAGGATTATGCTTGGCATGGACCGAAGGGTCTGGTTCCGCGCAGTATGACTATGACTATGTACCACGACTTTACCAAGTAAATGTTGTAGGCCACCAGTCAAAGTTACAGGGAAACAAATTTGCAAGGAAATTATGCAGCAATGCTCAAAAAGAATATAGAATAGTTACAATGGAGGATTCAACTATCCTGATACCAGCTGGATGACTAGTAATGTGAAAGGACAGAGGGGGAGGAAACCTTCTCGTGTTTTTCCAGGTCAGTTTCCAAGATTAGCATTCTTCTGGTGCACCAATAAAAGGGGCAAATGCTGAATTCTGCTGAAAATAAAAAAAAAAAAAAAAAAAAAAAAAAAAAGAGTCCTAAAGTCACACAGCAGGAAAACAGACTTTCATTCCAACCATTCCACACCAATCATAATCCCATACTGGTGGGTCAGGCAGCAGAGGAACCGGAAAGTCGACGCTTCAGGTCGGGACCCTTCATCAGTTCACTGGGTCCTGACCCAAAACGTCGACTTTCCGGTTCCTCTGATGCTGCCTGACCTGTGTTCCTCCAGCTCCACACAGTGTTAACTCTGACTCCAGCATCTGCAGTTCTTGCCGTCTTTGATAATCCCACCTGTCTGCATTTGGCCCATATCCTTCCAAACATTTCTTATTCATGTATTTAGCTAAATGTCTTTGAAACGTTGTAGCTGTACCAGACCCACCACTTCCTCTGGAAGTTCATTACACACGAACCAGTGTAAAAAAAAAATGCTCCTCATTATTTTTAAATCATTCTCCTCTCACCTTAAAAATGTGGCCCCAGTCTTTAATGCCCCCACCCAAAGGAAATGATACCTGCCATTCACCTTACTTATACCCCTCATTATTTTATAAACTTCTACAAGGTTACTTCTCAACCTCCTATGCTCCAGAGAAAGAAGTCGCAGCCTATCTAGCCTTTCCTCATAACTCAAACCTTCTATTCCTAGCAATATCTTGGTAAATCGTTTCTGAACCCTCTCCAGCTTAATCATATCTTTCCTGTAACAGGGAGACCAGAACTGGCCACAGAACTCCAGAAGAGGCCTCACTAATGTCCTGTAGACCCTCAACGTAGCATCCCAACTCCTATACTCAAAAGGTCTAAGCAAGAAAGGCAAGCATGTTAAACGCCTTAACCACCCTATCTATGTGATGCAAAATCTCCATTACACTGCTAGAGAACAATGCATGACACATGGATAGGGTTTCAGTCAGAGAATATTTAAAAGGACAATGAACATGGTGTCATAATAGAAAATGAATAAATAAATGGGCAGGGGACAATTTCAGTGGATAACAATGAATCTGGCAAAGGCAAACCGGAATAGAGCACAGGCAAGCAAAACTACAACGGGCTGCTTTCAAAGCAGAGATGGTTTGAGGACAAGTGACACAACATTAAGAAGCCTTTATACCCTATTAAAAACTTATATTCTTTTCAACTATGATAAGATATTAGATGGTCTAAAGCATAATAGAAAGAGAGTGTTATTTGAAAGGGTGCCTTTAAATTTGATAAACCACCACGACCAGATGTAATGCATCTGACGACATTGAGGGAAGCAATGAAAATTGCAAAGTCACTCACTTTTAATCCTTCTTTTATACAGGCACCATGCAATAGGACTGTAAAGTTATATACCTGATGCCCTTACGCGCAAAAAGGATGCAAAGATAAACCCAGCAACATACCAAACTATTTAATCACTATGGTGGGAAGGGATTTAGAAACTATAACTGAAACTATTAACAGACCATATCTGGATCAATTAAGTGGAGCTAGCTCAGACTTGAATATAAATGATGTTCAATGAATTTTATTAAATTTTCTTGTATTGGTGATATAAGAGAGAGGAATGATGAGGGCAATGTCCTTCATGTAGTCAATATAGACTTCTGAAATGTAAATATTTGATAAAGAGCCAAATTTCAGGCTTTCACCAAATATAGAGCAGATAGAAAGGACCCTTGTCTTGCAGTCACAAGTCACTTATTTCTAGGCCAGAAAGTCTAGGTTCAAGTCACACCTGCCCCAAAATTGTGTAGTACCATGTCCAAACTTGTCAGCACAAGGAATAAAAGTCTCAGCAGTTTTAAATTTACTTATGAGAGCTAACTTTTGTTCAGTTCCGTTTAAACCATAATTAAGAAAGTAACCAGAAAAAAAATGAAAAGATTAAATAATTTAACTTTTGTAAGCCTTTGTGAATTTCTCTGTTATTAGGTACAGACTCACCTTTTCAATTTGTGTTTTGGATCAAATTAAAATTGAAGGTTTTCACAATTTGTTAAACTAACTTTCATTGGAGACGATGATGAAATTTTGATTATAATAAATTAAGTGTATTTGTACTTGTAGAAATGACAGAATTAGGAGGGGAGGCAATACCTAGTGGTATTATCGCTGGATTGTTAATCCAGAGGCCCAGATAATGTTCTGGGGACCCCAGGCTCAAATCCTGTCATAGCAGATGGTGGAATTTGCATTTAATAAGATATCTGGAATTAAGAATCCAATGATGACCAATAATCCATTGTTGATTGTTGGGAAAAACCCACCTGATTCACTAATGTCCTTGAGGGAAACTGCCATCCTTACCTGGTCTGGCCTACATGTGACTCCAGACCCACAGCAATGTGGTTGACTCTGAACTGCCTTCTGGGCAATTAGAGATGGGCATTAAAACTGCCTAGCCAGCAATGCCCTCATCCCATTAATGAATTTAAAAATCATCATAGATAGGAAATTTTTAATTTACCATCAATTCAAAGAGTCAGTCATTTGAAGTAAGTGATTATTTAATTGTCTGGGTGATGTTACAACATAAGACTAGAGAATGTAGTCTGTTACTAAAGTGTTGACATCTTTTATTTGTATTCCAATAGGATTTGTTTCACAGCATTAAAATTTTAATTTTACCTTGGAGGTTGCAATAATCACATTGATGATATCTGGGCTAAACTCTGCATTTCAAAAGAAGACAACTCCACTCCATGTGTTTCTGCGTTCCTCTATCACATTAACTCTTGATAACGAGCCAAGCGACAAATTTACCTGGCATTTAAGAGGAGGCTGTGTATTTGGACAATGCCATCCTTGGTTGCAACGCGGGAGGAGTGCGTATTGCGTCTTGCTGAATGTAGTGAAAACGACTGTAACTGCTGCGCTAAAATTCTTTCCAAGCAGGAAACAAGTACCGTAACCAGACCGCAATAATTTTTAAACCAGTTTTAAGAAATTGAAGATTCAGCAAGACAAGCAACAGTCTGTATATTTCTTGGCAAATGGCCCCTCTGACGAGTGTAAAATAGCCTGGCCCCCTTATTGTGAGACATTGACAATTTTCAGCCTTCTTTTCCTCGAAACCAGGACTCTCCTAACAAAGAAATGTACGGATTTATAATCGTTGCTGTGTTATCCTGGACATTACAACTAATTTAAAATGGGATGATACGCTGGAATGCACGCAGTTGCACATGCGCGTGGATCACAGCGGCCATTTATGCGCTCGGAGCGTGAACGGAATGTGGTGGAACATGTTTCGTTAACAATCAGTGAAAACTGTTTTGGGGTTTTGTTCTAGATTTGTACCCTTTTCACAGATGGGTTATTAACGATAAAAATGCAGACGAATACGTACAGCTGGAAACTGCATTCGATAAACATCAATCCCCATTTGTGGACTACCATTATGTAGATAACCTACAATTGTCACAAAGCAACCTTATTTTGATCCTAATCGTATTACTATTTGGAAGGAGATTGAGTAAAAGTTTTCAACAGCTTGTTCGGTGTTTGAGTCGAGCTATTGTTGTGGGCATTAACCGCCGCCTGATTGAAATTGAATTCTCAAAATATTGGTTCGGTACGGACACATGATCTCCTTCATGTAATAGAAAACACGGTGCCAAACACCAAGTTTTTGATGCTAATATAATTGCAGTTCATCAGTATTTATTTCAGACGGCATGTTGAAGACACAGAATTAAAATCGGAAAATACTGCTGAACAGGGTGAAATTACTCTACACCAAGTCCTCTCAAAATTGTAGCAGTGTTTTTTTGAAAATCATGACTTTAATTGAATCACATCTTGCCATTAACACCGATGCCAGAGCTGTGGTTACGTTCTGTCTGACTTTCTTCATTAGAAAAAGCATGAGAATATTATACCCTACAAGTTGAAAATCTTCACTTAGCAGGTAAAGTAAACAACTTATAAACTCAATTGCCACCAACGCTGCGTTCTGAACTTCTTGCTCACTATACGCCGTGTTCTTTCTTTTCCCCCTCTCAGCTTTCCGGTTCGTGGTCTCTCTCAAATGCGCTTTCTGGCTTCCGACTCTCGGATTCACAGGCTCTTCCACTGCAACACAAATCCATGATATCTCCCACTTGTTGCTGACCCTCCGACAGAATGGATCTAGACTGGAAAACACTAAATTAGAGGTAAAGGAGAGACCGCTCCCAAGTGGCACCAATCGGTTCTTGCACAGAATTACGTGTAAATTACTCACGATGCTAAACAAACGTAGACTCTCATTAACTAACTAAATTTAAAACGACACACTCTAAAAGCAGGGCAATGCTAAATGCCAATTTACCAGAATGTTAACTCGCACAAAGAGCACGGTGGCTCAGTGGTTAGCACTGATGCGTAGCAGAGCAAGAGAGGCTGGTGACTGTGCAAAGTTTGCACATTCCCCCTGTGCCTGCGCCGGTTTCCTCTCTCATTCCAACCACGTGCAGGCTTGGTGGATTAGCTATGCTAAATTGCCTACAGTGTCCAGGAATGCACAGGCTAGGGGAATTAGCCATTGGAAAAGGCAAAGGCAGAGTTACAGGGACAGGGATAGGAAGGTAGGTCGCCCTTCGGAGGTTCGGCGTAGACTCGATGGGCGGAATGGTCTGCTTCTGGACTGTAGGGATTCTATGCAAAAAAAAACGTTTTCCTCCCATTTGGTACACTTCGTTTTGGAACATCCAATGTGCAGACCAGATCCAAGCTCTGCCACATTTAGTCACGAATGACTAAATAACCTACAGGTAGGCGATGGCTAGACTATTAATCCAGAAACCCAGCTGATGTTCTGGGGACCCGGGTTCAAATCCCACCAGAATTCAAAAAAAAAGTCAGGAATTAAAATCTACTGATCATCATGAAATCATTGCTGATTGTCGGAAAACCCATCTGGTGAACCAATATCAGGGGAGGAAATCTGCCACCCTCACCTGGTCTGGCCTACACGTGACTCCAGACCCACAGCAATGTGGTTGACTCTCGACTGCCCTCTGAAATGGCCGAGCAAGTCACTCAGTTGTAACAATCGCTACAAAGACTCAAAGAAATGAAACTGGATGGATCACTTGGCATCAACTTAGGCACCGGAAAAGACAACGGCAAAAACAGCCCTGTTGACCATGCAAAGTCCTCCTCACCAACGTCTGGGGGTTAGTGCCAAAATTGGGAGAGCTATTTCACAG
Source organism: Rhincodon typus (assembly GCF_021869965.1). Classification (NCBI taxonomy): domain Eukaryota; kingdom Metazoa; phylum Chordata; class Chondrichthyes; order Orectolobiformes; family Rhincodontidae; genus Rhincodon; species Rhincodon typus. The sequence continues at coordinate 13,081,892 of NC_063362.1, read as the reverse complement.
GCGAGCCAAGCAACAGCCTGACATAGTCATACTCACAGAATCATACCTTACAAACAATGTCCCAGCCAACACCATTACCATCCCTGGATATGTCCTGTCCCACCGGCAGGACAGACCCAGCAGAGGGGACAGCACAGTGGTATATAGTCGGGAGGGTGTTGCTCTCGGAGTCCTCAACATTGACTCCAGACCCCATGAAGTCTCACTGCTTCAAGTTAAACATGGGCAAGGAAACCTCCTGCTGATTACCACATACCATCCTCCCTCAGCTGATGAATCAGTATTCCTCAGTGTGGAACAACACAGAGGAAGCACTGAGGATGGCAAGGACACAAAAATGTACGCTGGGTGGGGGATTTCAACGTTCACCACCAAGATTGGCTCGGCAGCAACACTACTGATCGAGCTGGTCGGGTCCGAAAGGACACAGCTGCTAGACTGGGTCTGCGGCAGGTGGTGAAGGAACCAACAAGAGGGAAAAACATACTTAACCTCATCCTTACTAATATGCCAGCTGCAGCTGCAGCTGCATCTGACCATGACAGTATCAGTAAGAGTGACCTTGTGGAGACGAAGTCCCACCTTCACATTGAGAACAACCTCCATCGTGTTGTGTGGCACTATCACCGTGCTAAATGGGACAGACTTCGCATTGATCTAGCAACTGAAGACTGGGCATTCATGAGGCACTGTGGGCCATCAACAGGAGCAGAATTGTACACCAGCACAACCTGTAACTTCATGACCCGGCATATTCCCCCACTCAACCATTACCATCAAGCCAGGGGATCAACCCTGATTCAAAGAAGAGTGCAGGAGGGCATGCCAGGAACAGCACCAGGCATACCTGATAATGAGGTATCAACCTGGTGAAGCTACCAAACAGGACTATTTGCACACCAAACAGCAAAAGCAGCAAGTGATGGACAGAGCTAAGCGATCCCACAGCCAATGGATAAGATCTAAGCTCTGCAGTTCCTGCCACATCCAGTCGTGAATGGTGGTGGACAATTAAACAACTCACTGGAGGAGGGGGCTCCACAAATATCCCATCCTCAATGATGGAAGAGCCCAGCACATCAGTGCAAAAGATAAGGCTGAAGCAATCTTCAGCCAGAAGTGCCCAGTGGATGATCCACCTTGGCCTCCTTCAGTGGTCCCCAGCATTACAGATACCAGTCTTCAGCCAATTCAATTCACTCCACGTGATATCAAGAAATGGTTGGAGACACTGGATACTGCAAAAGCTACGGGCCTTGACAACATTACAGCAATAGTACTGAAGACCTGTGCTCCAGAATTTGCTGCTCCCCTAGCCAAGCTCTTCCAGTACAGTTACAACACTGGTATCTACCCGACAATGTGGAAAATTGCCCAAGTATATCCTGTACACAAAAAGCAGGACAAATCCAACCTATTTACCACCTCAGTCTACTCTCGATCATTAGTAAAGTGATCAAAGGTGTCATCAACAGTGCTATCAAGCAGGTTCTGCTCAGAAATAACCTGATCAGTGACGCCCAGTTTGAGTTCCGCTAGGGCCACTCAGCTCCTGATCTCATTACAGCCTTGGTTCAAACATGGACAAAAGAGCTGAATTCCAGAGGTGAGGTGAGGTGAGGTGAGGCGAGGTGAGTGATAGCCCTTGATATCAAGGCTGCATTCGACCGAGTATGGGATCAAGGAGCCCTAGCAAAACTGGAATCAATAGGTATCAGGGGGCAAACGCTCTGTTGGTTGGAGTCACACCTGACACATAGGAAGATGGTCGTGGTTGTGGGAGGTCAATCATCTCAGCTCCAGGACATCTCTGCAGGAGTTCCTCAGCGTAGTGTCCTGGGCCCAACCATCTTCAGCTACTTCATCAATGACCTTCCCTCCATCATAAGGTCGGAGGTGGGGATGTTCGCCGATGATTGCACAATGTTCAGCACCATTCGTGACTCCTCAGGCACTGAAGCAGACCATGTTCACATGCAACAAGATCCGGACAATATCCAGGCTTGGGCTGACAAGTGGCAAGTGACATTCACGCCACACAAATGCCAGGCTATGACCATCACCAATAAGAGGCAATCTAACCACTGCCCCTTGACATTCAATGGTGTTAGCATCACTGAATCCCCCACTATCAACATCCTGGGGGCTACCATTGACCAGAAACTCAACTGGACTCACCACATTAACAGAGTGGCTACAAGAGCAGGCCAAAAGCTAGGAATACTGCCGCCAGTAACTCACCTCCGGACTCCTCAAAGCCTGTCTGCCATCTACAAGGCATAAGTCAGGAGTGTCATGGAATACTCCCCACTCGCCTGGATGAGGCAGCCCCAACAACGCTCAAGAAGTTTGAAACCATCCAGGAAAAAGCAGCTCGCTTGATTGACTCTACATTGACAAGCATCCACTCCCTCTACCACCAATGCTCAGTAACAGCAGTGTGTACTATCTACAAGCTGCACTGCAGAAATTCACCAAAAGATCCTCAGACAGCACCTTCCAAACCCATGACCACTTCCATCTAGAAGGACAAGGACAAGGACAGCAGATTTATGGGAACACCACCACCTCCAAGTTACTCACCATCCGGACTTGGAAATATATCACCATTCCTTCACTGTCACTGGGTCAAAAGCCTGGAATTCCCTCCCTATTAGCATTGTGGGTCAACCTGCAGCGGGTCAACCTGCAGCAGGACGACCACAGCAGTTCAAGAAGGCAGCTCACCACCACCTTCTCAAAAGGCAACTAGGGATGGGCAAGAAATGCTGGCCAGCCAGTGACCCTCACATCCCACAAATGAGAAGGAAAAAAAAAAAAAAAAAGGAGGAAGCTCCACAAATATCCCCAATGACTGGGAAGCCCAGCACATCACTGCAAAAGACAAGGCTGAAATGGTCACATCCACCTTCAGCCAGAAGGGTTGATACTATTTCCACTGGTTGGCAATTCTAAAGTAGGGGCATAGTCTGAGAATTTGGGCCAGACTGCTCAGGAGAGATGTTAGGAAGCACCTTTTACACACAAAAGGTGGTAGATGTTTGGAATTCTCCTGCATCAAATGCAGGACCAGGTGTTAGTTTCAAATCTGAGATAGCTAATTTTTTGTTAAGCAAAAAGGTATTAAGGGATATGAGCCAAAGGCAGGTATATGGAGTTGACCACAAAATCAGCCATGAACTCATTGAATGGTGGAATAGGCCTGACGGGGCCTCCTGTTCCTAAGTCCAGGGCTGAGTGTGATGGAAATTGCCTGGACGGGAGCAGCTCCAGCAAAAGAAGTTTGGCATCACCTCGGACAAAGCAATCTGTTTGTTGCCATCAGATCCAAGATATACTCCCTTCACCATTGACAGTGGCCATTTGTGCCATCTACAAGATGCACTGCAGAAATGCACCCACGCTTCTTAGATAGTAACTTCCAAATGCATAATCTCTACCATCTACAAAGACAAAGGCAGCAACTGCATGGAAACACCACTACCTGCAAATTACACATCATGAGACCTGGAACTATATTGCTGCTCCTTCACGGTCACTATCATTGGGTCATAATCCTGGAATGCCCTTCTGAACAGTACTGTGGGTGAACCAACATGCAAAGGACATCAGCAGTTCAAGAACATTGCTCACTTCCAGTTTCATAAATGCAATCAATGATAACAATAATTGTTGGCCTAGCCAGTGACATCTACACCTTGTGAACAAACGGAAACTAAGCACAACTTAAAAATCTAATTTCTAAAAGCCAAAACAGACATTGAAAATACCAGGAAGAATAAAATCAAAATTTGAGCTATTGATTAATATTGAGTCAACCAAGGAGATGCAGGATGGACATCAGAATGAAAAATGGATTCTTGTGTAGAACATAAGGTTAAAAATGTGATCTAATTTTACAGGTATCTTGTACAATGAAATACAGCATTTTTAAACAATTGAGTGAACATCACTTATTAATTTAAGATGCTTGCTATATTTACATTATTAATAATGAAACTCAAGTTCAGAGGTTTAGATACTGTAGCAGAATCCAAAGATAAAATACAAAGTTAAATTCATTGGCCATTAAAAAGACTGGTTAGCTAAATGCAGAAGCAACAGTACTGTTAGCATTTGTGACACTGATATCAATCTAAACAGAATTAGAAACAGTACTGCAGCAGTTGAGAATGTGCACATTTATCACTGTAAAATGTCAGCATTTCACCTATTCCTCTATGGCCTTTGTAAATGCGGTTTTTGGTCTAATCAGTATTTCAAAAATCACACAAAGCCTACACACTGTGTAATGCTCAGATTTCTGTTGTGTACTTACAGACAGTAGGGATTATCAAAGTAAATCAGTATGTACTCAATAAGACATACATGTAACAGTTAAACATTTAAAACCAATAAAAATACAACTACATTTCCACAAACATTGTATTTTTCCAAACCAAGAAGCAGTTAGTGTCATTAAAAGACTGTTGATGATGTATATGCCTCACGTGAGTACATACAAGTGACATCGCACTTGCCCTGGCATTAACCTCTGTTGCACTGCAGCTCAATCATTTTCCAATTGCTCCACTTGAAGATAAACAAAAACTTCACAGATACTAGATTAATCTTGACAATAAAGGTTGACAGATGTTCATGGATTTGAACACCTAATATGTGGATTGCTTAACAAGCATTTCTTCTTGCTAATCAAGTTACCACCTTCAGGATACAACTTTTCAAAATATATATTTAACGTTTTAGAAAATACAAAACAAATAAGCACTTCAAGGGTAACGCTCCAGTCAGGCGACCACATAGTCTCATGTCTCTCAATATACTGTATTGTTCAAATTCCAAAAAGGGTTTGAAATTTAGACAGATTTTTAAAAAAACTGACTTAGCATTTGGAGAACCAAGAAAAAGTGGTTCCCTCTTCCCAGTTCATAGTGCATACTGCATAGATCCCGTACTTTTTGTCTTTGTGAACTGTTTAGTTGCAGGCCATGATGTTGGAGCATCACAAAGCGTAAAGTCTGTTTTCCATTTAGGTGGCATGTCTCAAGTTACTAATGCAAACAATTACAACAACTTTCAAAAGACATTTGGACAAGTACATAGATAGGAAAAGTTTGGAGGGATATAGGCCAAATGCTGCCAAATGGGACTGGTTTAGTTTGGAGAAGCTTGGTCAGCATGGACAAGTTGGGCCAAAGGGTCCGTTTCCATGCTGTATGACCCTACAACAGGAATTATTTGACTTATCCACCAGTAAGATTGGGAGATGGTGGCACAGCAGTAATCCAGAAACCCATTTTGAATGCTCTGGAGATAAGGAGTTGAATTCCACCATGGCAGTTGCTAAAAGAGAATTCACTAAGTAGCTGGAATTTAAATAAAGCTAACCTAATAGCAACCATGTAACCATTGTCTATTGTTGTAAAAAACTTCTCTGGTTCACTAATGTCCTTCAGGGACGGAGATCTGTCATCCTTACATGGTCTAGCCTACATGTGACTCCAGGCCAGAGCAATGAGGTTGATTAAACTTTCCTCTGGGCAATAAGGGATGGGGAATAAATGCTAACCTAAATCAGCAATGCCCATATCCCATGAACAAAATCAGCCAGCCAATGTGTAAAGCCAAACTAGATGAACAAGTGAAAAAAAAGAGGATCAATAAAGGACTAAGTTTTCAGGCCAAGGATAAAAATGTCAGAGCATTACTGCAAGATGGAAAACAAACTCTTCCTACAAAAGTACAGTAGCTTGGCTTCTTCAGGAAAATGTAATAAAAAGGAGGGCAATCACATATAAATATTTTTAAAAAAACCACTTATAGTACTTGGGTTTTCTGGGCATAAATGACAACGGAATTACCAAATCTTCTCTATTCTGGCTGGGAACAGCCATGGCATACTATTTCATTGATACTGACACACTGTTGTAATACAGACAAAAACATGTGTCATGTCTGAACAGGCTGATTTATATTAAAAAAGCTAAAGGAATATAGTATCTTCAAACGCAAATTTAGCAAAGTACTCTGGATCATTACCATGATAGACAAGTTCTTCATCAAGTCCTCAGCAATGGGTATATTCCTGAGATATTGGAAATCCAATGTGATCTTAATATTTCACAAGTCAGGCACAGATTCTGACATTTATTAGAAGATGAGTTCAGGAAGCTCCTGAGGAAAGCTGGTATACAGTGCCATCAATATCACTTGGAAGATAACAATTTTAAAATCATAAACCAGTTTCAGGACAGTTAGATGCATAGGTCATAATTTTCTCTAACCATCAGACCACATACCCATTTTGCTGACAGCTCGAAGCTGTGTGGATCTTGTTACCTCCTATGGTACAATTACCTACGGGCTAATTACCATTTATCCACAGAAAAAAAGTGCAGTAATGTTGTGATTATTTTTCTGAACTAGTAATCCAAGGGCCTGAATTTAATAACAGAATTTAGTTCAAAATCCCATGAGAATTGAAATTCAGTTTACAAAACTAGTGGGGAAAAACAGACATAATACACTTGATTGATTAACATCCTTCAGGTAAAGAAATCTGAAATCTTTGCCTGATCTGGCCTGTATGCACAACTACTGACCAACTAAGGTGGCAACTAAGAATTACTTCTCAACTAGCCTACTAATCCAATCAACTGCATTAAATCACTCACCTTAAGACATCTACCACTACCTCAGGTTCAAGTCTTACTTGCTCCAGGGGTATGTAATAACACCTCTGAACAGGTTGAATAGGAAAATAGGTATCTACCACTACCCCGGGGGCCCTCTTGTAGCACAGAAGTAGCATCCCAACCTCCTGGGCTGAGTGACCCAGATTCAAGTCCCACCTGCTCTAGATGTGTGTAATTACATCTCTGAACAGGTGATAAGAAAAACAGGTCAAATAAAATAACTACCACTACCTTCTCAGAACAATAAATGAAGCCCATGCCCCCATGAGTGAATTAAAAAAAAAGTAAACATGTTGGCAGCATGAATTTTCTGAAGCAATTATTTTAAATAATGTTACCACAAGGGTGAGAGCTCGTGTACAGTTTTCCAATGGTATTGTCATTTGGATATCCTCCATGAACCCAAAATTGACATTAGGGTTCTGTGGGTTAAACTGGAGAGATGGGCGTGCCAACAACATATGCTACTAAAACCAGCATTGAAGGACCTTACGCAAGTTTATAAAATAATGAGGGTTATAGATAGAGTTAATGGTAGATGTCTTTTCCCTATGATGAGGAATTTCAAGACTGGAGGACACATTTTTAAAGTGAAAGGAGAGACTTAAAAAAAGACATGAGGAGCAATTTTTTTTAAAAACAGTGGATGGTTCACGTGTGGCATGAACTGCAAAGGAAGTGGTGGATGTGGGTACAATCACAATGTTGAAAAGACATTTGGATAAGTCCATGATTAGGAAATGTTTGGAGGGTTAAGGGGAGGCAGATGGGACTAGTTTAGCTTGGGATTATGTTCAGCATGGACTGGGTGAACCAAATGGTGTATGACTATGATTCTATGCCTACAGTCAGAAAGAAAACAAGAAACAAGATGCAACGCAAGAGCTATGAAAGCTGATTAAAACCAGAACAAAAATCAGTATAAATCAGAGTCATCTTTAAAAGGATCATGTGCATGAAAATAGCAGATCATGCAACCTCTCAAACCTGCTGTTTCCCCATTCAATGAGATCAAGGTTGAATTGTAGCCCAACTTGTCCCATAACCTCACCCACCTTCCCCCATATCTTTGGCTAACAAAATTCTACTGATCTCAACATTTAAATTAAGTAATTTGCCTTTTTTTAATGAAATAAATGATATCAAAGACGGAGACGTTTGGTCAGTAGGAAAAATCAAGGGTTACAGGCAAAGTGGACGTGAGGAATGGCAGATCAGCCATGATACTACTGAATGGCTGAGCAGGCTTGGAGGAGCCAAATGGCCTCCTATTTCTTATTGTTTCCTGCTCAAAATGGCTGATGACATCATCATTACTTCACAAGATTAGACTCAAAGTGATAGCACACCATACTTAAAAAAAAATACATAACAGAAACCTTACCAACAAATTTAAGGTTTGTGAAATAAATAATGAAGGAAAGGTGAATATTGAGAAAATTGAAGTCATTGTTCTTTGGTTGCTGTTTCAAACTCCATTCTCCATTTACTGATCTATCTCTCTCCCTCAGCAGTCACAGAATTAGCTAGCTATGTACAAGCTTGCTGTCACATTCAAATCCGAAATTGTCTTCTGATCTAGCAATACCTAGATTTTAAAATGCTAGTCCTTATTTTCAAGGAAGGGTAAATGAGTTTATTACCAGACTTAAATATACACAACAGATTTAACCAGTACCATCCATATATTTAAAAAAAAATCACAACATTATGTGCAATGCTTGCTGATAGTGATACAATGAAATCCTGGTTTCGCTAAAGCTAATTGGTGGAGTTATGCAACTCAGACAACTCTCAAATAATCAAATTTCATTGTTCCTCGCTTAAGCTAGATGGACTATTTAATCCATGTAATAATATCAAATACCATTAGCTTCACCATTATGGACCAGATTTTATTGCCGAAATAAAATCATACTTGAACTGTTTGTCAAGTTATTAAACAATAAAATTCAAGTTATTCCCTTCTCAATGTTCAAAACTAGCTATCTATTTCAGTTATTTTAATGCACAGAGTTAAATGCGCATATTTGTCATGAGCCCTTTGAAAATTTTCAATGCATTTATTACACGTAGTTAATTGTTAAAAATTCAGTCATGGGATAAGGGCATTGCTGACTGGCTCGCATTTATTGCCTACTCCTGGTTGACCTTGTGAAGATGGTGATCGGCCTTCTTGAACTACTACATTCCATTTCATGTAAGTAGGCAAACTATTTGTGAGGAAATTCCACGATTTTGACCCAACACCTGAGAAGTATCAGTGATACATTTCCAAGTCAAGATGGCGAGTGGCTTGAAGGAGAGCTGCAGGTGTCGTGTTCCCATGTTTCTGCTGCCCTTGTCCTTCAAGATAGAAGTGATTGTGGGTTTGGAAGGTGCTGTCCAAAGATCTTTGGTAAATTTCTGCAGTGCATCTTGTAGATTGCACACATTGATGCTACTGAGTGGTGGTGGTGGTGGAGGGAGTGGATGTTTATGAATATGGTGCCAATCAGGAGGGCTGCTTTGTCCTGGATGTTGTCAAGCTGCAGTCATCCAGGCAAGTGGCGAGTATTCCATCTCAATCCTGATAATAAGTACTTATTTTAATAAGCAATTTATTGTTTTGTACCCAACCACTATGCATAGTTCTTTGAGAGTAACATTCATGCAAATTGAATCAATACAACCCCCTTAAAACAAACATATTTTAAAGGAAGTTTTTGAGAACATTCGTAGCACGGGTTGTGTAGAAGGTTGTAAACTTGCTTGCGTAGCCAGTGCGTTTGACTGCAGACGTTTCGAGACCCTGCTAGGTAACATCGTCAGTGCACCTCCAGTGAAGCATTGGTCTTCTGTATTGCTTGTTATTTACCCTTCCTAGACATAATGGTAGAAGGTAGGTAGAACATAAGAATAAACGGGGAACTCCAGACTAGCGTATATAGAAAGACCACACATACGGACCAGATACTTGATTACATCAGTAACCACCCCAACATCCATAAATGGAGCTGCATCAGGACACTATTCAAACAGGCCACAACACGCTGCAGCAACCCGAAATTGTGCAAAGCAGAACAGGAGCACATGTATAGAGTTTTTAAAAGGAATGGATACCCAAAAAGCACAATCTGCTGTTAACTCTGCAACAAGAAGATACAACACAGCCAAACACACTAGTCACTCTACCATACATTAGAGACATATCAGAGATGACCACAAGACTGCTCAGACCCCTAGGTATCAGGACAGGCCACAAACCAACAACCACCCCACGACAGCTACTAAAGAATCCCATACCCACAACCAATAAAACTAACGTAATGTATAAAATACTATGCAAGGACTGTGAGAAACATTGCATAGGCCATACTGGAAGAAAACCGCCACTAAGTATACACAAACACCAATTAGCCCCCAGAAGACAGGACCAATTCTCACCGGTCTCAATACACACAAAGTAGGGCACAAATTCGACTGGGACAACACCTCCATAATCACACAAGCCAAACAGAGACATGCCAGGGAATTCCTGGACACCTGGCATTCCAACTGGAACTCCATCAACAAACACATTGAGCTGCACCCGATATATAAACGATTGGAAAAACAGAACCGGAAGTGACGTCAACCGAGCAAACCGAGGCATATAAATAACGAGCGGGACAGAACACAAACGTTTCACCGGAGGCGTGGTGACAATGTTACCTAGCAGGATGATGAAACGTCTGCAATTAAACACACTGGCTCGATGAGCAAGTCTGCAACCTCATATTTTAAAGGAATTTTACAAAGGGAAAAATTAGCAGCAGAAGCTGAGTTAGGAGGTAATATCAAGAAATTCAAGGCCAAAAATAACTCTTATTAAATCAAATTGACAGCTTAAAGTCATTACATATAGTGTTTCAAGACTAATGATCAAATCCCCAGCTCTCCAGTTGAATCCTGCATTGAAACTGCTGACTGACCAACACAAGGATCAATTTACATTTGTTTTACACCAGCATTTATCTATATTTGAGGATCAAAATAGATGACTTGTAAGCAGACCCAGTCTTTCTCCCCCCCCCCCCCCCCCCCCAAGGGCTCATCTTTCATTCTCAATCCTTCATTTATCATGTGATACAGTCACATAACTTACTGCACATGTTGAGGTATGGGGATTTGGACTCACACAGAAACAAAAAGTTAGAAAACAGTTCATCAATATTCTCAATAAAATTTAATAAATGTTTGATAAGTAAAGACACAGCACTCAAAGTGGTGATTTGACATTTCTCTATGCATAAAAAAGCCAACATCCAAAAACAGTTCCCAGATTGGCGAGGTCACAGCTAACATGCTTCCATCGCCTATTGTTACGATCCTATCTGATGTCATTATTAGACAGAGATGCCAGACTGAAATTTGGCTTGATAGATCATAATTTATTTGCTTTGTTTGGTTTTAAAACAAGATGTCTCTCACTGAAATATTAGCAAGCAATATTGCACATTTGTTTTTAAAAATAGAACAGAACAGAAGTTTATTTCATAAAAGAAAAGTTAAATGGAATAAACCCACACTTTTTACACATAACAAATTTGGAGATTTTAAACCACAAAGGTCAAATACAATCCAATCAATCCAAAACACTCCTTCACTAATGTCAACAACATTGCAGAGTTCACACACCAGAGAAGATTAAACTATAACTTTAGCTCTCAGTTGAGAAAATTTGATGGCCTTTTTCTAGAGCTTTCTAAATGTAAGTTTAAACATTCTCAGTTTCAAAATAACCTCTTCAGGGTTTTATTCAAATACTCTGATCTGGACCTATCACAGTGTTCCTTGCTTCAAGGTAAATTGTGTTTTAAACAACACCTCTCTTCTCCCGTTCTTAGGAGCACCGAATTATACATCCATATTAATCTTAGGATTTCTGCAGGATCACCCAATCAAACTGAAAAAAAACATTTTTCAAGCAATGGGTGTTAACTCCAAATTTAAAAGAAAAACCAAGTCCAGAAATTTCTAATAGAACAATTGTTTACCTTACTTGGTCACAAACTCTCCTGTGTACACAAAAACCTATTAGTTCAAAAAGTTACCTATCAAATTGTTTTGAAGACATCAATGCCACAGAAATACTTAAAAAGAAGTAAATCCTTAAGACACAAAGAAAAACCCACATATCACTAATTCACAATTCAAACAGATTCAAAAATAATTTTTTTTAAAACACTTATTAAATCACAAACCCAACATTATAAGATTGACAAAAATGTTCATCAGGCAATTACTACGCTTTCTACTGCATTTCAGATCTTGATCTCAGATTTAAATGTTCAACAAAAGAAGACATTATTCATTACAATAACATCCACTGCACTAACCGATTTAGTGGCTCCTGAACATAAGTGCTTCAGGTTTTCCTGAAGAAGGTGTAGAGCTGGATGAACACAGCAGGTCAAGCAGCATCAGAGGAGCAGGAAAGCTGACGTTTCGGGTCTGGACCCTTCTTCAGAAATGGGGGAAGGGAAGGGGATTCAGAAATAAATAGAGAGAGAGAGAGAGAGAGAGAGAGAGAGAGAGAGACGGAGGCGGATGGAAGGTGGATAAAAAGGAGCAGACAGGTGGAGAGGAGACAGACAGGTCAAAGAGACGGGGATGGAGCCAGGAAAGGTGAGTGCAGGTGGGGAGTTAGGGTGGTGGTTGGTCAGTCCAGGGAAGGTGGCCAGGTCAAGGCGGCAGGGATGAGGCTGGAGGAGTGGATAGGTGGGAGAAAAAAAAAACAGACAAGTTACGGAGGCGGGGACGAGCTGGGCTGGTTTTGGGATGCGGTTGGGGGAGGGGAGATTTTGAAGCTTGTGAAGTCCACATTGATACCATTGGGCTGCAGGGTTCCCAAGCGGAATATGAGGTGCTGTTCCTGCAACCTTCGGGTGGCATCGTTGTGGCACTGGAGGGGGCCCAGGATGGACACGTCGTCCAAGGGAGGGGGAGCTGAAGTGGTTCGCAACTGGGAGGTGCAGTCGTTTGGCGCGAACTGAACATAGATGCTCCACAAAGCGGTCTCCAAGCCTCCGCTTGGTTTACCCGACGTAGAGGAGGCCACATCTGGAACAGCGGATACAATATACCACATTAGCAGATGTGCAAGTGAACATCTGTTTAATGTGGAAGGTTTTCTTGGGGCCTGGGATGGGGGTAAGGGGGTAGGTATAGCACTTCCTGCAGTTGCAGGGAAAAGTGCCAGGGGTGGTGGGGCTAGTGGGGAGTGTGGAGCGGACAAGGGAGTCACAAAGAGAGCAGTCCCTCCGGAAAGCAGATAAGGGTGGGGAGGGAAAAATGTCCTTGGTAGTGGGGTCAAATTGCAGATGGCAGAAGTGGCGGAGGATGATGGGGTGGTACGTGAGAATGAGGGGGATTCTGTTTTTGTTGTTATTGCGGGGAGGGGACGAGAGGGATGAGTTGCGGGAAACGCAAGAGATGCAGTCGAGGGTGTTTTCAACAACTGTGGAGGGGAAGTTGCGGTCCTTGAAAAATGAGAACATCTGGGATGTCCGGGAGTGGAATGCCTCATCCTGGGAGCAGATGCGGTGGAGGCAAAGGAATTGGGAATAGGGGATAGCATTCTTGCAGGAAGGTGGGTGAGAGAAGGTGTATTCTTGGTAGCTGTGGGAGTTGGTAGGCTTGAAATGGATATCGGTTTCCAGGTGGTTGCCAGAGATGGAAACAGAGAGGCCCAGGAAGGAGAGAGGGGTATCGGAGATGGTCCAGGTGAAGTTAAGGTTGGGGTGGTGAAGTGGATGAACTGTTCGAGCTCCTCGTGGGAGCACGAGGTGGCGCTGATATAGTCATCGATTTTACGGAGGAAGGAGGTGTAGGATGGGGCCAGTGTAGCTGAAGAGGGACTGTTCCACGTAACCTACAAAGAGACCGGCATAGCTTGGGCCCATGCGGGTACCCATGGCCACCCCTTTGTCTGTAGAAAGTGGGAGGAATTGAAGGAGAAGTTAAGAGCGAGGGCGAGTTCAGCTAAGCGGATAAGGGGGTCAGTGGAGGGGGACTGGTCAGGCCTGCGGGACAGGAAGAAGCGGAGGGCCTTTAGGCCATCTGTATGGGGAATGCAGGTGTATAGGGACTGGATGTCCATGGCGAAGATGAGGTGTTGGGGACCAGGGAATTGGAAGTTTTGGAGGGGGTGGAGGGCGTGGGTGGTGTCACGGACATTGGTGGGGAGTTCCTGGACCGGGGGGGAGAAAATGGAGTCGTGGTAAGCGGAGATAAAGTTTGGTGGGGCAGGAGCAGGCAGAGCCAATGGATCGATCAGGGCAGTCGAGTTTGTGGACTTTGGGAAGGAGATAGAAACGGGCGGTGCGGGGTTGGGGAACAATGAGGTTTGGAGGCTGTGGGTGGGAGGTCACCTGAGATGATGAGGCTGTGGATGGTCTGGGAGATGATGTTTTGGTGGTCGGGGGTGGGGTCATGATCAAGGGGGCGGTAGGTGGTGGTGTCAGAGAGCTGGCGCCTGGCCTCGGCAATGTAGAGGTCAGTGTGCCATACTACAACTGCACCACCCTTGTCTGAGGGTTTTATAGTGAGGTTAGGGTTGGAGTGGAGGGAGCGGAGGGCTGCATGTTCTGTGGGCGAGAGGGGTGGAGTCTTGACGGCAGTTGGAGATGAAGAGGTCGAGGGAGGGTAGGAGGCCTTGGGGTGGTGTCCAGGATGAAGGGGGGTGTGTTGGAGGCCGGAGAAGAGTTCAGTAGAGGTCTGGTGGTGAACAATGTGTTGATTCACATATGTAAATAGTGGCAACCTAACAGATAAATACCTATACGAACATAGGTTTTCTAACTCCATGAACAAAAATTACTCTTGAAGATTGCCTAGTGTGAAGGGGGTTAAAACATAATTAAGGTGACTGCACCCTAGAATGCATCTATGTCAAAAAAAGACCAGTAAAAATACACACAAAAAGCCTTTGAAGTCTGACACATTTCCCTCCCTATTTATAAGTGTGAGCATAGATATGCAGACATTTATACTTTTAAACAGGCAAGGAAATGGCAGGATCATACAATAAAAATGACATGCAGATCTGGTGACATTAGAATAGTCAACAGTGTGCAAGCTAAACAGCAGAATCAACATGGAACAGTTCAACAGTAGGTAATGCTACAACCAAATTACAATATCAAAGTCCACAGTCCTGCAATATCCAAGTATCAATGGTGGCAGATAATTAACTATTTTATAGAGAGAAGGCTCATGCACCTCCCAAGCTCCAACAATGGCAACCTTCAGCACCATGGTGCAAAACAAACCTACAGCGCTTGCAAGGGATAACACAGTGTGGAGCTGGAGGAACACAGCAGGCCAGACAGCATCAGAGGAGCAAAAAAGCTGATGTTGCAGGTCAGGACCCTTCTTCACAAATATCAAACTTTTGAGCACTTGCAATCATCTTTAGGCACAACTGCCAAATAGTGATCAGTATCTGCATCCTCCCGAGGTCCGTAGCTTCACACACGTCATCTTTTAGCCAACGCATTTCACTCTACATCATATCAAAAGAATTGCTAAGCCCAATGAATAAAGCAAAAACTAACGTATCAACAGCATTCCGCCCAGAACACTGAAGACGTGTGCTCTTGAGCCAGTGTGTCTATGAATAAACTGTTCCAGTTCAACAACAGCACAAACATCTACCTGGCAAAGCTAGAAATTTTCTAGGCATACATTGTCAGAAAAAAAGCAGGGCAAGTCCAATATGGCCATACCATTTGCTTCCCCACCAATGGGTCCGATCAGGACCACTTAGCTTCATTATGCGGAAATCTAGTAGGACCAATTTTGTAAATACTGCAGCTACAATCTGTGACATAATTCGCATTTATGTCTTACCAATATCTACAAGGCACAAGTCTTTAATATTTCTACATTGCTACAGATTATTCAGGTTGGTTGGCTCGCCGAGCTGGTTTGTTGTTCCGCAGATGTTTCGTTACCGTGCTTGGTAACATCCTCAGTGCAGCCTCTGATGAAGCGTCAGTGTGTTTTCCTGCCTGGTTTTTAAACTCTGGGATCTGTTGCGATGGATTGCCTCACTTCCAGGTTTCCTCCGTCGTGGAATGTATATGGGGTCAAGTTCAATGTGTTTATTAATAGCCTGCTTCGTGGAGTGCCATGCTTCCAGGAATTCTCATGCTTGTCTCTGCCTAGCCTGTCCCAGGATCTTGGTGTTGTCCCAGTCGAAGCTGTGGTTCTCCTTGTCCATGTGGATTGAGATGAGTGAGTATTGGTCGTGTCTTTTTGTAGCCAGTTGGTGTTCATGTACTCTTGTTGTTAGTTTCCTTCCTGTTTGTCCGATGTAGTGTTTCTCGCAGTCTCTGCAGGGGATCTTGTAGATGACACTGGTCCTGTCCATGGCGGGAGTGGGTCTTTAGTTCGGGGGAGCACTGTCGTAGGGTTGATGTGGGTTTGTGTGCCACTCTGACGCCCAGCGGTTGTAGAAGTTCTCTAAGGTTTTGGAGTAGATCTGTAGCTCGGGTTGTGGGTGTTGAGGTTGGTTGGCTCGCCCGCTGAGCTGGTTTGTTGTTCTGCATTGCACTGAGGATGTTACCAAGACGTTTCGTTACCGTGCTGCAGAACAAGAAACCAGCTCGGCGAGCCAACCAACCTCAACACCCACAACCCGAGCTACAGATCTACTCCAAAACCTTATTGTTACAGATTGTAAATGGGGTGCACAATGATTTGGATGAAGAAAGGAACACAGGAAGAGTAGGCCATCCAGCCCCTGAAGACTGTCCCAACATTCAACGAGATCACAGCTGATCTATAGCCTGACTTTCTCCCAGATCCTTTAATCATTTGCTTACCAAAATTTTAAAAATGAGATAGATAAATTTAACAACTCTTGCTACTTCTACTGTTGTTTGTGGAAGAGTTGCAAATTAAGATATCTCATAAACTTGCATTGTACTCCCTCCAAGGCCAAAGGTGTGGTGCCCAGATCTGCTGACAGGACTCCAAAAGGGGGCTAATCAAGATTTTGTATAACTACAGCCTAACTTCTAAATCCTTGTACTCCAGTCCTCTGGATAGAAAGACTAGCATTCTGTTAAATTTGTTTATTTTCTGCACGTTTGTGATATCTCAAAGATTATGTACCTAAATCCCCAAGTCTCTTTAGACACCCAATTTTATTTAACTCATATCATTTAGAAAGTACCCCGATTTATCTTTTCTCGGTCAAAAATGGATAAACTTGCACTTGCTTACATCGTGTTATCGACAAACTTGGATACTTAAAGTTAGCAAAGTAACCAGTGAAAGGGACACAAAGAGGTTCCAAAGGAGTTAGACAGTTTCATAAGCAGACAGAAATGTGGTAGTTGAATGAAAAGAAGTTGAAATCTGAAGTTTTCTACTTTGGTAGGAGAAGCAGAACTAAATCCAACTAATTTTTTTTGAGAGAGAGACTGCTAAGTCTTCATATTCAGAGGAATCTAACATACAAAGACACCCACAGTTAACGTGAAAGTACAACAAGCAATCAGGAAACTGATACAAAGAGGTGCTCTCTGATATAATATTGGCTGGACACATTTGGCATTTTTTTTTTAACAAAAAAGAACAATTTTCAAGCAAAGGACACTGGCATCAGCAAAACTGTTGCACTTGCAAAGTACATAAGCTGCTTGAATGGAATCAAGTCTGCAACACTTTCATAGAAAAGTCACATAACCTAGCTTGGAGGCAGACTAAAGATCAATTTGTTTCTAATGCCAATGTATGTTAAACCTCTTTACATACTTGTTCTGCACTGTGGTGTACCCAGAGAAGACCAGAATTTGGATCATATTGCCCAAGCAATGAGGAGGGGTTTTACAGAGCAAGGAAGTGTCATTTACACTACAATTGTACTGTGCACAGTTCTGGCCTCCTTCACTGGTGGAAGAATATTTTTGTCTTTAAGAAAGAATGCCAAATGAGTTCATTAACACTAATTTCTATGATTTAAAAAAAAATTGAGAATGAGGAGGGATTGAATAGGCAAAGTTAAATTCTGGAGAATAAAAAGAATGAAACCATTTCATTAAAGCAATTTGTATGGTTCAAAGAAAAGGTACGACAGGGTAGACAATAGAAGGCTATTTACCCTGGCTAACAAGTCTAGAACAAGGGGGTCATAGTTGCCAAATTAAGGTTTGATTATCAAACAGGGATAAATTTCTTCACTCGAAGGTTTGAAAGTCTTTAGAATTCTCTATCTGAGAGAGCTCTGGATACTCAAACATCAAGCATGCTCAAGACCAAAAGAAAGGCTTGGACCTAAATATTAAAGCTAGGAACTAAATATTCAGGAGTATATGGCATTTCAAAAGGATAAGCAAGGAGGAAAGGGTGGTGGATAGCTTTGTTAGTGAAGTAGGGGAATGATAGGTGTGGGTCCTTTCACTTTTTTTTAAAAAAAGTTACAGAATACCAGAAAGAATATCAAGCATTTCCTGGTACTACAATCAAGCCTACCCCAGCTCAGAGCCTCCCTCTCCCAGGCCTGCAAAGGACCTCTCCTCTTTTTCATTCTTCGCAGGATCCACAACCAGAACTCACAATTCTACTCGGCTTTATTGGACACTAAAAACCGTAAGTACAGTAAACTTACTGGTGCCTGCCACCCAACACAGGCCTCCTCCAACCCCCAAATCCCCAACCCTACCCAGGACCTTCCCCACAATGTGCCCGCCACCACTGGCCATTGTCAGAGCACCCATAGATGACATAACATCCGCCGCCGGGTACGCCACTTCCGGTACAGCGAACACCATCGACACCGCTGCCTCCGTTTCTGAGGCCAACACCACAGACATCAAAGACGCACCTGCCGACACTGCTGCTGCCGCCACAGCCAACATCCAGGAATTACCGACCAACGTCACTCCGCCCACCACCTCCACAGCCAGCAGCTCCAGAGGAAGCAATAGCACCCAGCCCTGTCGGGTCTTCACCATCACCCCCCAGACCTCCCCCTGACTGAGGGTCAACGGTCAGTCCTCAGTAAAGGGCTCACCTTTATCCCCCTCCACCCTAACATCAACGAATACCGCTCACACTTAGACGTTGAACAGTTTTTCTGCTGCCTCCGCCTCCGCGCTTACTTCTTTAATCGTGAGCCTAACCCTCCCACATAATAAACAATGATTTGATGTAATCAACATGCCTAGTTCATTGAATTATGAATTTGATTTACTTTATTTACAGACCTGACGTAACTGACCACCTAGTCAATTGATTAACAGACTTGATATAGTTACCGCTTGGTTAATTGACTTGTAGACTTGATATAATCAATTGCATAGTAACAGTTTGTACAAATACATAATTACAATGTAAGGAAGTATAAAATAGTGTTGTGTGGGTATTCTGTAGAGTGAGCTGGATTGTCCTGCATGACGATTTGGAGCTCCTCTCCTTGCTGTGATCAAATGCCACTCAAATAAACCGCTGTTCTTGCTGAATTCCTGACACCTTCGGCGACATCTTTCCTCAAAGAGGGAGGTCAGTTCTACATTAGTATGGGATGGAATAAGTGCAAAAAGTAAGAAATGATTTTGAACTGGAAGATCTAGAATCCATATGGGTGGAGATAAAGAAAAAACAAGGGAAATGTGAGTCTGGAGAGACTTGTTTTTGGAGCAGTTTCCTCAAACAGTATGTTGTGGATCCCACCAGATATCAGCTTGCTTTAGATCTGGTAATGTGTCATGAGACACATGATCTAAGAGTAAAAGATCCCCTCTAGCAAACCATGACCATAACATAGAACAAAGAACAAAGAAAATTACAGCACAGGAACACGCCCTTCGGCCCTCCAAGCCTGTGCCGATCCAGATCCTCTATCTAATCCTGTCGTCTATTTTCCAAGGATCTGTATCCCTCTGCTCCTTGCCCATTCATGTATCTGTCTAGATACATCTTAAATGACGCTATTGTGCCTGCCTCTACCACCTCGGCTGGCAACACGTTCCAGGTACCCACCGCCCTCTGCGTAAAGAACTTTCCACGCATATCTCCCTTAAACTTTTCCCCTCTCACCTTGAAATTATGACCCCTAGTAATCAAATGCCCCACTCTGGGGAAAAAGCTTCTTGCTATCCACCCTGTCTATACCTCTCATGATTTTGTAGACCGCAATCAGGTTCCCCCCTCAACTTCCGTCTTTCTAATGTAAATAATCCTAATCTACTCAACCTCTCTTCATAGCTAGCGCTCTCCATACCAGGCAACATCCTGGTGACCCTCCTCTGCACCTTCTCCAAAGCATCCACATCCTTTTGGTAATGTGGCGAACAGAATTGTATGCAGTATTCCAAATGTGGTCGAACCAAAGTCCTATACAACATGGTAGAATTTAGTATTCAGTTTAAGAGTGAGAAACTTGGTAGAAAGAAGAATGGTAAACTTATAAAAGGAATGAGGTCACAGTTGACTGGAGTGGATTGGGAAAATGTAGAAATGATGGCTGTTAAACAATAGTAGTTGTTTAAGGAAATAATTCATGACTCACGACAAAAGATAAATACAAAGTGAGGGAGGATTTAACAAACAGCCACCCAGAACCATGGTTAATGAAGGAAATGAAGGAAAGCATCAAACTGAAAGAAAAAAAACAATGGGGTAAAGATTACTGACAAATCAGATGATTGGGAAAGTATTAAAGAGTCAACAAAAGATTATCTAAAAGAAACAGGAAAAAAAAATAATCTGAGGGTAAAACTTGCAAGTAACATAAAAACATTAGAGTTATTTTTCCAAAGAGACAGAGGCCAAAGAGAACACAGTTCCCTTAAAGAAGGAGGCTGAGAAAATAATAATGGGAAACCTTGGGGGGGGGAGGAAGGGGGGAGTGGGGAGAGAAGGAGAAAAAAAAAGGAGCTGAATAGATACTTTTTAAAAACAAAAATCAGTCTTCAAGATAGAGGACATTAATGACATTTGAAAAGTACTCAGAATAAATTGGGAGGAAATAAATATAAAAACTAATCACCGGAGAAAATGTACTCAGGAAAATAATGGGGCTAAAGGGTGACGTAGGAAATAGGGCAGGAAATATGCACAAAGCAAATTTGCACAAAAGACAACCTGGTAGCAACCAGCTGATCCATTTTGAGATGTTGATCAAATAACAAACATCAGTCAGGAATGTAGACATAACTCCTCTACAAGACCGTTCAACAGAATCTTTCACATCCACTCGATTAGGCAGGAGAGGCTTCAGTTTAACAGCACATTCAAAAGATGGCAACTCTGACAGTGCACCACCTCCTCAAAGAATCAATAAACCTGTGGGTACTAGGGAAATCAAGCGATATCAGCAAAGCAGTGTGAAATGGAGGAGTGAGGTAGAAGATCAGCCATCAACTTACTGAATGAGTGAGAAGGTTGGCAGAAGCTAAATAGCTTGCTCCTATCCCTAATTATTATGATTCTTAACCCCCACTTTCCTGGATGAGTGCAGCTCCAGCAACACTCCAACAGCTTGATACCATTTAGGACATACAGAGCCCATTTGATTGGCATCCCTACTTACAATCCTAATCATTCACACCATCATCATTGGTACACTTCAGCAATTAGCCAAGGTCCCTTCGACAGCACCTTTCAAAGCTGCAGCCTTTCATAGATCATAGAATCCCTACAGTGTGCAAACAGGCCCTTCGGCCCAACAAGTCCACACCGACACTTGGAGCATCCCATCCAGACCCATCCCCCTATTACCCACCTAATCTTCACATCCCTGAACACTATGGGCAATCCACCTAACCTGCACATCTTTGGACTATGGGAGGAAATCGGAGCACCCGGAAGAAACCCACGCAGACATGGGGAGAATGTGCAAACTCCACACAGACAGTTGCCCAAGAGTGGTATTGAACCCGGATCCCTGGTGCTGTGAGGCAGCAGTGCTAACCACTGAGCCACCATGCTGCCCCAAAACTTTATGACGTATAAGCGCAAATCAGAGCAGATGCGTGGAAACACCACCACTTGCAAGTTCCTATTAAAGTCACACACCATCCGGAACTTGGAAATATGTCTTCTTGTAGCCATCAAGCCAAGCTTCTGGAACATGCTAACCATCAACACTTTGGGTATACTTACACAATACAGACTGCAGTAGTTCAAGGCGTTAACTCACTACCAACTTCCCAGGTAATTAAGGATAGAGTAGTGGGGTCCAGAAGGAACAAGCAAGATGAGCTGCTCACCAAAGGTAAGGGTTTGGCACAGTTTTAAATGAGTAATTTACTTCTGTTTTTACTAACTTATAGAATGGTGATAATGGTGTCGTTGAAAACATGCACGTTCAGCAGTATACTCAAAGAAGAGGTGTTAAAGAGGCTGGCAGCACTCCAGGTACAGAAGAATTGCTCGACCCAGATGAGATACCTCTCTCAGCAATCGAGAATGCAAGACAGCTAATTATGGAACTGTTGACAGAAATTTTCCAGACGTTTGTGAACACAGGATAAGTCCAGGGTTGCTGGAGAATTGCAAGTGTGATTTATTATTTAAGACAGGGGGAAAAGGAAAACCCAGGAAATTGTAGACCTGTCACCTTGACAGCAATAGTCGGAAAGCTGATGGAGGCATGTACCTCCACATTTCAAAAGGCCTCAATTTTCTTCCTTGAATATTTTCTTGACATTAATCTTTATTTA
This sequence comes from Rhincodon typus, assembly GCF_021869965.1. NCBI lineage: Eukaryota > Metazoa > Chordata > Chondrichthyes > Orectolobiformes > Rhincodontidae > Rhincodon > Rhincodon typus. The sequence continues at coordinate 13,059,499 of NC_063362.1, read as the reverse complement.
GGTTTCTGAGGCATATAGGGACAAGGATAGAATGCAGCATCATGATATTTTTCTCTTGTTTCAAGCTTGACTTTTTTGTTTTTAGGGCATCCTTCATCTTCACGGAAGTCCTCCAATCTATCATCATCCTTCTGCTAAATTTTGTATCCCATCTGCCATGTTCTGTTGTCATTTGTCCTAAAGAGGTAAACTGACCTATTTGCTCTGGTACGATACCATCCATTTCACTCTAGTTTCTTCTATTATATTCCAACTACCAATGATTGTGTCTTTTTGGTGTTCATCCTCAATCCATATTCTAAAAACTTATTAATTTAACTTGATTAACAATGTTTTCGAAATCCTTTTCTGATTCCGCAAATAGCACTATATCCTCGGTAAATTACAACTTGGTTGTGATCACAGTTTCAATTTCTTCCTACCCTTCAAAGTACATTTAATACTCTGAATATTTGTTCTGTGCAACAGATTAAATAAATTTGGTGACAGGACAATGTCTTGTGGTACACTTTAAACACATCAAATCGTCTTTCTTCTAAACCTGATGCTCACTATATTTGGCCCTGTTAAAGATTCTGGATAAACCTCATCTTTATTCATGTCACACTTCAGCAACACATCCACTAACTTTTGGTTATAAACATAATTGAATCCTTTTCATAATCTGTGAAGCACATGTAAATATTCCCGTTTAACCTCTAAATTTTTATCAACAGATTGTTCTGCTATTACGTATCCCTAGACAGTGAAAAAGGCTTTCTCAGACTACAAAGGGATCTTGATCAAATGGGTCAATGGGTTGAAAAATGGCAGATGGAGTTCAATCTGGATCTATGCAAGGTATTGCACCTTGGTTCAACAAATAAGGGTAGGGCTTATACGATTAAGGGTGGGGCCTTGGGTAGTGGTGTAGAACCTAGGGGTGCAGGTACATAATTCTTTGAAGTTTGCATCACATATAGACAGGGTGGTTAGAAAGGCATTTAGCATGCTTGCCTTCATTGCTCAGACCTTTTGAGTACAGGAGTTGAGGTACTGAAGTTGCACAGGACATTGATGAGGCCTCTTCTGGAATACTGTGTCCAGTTCTGGTCGCCCAATTACAGGAAGGATATTATTAAGCTGGAGAGGGTTCAGAAGAGATTTACCAGAATATTGCCGGGTATGGAAGGTTTGAATTATAAAGAAAGGCTGGAGAGGCTGGGACTTTCTTCACAGGAGCAGAGGAGGTTGAGAGGTGACTTGATAGAAGTTTATAAAATAATGAGAGGGAAAGATAAGAGTTGATAGTAGTTGTCTTTTCCCTAGGATGGGGAATTTCAAGACGAGGGGACACATTTTTAAGGTGAGAGGAGAGAGATTTAGAAAAGAGAAGAGAATATTTTTTTTTTTTTTTTTACATAGACAATGGTTCATGTGTGGAATGGACTTCCTGAGGAAGTGGTGGACGCGGGTACAACTGTTTAAAAGGCATTTGGATAAGTACATGAATAGGAGCCAGGAGCAGGTAGTTGGGATCAGTTTAGTTTGGGATTGTGTTTGGCATGGACTGGTCTATTTTGGTGCTGTATGACTCTGACTTGTTCTTACTACTGTTCTAAATCCCGATTGTGTTTCATCAATTTCTGCTTATGTAAACAGATTATTTTCAAGATCAATTTAATGAGAGTATTCATTAAGCTGAAAACTCTAAAATAGTTGTACACCATTGTTTTAGATTTCTTAGTTGATTTAATGAATACTTCTAGTCACCTGGAGTATGTTTAATCATAAATTTCTTATTTATTTTCTTATATTTTTAATTGTACTTGCCCAACAGTTTTTTTAAAAAATATTGTTATTATTTCATCTCTGCCTTAAAAATTTCCTGTATTTTATTTCAAAGTATCCCTCACATTTGATATTGTAATATTTGGTCTATCATTTGCCTCATTATTTTGACCTGATCATTTTGGATCATTGTCCAATTCACATTTTCTGTCCAACATCTTTTGTCTACTGCATCCCATTCAAAGAATATTTCACTGTCTTCACCTTTAACATATCATAATCTATTGTTATTACCTTCTATCACTCAAAGATTTCAGCATGTTGCATAATTTTTGTTTTGTAATTTCTTTACAGCCCCAAGAGGTTGCACATCTCATTATGTCCCTTTAGCCTGCTTAGATGCATTCTTGACTTGATTTTTCAATTTCAACGTACTTTTCACTTTTCTTTCCTCTTTCTATCATTAGTAGCCTATCACTTGTCTTACATTCCTCATCTCTTTCTTTCCATCTTGGTAGTTTTCCTATGCACCTATATCTTGTGATTTCCCATTTACTTACTATTCCGTGTTCTGATTCCTCAATCTGGAGACATTCACTCTTTCTTTTCCCCTTTAAGAATGCCTCTCTATTCTCATTCTTCAACATGTTATAGTCGAAATAGTCACAGATATCTTTTCATTTACTGGTATTTCAGTTTCAATTTAATTTTCATCACAAAGAGGCAACGAGCTGAATTTATCTCAAACATCAGAATAAATATTAACATTCTTCATATTGTTTCTAAATTATATGATAGTGAAATGGTATTTATGTTAATTTCTAAGCACATCACCTCAACCTAAGTATACACCCTTCTTGGTTGCTTCGAAAAGAAATTCTCTATCAGGTTATTTTCTTGACAAAATTTTGTTAGCATTACTCCTTTTACATTCCTTAATCCAAAGTAAGTTTGACCAACATGCTCTGATGTTCCTTCACCAATTTCAGCTTTGCATGCGCAACTTCAATTCTCTGCATCATTTTATTTAAACTTAGGTCATAGAGATATACAGCATGGAAACAGACCCTTAAGTCCAACTCATCTGTGCTGACAGATATCCTATATAAATCTAGTCCCTATATCCCTCTACACCCTTCCTAATCATAAAACCAATGTTGTAATTGTACCAGCCTCTACCACTTCCTCTGGCAGCTCATTCCATACATGCACTACCCTCTGTGAAAAAGTTGCCCCTTAGGTCCCTTTTATATCTTTCCCCTCTGACCTTATACCTATGCCCTTTCATTTTGGACTCCCCTACCCCGGGGAAAAGACCTTGCCTATTTACCCTATCCATGCCCCTCACGATTCTATAAACCTCTAAGATCACCCCTCTGCCTCCAATGCTCCAGAGAAAATTGCCCCAGCCTATTCAGCCTCTCCCTATCGCTCAACCCTCCAACCCGGACATCATCCTCAAATCTTTTCTGAACCCCTTCTAGGGTAACAACATCCTTCCTATAGCAGGAAGACCAGAATTGCATGCAATACTTCAAAAGTGGCCAAACCAATGTCCTGTACAGTTGCAACATGACATCCCAACTCAATGCACTGAGCAATAAAGGCAAGCATATCCAATGCCTTCTTCACTATTCTATCTACCTGCATCTCCACTTTCAAGGAACTACGAACCTGCACTCCAAGGTGTCTTTGTTCAGCAACACTCCCCATGACCTTACCATTAAGTGGATAAGTCCTGCCCTGATTTACCTTTCCAAAATGCAGCACCTCACATTTATCCAAATTAAATTCCATTTGCCACTCCTTTGTCCATTGGCCCATCTGATCAAGATCGCACTGTACTCTGAGGTAACCTTCTTCACTGTCCACCACACCTCCAATTTTAGTGCCATCTGCAAACTTACTAACCATACGTCCTATGTTCAGATCCAAATCATTTATATAAAAGACAAGAAGCGGTGGACCCAGCACCGACCCTTGTGGCACACCGCTGGTCACAGGCCTCCAGCCTGAAAAGCACCCCTCAACCACCACCTTCTGTCTTCTACCTTTCAGCCAATTCTGAATCCAAATAACTAGTTCTTCCTGCATTCCGTGTAATCTTACCTTGCCAACCAGTCTACCATGAGGAACCTTGTTGAACACCTTAATGAAGTACATACAGATCACATCCACCGCTCTGCCCTCATCAATCCTCTTTGGTACTTCTTCAAAAAAAAAACTCAAATCAAGTTGGCAAAACACGATTTCCCACACACAAAGTAACGATGACAATCCCTAAATCAGTCCTTGCCTTTCCAAATGCATGTAAATCCTGTCCCTCAGGATTCCTTCAAACAGCTTTCCCACCATTAATGTCAGGCTCACTGGACCATAGTTTCCTGGCTTTTCCTTATCACCTTTCTTAACTTGTGGCATAATGTTAGCCATCCCAGTCTTCCAGCTCTCCACCTGTGGCTATTGATGTTACAAATATCTCAGCAAGGGGCCCAGCAATCTCTTCCCTCGCTTCCCACAGAGTTCTGATCCTGGGGATTTATCCACCTTCATGCATTTTAAAGATGTTCAGCATCTCCTCCTCTGTAATATGGACATTTTTCAAGATGTTGCTATTTATTTCCCCATGTTCTCTAACTTCCATGTTTTATATTCCATTACTGTTTTATAAGCTGTTGCATTGCTTTGGAATTTTGAGAAAGCTTGACCGTAATGCTTCAGGACATCACTGTCAACTACATCTATTTCCTGCTCAGTGGTCATGTTGGGACTTACACTTGTGACAATCAAATCAAAAAGCTTTTCTTTGGGCTTAACTGTGGATCACCCTTTTAGATTGGTCAGTCACCTTGAACTTATCTCTTCTACCTCACATTTACTAGAATTCTGATTCCATTCCTACATTTCTCATCTTACAAGAACTAAAGCACTTAATTCTTTTCCATCTAACCATGTTCTAACTGACTTACTTTTGCATCTCTTCAGGAGTCAAAAATAGTATCTATCCATTACCTGCATGCAGATATATTCTGGTATGATGCCCTTATATTCAACATTGTTAATTTCAAGAAGCTACCTCTCCCATTAAGTGTAACAGACTCAGAAGTTGATCTCTCATGACCATGAGACAGAGGAGCAGAAGGAGGCCATTTGACCCATAAAGTTTGCTCTATCATTTCAATGATCTGATAATCCTCAATTCCACTTTCCTTAGTTATCTCCATAACCCTTGACTCTATTACTGAAGTAAAATCTGCAAAATCATGAGCTTAGATCAACTTGGTCATTATTCGTTGATTACTCTGTAGGCCAAGGACTTTTCATTCCATCACTATTTACAAAATAGTTGATGCAGGCAGCCTAACCTCTTTTGTATATACAATTTTCCAACTATGACTCCCCAAGACTAATTGAACTGTTGTCTTATCAAATTATTAGAATTTATTATCTATTCCAATACTCCTAGATCTCATGTACATTTGAAGGGATTCCATTTGCACACCAAATCAGCTGAAGCTGATGGGACCTTTGCACAATCATGGAGCTGTGATCCCAGGACTGCTGGTATGCCTGAACAGCTACTTTGAATCCCAAATGAGTAATACTACTGGGGGACACTGGTTTCCCCAACCTGAGATCTTCTTTGACAGACTTGGCAAGTAGATCAAACATATTTGTCCTCTCAAACATCTCCAAGACACACAGATAACCTAATCAGTTACTTGTCCACATTGTTTTAAAGTACATGTGAACATCAGTTTTCATATTATAACATGGAAAAACAGAAATAAGCTGTATGAATGTAAAGCCAGATTCGTAGAATAGTCTCTCCAAAATCAAACTGACACTTCACAAACTACGCACTATATTCATCCTACGTACATGAGATAAGGCCAAGTTAGTCAAGCAGATTCAATTAGAATATATTAATGTTGTTTTCGGTCTTAAACACTTTGCTGTGTCAACCAAACAAATAAAATCTTGTTCTATGCAAAAAGGCAAAATTGATGTTTACCACTAGAATGAAAAGGGATCCATATCAGATTGGCAGTCTGATTTTTTTTGGATAATAAAGTTGATAACTTGAAATTCCTCATTTAGTGTTCCCAGTAAAAATCAAGTTTGCTTTCTGTCAGTTGGAAAAGTAATTTATGGGGTATGAATTCCCAAAGGAAGCTGGTTCAGTCACAAGGTTTGCGAACTCCTGCTCTATAATTATAATCAAAGCCATAACTCAAAATTCCAAAAAATAATATTTAAGCATGTCATGCAATTATTTTTTATTCTTTCACGGGATGTGGGTGTTGCTGGCTAGGCCAGCATTTATTGCCCACTCCTAATTACCCAAAGGGCAGTTAAGAGTCATTGCTGTGGGTCTGAAGTCACATATAGGCCTTACCAGGTAATGACGGCAGTTTCCTTCCATAAAAGACAATGGCGAACCAGACGGATTTTTCCTGATAATCAACAAGGGATTCATGGTCATCATTAGACTCTCAATTCCAGATTTTTATTGAATTCAAATTCTATTTGCCCGAGGGGATTCAAACCTGGGTCCCCAGAACATTACCTGGGTTTATATTTTTTTATATAGAATCCCTACAGTGTGGAAACAGGCCCTTCGGCCCACCAACTCCACACCGACCCTCACAGCATCCCACCCAGACCCCATCCCCCTAATCTACACATCCCTGAACACTATGGGCAATTTTAGCATGGCCAATCCACCTAGCCTGCACATCTGAACTGTGGGAGGAAACTGGAGCACCCGGAGGAAACCCACACAGACACGAGGAGAACGTGCAAACTCCACACAGACAGGCGCCCGAGGGTAGAATTGAACCCGGGTCCCTGGCGCTGTGAGGCAGCAGTGCTAACCACTGAGCCACCGTGCTGTGATTCTTTGGATTAACTGTGGATCTTTGGATTAATAGTCCAGTGATAATACCACTAGGCCACTGCCTCCCCTTATATCTGCACACAAGATATTTGGCTGAACAAGAGTGGCCAGAAAATACAGCACCATGCTACTTGAGAATAACAACAATCCCATGAGATTTAAATACTCAATGAAGAGATGGAAAGAAAACTAACTTCTGTAAAAAATCTTTTTTATCTTCAAGCAAAGAGACAACCCTAGAGTAACAAGGCTGAAAGCTACAATAAAGAGTAGCTTTAGTTTCTGTCTCTGGTTTCAGGTTACACATGTATACTATCACACATCCAAAATCCCAATTATATAGCCTTCGGTCCTCCTTTTGCCACGTCATTTCTGAAGCAACTGATTTATTCAACAATGCTGTCAGTTTGTTGATAATTGAGGGAAAAATGATTAAGTGATAACTGACCAGGTTGGATTTATCCTATTTATCATGGACAGAACATATGTGGGTAATTTTTCACGTTTTCTCAGATACCTTATTGTAGATGTACTTTAACAGGTCACCCAAGTACCTGGCTAGTGCTGGAGCACAATTTGTCAGCACGATTGCTGGAATGTTGTTAGGCCCCACAATCTCTGCAGTATCCAGTGTCTTTGGCAGTTTGTTGCTATCACATGGATAGAATCTAATTGGCTGAATACTGTCATGTTGGGTCCTCATATGCAAATTGTTGTAATGAAAATGTTTTTCAGATTTTGTCACAAACCAAAACTTATTAGATGTGCTTGGTTGTGATAGAATTGAAAAATTAAATGTACCTAGTGTTTAGCATGCCATCTAATTCCAGATGTCATATTTGTTTACAATATCACAACGTACTACCAACATAGTGGCAAATTAATTGTACAGAAAAGATTGAACACTCAGAACCACTGTAAGGCTGTAATATTTAAAAGCTCAAATTATGCCGACAGAAGCCATTACCTGAAATAGTAAGTTAAATTTCCTGCAAAAACAAATCCCATAACTACAGGAGCTGGAGGACTAGGATATTCTGGTTTTGTCACACAGATTTTATGATGAACACCAGAGTCACAATATTTGGCTGATGCCTAAGATTATTCACATTGAAGGATAATTTAAGAGTGTCCACACCAAAACAGGAATCAAAATAACTAGTCCACATTTAATAGGTGTAATAATGTAACACGTAAAATTCTTATACAAACAGTGCACTTTAGACAGCATCCTGTTCAATACCGTCAAAACCAAATGCTTAGTATGGTAAGAAAATAAATACTTTTCAAATAGATTAACTGGAAACATACACTGTTAGTGTTAAAATGCTTAAGGATCTGCATATCTTCTCTGTAACTGCTTACAAAAAGTGTCAAAAAATAGTTTCACAGCAGCATGATCACACAGATAAATTGTTTTTCATTGAAGCAAACACTTTCATCTTTTAATCAAATTTCTATGAGACGCAATAAAACAAAATGCTTTCTTAAGCGAGTAGAATGCTCGGTAAATACTGTGGGAAGCTATCGAGTGTGAAGTTATTTTAACTTACCCATTGTAGTGAGCTTTCACTTTGATCGAGTCACCTGTTCCATGCTCCATGTTGTTATCCAGCCTCGTAGGCATGACACAATCGAAATTCCACCAGCGAACGAATTCAAAGTAAACCAGGAAAGAAACCAGCGCAAACTTTCGGACAAGAAAGCGCAGTTACTAAAAAGCCTCTCGCTGCTTCTCTAGTACAAATTCCACCTTCTCTTTCCTTTTAGGAAAACCCAAAGCTTCCACCTCAGCAGATCTTATAAAACAAAATGAGCCGAATTGAATCACAGAAGCCAATCAAGTTTCAGAAAAGATGGAACATAAGACTTTCGATGAAATTCGTTATTATTCAATGTTGTGACGAAATATCAACTTGTTTTTTTGCTCGACTGCGCTCCGACTGAAACTTGTTGCTGCCAATGCCCCGCAACTGTAGTAAAGCTCGCGATGGACAAATGGCGGTTGCAGGTTAACCGACAATTCCCACCCCCTCCTCCACCACACACCACCAGCCGTGTCAACAACCAATCGCATTCTAGCAGGAGTTACCTGTACCACCTCCTTCCACAGCCAATCCCGAGGGACAAACCGGCGAAAGGAATCCCACCTTGGCCAATCAGGAACAAAACGAATTTTGACCAATAGAGTAAGGGATGGTTGTCTTGTTTAATGAAAAACCTGCCGCCAATCAGATCTCGGCCTCCACCCTCCCCAAATCACCTGGAACCAATGGGAGACAGGAAGCCACCTGGCACTCATACCGAAAAACAGAAAGCCTTGCACTGAAATCGCGCTTGGCACGCTCTTTCGGAACGTCGTCACTGATTTAGGAGATAACAAGGTGTAGAGCTGGATGAACACAGCAGGCCAGGCAGCA
>NC_063362.1:13036124-13050009 GCF_021869965.1 Rhincodon typus | reverse complement strand
TTCCTCTGATGCTGCTTGGCCTGCTGTGTTCATCCAGCTCTACACCTTGTTATCTCAGATTCTCCAGCATCAGCAGTTCCTACTAACACTGATTTAGGAGACCTGCGTTCAAGTGTCACCTGCTCCAAAGGCGTGTAAATAACATCCCCGACTGGTATTCTGAAAAAAAAAACCGACCTGCCTTTCTCCAATGGCAGGCTCTTTCCCGACTGACATCGAAAACAGAGTCCAAAACAACCCGGCAGGTGTCTTCTAAGAAGCCAGTCCAGGAAAGTCGCCAAAGTCATATATTTTCCCAGAAATATACTTTAAAATAAAATGGGTCCTTTCATTGACCTTTAACACAGGACCAATTCGCGTTGATTAGAAAATATCTAAAACGTCCTTTCAGGACGACCTGACCTCTTGATTTTATTCACTCGTCGGACATGGGTGTCACTGGCTGGGCCAGCATTTATTGGCCATGACAACAAGGTGTAGAGCTGGATGAACACAGCAGGCCAAGCAGCATCATAGGAGCAGAAAAGCTTGTCCATTCCTATTTACCTTTGAGCTGCCTTAATGAACTGCTGCATTCCGTGTGCTGTAGGCTGACCCACAATGCCCTTAAGGTGGAAATTTCAGGATTTTGACCCAGCAACAGCAAAGGAATGGTGATATGGTATTCCTGGGTATTTGCAGCCCTTGTCCTTCTGGATGGACATAGTTGTAGTTTTGGAAGGTGCTGTCTAAGGATCTTTGGTGAATTTTTGCAGAGCATCTTGTAGATAGTATACTCTGTTCCTACTGAGCATCGGTGGTGGATGGTGTGGATGCCTGTTGATGTGGTGCCAATCAAATGTCCAGGATGATGTCAAGCTTCTTGTGTGTTGTTGGAGCTGCACCCATTCAGGCACATGGGCAGTATTCCACTACACTCCTGAATTGTGCCTTATAAATGGTGGATAGGCTTGGGGAGTCAGGAGGTGAGTTACTCACTACTGTTGATAGTGGAGATTCAGTGATGGTAATACCATTGAATGTCAAGGGATAGTGGTTAGCTTGTCTCTTATTTGAGCTGGTCATTGCCTGGCATTTGTGTGGCACGAATGTTACTTTCCACTTGTCAGCCCAAGCCTGGATATTGTCCAAATCTTGTTGCATTTGAACATGGACTACTTCAGTATCTGAGGAGATGCAAATAGTGCTGAACATTGTACAATCATCAGCAAACATCCTTACTTCCGACCTAATGATGGAGGGCAGGTCAATGATGAAACAGCTGAAGTTGGGATGGCCTCGACACAACCCTGAGGAACTCCCGCAGAGATGTCCTGGAGCTGAAATGACTGACCTCCAACAACCACAACCATCTCCTATGTACCAGGTATGACTCCAACCAGAGGAGAGATTTCCATCTGATTCTCACTGATTCTGGTTTTACTGGGACTCCTTGCTGCCACACTTGGTAGAATGCAGCTTTGATGTCAAGGGCTGTCACTCTTACCTCACCTCTGGAATTCAGCTCTTTGTCTATGTTTGAATAAAGGCTATAATGAGGTCAGGAGGTGAACAGCCTAGCCAGAACCCATGCTGGGTGTCACTGAGCAAGTTATTTTTAAGCAGGTGCTGTTTGACAGCACTATTGATGACACCTTCCATCACTTTGAGATGACTGAGAGTAGACTGAGGGGGCGGTAATTTGTCTGGCTTGGATTTGTCCTGCTTTTAATGTACAGGACATACCTGGGCAATTTTCCACATTGTCAGGTAGATGCCAGTGTTGTAAATGTACTGGAAGAGCTTGGCTGGGGGGTGGCAAGTTCTGTCATAGAAGTTTTCAGTACTATTGCCGGAATGGTGTCAGGTGCATAGCCTCTGCAGTATACAGTGGCTCCAACCATTTCTTAATATCAAGTGAAGTGAATCAAACTGGCTGAAGACTGGCATCCATAATGCTAGGGGCCACTGGAGGAGGCCAAGATGAATCATCCACTTGGTATTTCTGGCTGAAGGTTGTTGTGAATGCCTTATCTTTTGCACTGATGCGTTGGGCTCTTCCATCATTGAGGATGAGATATTTGTGCTGCTCCCTCCTCCAGTCAGTTTTCAAACATTTTAAAGTCAATGAAGTGTAATCACTGTTGTGATGAAAGTAAGGAAGTTCTGCAGGCAATATAAATGCTCAAAGGTCACTCAAACAGTGTCCTGATACAGGTCAGATAACCTGCTCACCATAGGATCGGTTGAGGGTAAACTAATAAGATTTACTTGAAAAACTGTCTTTTGTGTATATGCAGAAAGGGCGGCACGGTGGCACAGTGGTTAGCACAGCTGCCTCACAGCGCCAGGGAACCGGGTTCGATTCCAGTGTTGGGCAACTGCCTGTGTGGAGTTTGTACGTTCTCCTCGTGTCTGCGTGGGTTTCCGCCGGGTGCTCTGGTTTCCTCCCACAGTCCAAAGATGTGCAGGCTGGGTGGATCGGCCATGCTAAATTGCCCATAGTGTTCAGGGAGGTGTAGATTAGGTGGGTTATAGGGGGATGGGTCTGGGTGGGATACTTTGAAGTTCGGTGTGGACTTGTTGGGCCGAAGGGCCTGTTTCCACACTGTAGGGATTCTATGATATTACTGTGGAATCTTCAGCATCCATTCAAGAGGACAATTACAGTCTCAATAAGGACTATATCTCTGATACTGCAGTACTCCCACTGGAACATTTCCAGTGGTTAGCACAGCTGCCTCACAGCGTCAAGGACTTGGGCAACTGTCTGTGTGGATTTTGCACGTTCTCCCTGTCTGCATAGGTTTCCACTGAGTGCTCCCCACAATCTAAGGATGTGCAGTTTAGGTGGATTGGCCATGCTAAATTGCCTCGTAGTGTCCAGGAATGTGTAGGTGGGTGAGCCAGGTGAATGCTGGGTTACGGGGTTAGCGTGGGAGGCTGGGTCTGGGTCGAATGCTCTTCTCAGGGTCGGTTCAGACTCAGTGGGCTGAATGGTCTCTATCTGCACTATAGGGATTCTATGATTCTAGATTTTATGCTCAAATCTCTGCAGTGGGAATTAAACCCACAATTTACTAACCAATAGGCAAAAGTGCTATCACTGAGTCATGGCTAATAAAAGGGATGCATATTTCTGATAAGCTCCGCAGGGATACATTCGTGGTGCAAATCTCAATTATCTGTAATCAATCACATATTATTTTAAGTTCTAACAAAGGTGTCAAGAATTTTAATAAGTTGCAAACTACACTAGATTACAGGATGGCATTGTGCCCACTTGCAAAGCTACTTCATCATAGTGTTGAACGTTATTTGTAACTTAATGGATTGAGGTATTGATTCTCTCCAAATGCTCCTTCAGAAAGTGTATTCCTGGCTACATGTGTTGTAAAGACACCAGGAAGAGAGTTGTGGATGATCCTGGGTTTATATATGGTGTCAAATGGGAGGCTAGCCAGATCAGCATGCAGCAGTCAGATTTAGATATGACAGGAGCGTGGATGAGGAATTCCACAACAGATGGATTGAGGCACAAGTGGTGTCGAGCATCTGGAAGTGGAACTCAGCCCTCTTGGTGATTGAGTGAATCTGGGGTCAGAAGCACAACCTGGGTCAAATATAACTTCAAAGTTGCAAATGGTTTAGTTCATCCTCAGATAGCTATCAGAAAAAGAGATAAAGACATCAGAATAGATTTCGTGAAGAGGACCAGGCAATTAAGTTTGCCAAATATTTAGCTGGACAAAATTTTTGCTTGCATTGGATGAGAAACAAATCAGGTAATCAGAGACAGTGGAAGGCTCAAGAAACGTTGTGTTAAGATAGAGCAGAGCATCTTTTATGTATGAGTGGAACCTACCATTGTGTTTATGGATGATTGCAAAAGGATAGAAAGACTGATAAGTAGGAAGATCGCAACGACAGATCCTTACACAACTCTCTCAGCAATCACTTGTATTGAGTTTGATTGTCCTCCATAACAACATCTATTTGGGGGTCTTCAGGTGGCTGAAGTGGTCAATCTGCGATCCACAGATTCTAATGCAGTGTGGGCATTGGTGGGTGGTAATGGTGGTTGGAAGTGGTGGTTGGTGGGCCTTCCTGATGTTCTGTGTATCCTTGTGCAAGAGTCACTTCTGTTCAGCAGCATAATGGAGATTGTCTTCGTGGCATATAGCTCCCTGGTGAATGACATTTCTCCAGTGATTCTGTTTTGTAGCCATGTCCTCCCAGTTGTTGATGTTGATATGAAATTTCTTGAGGTTGGTCTGGATGTTATCTTTGAAGTGTTCCTTTTGGCCACCAGTGGCATGCTGATCTTCCTTTAGCAGGGAGCACATGATCTCTTTTTGGAGGCACAAGATGGGCTTTCGGATGACATGGCCAGTCCATTGGAGTTGTTGTGGAATTATGATGGTGGTGACGCTGGCTATATTGGCCTCCTCCAAGTTGTTGGTGTTAGTGCGCTTTTCTTCACAGGTAATCCATGGGATTTTTTGTAGGGATATCTAACGGTGTTATTCCAGTGCTTTAAGATGCCTTGTGTAGGTAGTCCACATTTTAGTTCCATTTAGCAGTGTGGGAAGGACAACGGCTTTGTAGACCAGAAGTTTAGTCTGGGCCTGTAGGTTATTGTCTTCAAACAGCCTTTTTCTGAGTCAGGCACAGGCTCCAATGACACGGTTCAGATGGTGTATTTCTGCATCAATGTTGGCCTTGCAGGCGAGAAGGCTGCCGAGGTATGGGAAATGATCCACATTTTCTAGGGCTGGTTGCTGACCCTTATTTAGGAGCGATTGTTGGGTGGTGGTTGATGGACTACTAGAGTCTTTTTAATGATAAGAGTAAGGCCTAGGAGATTATATGCCTTGGTAAAGCCATCCAAGGTGCACTGAAGATCTTCTGCAGCATGTGCTGCGATGGCATTGCCATCAGCATATTGAAACTCCAAGATGGAGATGGTAGGAACCTTGCCCTTGGCCTGGAGTCTATTAAGGTTGAACAGCCTGCAGTCCATACGATAAATGATTTGAGTTCCCTTGGGCAGGTTTTGGCCAGTGAGATGGAGGACGGCTGCAATGAAGATGGTTAACAGGGTGGGTACAATGATGCAGCCCTGCTTGACCCCGTCTCCATGGTGAACAGCTCAGACTCCAATCCACAGTTGTTAAACATTGTCGCAGACATGTCATCATGCAGTAGCCTCAGCTTTCCAATGATCTTATCAGGGCAGTCCCATTATGACAGCGTCAGCAAGGCAGCCTTAAAAAGGTCAGTGAGGACCATTAAAAGCGTGTTTTTATGCTCATGGCATTTTTCTTGTAATTGATATGCTGTGAAGATCATGTCTGTTATTCCTCTGGATGGGCGGAAACCACACTGCGTTTCAGGGAATATTTCCTCAGAAAATGGCAGATGTCTATTGGCAAGGACATGTGCAAGTATTGTGGTCAGTAGTTGACAGAAGACAGATGCCTCTGTAATTCCCACAGTCAGCCTTGTCAACCCTTTTGAATATGGTCACAATCAGAACATCCCTCAGCTATGAGCCGAGTTCTTCTTTGAGACAAATCTTCAAGAGCAAAGCATGCATGTGTTCGTGGAGCTGTGGGCCACCCTACTGTAGGATCTCTGCAGTATTCCCATCAGGACCAGCAGCCTTGTTGTTTCTTAGGCTCCTTATGGCATCTTTGTACTTTGGTCACACCCAGGAGATTCTTCCATGTCACCTTGCGTGAATCTCTGGAGGACTTGGTTGATGATTTCCAAGCTAACATTGGTATTACAGTTGAGGTAGTCTTGGGAATGCTCCCTCCAGTGGGTGTTTATTGCCTTGTTGTACTTGAGTAGTTTTTGTCTGGCCTTGGAGATCAGGGGGTTTATACGGCAGTAACTTGTACCATATACTACCTTGGTGGCGCTGAAGAAACCTCTTACTGGCATCTGCCACCTGCTAGATTTCCAAGGCCTTATCAGTCCACCATTTGTTTTTGAACTCCCTTACCCCCCTCTGGACATCAGCCTTAGCTTTGAATAAGTCCTTCTTTTGGCCTTACATTGATGTCATTCTGCCAGAAGGCTGTCCTCTTCTTGGAGATGAACTGCTCAATTTGCATGTCATTCTCATCGAAGCAGTCCTGATGGTTTCTAGACTTGTACCCAAGGGTTGTTAATGCAGGTACTGAGAATGGTTGATCTAAGCAGACTCTAGTGTTCTCCTATGTCCTCTGGGTATTCCCAAGGTAGGTTTTAGCGAGTGAGGCTTGTGAATGTTGTATAGTGACCATGTCATCCAGGTTTTCGATGTTGAATCTTGGCGGGGTCTGCTTCTTCTGAACCCTCCTCTTTCTGTGTAGTCTGGTGGACATTGTAGAATGGATAAGGCAGTGATCAATCCAGCAGTCATCTGAGCCAATCGTAGCGCTGGTGACATTCACGTCCTGACGATCCCTGGACCGAACAATGACATAATCAATCAGATGCTATTATTGAGTGTAGGTGCCTCCAAGATGTTTTGAACTTGTTTTTCTTATGGAAAAGTGTGTTTGTGATGGTGAGGTTGTACTCAGTGCATTTTGTGAGAAGGACTCCATTGGAGTTGATGTTGCCAATACCTTCCCTTCCTACGGTGCCATTCCAAAAGTTGTGGTCTCGACTAACCCTGGCACTGAAGTCTCCAAGAAGAGTTCTCTTGTCCTTCGTGGAGATGCTTCACAACAGTACGTCAAGGTTGGCATAGAAAGTCTTCGTTGCTTCCTCCTCTGAGTCAAGGGTTGGGGCATAAGCGCTCACGACTGTAGGCATCTAGTTGTTGGTGAGCATCAGGCAGATGGTCATGAGTTGGTCATTGATCCCCACAGGAAGTTCATAGGAACAACTGATGAGCTGCTTCCTAATTGAAAATCCAACACCATGAATTCTGGGCTCTTCAGCAGCCTTCCCTTTTCAGAAGAAGATGTAACCAACTTTCACTCCCTTCAGTTGCCCTTTGTCTGCAAGATAGTTTTCGGAAAGAGCAGCTAGATTAATCCAGCATCTCTTCAGTTCTGGCTACGAGTACAGTTCTTCTCTCATGTCTGTCACTATTATCTGTGTCCATCAGGGTTCTTACATGACAGGCTCAAAGTTTATTATTCTTTGTTTCTGACTGCATGTGAGTGATCCCTCTGGATGAGGTAATCCAGTCAGAAGTTTGGAGACAGGATATTTTTGGAGCACCTTTTCCAGCCCCCTCGCCTACTGCGGTGAGCAGAGCGAGTTCTAAATAGGGCTGCTCAGTCGTGGGCACAGCTGCCAAAATGCTCTATCTGTCTCATCTAGGAGCAAGATGACTGAATCTGACACCAATCACCTCACGTGTCAGTTTGTGACCAGGGGCTTTCAGATATCGTAGTCCTGTCCCCGTGCCACTCACTGATCGCCACAGGACTTTTGTCCGGGATGTTAGTCGGACATCCTTAGGCGAGACAAGAGGTAACAAGGTAACAAGCCAACAAGCCAGGATGGGAACAAAAAGCTACTGCAGATGATTCTCTGGCTGTGACTATAAGTAACAATGGTTCCACTCAGCTGGATGATATTAGAGAGATGTTTGCAGGGGAGTGTATGGTCAACCATCTCAAAGGCCACAAGACAAATCAAGTAAACAAAGATGGTTTTGTTTTGATCACAGTCATAGGATGTAATCTGTGGCTGATAAGATTTATTTCAGCACTGTGGTAGGGATGCAAAACAGCTTGAATGCAAACATAGAGTTCTGGGAAATATAGGCACAGATTTCAGAAGTAACAACATGTTCAAGGATTTTGAAGAGAAAAGGGAGGTTGTAGATGGGGTGGTTGTTTGCAAGGATTAAAGAGTCAGTTGGTTAATGACAGCCAGCAGCCAAGTTGCTTTTTCACAATAAAATAGGAACTGTTGACTCACAGAAGTGCTACATGCAGTTTTGATAACATTGTTACAAACGAGATGGCAGGCATGCATTGTCTCCTTCTAATCAACAACTCCATGGTATCACAACATAATTTAATTATTTTGTTCAGTTCCTGATATGGCCAACTGTATGCTTTCTCCATATTAGACTTGGAATAAAAAGATCCATCAACCAGGCTTCTTCAATTAACATAAAATTTTTGACACATTATAAAACAACCTTACAATAAAAAAATACAGTTTGTAATATGAAAATATAAATGTTTATCACATCTAAACACACACACACACACAAAGGGAAAGACCAGGATTTCCCTCTGCAGAGATTCTGTTTGGAGAAAAAAATAGCTTTGACCAATAATGGTTAGTTCTTGAAGGAAAAAATGGATAAGGTGTGAAATGTCCAGATAGCCAGCATTTTGGCACACATACATAGATCACGAGACACATGCAATTGTCTCTGACGTCTTGGCCGACACAGCCTGCTCAGGAAGTTTTCCAGGTGCTCTTCAAGAGGACAGTCAGGTTTTACATTGGCCTCAAAACAAAGGGTGTTTCAAAAATGCAGAGAGGTGAACTGGTCTGTCTATGGCAGGCTTTTTTCCAACCGACATCAAAAACAATATCCCAACAAGATAGAAATCTCCTGCCAGGGTTTTATGGCTAGGAGGTAAGTCCAAGCGATTAGCTGAAGTCATGATTTCCCAGAAGCATTATTTAAAAACATCCCAATGTGTCCTTTCATTAACCTATAAAACAAATCGAATTCAGCTATCCTCAGAAATTGAAATAAATCTACTTTCCCACAATCACTCACAACTCATATCCTCAAAAAATGAAGCCTTTATGTCACGGTTAACATTGAAAAGTCATGTTAAATTGTCTCCTTTATATTTTATATCATGTAATTTAAAGGTCATATTCCAAGTTTCAAACAAAAAGTATAATGGATATATCTATGCACTATGCATGTTAAGGTGCGAAATTAACTTCTGTAACAAAACCAGGAAGATTCCCATCTTTTCTACGTAACTACTTTCTCCCCGACAAATGAAACTTCATTTTTAGATGCTGAACATTCCACGACCTTGTTGGTAGTTGATGCATTCTGGACTAAATATAATATTCTACAATCCATTATCCCAGCCAGTGACATGATTCCAGTTTATCTTCTAGAAATTCCGGTAAATTTGTTCAGCATTTTCTACATTTTGTGAGCTCTTATTGCCTTTCATCAACTGCTTGTATTCTTGACAGGTAGGAACATAGGAACAGGAGCACATCATTCAGCTAGTCGAGCATGCTCCACCATTTAATATGACCATGGCTGATCGTACACTTCAATGCCTTTTGCTCACTCTATCCCCATGCACCTTTATGCCGTTGGTAATCAGATATCTACAAATCATTACTTTAAACATTCTCAAAGACTGAGGTTCTTTAGCCCTCTGTAGTAGAGAATTCCAAAGATTCACAACTGTCTGAGTAAAAGAATCTCACCTCACTGTGGTCCTCATAGCATTCCCTTTATCTTAAAATTAATTAAAATTATTTTAAAATTAAGACCAATGGAGAAATTTCTTCACTCAGGGACTGGTGAGCCTGTGGAGTTCTCTATCACAGAAAATGGTTGAGTCCAAAACAGTGCATGTTAGGTATAGTTCTTAGGACTAAAGGAATCAAAGAGTATGTGGAGAAAATAGGAACACGGTACTGAGTTGGATGATCAGCCATGATTATATTGAATGGCCTATTCCTGCTCCTATATTCTATGTTTCTATGGTTCTAATACCTTAAAAGGCATTTACTGTAAAGTTTACAAGCCCAGTTTAACCAATCTTTCTTCATAGGACAGTCTTGCCTTCACAGAAACATACCTCCTGAGCACTTCTTTCACTCTCTCTGTAGTGCTAATATTCTTTTTAAGAAAAGGAGACTAAAACTACATGTAGTACTTCGGCTGCAGTCTAACAAAACTTCTATTCAACTGAAGAAAGACTTCACTAGTCCTGTACTTAAAACCTCTTGTAATAAGGGCTAACATTCCATAAGCCTTCCTGGTAGCTTGCCGCACCTGCATGTTACCCTTCAGTGATTTATTGGCAAGGATATCCAGATACCTTTTTACATTTGTACTTTCCAACTGTTTGCTATTTAAGAAATACTCTGCACATCTGTTCCTGTCACCAAAGTTGTTAGCCTCAAATTTTTCCACATTATATTCCATCTGACATGGTCTTGCCTACTGACTAAGCCTGTCCAAATCCTCCTGAAGCTGCTGTACATCTTCCTAATAACACACATTTCCTTTTAGCTTTGTTCCATCCACAAATTTGGAAATATCTGTATTACTTTTGGACCCTACATCTATTCCTTTTTAAGAGGGTCCCAACCCTGCACTTTTTTCCCCAAAGCACCTGTGGTTAATTTCCATTTTTTGTTAATAGTGAAACAGAAAAATGAAGACTTCTTCGTAAATAGAGTTTATCATTTTTCTTCCCTTTTTTTCCCACCAACAGCAAAACACTTGTGTGGCCAATTGAATACTAGGAACTTAGGAATACTGGAAATAGGTGCTGCAGCAGGCAATTCAGCCTTTCGAGCCTGCTCCACTATTGAACATGATCATGGCTGATCTTATCCTGGTCTCAACTCCACTTTCCTGTCTGCTCTTCATAGTCCTTTACCCCATTTTTTAAAATCAGGAACATATCTTTTTCTTTCTTGAATCTGTTGATTGATTCTGCTTCAATTGCACTTTGGGGCAATGAGTTCGACAGATTCACAAAGTTTCTTCTCATTTCAGTTCTAAACCTACCTCCTCTCACTCTATTCCAAATCATTGATACATATTGTGAATGGCTGTAACACAATTACTGATCCTTGCAGTATCCCACTCGTCACAGTCTGCCAATGTGAGAACGACCCATTTATTCCTATTCTGTTTTTTTGCATGTTGGCTAATCTCTAATCCAGGCCAGTACATTACCTCATATCCCATGTGCTCTATTTTCGCTAATCAATCTCCTGCAGGAGACCTTATCAAAAACCTTCTGAAAATCCAAATAAACTAGAACTATCAACTCTCCTTTATCAATTTTCTTAGTACCATCTCCAAAATACTCCAACATGTTTGTTTATGACTTCCCATTCTCAAATTCGTGATGACTCTGTCCAATCAGATCATTATTATACACAAACGGAAGAAAAACTGCAGTTGCTGTAAATCAGAAACAAAAACAAAAATTGCTGGAAAAGCTCAGCAGGTCTGGCAGCATCTACGGAGAGAAATCAGAGTTAATATTGAGTGATCCTTCCTTAGAACATTATTATCCAAATGTCCATTTATCATCTCCTTTATAATAGATTCTAGTATTTTCCCTACTAATGAAGTAAGGTTATCAGGTTTGTAGTTCCCTGTTTCTCTCTTGCTCACTTCTTAAACAGTGGGGGTAACAGTTGCCAACTTCCAGTCTGCAGAAATCATGCCAGAAGATGATCACCAATGCATCAGCTATCTCTGAAGCCACCACCTTCAACACTGTGGATGTAGAATGTCACTCCGAGGGATTATTCAACTTTCAGCCCTATTAATTTTTCAAACATCTTACTAAGTACAACATTCTTACTAATACTAATTTCCTTAAACTCGTTCTTCTCTTTAGTAATTTGAATCTCTAATTCTGTGAGATTTCATTTATCTTTCTCAACAAAACCAGACATAAATTAATAGGATAATAAGGTGTACTGCTGGATGAACTTTGAGCTTTTCTGTCATCTCTCAGTTCCCCATTATGAATTCTTCTGATTCTGCCTGTAATGGAGTCACATTTGTCTGAGCCAAACAATTTCCCAATTTTTTAAATGTACTTTTAGAAGCTTTTACAGTCTGTTTAAAAACAACGAATGCTGGAGATCACAACAGGCCAAACAGCATCCATGGAGAGACAGCAAGCTAATGTTTCGAGTCTGCATGACTCTTCATCAGAGTTGGTGAAGTGTGGAGGGGACAGCATTTATGCTATAGATGGGAGGGTGGTGTAGGGTGCCGGTGGAGAAAAGATGTTGATAGTTCAGATTTAAGTGTTCAGATTAAATGATCGGAATGTGAGAATGGCAGAACAATGGTGTGTCTACCTGCCAGACTGGAAAGAACAGACAGTCTCACTGGGGTGGGGGGGAACGGAAGAGAGTACATGATAACAGAGAATGTAACAAGTAAAGCTAAAAGAAAGGGAAGAAATGGGAGTCAGTTCACAATTTGAAGGTATTGAACTCAATATTAAATTCAGAAGGCTGTAAAGTGCCTAGTCTGAAGATGAAATGTTGTTACTCAAGTTTGTAATGTGATTGCCTGGAACACTGAAGCATGCCAAGGACAGACAAATGAGCATGAAAGCAGTAAGTTGTGTTAAAATGACCAGCTACGTAGGGTTTGTATGTACAGTCTGTTTGTATGTTTTTGTTAGATTACATTTATACTATATTCTCCCTTTCCTTATAAATTTCTTAGTCCTTTTTTGCTGTGTTCTAAAAACCTCCCAATCCTCAGATTTGCTGTTGTTTCTGGCAACTTTATAAGCCTTTTCTTTTAATCTTACAATACATTTAACTTTAGCTTCAGTTTACTGACTTTGTTTTGAGTTTTCACATCTTGAACGTACTGTTGCTTTAAGCCATGTAATGGTTATGTAGAGACTATCCTTTGCCTATGTATAGTCATGTCTTTTAATGTTATTTCCCAATTCACCTCATGTCTTCAAAATTTCCCTTATTCTAATTTAACACCTTTTTTCAAACTGAACTACCCCACTTTCAAATATAATGTAAAATTCTCTCATCCTATGGATACTCATGCCTAAAGTTATTTTACTGCAATGTCATTAGTTTGCTATTTTCCATGATCTAAATGTCTTCAAGTCAGCTCCTTAAAATATTGGTTCATAAAAATCATCCTTAACAAACTCGTCCTCCACAGTTTTACTGCTCAACTAGTTTTCCCAGTCTACATGCAGATTGAAGTTAGTCATGATAACTGAAATACATATGCTACATCCTTCTCCCATCTCCTGATTTATACTTTGTTTCCCAGAGAATCTTGAAATATTGAACTCACAAAGTCCACAGTTTTTTCACAGTTCATTAACATGCTGTTGCTTTCTGAAAATCAAAATTGCATTTAAATGTTAGACTTGTATCAAATACATATGTAAAGTTCCAGCAGATAAAACTCATATAAAGAACAGAAATTTTCAAACTAGCGTTCATGTACCTACAAAGCATCCGTGAAGGAATCGCTAAGGATCTGTAAAGTTGTAACATTATTTTCACACCGAATACAACAGTCAGGTGGTGTAGTTTTCAACTGTGTACCTAATTAAGCTCTTCCAAAACTGCTGAGACCTACCTGACAATTATAGGAAATCATCCAGGCACGTCTTATAAACATAGACCACTAGGCCGGCAGAGGGGACTGCAGTCCACAATATCATTAGGAAATCACTGCAATCAAGACAGTAAACAGGCGGCCAGCACAGCTCTCCGCCTCCTCCACAAAAATAGAAACCTAATCCTCCAGAGCAGTAGGCGGCACTATTCACCTCCCGCAGTGAAAATGGTATTTCAGTCCTCGTAGCCAGTAGGCGGTGCTGCTTTCCTCAGGGTCAGATGGGAGCTCAGTTCTGGGCGGTAGGGGCGTGGTATCTGAGTCCTCCTGGGTGGCAGGGAGCGGTGTCTGGGTCCTACAGGACGCAGGCGACGGTGTCTGACTCCTCCTGGGCGGCAGGGGGCCGTAAATGAGTCTGCCTGGAGAGTGGGAGGTGTGGCATGGGGCGATGTCTGAGCCTTCCTGGGCGGCAGGGGGCGGTATCCGAGTCCGCCTGTAGTGTGGGGGGGTGTTGCAAGGGGCGATGTCTGAGCCTCCTGGGCGGCAGGGGGCGGTATCTGAGTCCGCCTGGAGAGAGGGAGG
>NC_063362.1:12991113-13026124 GCF_021869965.1 Rhincodon typus | reverse complement strand
CTCATAGAAGCAAATTCCAGCAGAGGGGCAACTGGAAGAAAAAAATTTCATCTTTCACTTTTTATCTTCTGGTGATCACTGGAGCCCACCTTTCTTCGTAACAAGTTGACATTGTATTTGAACAGGTTATATTCATATGATTTGTGATAGCAAAGTAACAAACAAATGACTAAAACTGAAAATGAATTATTGTTTCCAGAATCTTGCAGAACAGATTGTGGGCTGATCTGAGAAGATTAATGTGTGTTGCTTTTCCCTTCCCACGCTTATTTATGCTGACTATATTCAAGACACCAATTAATTTGTGCAGATCAGTTTCTTTTGATTACGTTAATTGATCCTGTCTGGCATTGGCATGGTTTTGAGATGTACGGAGTGTACCTTACAGTGTCTTCAATTGCTCCGTTAACACTGGCATCAAGGTTCAGTTAACACAGTGCTGCCATTTGATATTGGGACAAGTAGCAGTTAGTACCATAGGAATGGAAGTGGGCTGTTTGCTTTCTGAGTGTGCTGTGCTGTTAATCATGGTCAGTATGTCCAATTCTGCTTTTTTTCCCTGCTTTTGTTTGTATTCCTTTCTAACCATACTTCACAGAAATCTATCCGATGCAGTTTGTTTTCGTCTGAGGGTTGAAATCATGCTGTAAGTCACTCAAGCTTCACTCCTGTGTATGAGTTAAATCCCGTAGGTACATAATGAACCTGAGGCAGAGGAAGCCTTCATATATACTTCAAGACCTGGTCTTGTGTTTTAACTGAGTCAACATCAACTGAGTTGGACAAATTGAAAGACCATATTGCATTGCAATGACCTCAATGCTGCAACCATTCCCAGAAGGGATACATTTAAAATGTTTTCTTGCAGGCAAGAGGATATAAATTTAGCACAGGCAGCAAATGTTTATTTGAATAGTGTTTTGGAAGTGTAATCTCCTCCCTCCTTCACGACTTCACTCTGTGGATTCACGATAGGAGATGTGAGTGATGGTCTTTGGTTTTCAAAGTGATGCTATGTTAAAGGATGGTTTCTCATGTCCCTCTGAAGGTGAGTTGTTGAGGACCCATAAATGCTTGTTTACGTGGCTGATGTAGTTCTACTGGGGAAGCAGTTAATAATGTGTCTTTTTTTTTTGTTGGAGCAGCTGTAGATGTTTCTAAAATGATTGTTCAGGGAGAGTGCCAAAAACTGATCATCTTTGACATCCTTTGTGAAGTGACTGAGTCACATATAACTCTCATATTGGTCTAGTTTTATTGAGCATTTTAAAATTAAAAATTTACTTTTGCATTTTTTCAATTTATTCAGGTGATGTGTGGCTGAGCCAGTTTATATTGTCTGTCCTTTGTTGTCTTTGAGAAGGTAGTGGTGAGCTGCTTTCTTGAACCACTTCAGTCCATTTTGGTGTAGGTAGACTTTCAATACTGTTAGGGAAGGAGATGATTTTGAGCCAGGAACATTGAAAGAACAGCATTCACATGTCTTGGCGAGGGATGTCCGGTGGCTTCAGTTGTGTATTCTGATTCACTTTTGTCCTGAAAGTGCTGACATATTGGGTGTAATTTCACACTTGCTCACCGATAACTTACTCATTCTTCATACCCCAGATTCAACGTTGAGTGTCCAATGCATTGCGGGAAAATCACAACCAGACCCAATTGTAGCAGTTTTGTGCCTGAGTTGCTGGCTTCAGTGATGAGCAGGAACCTTCTCTAGATTCTGATTCTGATGGCATCGCATACAGATTTCAAGGAGTTACTAGATTCTAACAGAGTCAGTTCACCACCCACCATGACACACCCACACATTCATCCACTCTCACACCCATACACACATTTCTGTATCGCACCTCAGTGTTCTACTTCATCTATTGCAAATTTCCTTTTCTCCACTTCTACACTCGAGAGTCCTAGTAAGAGTGTAAAATCTGATTGGACCGTGAACTGTGGCAGTGGATGTCTGCCAATCAGCAGAAAAAGCCTTGCGTTTAAAATATATTGTTCTGGGGAATAAAGAAAATATTTAAAATGTGCAATCATCAAATAGAATGGATGGGTCCACTCTAGTTTTTCGTTATTTTAGAAAAATAAACTTTATAAAATTACTGAGCTGGTTGGAAGATCAAACAGAATGTGATTCTGGGAAAATGAGAAAGCTGTGAATCATTAATTGTATAAGGCCATGAAGTTCTTGATGCATTTTGAAGTGAGCTGACACAGGTAGAAGTAGCAGCAGTAGCTGTGAATGCCTATTAGCTCAGCTTGATCAAATTATTACATTCTCAGAAGTTGCCTTTGTCTTCAAGGCCCCATTGGAGTCTTGGCCAATTTTGTTTATAGGGGAGAGAATTGCATGAGAATTACAATGGAGAAACAGTTCATTTTTCTAATCAGATCCATACTGGTGTTTATGCTGCACACTCAATTGCTCTCATCTTACTTAATTTTAGGCCATCATCTGTGTTGTTTTAATACTACTATTCCTTTATGCCTCTATTGTTTCTCTTGCAACTTATATTTCTCGGATGCATACATGTAGAAAAGTGCTCAACAATGTCATGTCAAAGATGAATAAAGTAGTTGCTGAATAGTAGGGGAAAATATGAAAGCCAGTAAATAATAGTTACAGCAGATGAATATAGTTGCTTGTCAGTATTACTCTTTTCCTTCCCTTCTTTAAAATCTTTGAGGCTACCTTTTGATTTTTTTAAACAATGCTTCAGTAGTTTTTGCAAGATGATTTGAAATTCTTGTAAAATGCAGTCTTGCACAGCTTTTGTTTGTCTATTCTTGTGTCCTTTTTCTGTTCTTTGGTGTACACTGATTGTCTGGGGAGTGAGGAATATTTAGCTCTTGCTGCTTTTTGGTTTGAGGAATGTAAATAACATTATCCATTCCAATTGTACTTGCATTTATGTACCACAATTAACGTAGTTAAAAACATTCTAAGGACTATTATAAAATAAAATCTGACATGACCCACATAAAGAAGTATTAAAAAGTAGGTGACCAAAAGTTCCATCAAAGAGGTAGGTTTTAAGGGCATTCTCAAAAGGAAAGCAAGGCACAGATATATAGGAGGGAATTCTAGACCTTGGATCTAGGCGACTGAAAGTACAGCTATCACTGGCAGAACGATGAAGTTTTGGATCTGCAAGAGGCTGGAG
This sequence comes from Rhincodon typus, assembly GCF_021869965.1. Lineage (NCBI taxonomy): Eukaryota > Metazoa > Chordata > Chondrichthyes > Orectolobiformes > Rhincodontidae > Rhincodon > Rhincodon typus. The sequence goes on along the minus strand of NC_063362.1, from coordinate 13,022,957 downwards.
TTCGAGAAATGGCTGAATTGTAATTAGCTCACACAACATTTAAGAAAAGATTGGATGACAAAACTTACTGCTGTTGAAAAGCATAGATATCTTTTGGAGCAACTGTTAAAATATGTTGCAGCAGGCGAAGAACCCAAAAAATGCCTTGTGTAATGTGGACACGTGCAGTGCACAAGCTTTGCTTCCCTTTGACATGATTTTTGATCATGTTTTGTACCAACTATTCCATCTGGCTAAGTCAGCATTTTCTGTGCAGTCTTGACAGTTTTTACATAGTATTGAAGGCTATGGCCAGTAAGTGGCTTTTGAAAAATGTTTGAGATTTTATTTCTCAACTTGTTGTCCTCTAGTATACACTTTAGTAACCATTCATTTTTCATCAGTTAACAGGAGGCATATCATGGACAATTGCATTACCATCACTGAATTCCCCATTTATCAACATTCCCAGAGTTATTATTGACTAGAAACTGAACTGGACCAGCCAGATTTGCAACTATATCACCATTCCTTCACTGTCACTGCATCTAAATCCTGGAAGTTCCTTTCTAACAGAACTGTGGGTGTCCCTACATCCCATGTACTGCAGCAGTTCAAAAACATAGCCCAACACCACTACGACTGGAAGATTACTGTGGTAGTCAAACCCTCCCTATTCTGGTTCACACCATTTATTTGAATGCTTTTCACTCAGTCACCAAATTGGCCACTTGTTTTCCCATTGGTATAACATTTTACAGTAAAAGAGATTTTTGCCAGGTTTCTTTCGTTCAAAAGTAGTTCATTATAAAACAAAAGTCATTTCTGTGAAGAAGTGACAAAACTGATCAACTAAGCTATAATCCAGAATTAGAACTATAATCCCCTTTTAATTGTAAAACACAAGCGCAAGCAAAAGACATGCACTCTGCAGAGTTAATACTTAAAAAAGGCAAAATAAAAATAGACCATTGGCTGATAGTTAGAATTTGACAAATTTTCTCAGTCCACCAAGTTTCTTTTTAATGAGATTGAATTGAATTGCTGACAGGTGTAGAATGATGGAAGATCTTCTGAGTAAACTTTGGCTGTAATGGATGTCGGACTGGTTCCGATGCTTCAGAAAGCAATCGTAGTTTAGCTTTTCAAAGTTGAGAAAAAAAACAAAAATATTGAGATGTGAAAAATTTATGGAGCTTCCAAATAATTGCAAGCAATACAGAATTTCAGAAGAGAAAATTGCCTTTGCTGCAAGCTTTGAAGGTTTGCTCCTTATGCCTTTTGGAATAGAAACAATGACCAGAAAAAGTTGCGCAGCAACAATCAGTACGGGACCTCATTGTCTTTTCTTAACAGTTTTTCCAAAAGCATTAAAGTTGTTACATGTTCATTTGGTGGTGCTGGTTTGAAGAGAAAATTATACCTGGGACATCCAGAGAATTCTCCGTTGTTCCTCCAGTAATGTAATGCAATCTTTAAAATGCACTTGAACAATTTGAACAGGTACAATGCTTTATATTTTCATCCAAGGGATAGCATCATAAAACGAAGCATCCGGCATAATGTCTAGCCTATATTTGTAAATCCTGTCTGGATTTGAACTATGTATCTTTTTAACCAAGGTGAAAGTCCTACCATTTCAGCCAAGCTGACAGATCAGCTAGTTTTATAATGTTCCCATTTCCTAATTTAAAATTACCCAGAACCTTTATGAGAAGAATTTCATTCCATTGTCAATTTACAAAGAATCTGTACGGTTAATGCAGCCAGATTCCTATTGTCTGTCCAGTAATTTTGAGGTCACCTCTGAAGTGTGGTACTCTCAGAGCATTCTTCTAACTAATATCATTGTAGGATTATAAACAGAGCAAACTGGACTAAAGCATTGCAGTTTCAACAAATCCACTTTGCACAATTCCCTTGCTAAAGATTGAAACCTTCACAATGTTTTTTTTGTTCTGTTTTGTTTCCCTTTCTCATTAATTACAGTGTTCAGGATACTCTCTGGATTTTAATGGTAACAGCAAAGCTTCAAAATTGAAACAAAGATTTGGCTAGAATTTGAATATCCATTAATGACATCAAGGGTGCTGTCCATGTGCTGAAGTGGGATTTAAGGATCAAGCTGATTTTTCTCCCTGGTCTTCTCCCTTCATTGGAACAGTGACCACACTTCAAAGGCATTGCTTGGCTACAAATCGTCTTTGATTTCTTAAGATCATGAAGGGCAGTGTTTAAATGCAAGTTTTTTTTTAAACAAAGGAACAGTTGTGCTGGGTGGGCATGGTGCAATCTATCAGATACCTTATTTTGAGTTATTTTTCACAAATGACCCTGAATAATGAGTGTTGACAAGCTATCTGATCTGGTGGAGCGAGGAAATGTCACAGTGTTGTTCAACTCTATTCTGTCCAGTCACACACAAGTAGATACATCCAGTATCAGCAGGATATTAGCGCATGTGGACACACACCCCCCAAAATTGTGTTGTCTAACATTGAGACCAAGTATAACTGTATTCTGCCATAATAGCTGATTCAAATGGTAATTTAAATAAAAGCGAAGTATTGTGGATCCTGGAGATCTGAGATGATAACAGAAAGTACAAAAGAAGCTCAGCAGGACTGGCGGCCTCTGTGCAGAGAAACAAAGTTAAGTTTTAAATCCAATAACTCTTCTTTGGAATTGGTACAGTTTGATCCTGAGAGGGTCATTTCAGACATGAAAGGTTATGTCAGTTTTTCTCTCTCCACGTGTGGGTGCCTGACCTGCTGAGATGGTGCAACATTTCTGTTTCCATTTTTCATCTAATTTCAATCCTGGAATATTTGTGATCGTCAGCTCAATTGTATTCTGCATCTAGCAAATGAATTTTTGTGGCTGGGGGAGTTTGTAGACATTAAAAATTTCATAATTCTTTTTAAGTTATGTAACGTTTTGCTGCTATAATCCCTTTCCTAGGTCTCCTCCTGTAGACTTTGCTGCTGGCATGTCCGTGCTCGACCAATCTGTTCTACCACAGTCGTCATCTTTTGTATTTCAACCCAACCCAAGTTCCACCAGCTTTAGCAACAACATTTCATCTCCAGTGTCTCACCATCAGAATATGATCTCATTCAGGACCAGTGTATCCAACTCTACCACCAATACAGTGACTATTTGCCATGACATGGCTACCTTAAACTGCCCATCACGTTCATCACCTTTATACAATGGCTTTCAAGTCCTTAGTCATTCACAATCTTCGAGACCCAGTGGGAAAAGGCACTTTCTTCCTGAAGCTCCCAATAATGTTGCTTCCAACATGGCAGTGGGGCAATATGGGAACGGTGGTTTGATGGGCAGCCGCATTGGATTGGCACTGTTTGGTGCATGCAGTGGCAACAGAGCTTTGTTTAAAAGCATTGAAGAAGAGAGTGACTGCTGCTTGCTGTACATTGTAGAGGATTGCATCCAGGACTTGGAATGTTCCTTCAGCACGGACATTCTTGCAAACACCAGGGTCTTACGGGGGCAGGATGCTGACATTGTGCTCAATGACGAACGGTATGGTTATTAACATCATATTAATTCTGCACAGGCCTGCTTGTTTTGGAGCAGTGTGTCCTCTGATGGGGACAGCAGGATAGTTGGGATAGATCAGATCACTGTGGTTTCTGTGAGTCTGCTTGATGACTGAGTGAGTGGAATCTCCTGCAAGTTTTCCTGAAATTGACAAGTTTTGTTCTTCCTTGGCATGTCATTCGAGGAGAATGTGAATAAGTTTGCACCTTGACACCCAGGATGTGCATGAATGGCCTTGAGATCTTTTCTCACCTTTTGTATGTTTGTATCAATACCTCGTTTTTCCACTTGTTTTATTGCTTTACATCCCTTGTAAGTGGGTGCTCCTGCGAGACTTCTCAGCCACGGATTTGACCAAAATGCCCAAGAATCTTCTACAAATCTGGAGTGCAAGTATCTGCCAGAGAAAGGATATCATCCTGGAGGAATTTATTTTTACTTAAAATCCATATTCATTTACTAATGGCAGTTTTGTTACTTGATAGGAGCAGAGTAAACTCAGGCTGTCTCTCTTGCTAACTGTTCCTTGAACTAGTTTGTAGAATGCAAAGTCCTTTATAGTTCTCATCCTTTTGAATCTGGTTGAGATCAGCTAACTTAACATAGAATTTGATTAGCTGCTCTTTGGTGAGTGGATCCAGATTCCACTTCAGCATCCAGATAAAGAATTTAAATCTTCTCTATAGTTCCATTTGTTCCTGTTTGATTCCACAATATTGTTAGAATCTTTTGTGTTTACTGTTTTCAACTGCATGTAATGCCTGAACAGTGCAAGGTTCTTTGACTAATGCCAACAGCTCTTTATTAACCTTCAGTCACAGTGCTGTAAGTTTATTCATAATGGATTAGTTGCATTTGGATTTTAAAAATTAATTGAGATCTTAAATGCATTTCAAGTTAATCTACACAGATGCCTAACCATTTCCCATACTATTGTTTATGCAGTGTCTCAGGAATTATTATTTGTTCATTGGCAGAAGAAGGCTCCGAAATAGTCCTGGATGCTTTACGTGCAGGTAGAGTGTGCATTTTTGATAAATACAGCATGGAATTTAAGACACAAGGAATGATAACATTGAGGAGGAGACTCTTGCCAGTTTACTATAAAGGTTAAGGGAGTCTATATTGGCCTTATGGTTTTGACTCAACTAGATAGTGCTACAGTTGCTTTTAGCCTGGGATTCTGTATCAATCTCCATATGGAGTAGACATAGGGAAATGATCTATCAATAATGATCTTTGTGAGCCTGTTAGTAGTTTCTGCTGGAAAATCTATTTGGTGAGAATTTATCGTGAAGCCCTGTATTTTCGTGGCTTTTTGATTATTTTTTGTGTAAATAATTACCAATTGGTTAAGATGTTGGCGTTGTTTCTTCCACCTGTGTAACTGCAGTAAATTAATGATTAGCACAGTCTCTGAAGGGGAAGGGGGGATCAGAGCAATGTCAAGTGGAAATATACTTTCTAACAACGAAGAAGATCGAGATAGATGCATCACGTGATTACCAAGTTTGACCAGTAATGTGAAATTAAAAGGTTTCTAATTGTTTATTTATATGAATTGAGGTTATAAACTTAATTGGCTGATATGCATCAATCATTGTTTTATAGCTTTACAATGCTATATACTTCCTGTCCATCACATTTTAATGCTATGAAATGCAATTTCTTCACCCCTTTCTTCAAAAAAAAACTTTAATTAAGATCAGGAACTGTTCTTTTTGAATCACAGAAGAGATCTTCACATGCAGAAAGTACTAGAGGCACAAGTTGATCTTGCCGTAAACAAACTTAGAGGCTTTCATCCCAGCTGGATGAGTGATCATTTTTCAATTATTGTAATGTTATTTTACATGGGTTGGAGTTTGTATTCTTAAAAGGCCACGCATCTATCCTTTATCTAAGGAATTATACTTCGTAGTTTGATGAATGTAATGTTTCTATCCTTAGAACTCTCTGATTTGTAGTCAGTGTCATTGGAGATTCATTAATGCGTGCCACAAAATTTCTGTGTGGCTTTTTATGCCTTTATTTTTCTCCTCTTGTCCCTGAAGATAAATAACTAGTGCTACAAAAGATACAAAATCCTGAAGTACCTCTTTTGAGTGGCAACTGTTTAACTGAGAGCATGGGTTGTCAGGTGGAGAGTTACTTGACTGAATTTACCATGGCTAATTCTATCTACACTTCACATTCAGATGCACTGTCCTGCAAAATTTCCTTCAGAAAGTTGGATTTCCTTTGCATGTTGAATGTTTTTTTTTCCCCCCTCAAAGCTCTATGGAACATAAGCTTATCCATTTCTGATAAATTTCTTCTAGGATCTGTTTTGCATTCCTGCACAGGATACAAGTTGAAGTCTCTTTTTAACCTGTAAAATGAACGTTTTCTTCATTCTAGCTGGGTTCATTGGAAGGTTTTATGTTATACCAGTCACTTTTACTTTCGATCTCTAACCTCACCAGTCCAATTTCCTGACTGCACACAAATTGGAAACTATTTTGCTGTGCTTAGCCAGACTCTACTAGAGTGCTGTGAAAAGAAGTTATAGCTTAAATAACAGTACTACGAGGTGAATGAATTTGTTTTCTTTCTGTTTCAGGTAAAGGGGTATTCTGTGAAAAGTTACTGAGTTTAGACAAACAAATGGCTGAGTCATGTTTTGATGAAGCTGCAAGATGTGGGCAACCTCTGGTCTGTGGTCTGTATAAGTGAGTAAATCCTGCCAAAAGGGATCATTGCTGGAATTCCATTTATATAGGTTGTTTTATTTGTAACTCATTTGCTAAATCAAAAAGTGGGTGCAACTATCTCTGGCTTAAATGTATTGCCCAGTGTGGTACAAAAAATGAAGACCCTCAACTTGTTCTCAACCTCTGCGTAGCTCCCAGATCTTAGCAAGCTAAAGGAAGGGGAAAGGAATAATGCAGTTAGGAATCCTGGTCCTGATCACAGCTAGAAAGTGCATGTATACGTACACGTGTTTGTGCCTCCACCAGCTAGACAGGTTCAGCAATAATGCCTCCTGAAATTTTGGGATTTACTTGGTTTACGCTTGGAAAATGGTGGTTTACATGGGGTACTGGATGTCGCTGGGTCGTGTGCGTCCATACCTCAGCAAAAGGTTTAAAAGGAAAGTAGACAGAAAGAAAATATAAAAAGCAGGGAAGTCTGATATATTATTTGTAAGAATGTTCTCAAGTCATGCGATATTGTTGATGTTCGCAACATTTTCTCCAATGTGACCTCTTTATACTACTTTTGGAGCACTGGCAAGTGATCTTGGGAATCTGAATGGATTTTTTAGTTTCCAAAATGCAGTTTTGAACAATTGTTTGCTATTTTCCTATAATAAGATCCAATGTGTTATTAGAAGTAAACTCTGCTCTTTGACATTAATATCTCTTTTCTGTGTCTGTGCAGACGTTTTGATCCAGCCGTGCAGTTCTTGTATAAGAAGGTTCACAATAAGGCTCTAGGGAGGATTCAACGAATAGTCAGTGTCAGTAGAACCTTCCCATCTCCATCTCTAAGCTATATCAAAAAAGCAGGTATGGACTTGGAAAAGTAAATTACAAACAGGTTAGTTCTGCGTATCTGCAATTCTGTTGAAAAAATTACTTGGAGAAACAAATTTGAGGTAAAAAGAAAAATGCTGAAAGTATATAATGAAACAAAAAAACGTTGGCAATATATGACAGATCTCAACATTTATAAAAGGGTAACACTTCTGATGGCAACCTGGTTTATGAAGTATCATTAACCTGTGTTATTGGTTTTCACTGGATGTTGGACTCCATACGTATTTCTTTTCTCATTGTAGGAGTTATTCTGTGGCAGATTGGTTTTTTTAACTCCTTTTTACAATGTATGTGACCATTATCCACTGCATTTCATTAGGCTTTATAAGTAGACTCCTCATAAAAATTGACAGGGAACTGTGTGTTCCTGCTGTCTATTGCTAATAGATAAGGTGCAGTCCCCTCTCTCCCAGTCCCGCCTTTTTTTTGTCTCAGCACACTAGATATGCACAGTGGTGGAAAATGTGTTTGTAAGTAACCGTTCACTGCAGCAATTGTTAAATTATTGTGATTAAGGTGATAATTTGACCCGAGTAGAACAAACCCCAGAGCCACTTGCATTCTCATCATGTGGTAATTACTGTATTAGAGCTATTGACCATGATGCTCAACGGTAAAATGTGAATGGTGAACAATTGGAATTGAACTTTGGCATCTGTATGTTACATTGAATAAATTGGACATGTTAACATTTCTATATGCCTTCAAGAGTGACTGGCCTATTTCTTGATGCCAGTAGAAATTACATAATCCAGAGGCCAATGGATAATCAGATAATTAGCGTGCTTGGTTCGTATCTGATCTCCTGTAATGATTTCAATATCACCCGAAGGAACCAGTTATTCTGGCTCCCTGCTTTATTGATCCTAACTTTTTTTTTTGCCTCTCAGAAGAGATTACAATTATGCTGCAGTGGGCAATCATGAATTCAACAGCAAACTTGATGTGCCAGTTGACTTTTTTCCTCTGTTTCTTATCTTGCTCTGTATTTCGAGGTTGAAAGAGATTGATAATCTGTTCAGACTTTTTTGTCTTGTGATGTTTCAACCATTTCTGTTGCTGAAACCTGCTCAAGACTCTGAAATGCTATGTGCATTGTCTTATTATTGTGGCTACCTTACCTGTGCAAACAAATCCATCTGAATTGTTCTTTTTAAACAGGTGGGATATTCTACGATGGTGTAGTACATGACCTAGATACTGTCTGCTGGCTACTTGGGGAAAACGCTCCAGATACCATATTCTCATTGGGTCATGCCTTCTGCCAAGGTAGAAACTGGTTGAAAGTTTAATAAACAGTGCTTGTAGCAAAGAGCTTATCTGCGAGTGGAAAGAGGAAGTATCTTCACAATAATAGATTTAAATCTGTTTCATCCAGTTCATTTCTTGGTCTGATTCATAAACTTGAACCTGATAAATATTTTCTGATTAAACTTAAGTATTAATGTGGAGAGGGGGTAAGGATAGATATGTTTTTGACTTGTGAAAACCAGTTGATCATCTGTGCACCTCATTTTAGGGACTGTGTATTTTAGATGTGTTTCATATCGTTTTGTCCTTAGTCAGGCCCCATGTAAAAGGTCATTGGACAAGGTAGTGATAAAACGATAATGTCACTTGACTAAAGTTCAGACATTGTGGATTCGAATACTCCTAATGGCCGCTGGAAAATTTGAGTTCAATTAACAGAATCAAAAATTGAATGTAAAGGTGATGTAACTGCTGATGATTGTCATAACAACCCATTTGATTCACTAATGCCCTTTAGGGACGGGAATCTGTCATCCTTACCTGGTCTAGCCAACAGTAATGTGATCAACTTTAAACTGCCAGCTAAAATGACCTAGTAAGCCATTTAGTTATTTCAACACAGCTACAAACGCTGATAAAGGGAAAGAAACAGGACCAACCACCATTGATCAAAGCACTAGAAATGACAACAGCAAACTTGGCCTTGTTGACCCTGCAAAGTCCTCCTATGAGGGCCTGTTCCAAAATTGAGAGAGTTGTCCCACAGACGAGTGAAGCAGCAGTCTGGTATTGTCATAATCATGGAATCATGCCTCACAGTCAATGTCCTGGATACCACCATTATAGTCACCGGGTATGTCCTATCCCACCTGCAGGATAGAGCACCAGACATGGTGATGCAGTGGTATACAGTCTTGCCCAGAGTTGCCTTGAGAATTCTGAACATTGACTCCAGAGCCTATGAAATCTCATAGCATCAGATGAAGCATTCAATGGGACAGATTTTGAACACATTTAACAGCTTAGAACTGGGCATCCAGGAGGTGCTATGGGCCATCAGCAGCAGCAGAATTGTAATCATTTTTAATCAACCAATTCAGAACTGTTAGGGTACACCTCCAGTTCAGGTGAGACATGAATCTAGACCTTCTAAACCAGAGTTAGAGACACTACTATTGCACCACAAGACCTTAGCAGAATTATATTCAACCACACTCCACAGCCCAGAATCCTGTGAATGATAAACCTCCCAGCTCACCATTACCATTAGATCAGCCCTGTTCAATGAAGACTACAACTGGCATTCCAGGAGCAGCACAAGGCATAAAAATGAGGTATCAGTCTGCTGAAGCTACAACATAGGAGTGCTTGCCTGCCAAACAGAAGAAGCAGTATGCAGTATACAAGACAAGGCATCTCCTCAGCCAGCTTATCAGATATAAGCTGTGCCGTATTGCCATATCCATTTGTGACTGATGGTGAATAATTAAACAACTGATAAGTGGAGGAGGAGGAGGCTCCATTTAGCAGTGTGTGGCATCAAGGAGCCCAGCCAAAACAGGAGTCCGTGGGAATCAGGGAAAAAACTTATCAGTGGTTGGACCCATACCTAGCACAAAGGAAGATTGTTGTGGTTGTTGGAGGTCAGCCATCTCAGTCTGAAAACGTCCTCCACCTTCAGCTGCTTCATCAGTGAACTTCCCTCCATCATGAGGTCAGAAATGGGGATATTCACTATTGACTACGCAATGTACAACACCATTCAGGTTTGGACTGGCAAGTAATACTCCTGTTTGTCAATGACCATCTCTAAACAGCGAATCTAATTATCACCCTTCGGCGCTTAATGGCGTTACCATTGCTGAATGCCCCACCATTGATATCCTGGGAGTTATCATTGACTAGGAACTGAATATTGTGCCTCCTAAAGAAGGTCAGAGTCTGGGAATTCTGTGACAAGTAATTCCGCAAAACCTGCCAGCAATTACAAAATATGTCAGGAGAGTAATGGCACACTCTCTATTTGCTTGAATGGATTCAGCTTGAACAACACTCGAAGCTTTATACTATCTAAGACAAAACATCCTGCTTGATGTGCACCCATCACCACCTTTGGTGTTCGCTCCCTTTGTGTTGCTGCACAGTGGAAGCAGTGTATACCGTCGTCTACAGGATGCACTGTAGTAACAAATCCAGGCGGCTACCACAGCACTTTCCAACCTCTGACCTCTAACCCTAAGAACAATTACAACTGTTGCATGTTGAAAGAGCTCCTCCGAGCACACACCGAGCACACACCGTCCTGCCTTTGAACTATATCGTCATTCCTTCACTGTTACTGAGTCCAAATCCTGTAACTCCTTTTCTAACAGTACTGTGAATGTACCTACTCTTCAAGAGTAGTAGTTCTTGTCAAGGGCAGTTAAGTAATGAGCAATAGATGCTGGCTAAACCAGCAATGCCCACATTCTATGAACAAATACATTTTTTTTTTTTAGATGTGTTGTGTCACCATATATTAGTTGTTAGCACTAAATTATCAAGTCCACAGGTTGAAAGTTTAATTCCTTCCATGACCAATTCAATGACACTTTGAACTGGGGATGAAATCCAAGTTCTTCATCTTATAAAAAAGCAACATATTCACTAATTCCCTTAATGAGTCTGCTCCCTTGCATCTATTCTGACACATGTATGACACTTAAACTGCATTATGTGCTTGATTCTTAATAACCTCAACCTAACTCATGATGGATAATAAATACAACTGTGTCAGTATTACCAACATCCTAGGAATGAGTTATACCTTCATGAAAATACAGGAAACAGTCCATTTCCATTGCATACATGAAACTGAGAAATGCTGGCCTCAAAGCCTTTTGGAACTGTTTGTTTGGTGTGGGATATTAAAATATGATTAAGTAACAGAAACATTGCTAGTAATTTAATTCCCAAAGTAGAGAGCAGTGCTATTTAATGGACTGATCCAGCCCTCTTTCCTGCACAACTTTAGACTGTAAAACCAGTAGAAGTGAAAACTTGTATTTCTTTCGTGCCTTTCATCTCTTCAAAAAGTTCCAAAATTCTTACAGCCAATTGTTTACTTTTTGAAGTGTAGCTGCTATTGCAATATGAAAAGCAATTCTTTGTTGATTGTGTTCCTTGTCTGCAATATGCTAATGATCTCAGGATCTGTATTAGTGATGTGAAACAAACAAAAACAGAAATTGCTGGAGAAACTCAGCAGCTCTGGCAGATTCTATGAAGGGAGAAATGTAGTTTTGAATCCAGTGACTCATTATTGGAATTAAAGATTCTGTATTAGTGATGTTGGCTTTGAGATGAAAATTGGCCAGGAGACCGGGAAGCCCCGGCTTTTTGAATTGGTACCACAAAATCTTTTATATTCATCTGATACGGTAGATAGCACCTGAAAGGTAGCCCTGGTAACAGTGCAGCACTCTCTCAGTACTGCATTGGCACTGTCAATGTAGATATTATGCTCAAATACCTGGAGTGGGACCTGAATTCCACAGCCTTCTCACTTTGTGACAAGAGAGTTACCTGCTGAGCCCTTGCCAAACAGTAAAGATACATATTGACAAACATTGGCTCATTGTTGAAGAGGAGAAAACAGTATTTCTCCTCATTGCTGTTGAATGTCTCTTAATGGGATGAATGTATGTGAACATTTGGAGAAGCCCCTCATAGTAGAATGACCTGCTGATATTAAGTGGCCTTGTGTGGGAAGAATTGTCACATATTGTGATAATTTATGGTGCTTGCAGTCTTTGGACCTTGACACCATTGAGAGTAGGCACCTTCAGAGGAACAAGAGAAATATTGCTGGGGGTGAGGTGAAAGAATAGTGAAATGACATTTCCTGCACAGCACTTGGCACTAAACTCAGATTAAGGGTTTAGTGCATGACCCCTGACCATCACAGGCTAAATGTTATTATCTCCTCTTTATATTTGCCACAGTTTAAAATCCTGTCAAACATGTTGTGATTTTGCCAGTTTTTAAACTTCCATGAGCATATTATGTGTGTGCAGCATCTGATTCAATGATGTTTGCCACAATATCTATGCTGGCAAAGAACACAATTTTTAAGAAAGGTGGTGTAAAAATAAATCCTCTTGTTTAAAAAGATGATGTGAATGAATGCCAGGAAATAAATGATAGAGATTAGAATTATTCTAAAAGGAGAAAGAGGCAGCTACCTTTGAGACGAATGCAGTTGCGCGAAGTATGTAGAGGTTGACTCCAACTCATTTTCTACTCCTAACAGATATTGCAGCACTTAAGGATGCTGACACAGTCTCAGTCAGCATGAAATTTGCCAGTGGTGCTATAGTCACGCTTGATGTCAGCCAGCATTGTACACGCAGCATTGACCAGAGGTTGGAAGTAAGTCATTACCTTATTGACAGCGAATATTTGTTACACTTAAACCTTTGATAATTCTTTTAGTCTCTCACTGTTTGTCCTCTTTACCCTTTTTATTTATTTAACTTTTTTTTTTGCTTCCATGTGCCTCCACATTACTCAGCCTGAAAATACTGTTTCTATATTTGGTGCAGTTTTCACAATGCTGGATTTTGTTTGTGAAGGAGCATCTTAGCAGTCAATTCTGTGCTCATCCTATACTGTTTCTCACAAAGACAATTCCAGTGGGGTGGGGGCTGCTTACTGGGTAATCATCAAGAGTAGAAACAGTTGCAAATTATTTCCCTGCTAAACTTGGCAGTTTAGGAAGGCTGGTGCACTTATTATTTTTACTGCTGCATATTACATACAAAATCTAATTTCAAGGTTATCATATTAGAAATGCTATTTACCCTTCACTGTGTGTGTGTGTGTGTGTGTGTGTGTGTGTGTGTGTGCTATCTGCATTTGGGGCTGGGACTGGTGGTAATGTTCTCACCTTGAGAAGTGGTATGAAACATGTTTAAATGGCATGAATTTGTTTTTGAATCTTTTAAGGTTCATGGATCAGAAGGAACACTAAGGATGGACAATCAGAGTGCCCTTGGAATAACTGAACAAGGCACACCAAGACCTGTATGCTCCCAATTGCATTATGACCGATACAAAGATGCTTATAGAGATCTGATGAAACACTTCCTCAAAACTCTGAAAGGTTAGCATGTTGTAGATCTATATTTTCATTTTGGATTGTAAAAGTAATTTATTCATGAATAAGTGTTTTTTTTCTGAAGAAGGGTCCCGACCCAAAACGTCAGCTTTCCTGCTCCTCTGATGCTGCCTGGCCTGCTGTGTTCCTCCAGCTCCACACTGTGTTATCTTATTCATGAATAGATTAGTTCATCAGTAATCCAGAAACCAAGGATGGTTTTTTTTAGAAGATTCAAGGTCCTTACTAGAACTGGTGCTCACCAGATTGTCTGTCATCTACTGAATTAAGTCTCCCCTTGGTTTCAATGTGTAACATTCTGATCACTAGCCAGAAGATTTGTAGGTTCCAGCCCCACTGCAACATTTGTGCTCATAATTTAACTGGGTACCTCATGGCCTGCTGCATTTTGGAGATGCTGTCTTTTGTGTGAAATTCAATCATTTAAGTCAAGGTTAAAGTGAATATAAAAATTCCATGATGTATTTTTGTGAAAGAATTTTCCCATTAACAGTTGTTGGTCAGTTGTTTTGTTGTTGGGTAAATCTTACTGTGAGCCATTGGCTGTGCATTTGAAAAGAGCAACGTTATGAAGAGTTAAATGAAGCTGGAAGATTTGCCTAACTTATGCCAGGGAATGAACCTCCACAATGAAAAAACAGTTGGAAACTAAAGATACCTAGACTGTGAAAGAAAAATAATGGAAGCAAATTTTTGGAAACTAGAGTCATTTTGGACTGGTTCTGGGAGAATTGAATATCTTGATGGACAGTGTAAACAATATCTGCAAAATGTGTTTTTGGTTGTGCTAAGCAAAAAAGGCAATGTTCTGTTTTGTGATTAAGTATAATTTGCCCACAAAATAGTGTTTAGTTCATCTCACTTTTTTTATTCCTTTGTTATAGTAAGAGTCTTAAAATGTCAAATTGTGTCACGGCATTTTTTTTTAGATATTAACTGGAATATTGAATTTATTTCTAAATGTTATCAGTCACAAGGAGATTGTAACACTACTTAAACACCCTGGATTTCTGACACCATAATTTCCCAATTTTTCCCTGTCTTTCCTTTAAATTTGAAAATTCTGGAATCTGCATTTTTTCCCCACCTTGTCCAAGTTCTAGCAGTGGAAAATGATAGACTGACTGCAGGGAGAACATCACAACTGAGTCTTACCCTCACCATGTCTGTAAGCTTATTTCTGGAGTAGATCACTCCAAGTTGATCCAAAATCTTATAATTGGCTTTATATATATATATAAAAATAATATACCCCCTATATCTTTGGGAAAGTCTATTCTTAGCTGAGTTCGAATCATATCCCAGCAAAAGTATTCTTTGGAGGAAACGGAAGAGAAAAAGAAAGGCTTGAATTTTACAAAAAAGCATGTTTCACAACTTCAGGACATCCCAAAGTACTCCACAGATCATGAAGCAGTTTTAAAATGTAGTCACTGTTTAATTGGAAATGTAGCAGCCAGTTTGTGTGTAGCTGTCTTATATTAACACCAGTGAGATAATGATCGGATCGTTTGATTTAGTGATATTGGTTGAGTATATAAAAAGGCTAGAATTCTGAGGAGAATTCCCCTGCCCATCCTTGAAATAGTGCCACAGGACTTTTTATGCTTACTTGAGGAGGCAGGTGCAGCCTTGGTTTCACATCTCGCCCTACAATTTGCCAATGTGAGACTCCCTCGGCGTCAGCTTAAATTTTTGTGTTCCCAGTCGCTGGAGTGCTATTTGTACCCACAGTGTTCTAACTAAGAACATCAATAAGTGAGCCACAGCTGATAGACGAAGAATGAGTTGTGTACAGGAGTGCCATCTTACAGTTCCCCAACCCCAAGGAGTCCCTTCCTTCAGGAGAAGGAGAGAGAAGAAGCGGGGAGGAGCAATACAGATGGTGGTGGGCACTGGACTAGAGCTCTGGGTTTGACAATTGTTTTGCTTACTTTAGAAACAACTTTGTTTTGATTGTTTGATCTCCTCCCTCAGGGAAGGAAGAGCCATTTATCACAAAGGAGAACTTCTTGTGGACAATTCAGGTTGCAGCGGCTGCAGAACAGTCTTGGAGGAATGGTTCGGCAGTGGATCTGCGGAATGAAGCCCTTGATGGCACTGTTATTAAAACTGAAGTGCCCTGAAAGAAACAACAAATGCCAAGAGGTTGAAGACCATGTTTACTTACAGTCTGCAGCAGTAACTCATTGGATTTGGGGGCAGGGGGAGCAGTGAAGAAATAAAGTGAACAGAGAGCTGTTTCATAAACTGTTCATTCCTCTTGTGAACCAATACTTCTAAAGGAAATGTTTTATTCTGAGTAGTGGGTTGAACTGATAGCAAGTAGACCAGCCTGATATGAGTGTTAGAGGGGGTTCGGGGATGAGCAGGGAGAGCAGGGACGGGATGTTTGAAGAAATGAGTTAACCCACTGTGCAGGTTTGATCCTGCAATATCCCACTGAAAACGTGTTGCCGTACTAACACTCGGCAGTTGGCTACACCCAAAATTGAATGTTGCACAGGAGAAAGTGGGAGCTCCAACATAAACGTCAGAAGTATCTGTAGGATCAGTAGAAACCTGTTCTATCTCCCTCCCTCCTTTCTAGCCCCCCCAAATCATACTGCATTTGCCCGTTTCATGTGCTTTTCAGCAGCGACTAACAGATGATTATTCTAGCCATTGTCTCCCTATAAGTGTTTTGAACTTGAGAAAAATACAGATGGAATTTGGGCACTTCAGTGTAGGTGAGGCCCTCCCAACAGTACATCAGGGCTGTGTGTGAAGGCTGTCTTTAAAGGCCTAGGTTAAATATCTATTCATTAGTCTATCATGGGATTAATTTAAGAAAAACTACCCATGAATTAGAAGCATATTTCCATATGATTTAATGATTTGATGGCCTTGCGGTAGCATGAGTACTTACCGATATGATTCGGTCTTTGCACGAAATTTTACTGTACTTCAGATGCAATACTGGCATTTTTACAATCCCTGTAATTTAATTAATTTAACAAAATTTGGCCTAATGGAGGTTGAAAAGGCAATTTATTTAGAAATATAAGTGCTTTTATATTTGTAATTATTGGACAGTTTAGGATTGCTTCTAAACATGAATACAATTGCTGGACTCCTACCAATGACACAGCTAGAGTTGGGGGCTAGGGTTTGGACACTTAAAAAGAAAGTAACTCTTTTTTTAAGCAAATGACTTAGAAATGAATGGTAATTTTTATTTAAAACTGTGAACTTTTTAATAGATATAGAGAATTTTCTTCTTTTTGTCTAAAATGCATTGTGTGAATACAGCAGGTCTTAAGTTCACCCGTAATGTTGCATCACCATTTACATTAACGTTAACAGTTCACTGGGTGGTGGAAGGGCGAGGAGAGGCTCCTTCTGTTATCAGCCAGGTTCAGGGCAACAACAAACCAGCTTTCGTTGTCTAAGACAGAAATCCTGGGCCCGTGCCCATATTTAAGCCAGAGTGGTCAGAAACACTGGAATCAAAATCAGCAGAAAAAGGCTGTCTGCCTCAACAAAACACAGTGCATTTTCAGAATTACATTGGCGTTTCCACTGTGTTGCAACTCAAGAATATTCTTGGATCAATAGATTCCAGAAAGCCTTTTATGTGACTTCTTTTCAAGGTGAAGTCTGGAGTTGATGTTGGGAGAGTGTTTTTTGCAAAGATGTGGAAGAATAGCTTGATTACGTAACAACAGTAAAAGCTATTGCCTAATGCAGTTAGATATCGAACTTTGATATAAGTATGCGCTTTTCAGTTAGGTCACTGGGGGATTTCATTATTACACTTCTCACTGGATGTTAATTACTGCCTGTTCTAATTGTCCTTGAACTAGACTAGGGTATTTTCAGAGGGAAAATAAGATTCGGCCATATTTCAGTGGGCCTGGAGTCATATGTAGGCTGGACCAAGTAAGGATGTCAGATTTACTTGAAGGTGATTACTGAATAACACAGGTTTTTACAACAATCACTGACAATTTCATGGTTACCACTGCTGAGACCAGCTTTATATTCCAGATTTTATTAATTAAATTTAAATTCCACAGCTGCCATGATGGGATTTGAACCTGTGTCCCCAGAGCATTAGCTTGGATCTCTGACTGAAGTTCAACATGTAGCTGATAATTTAGACCAGGATTGTTGCCCTGATTTCCATATTCTTTCTCAACAGCGTTACTGCAGAGATAGGAGGTTGGCAGTCTGATATTTCATTCAGAAACCAGTGTACGCAGTTCCCTTGTGAGAAAGCACTGACACTGAATATGGTGAAAGAGAAGGGAATCAGGATTAGTTGCTATCAAGAAAAACAAAAGAACTGTGGATGCTGGCCTGTTGGCATTTGTGAAGAGAAAGCATAATTAATGTTTTGGGTCAATTGACCCTTCTGAACTGCTATCTAACTTGGATCTGAAGATAATGAGAAGATTAACTTAATTCCAAGCTCTGAAATGCCCAGTGCAGACTGTGCAATCGCCGCTGGGCAACTTGGCTCTATTTCCTCGTGGGAGACTACACTGATCATTCCAAGTATTTAAGAATGAATACAATTTGCAACACATAGTGCAGACCAAAACTATAATTCCCATAAATAATTAAAACCTTTTTAATTGTAATAAACTTCATGTCTGCAGGTCTAATGTCCTAAATTTGCCTTTTTATGGTGGTCTTGGTGACAAGTTAATAAACCCTCTCATTAGAGATTTCATAATTGGAGTTGTGTAGATTTTGTGAGACGTGACTAAACCCTCTGCTCCTCTAAGGATCATACCAGGCAACCTGAGATGCCGCCTTTGAATATTTGTACCGACGACTTGAGTGAGCTTGGAATCAGAATAGCATAGACCAGAAGGATGCCATTTGGCTCACGGAGTCCATGGATTTTTGGAAGAAGAACCCAGCTTGCCCCACTCCCTGGCTCTTTCTCTGTATTACTGCATTTTTTTTCTTTTCCTTTTAAGTATTTACTCAGTTTTTTTCAAAATTTACTTTTGAATCTGTTCCCACTGTCCAGTTCAGCATTGCATTCCAAATTCTAAGCCACTCATGAAAAATCATTTTTTTTTCAGCCTGTGTTGCTTTTATAAGGATATCACCTCTGTCCTCTGGTCATCAGTATTTCAACCTTTAAAATAATTTATCTTTATTTACTTGATTTAAATGATTTTAAACATCTCTATTAAATCTCCTCCAGACCTTTTAAATTTTCAAACCCAGTCTGGTTGATGTGATCTCAACTAGTTCGAACTCCATTCTTAATTCATCTTTATTCTCTGATTTTTAGCTTTCGTGATGTGTTTTGTATTTTTTCATAATGTTTTGTCAAAAGAAAATAATTTTGAGCTCCTTTCGTTTATCCATTTCTAAACCTGTGTACTTTTTAAAAGAAGAAATATTACTTTATAATTAGGATGCAGATATTTTCACTAGGCCCATAGATACATAATTGACAGCAACAGAGTGAGTTGAAGAATGCAAGTAACAGTTCCTGATGATTTGAAGATCTCCAGCCACTTCCCAGCCCATTCCTACTCATCCTTAAGCTCTGATTATTCTGGTGGAGTTATCCACAGCAGGTACTGGCTGCTCTGGAAACTTCCTCAAATGGCTAGCCTTTTAGTGTGAACCTCGATCGTGATGTAATCTAACTCTGCGCCACATTTTTATGCTCAATACCCTGTTGTTAGCAGAGATCAGTAGATAGCAACCAAGACAAGTGATTGAGATTTATTTTGCTTCTCATTTAAAGCTTTCTTCAGCTGAGAGTTTAAATCCAGTTATATAGCAACTCAACTGCTTTATTTGCTTTGAATTTGGAACCTTTCTGCTAATAAACAGCATTCTGTATAATGTAATGTCCTTATTCAGCTATTGTGGAAGAGTAAAGAACAGTACAGAGCTTACATACAGTGATGTTTACGATGGTGCTATGTCTATGTAGGACCTCAGTCTTACATCTGCTTCCCTTTATTTTGAGGCGATGCCCTCTAGTCCTAGTGTCACCTGCTAGCCATGATCTTATTAAAGGGCCGGGCTGGCTCAAGGGGCCAGATCGCCTACTCCTGCTCCTAGTTCTTATGTTCTTACATCTTGTGGCTGTAGGGGAAATGGAACTTAAGATACTATTGAGTTAGTAGCCTAGGATGTCTTAGTGTGAAGCTATGATGTGTATTCTTAAGATATCAAAGCTATTGCTTGATAGAAATGCCAACTTATTATAATGCTTGTAATTCTCAGATGAACAAATGAATATGAATTTATAATTTCAAAGTTACATTTATGTGACTGAACATGTCATTTGTGGCCCACAATTATTGGTTTATTTTAGATTCTGACATCATTTGGCTAGTGAATTATTTTAATCATGGGAAGACAGTATGACCACTCACAGGTTAGTCAACTTGGTTGCCAAACAAAGGAATAAATTTCTCTTCCAGATATTGATAACTGTGTACAGTATGGAACAAGTTGGCGAGCAAGTTAACATTGCTAGGAAAAAGTTGTCAGTGCACCTTGATAATATTTGTAACCATGCATTTAATAATATACTCTGCCTCCTGTTGCTGTGGCCTCTGCCACCTACTCTGTGTTCTAGGGATGTTACTGAAACTGAGATTGAGAATTTTTTGACATGATTTGAGGAGCAAGGTTCAGACCCTGACAAGTTAAATGATTAATTGCCATGTAGAATGTTCAGCTGGTCTAAATTTAGTCATGTTTCTTAAGACTGGCAAGGCTAATGCAACAGTGGCTGCTTGCTTTTCTTTCTTGCCCCTTTTCTCCCTCCTCCAGATCACCAGAAGTCATCTGGAAATTTGCACATGTGAACCTGGAGATCACAGACTAAAAGGTTATTTATGCAGGAATGGGCATTTAGATCAGAATTTGAGCTTGTCTGATCTTGTGTGTGCATAGTTGTCAGATCTGCCTCTCAAGTGGAAACTTTTCTTTTTTATTTGCTAGATTCTACTGCCACCTAGCTTGAAGTTACCAAAAGCAATTCCAGCAGTCTCACTGTCACAACTTAGTACACAGGCCAAGGGTACAACATTGAACTTTCTTCATCTCTGTAGCCTATTGTTGTGCTGCATTTACCATTAACGTGTAGGTGCTAATTTGTGTTAACTTTTCTTGATGACTGCAGTGGAAAAAAATGAATCTGAGATATCAGTACTGGAGAAGGAGACAGTTTTTCGACCGTTGGCATCCAGTATCAGCATCAAGTATTCACAAAGTCCTGAGTAGATTGTACATCAACTAATTTCCAGCAGACGAACACTATTCTGCTTCTCATCCACCCCACACCCACCAAAAACAGCAATCAGCACCACAAATGCTCCTTTTTAAAGGAGTCTGCAATGAAACTGAAAGATCCTTAAACTAACAGTCCCATTTCCACAAACTCAGTAGAATCTTACACAACTAAGGTGAATATGTAGCAAGTTTTATTTGAAACCATTTGTTGCAGTGTCCACTGGTAGCTGAAACATTTCATTTTAGGGCCCTTGAAGTTTATGGAGGATGAAAACTTAACTCACAAATGGACTGGATCTGACCATGTTTCCCTGTGATGTAAAAGGAACGTTTTTGTCTTTCCAAGGTTTTCTTGTTACAGCTGAAGAGGATTTTGTTTTGGCACTCAAGCTGATTAGCACCCTACTGATTGGTCGTCTTCCACTGAGCCACCTAAGTATTTATTAAAGGAATGATTGCTTTTCATTCCTTCCACATAAGTTATAGATTTGTACAACAATTCTCTGAAAATGAGCATTGATGGGATGTGTCTGTATTACCAATAGGTTTCCTAATCAAGTGATGTGAGGATGGTAATGGTGCTTTTGAAAACAGCAGTGATATTTTGTGTAAAGTTATCAAAGTGCTTTGAAATCAGGCTCAAATTCCAGTTTATGCTGTATTAGCTTATTTCAAATGCCAGAGAATCAGTGGGCTAAAGAAGGAAACTTCAATTGCAGACTTTACTGTTTGTTGCTATCTAGTAGTTTGGGTACTTTGTGGCATAAGTAGTACTGTCACTGGACTAGTAATTCAGAGGTTCACAAGTTCCTAACTCATGGTAGCTGGTGAAATTTTTATTTAAGTCTGTTATTATTGAAAAGTGTTCAGGTGCAGATTTCAGGAGAGGGTAAGATCTGGCCTGGTTATAATGAGTTAAATAACTTGCTGACGTACATTTTTTAAACAATCTGTTAAGGAATTACCTCTTCAGCAAGTACTGATGGTGAACTTATTTGTGGATCTCTACTGAGAAAGCAAGAGAGGAAAAGCAGGAAAAAGAATCAAGTTTATCGTAATTGCTATTTGAATATACTGTGCCACAATGTTGTAATGTTAAAAAAAGGGACCAGCTATGTTCTACATCTGGTATATATTACAATTTTATCCTGATCAATTGGTGCTATTTCACTACTGTAAAAATGAGTGTCATTACTGTAGCTGTAAAAAAGTTTCAAAGATGTCATTTTTAAAACAGAATATGTTTGGAAAAGTAGTGTTTAAGTTAATTTACAATGTTACCTGTTCAAACGTAACATTTACGTATTTTGGAGATTTTCTTGTTTCATTTCTACTTTTCACTGATTTTTAACAGCATTTGCTATATATAAGTCACCATAAGGCAGCAGTCTCCTTAGATGAAGATGACCGATACTGAGTTTAACCTGAGGGTCATCACGCCTCAAGTGAGTTTGAGAATGCAGGGCCTTCATGGTGACCTTTAGCTATTATGGGAATTGAACTCTCATTGTTGGCATCAGTCTGCATTACGAAATCAACTCCCCCCAGTATATTTAAAAAATAATCTATAAACATTATTATTTTCCAATAGTCTTCATTTTATTCAGATTAGCCATAATCTATTTGTTTATTAGCTTTAATTTTCACGCAAGTAGACTTATAAATAAAATAATTTAGGGTGAAGGCATCTGAATGTAATTTCACACTTCTTATCCATTCAGTCAGGACTGGATTTGAATCTAAGAACCTTCATTTACTAACTACTGAAGATTTTATCTGAAAGATTTAATTAGTTTCAACTTGCACATCAAATGGGCACAAAATGAGCCCATAGCAGAAATACTAAATTTTGTCCTAATTGTCCTCTAGGAACTCCACAAAATGGTCAGTGCTAGTGGTACAATCCGATGTGGAGCTAACATTTTTGAAGACTGAGGTTACACATTTGAAGCTGAATTGTGGCTGTTTATTTTGCTTTTAGGCTTGCTAAATCTGATGTAGGACTATATGAAGAAGGTGGAGTACCTTAAATTTAAAATGTTGCATTAGCTAGTACAATATCCCTCACTTTATCATCAAAATCATACAAATTTATGGCATAGAAAGAGGTTATTTGCTCCATTGCTTCTGTTTTGGCCAACTAGCAGTCAATCAGACTAAGCAACTTTCTGGCTCTTGTTATGTAACCTTGTAGGTTGCACACTTAAGGTGCATATTCAAATACATTTTGACAATATACAGGAAAAGGACCTTGTATTAGTGGGGAAGTCATCAAGTTTCATTTAAATAGCTTCTTTCTTATACTCAGGACATCTAAAATGTTTGCACTAATTAAGCACTTTCAAAGTGTTTCACTGTTGTAAAACATAATGCGATGTGCACATTCCAAAATCCCACAAACAGGGATGTGATAATGACCTAATAATCTGTCTTTTAATGATGGTGGTTAAAGCTAAATCATGCTGGGAAGCTGGGGACAATTTCCCAACGTTTTAAAATAGTCACAAGACCTTATACATATTGTAATCTATGTTGAGTGACTCCT
Source organism: Rhincodon typus (assembly GCF_021869965.1). Lineage (NCBI taxonomy): Eukaryota > Metazoa > Chordata > Chondrichthyes > Orectolobiformes > Rhincodontidae > Rhincodon > Rhincodon typus. The sequence goes on along the minus strand of NC_063362.1, from coordinate 12,999,616 downwards.
CTTAGAAACTGTCTATCTGTCAAATACCTAACCATACCAACTAGTAAGGGCCACCAACTGCAGTAGAGAAAGGCAGTAGCCACCACCTAATCTATACCTCAAACATGAGTCAACACATTTAGGATAGTAAATGGAAACAAAATCTGCTAAAGATAAAATTCATGTTTAAAAAAAAAAATCAATAAACAACATTGCACGTGTTGTTGTTGTCCAGAATTGGATATTTACCCTACAAAGCTTCACAACAAATACTTCATTCTTGTCAATGGATATTTCACCCAATTCAGGAACATCATATGTAATGATGTGTTTTCGTGAACAAATCTGTTGAACACTGATTAAAAATTAAGGGGAAAAACACAAATTCATGGAATGAGGTGACCTATTCACTCATGAGATATTTGTCTCAGAAAAATTCTAAGAAAACGGATATTAGAGATACAGGATCCATGTGCTTTATTGTGTTACAAAATTTTTTTGAAACTTAATTTCAAAGGATACATTACAAATAATAAAAAGTACACAGTTACAACTTGTTTGGAGTATAAGGTAACAATTAATACTGGCTTAAAAAGCATTAGTTGACATTGAAACTTTTAAAATCTTAAATGTTTAAAGCAATAAAGTGCTTTAAATTGCTACTATTCAGAGGCATAGGGTCACAAGTGGCCAAAATATAATTTTACAATGTGCACCAGTTTATGATTGAGAAAGAGCTCCTAGAGCAGTGAGTTCGCCATATAAAAAATTGCAGATTGTTTCTGGGTGACTGCTATGAAAGTCTGTTGTTTTCAAAACTCTGGGAATATATTCCCAATGTTGACCACCTCCCACCTCTCTCTCCTCACTTTCATTGTTCCATCAGTTCTTTGTTGTGCTACAACTTGATGGTGGTGTTTGCATTGTACCTCACTCAGTCTGAACTCACTCAGGAAGAATGTGAGCAAATGGCAGGCTAATTCCAAAATACACAACATGACACCTGTTCGGAAAGAGGCTATAAAGCAGGGGCATTCGGAGTGAACCACGATGTCCTAACCTAAGTGTGTTTTGGCCAATAGTTTGGGTCTGATGGGTTCTGACTCTGCATGCCTTTAAGAGGGTGCTGGTCTAGATGAAGCAGAGATTCCATTCCATCAAAGTTAGTGGGTTTTATAGAAAATACTTAGTCCATGTGATCTCCATGACTAATTTTGATTGTTGAAGTATTCAAAGAGAAGTTTTCCAGAGTATATTATGCCTTTTTGACTCTCCCCCAAAGGATTGCACAGCTGGAGAAAGAGTGAGAAGTCATTTGTTATGATGATACGGCAGTGATGGAAAGGTTTGAAGGACCAGCTGTACTTTTCCTGTCTGATAATTCTGTACATTCACTGACCACAAGCAAATTTGTCTCTTGTTTCAGAGCATTCATACTGGTTAACTGAATTCATAATATTCTGTCAGGGTATTCATAAAAAGACTGATATACGTATGTTCATTATATGGGTTTATGGTAATTAGAGTTGACCTCAGAATTTATTTCCAGTTAGCTGATCTCAAACAGAATGACAATAGGATCTCTATAATTAGTCTTTGCATTTTGGATGAGGGTGAAAGTCAGTCAAGATTGTTGGCTGAGGACAACGTTGGGCTCAGCTGTGAATCCTGCAGTTGAATGACCTTTTGACACTCACCATCAAATCTCTCAAATCAAGAAATATCCCTTGGACTACAGGGTGAGTTACCTTTGGAACAGGGACTCCAGGAGGTAGCACCTTCAGGAGATAAGGGGAGAAACGTTATTAAGAAATCGATTTATTTGTAAATGATGAGTTACATTTGTTTTCCTATTTATTAAATCTTATTATTTGTAAAAGGGTACTGAAGGACTTGACAACACAGGTGAGTTCAGATTAAGGACATCAGGAACTGAGTGAAATTGGATCGCGTTTTAACACTATTCAGTACGCTTAATCTCATATTCTTTCCTGTAATACCTGATCTCGTCTGTCAACTGAAGGTGAGAAAATCGAATGGAAACATTCTGTCCATCATTGGTATCAACACAAATCTGTTTTTGGTCACAATGCCACAGTTAAATTATTTATCTGCAACAATATGGTAAAATTCTCACAAGATCATTCAGAGGGATTTATTTTGGAGGTGGGGGAATTTAAAGACTCAATCTCTGTTTGCCAATCAGTGCTTTGAGCTGTGGCAGATGCTATCTTTTTACTTGTCTCACCAAAGTTTAAAAATGTCTGACAGATCAACTTGCTCAGTCTGATCTTTATTGTGCATGAGTGAACAGATTTGCAGTAAACATCACTAAATATGTTCAAATAGAATCCCTACAGTGTGGAAGCAGGTCATTGAGTCCATACTGACTCTCCAAAGAAAATCCCACCCAGACATCCACCTCCCTTACCCAATTCCAGTACCCCTGCATTTCCCATAGCTAATCCACCTAGCCTGCACATCCCAGGTCACTATGGGCAATTTAGCTTGGCCAATCCAACTAATTGGCACATCTTTGGACTGCAGGAGTAAACTGGAGCAGCCAGAGGAAACACATACAGACAGTTGCCCAAGCGTGGAATTGAACATGGGTTCAGAATGCTGTGAGAAATAGTGCCAGTGTAAATTTAACTGCACCCTATTAACCAGTGATCTAAAAAATAGTGTACAGATTAATTTGAACTTCTTAGCAATTGATATGACTACAATGACAACACTGAAAATCTCATTCTGCGCTGAAGGAGAGCACAAGCCCCTTAACTGGAATGAGGAAGGGAGGGGAGGTAATCATTTCATTGTCTGCACAGCAACCTTAAACTTGCATTTGAGCTCATTAAAAAGTCTTGGGCAATATTCCAGGCACACCTTCTACAGAGAATTTGAGTGCCTATCCCAAGTTTGTTTATTTTGAAAAAGTAGTCCTTGTTTTTGTCATCTGTCTGCTCCTTTCCCTCTACAAATGCAGTACTATTAACATTTCCCTGTCTGATGTAGTATAGGGTTGGCAACTGTCGAGAATTGTCTGAGTATCCTAAGGTGAAATCTTTAACTCCTGGACATTGCTGTGAATGACCTGCAAATTAACGGGGCATTAATAAGCTTTTTTTTTTTTGAAAACTCTGAAGACTTATTGATGATGTATTTTGGAGATAGGTTGTGGGGAGGAATTTATTCGACCAGGCAACTCCACCTTCAAACATGTATCAATGCTCTATTGTCTAATCAATTATCTTTTCTTATAGCTCCATTGCTCAACTTTTATAGAAGCCCAGAACCATATCCTGTGCCAAAAGCTTGAATATAGTTTTAAGAAGCCATTCTATTCTGAACTCCATTCTAAGATTAATACATTTCAGACAGACTCAACTCTGACGTGCTAACTGAACTGGACTTCAAAATCTGACCTATTTGCCTGCTGTGCTGTATTGGTTTTATGGACATGTAGAAGTATCTTAAATGTGAAAGGCCTGATTGTTTGCAAACAAAACATAACCAATTCTCCTTCAACTTGTGCAGTGAAACATTGATCACTAATAAATGTTTTGAATTAATTTTACACATCAAAGATCAAAGTGGAGCTAAGATGCTGTTCCTAGTCCCCAAATGTTCTTTCTATCTCCCTTTTCTTTCAGGTATTGAATTAGCATGCCCAGTTCTGAAATGGAGAGGGCTTAGAAATACACAGTATCTTCATTAATTCCTGAAAGAAACTAGAAAAACTAGTCAATTTTCACCTGTCGTCTTCCTTTCAGTGACAAACCCACTGTGTACTTCCAACATCTTTCAGTTTTCTTTCTTGAATCCATCGTTTGCCCTTTGTCTCATCTTCTCTATGAAGACACTTCCAGGACCTCTACTTTTTACAACAGCACAAAAGCAAAACCTCCTAGTTCTAGCTGTAATGTCTATACAACTCAGTTCTGTACCTACCACAGTTGGTTAGAAGACTCTTTTACTCATGCAATAATACAACAAAGGGGTAGAATTCCCTTGTACTGCAAATATATATGTGTACACACAATTTAATAAAATGGAACTTCTTGCTTTGCTCAAGAGCCAGCAATCCAAAGAATTTCAATTTTAAAAAAAAAATCTAACATGCATGTAAAAATCTGAAATTAATGGACCAGGGGCTGGAATGGAAGAGAAGAAAGAGTCACGTAGAGGGTTAAATTCTGTCAAACAACACATTGCCAATTTAATACATTCAAAAAGACTCAATCTTCAAACAAAGGAACCTTCCATTCTATTATCCAAATACACCTCTACTGTGTATCACTGCAAGTCACAGTATGTTCTTGTATCTTTAAAATTACAATTTACAATATCCCCTTGACTGCTATATGCCTATGCCTAAACACAATGCAACTGTAATCTATTTATCCTTATGGTGCTGATGATTTAGTGGGTGCTGTCCTTCTGAATCTAACCTTTGTGATGCTGGCAGATCTTCTAACTAAAAGATATCTTTAAGATTTAGTCAATCAAGGAATAGCTAGTTGGTCTGGAGAGTGGGTGTTATGGTATTACAAAACCTTTGTCATTTATTCTGACAGTAAATTTAAAAATGCATGGGATAAGTAAGAATTGAGGATAAGATTTGTTTTTGTGTTTAGATTGATGTTTGTTTCTTGAGTATGTGAAGTTTCCAGTTGAATTAACAAATAATCGTATTCTTGGAATTCATTTTGTTAAAATAGTAACAGCAACAACAGTCCATTTATACCAGCACATAATAGGACATCACAAGGTATTTCACTAAAGACGAAGGGTATTACAGAAAATTTAAAGAAGTAACTGAAGTCTTGTCCAATAGAATTTGAGGAAAGAGGCATTGGTTTAAGATAAGATTTCAAAGTCCTGAGCTACAATGATCAAAGGCAAGGAATGTGAAATAGTACTAACACCAATAAGAAGCTGACCTAACCTCCTGAGGACAACAGGTTATAGATAATCAGAATTTAATATGCGATAGGATGCAAGTGGTTACAATCTGTGATTTTTATAACATAATTGGGCTCTCAAAGAGGACTTAAAGGAGCTGACTTTAGAGGTAAGAAAGGCATGGATGAAAATTTCAGCAACATAAAACAGGTAACATTATGCAGAGGGCTATAGACTGCTTAAATTATAGAACCCCCACAGTGTGGGAGCAGCCCATTCGGCCCATACTGACTCTCCAAAGACTATCCCACTTAGACCAACCCCCCTTACCCTATCCCTGTATTTCCCATGGCTAATTCACCTCATCTGCACATCCTTGGACTGTGGGAGGAAACCAGAAACCTGAAGGAAACCCACGCAGACGCGGGGAGAATGTGCAATCTCCACACGGACAATCCCCCAAGGCTGGAATCGAACCCAGGTCCCTGGTGCTGTGAGGCAGCAGTGCTACCCCTAAGGATAGACTTCATATAGATTTTAAAGGTTAGGTGAAGGATCGACAGCCATAAATGGAATTTAAATTCCTCTTGGACAGTAGCACTGAAAAAATAGCAAAATGGCAACCTGTTTTACCTTCTACAAATTTCCTTTCATTGATGCTTTGCGGTGGACTGGAGCAAGAGTTAACTTGGTGAGTTCTGATTAACCAATTGGTCCCTAACAGATTGGTTGATGATGGTGGGACAGCTGTCATCCCATTAGTCTAGCTCAATTTAAATTCATGCCAAAGAGTTGAGAAGAAGAAAAACACATTTGGGTGTAGATGCTTTACAGGAACTGGAAGGTCAGCAATCCCTTTAGAGAACTTGATCGTATCAAGATTATTGGATCATATTGTGGCAGTGACTAGACAGCCAGTAAGAGCCCTAATGATGCTGCTTGGCCTACTGTGTTCATCCAGCTCTGCACCTTGTTGTCTAAGAGCCCTAAACTGCCTCTTTTTGAGATGGCCCACCACATTTGCCAATCAGACATTTAACAGGCCAGTGATAGACCTTGCCAGGATTCAAGGTCCCCGGAGAAGTCTCACAAGCCAAGAGCTCCTCGCCAGCAACTCCTGTGAATGGCAAAGTCAATGCGGAGGTGGTGATTGTTATCAGTACAACACACACTTCAAGGCCTAATATCATGGACAGACACAGGGCAAAGGCAATGATGGCAGTAAGGGCGTTCTAGTAGGGTCAGCAGCAAATGCATAAGTATCTCCACCTACTATTCTGCTCCACTACCCTTCCCGATGCTGGATTTCAAATTGAGCACTGCATGCCTTTGAACGGGCGACACCCCAAACACATCCATATGCTAGACCAGAAATCATGGACTGAGGTCCTTAATGGGGTGAAAATAGCCATGCAAGTTCTCATTTGACAGGGGGTGGTTAGACTGTCCATACATCTTCCAGTCATGGACTTAATGGGGATGCAGGCAGGAAAGGAGCGAAGTCTCTGCACATGACCCTTTTAAATGCTTCCCCCATCACCAAACTTGCCATGCGTGAAGGCACAAGATACTATCCACTGGGTGTTTATTTTGGCAAAAGGAAATACAACAAATACTTAAGAAAAATATTGAACTCTTTGGAATATGTTTAGAGGGGTTGTTTACATTCCAGTTTTTAGTTCCATAACTGAAAAGTTAATCTATCTTCTCTCAATGCTAATAAGGCTGCAGTATATATCCAGCATTTTCTGTTTCATTCCATATTTCCAGTGTTTATTTAACTGGCCCAGAGTTGTTAAGAGACTGCCCTCATCCAATAAACCATCAAACTCCTCCCTGTCCTCCTGGGACACAGAAATAACTTCACTTTAATGGTAAGCCTAAAATGTACACATTTCCTTATTCATTCTGCTTCAATCCTTTCTCTTAACTATGTTCACTATCCCACAAGATATCACTAACTGAGTGTGCATAAAAACCAGAAGGGTGATAGATAAGCGTGGGGAGATCTCCAATTGAGCTGATAAGTTTTCTGATCTGAGTATCTGTAAAATTTAAGAACACATTTCATTCACGTTACCAAACATTTTCTTTATCATCAAGGAAAAAAAAATCTGAACTATGGAAGTTTACAATTTTATAAATAATGAGGAACAGCAAACCCACCCCTCCTGTAGTGAACTGACAAGCCTTGACTGTTTAGAAATATATTTTGGGAGACCAGCAAGTGAATGAATGTCACATTTAAGAGATTAACAGAAGATAAAGATGGAGGTAGGAGGAATGTGGAAATTGCTGAGTTTAAATGGAATAAGTTCCATAGACCCGTATTCATGGATTGATGGGATATAAGGATTGTGGCACTTCTGGAAGGAGAGAATCTGTCTTCCTGATTGGAATTGATTGTATGAAGGCAAAGGACAAGGAAAGAAGAAAAACATGTAGCTTTCAGGTTAGCTGCAAGAAAAAACGAGGAGGTGATCCAATGACCCATGTTTGATTATCCAAACCCTTTTGCTTTGCAAATAAAGTATTCAATGTGCATGGGTATGAACCCACCAGGGACAACGGTTTGTAGCACTACAGCATATATGGTATGTACACACTCAGCTTATTTTACAACAGTCAGTGCTTTTAGCAAAATGAAAAACTGCAGAGTTTCTCTTATCGGCATTTCCCTTTTTTGTCTTTAATTTAGCTCACTCTCAGTAAACTCCTCTTTGATTGACTGTTTCCGAGTCTTGCAGTCTGGTACATCAAAACCAAAGTCTCCCCAGTCATCCCCCCGATTGGGAATGGTGATGGTATGACGCACTCTGAAGTGGACAGCTTCCATCACCCGTTGGCGCTGCAGTTCCCCACTTATTGTGCCGGTGTTGTTGCTTGACCTGATCAGCTGCTGCGAGCTATAGTCGTGTCCCTGTTTGAACTCCTGAAGCCCTCTCCAAATCAAAAGGCGGTACTGTTCTGGAATCTTTAGTGCTCCCAGATCCTAATGAAGAAGAAAAGGGTAACTTTAAATGAACAAGTAACAGAATGCACCCAAGTTTTTATTTTAAGTTAATTCTTGGGATACGATCGTCGATGGCAAGACATTGTTTACTGTCCTTGCTCTGAGAAGGTTGAAACAGGCCTTCGAAAATCTAAGAGTGATCTAGCACATTGAAAAAGTGACTCCTGCTGGAAAGTGCTTGTAATGGACACTGGATCAGGTTGTACTTCCCTAATGGTTGGATACCTCCCAGCATTCACTGTCTGAATTCACACAAGAAGAATGGCCACTTGAGCAACCTGTCAGAGGGTGGTTTGCACCTAAAGATCCTAGAAGGAACATTGTTAGAGATAAATTGGCTTCCCCAGAAGGGCTTCTTCCAGGTACTCATGGAGAAAACAGTGATGGTGAAAGGAGTTTAGGTAATTTTCATGGAACCACTTATCTTTCAAATTCCCATATGGCCAGTCAGATCCTGGATAACATTATCAGAAAGAAGGGGAGAAGACGGGAGAAAATAAAAATAAGACGTGTTAGGAGGAAAAGAAGGACCAAAGGTTATCCTGGTCTCACTTGAACTCACTGATCGTTTTGTTAGTAAACATAGTGTACAACTGAACAATACAG
>NC_063362.1:12967098-12990713 GCF_021869965.1 Rhincodon typus | reverse complement strand
CAGCTCTACACCTTGTTATCTCAGATTCTCCAGCATCTGCAGTTCCTACTATCTCTCGCAAGCTATGTTTTGTTTGCTGGTCTCTGCTAAGTAGCAATTGTGGTGCCAAGAATGGGCCTCGGTGCCTGAGGGCCAGGGAAAGGAAAGAAACATCAGGTTGAATTCTGTTCCTGTTTTCAACCTAGTGTTCCCCTGTTAGACTGTGGACATGTTGATGTCAGGCAAGCATTGGATCAAATTAGACTGATGTGAAAAATGGTCATTCGGGAAAAGTACTGGGACTTAGTCACTGGTCACAGAACTGTATCCCAGCAACAGTAAACACCTTCATTGAAGGTGAGAAGGGGGAAAAGTGTACTTAAAAGAAAAATAATTTGATTAATAGGATGAAAGAATGGGGTCAAGCTTACATTAAGTGTAAAAAAAAAAGCATTTATTAACAAAAGGAATCATTGGTATAGCGTGTATGGGTGCATAAACACCTCATGCTTCAGTGTGGGTTTGTTTACAGACTTCCAAACAAATGAGTTCCTAATCCTATCTGGTTTTGGAGGAGGTTGTTCAAAGGACAGCCTAATGAAGGCTCCCCTCTCCCTTCTGATGGGAATTCCACATGTGCTATGTGCTTTCACCAAACTGGTATAGGCAACGTTAAGAACTCTGAGACATGGGGAATTCTGGGTTCAAACTGGCATGCCACCAAATTATGGGCCACAGTTCTGCATTACTTTTCAGGAAGGGAAAGAACCCAACTGTCATTATCTCTGCTCATAAACCACCTAAGTATTTGTAAACAGTACCTCCAAGGAAAGGTTCTGCAAGTGGTACATTGTCTGCAGCCCTTGTGAGGTGAAATATTCCAGACAGTTAGGACAGCCCAGACCTGTTAAAAAACTATGAAAGAAAATTCAATAAATACATAGAATGAGGCTGACTACAAAACAGTACAGGTTTACTGAGCTTGAATGGGCTGACCAGAAAACATTACAGGTTTATTAACCAGAAAATGCTACAGATTTATTGAACTGAATGCTAATATGGACATCTTGAGCAACAGCATCTACCCAACTATTATCTGGGTTTATTATTCTCACCAACCTAATCTACCCTTTTCTTTTCTGAAGGATGTGACTTGGACATTTCCAGAGCTGCCTGCCACCTTCTGATGCCTCTTTCTTCAAAAATGATTTTTATTCACTTTTGAGTCTAAACAGTGAATGTTGGCAGGTTTGATTTTGAGAGGAGTTTCCAAGACTGATCCTGTCCTCAAGCACCATCTGTAGTGCTCATTTTCCAGCAGGGATTGCTGAATTGTGAGGAGGAAGGGCCTGAGTAATTTCTATCTTTTCTGATCCAGGGCAACTGAAGGTAACTATGACACCACTACAATTACTCTGGCAGATATCAGCTAAAAGCAGAGATCGAAGAGCACACCATGAAGCCTTGCTGGCTCAGCTGCTTATAGGTTCACCATGACACATCACTGGGAAAGGTAAATCTGTTTAGCTGAGCCAAGAATTGAATAGCAAGTTAGTTACATCACTATATGAACCCAGGTGACTTCAAATTATATGATGTTAATTAATTGATATCTTTGTAGGAAAGAAATGCCCACAGCTAATCATCTGAAAGAGGGATATCTGGTGTAAAAGAGAAGATGGCTTACCTGACTAAAGCTGGGTCTGCAGTGTAGGGTGGGGGAGGAGTGCAGTGTGAAGTTGGCCCCATGCCTGCTGACTGTGAGGAATTTCCTCCATTCACATTACCATTAGTTGGTATATGATGATGGTGATGATGATGGTGGCTGTTCATTAGAGTTGGGCCTATAAAACAGAAAACACAATTTTAAAAGTTTGAAGGCAATATCCCTCTGTTTTAGAGATAGTAGGAACTGCAGATGCTGGAAAATCCGAGACAACAAGGTGCAGAGCTGGATGAACACAGCAGGCCAAGCAGCATCATAGGAGCAGGAAGGCTGACGTTTCAGGCCTAGACCCTTCATCGATGCTCATTTCTTCTAATCTCTGGACTTTTCATTGGTGTCTGATGAAATGTTTGCCATACTTGCTTCAATTTGTTAGCACAAAAGGTAATTTGTTGGGATGTAGAAAATGTTATTAATATTTTACAAAAATGCCTAAATATAGAGTCGTAGAAATGTACAGTGAGAAAACGGACAGTTTGGTCCAAGTTGTTCATACCAATCAGATAAATTAATCTCGTCCCATTTGCCAGCTTTTAGCCCATATCCCTCTAAACCCTTCCTATTCATATAGCCATTCAGATGCCTTTTAAATGTTGTAATTGTACCAGCCTCCAGCACCTCCTCTGGCAGCTCATTCCATACATGCACCACCCTCTGCACGGAAAAAGTTGTCCTGAGGCCCCTTTTAAATCTTTCCCCTCTCACCTTAAACCTATGCCCTCTAGTTTTAGACTCCCCTACCCTAGGGTAAAAACCTTGTCTATTCACCCTATCCATGCCCCTCTGTAAGATCACCTTTCAGTCTCTATCACTCCAGGGAAAATAGCCCCAGCCTATTTGGCCTCTCCCTATTGCTCAAACTCTCCAATCCTGGCAACATCCTTGTTAATCTTTTCTAAACACTTTCAAGTTTCACAATATCTTTCCTATAGCAGGGAGACCAGAATTGAAACATACTTGAACATACAGAACATACTTGAAAGGAAAAGAGAAGCCAGTATTCATATCTTGAGGTTATCTGAGCATGGACCTGCTGTTTCCTGAGATGTACTCTCCCTGAATGCTGCTCTATATTTGGAGCACTAATTTGAGGAATCACTCATACAACTATAAAATGTAAAATACATTGGATGTTGGAAGTCTGATGAATAGTCACCTTGACATGAAACGGTTTCTCCCCACAGATGCTATTTGACCTGCTCAACTGTTTCAGTGTTTTTGTTTATAGTTAAGGACTCACTTCTCCTGTGTATGAGAAACTCCATTGTGCACTGAATGGATCCTGAGAGGAACTTGAAAGATAGTGGTGTGGAGAAGGGAAGATAAACCATTGTTACAGATGGTTCTGATTATATTGACAAAAGTGGAACCCAAGAGAAGGGATGCCACTGAGCTCGACAGAGGAACAAATATGTCGCAGGAGAATGAAGTGATTGATCCTGTCAAGGCATATAGAAATTTTGAGGAAGACAAAGACATATAATCTACTATGGTCACAGTCATAGAAGATGGCTCTTGTGATTTTGATTAGCACCATGAAAGGGATAGAAACCTCACTGGAGAAATTCAACACAGAACTGTGAAAAAATGATTACAGACTTAGGTGATAAAATGAGAGGAAAGGGTACTTGCAGATGGCATGACAAGTTGCTAGGTCAATTAAGGATATTTTGATGAGAAGTTTGATGATGCTGTTTTGAAAGGACAGGGCTGCAGCAAAAGAAGAAGTAACACTGCTTGCAATGTTTGGATAGTGTAAGAACAGAAATGAAGTTGGGTAGTCAAGTATTGGTCTCATGGAGAAAGTAAACTAGGAAGTCATAAGGGAAGATAGGAGAGAAGAAAGATGTGAGATTAGGGAAAAAGGGAATGAGGAGCATCCCAGGTTTAAATTGGTGGGCAAGGTGAAGAGTGCAATGCAGCTAAATGGGCGGTCTTTCAATTTTAATGACCAAGAAATCCAATAACTTGTAGTAGGGTAAGGTGAATGGTTGAAGGAAAGAGAGAGCAAAGACAGAAATTCTGGGTTATCATTCCTCTCTAGGATGATTCTGAACTAATGGGCAATATTGGCAGAGGAAGATGAGGCCCTACAGTATTTGTTGAATGAGCCACATCTGGTAATGACTAGCTAAACCAATTAACACTAGACACATTCTAGTCTGTTATTCTTGGATCTGAAGGAGTGAAAATGGGGACTATATCAAAGGGAATGACTGACAAGGGAGAGAGTAAAATTTTTACAAGGGACAAAATCATTAAAAGTGGATGTGTCTCAATAAAATTAACAAAATGTGACCACAAATAGATAAATCAGAGAATATGTAGCTGGGGCTGATGTTCAGATTTTAAATTAAAGCATATTGTTGGGTAACATAGGGGTAAGCTCTAAGACTGAAGAGGGGAAATAGTCCACTCCCATGAAATGCTGATTCTTGAAGTCAATAAATGTGCACGTCCGCAAAGGCACTAAAGTCCTCAGGTATACTCATTGCCTGTGCTTAATTACCCATGTGTCCAAGGTTGGCTGAGGTACTTGGGCTGTGCTGGGAAGGCTGTCCCACCAGTTGGTTGACAGAAGGCAGTTTGTTCATCATGTTGGGTACCTTGCTTGTGGGTGGTATCACTGCCCCATAAGATGATGAAGCCTGCTGTCTGCTCAAAACAAAATAAAACTCATTTAGAATGATTTGCAAGTTTGGAAAGCAAGTTTATTCCACATGTTCAGATAATTAGAAACCTTCCTTCACTTGTTATGCTTGATAAAACTACATAGAACAATTGGATATGAAACTGAGCTACATGGAATGCAAAGGCCTCAGGTTCAGTCCTTCGGTTAAGACGAGCTAGTTTATTCTCAGCATCTATAACTAGAGAGAGAGACAGAGAGAGAGAAACCCAGTAATGCTGCCAATCCTGAAGGCTAAACATGATGCCTACTGGAAGCAAATATATGCAAATGTCAGGCGAGGACAGGATTAGACTTTGTTGCAATACCCCCCCAGCTGAACAGCCTGCTGACACTGTTTAAAAATGGATACCCAGGCAAGGCACTGCAAGGCTGTGAACGGTTGTAGAATCATAACTCAGCAAGACCCAGTGCTGTTTAAAAAGAATAAAGATCAGCTGCTGCACTGCACTGTCCTGCAACTGGCTAGATATACAGAATGCAAACATGTCTTTCTCTTATGTTTGATTGTTCCTGTGGTTCACTTTGGGTTTGGTTATTATGCAATTATTGATGAAAATGTGGGGGAGTGATCTTGTGAGTAAATAACTGAGTTTTTCACAACCCAGTGTCTTTTCGGTTTTGGCTGCGGAGGAAGCTAATGAGTAGTCTTGCCTCACAGCAGGAATGGGTTCTGTCACCTGAACATCAAATTTAGAGAGGAATCTGTCTGTTGCTGATGGGTGAAAAAAATGAAAAGGAACAGGATGGTCGCAGGAATTTTGAAAAGTACACAAGTAAAAACAAGTAAAAGGAATGAATGTAGGTACTAACTGGCGTTGTAGCAGTTGCTGTTGCTGCTGCCGGTATGAATCGATAAGTTGCTGAGGTACCAATTCCATCAGCTCCAGGCTCTCCTTGATCTTCATGAGGATTTCAAAATTTTCTCGTCCTCGTACCTGTGTACAATATTGAGACTATCACACTCATTTCTAATACTCTCAATCATTGGTGCCTATTTTTAATAAGTTTCTTTCCCCTTCTTTCTCCTTTGATTTTCTACTTTTAAAATCTTTCCCAAGCATTGTTCAGAAAGCATAGGCAGGTCAAATCAGATCTCACTGCATAACTGGAAACCAATAGATTGAAAAATAGTGAGATTATCCCCTTAACGGCCCAGGGCAAACTGTAGCACTCCAACTACTGCTAAAGATGAGGTCAACCAACTCAGTACACAGTTCAGGGAGTGACGCTTGGACATTTTTGGTTTATTTTTGCCGAAGCAACTAAGTGAACCTATTGGCATAACTCATGTCATTGAAAAGAAGCTGGAAGTGGATTGCTGGGTTTTGGAACCTATCACACTTTGATCCATTTTTAATATGGTTTGAAAAACTAAATGAAAACTGGACTTCTGCCAAGGTACAAAATATGAATTTTCACTATCAGGTACCAAGAACAAAAACCTAGCAAACAGTCACACTGAGACATATAGTATTCCCAAAATAGCGGGTATGTGATTTGCTCTAAATGCTTTTCCATGACTACATTATATCTCTGATTACCTAGTAACGGATATGGGTTCATTGCACAAATAATTTTTATACTGCTTCACTAATTGCCAGTTAACTTAACTCAATCCGTGAAGTTTTGAGGATAGAACATGAAACTGAGAAAATAGAAATACCAAATTGATACAATGGGGCTGATTTTTTGAGGCTGAAGGTGAGGCACATTGCTGCAGCAATGGACAATGAAGTTTGAAACAAAAACAGAAGTTGTGGGAGAAACTCAGCAGGTCTGGCAGCATCTGTGGGAAGAAATCAGAACAAGAAGGTTTATTCTGCAACAAATGCAAATTACACCTGACCTGAAAATGCTTGATGTTAACACAGGACACTCAAAATTGAAACCTGTATCTTTGCTCAAAGTTTAGTCTCAATTGTGATTCAGTGGGTGGTATTGCCTCTGACTCAGATGGTTGTGAATCCAAGTCTCATGACAGAAACTTGAGTATAAAATCTAAGCTAGCACTCCCAATATAGTACTAACAGAGTGTTGCACTGCACTGTTGAAGTTGTCGGTGCTCAGATGGGTTGTAAAATTGATATTCAGTCCTCTCAGGTGAACGTAAAAGATTGCAAAGCACAAATGAAAGAATAGGGGAGCTATGGTGGCCTGCCTCATATGCATCCCTTACTTTTCTAACTTTATCTCATCACGGAATGTGTGCAAAACAGTTGTAGATTTTCCTGTACCATAACGGTATCAACATTTCAAAAGTACTTCACTAACTGTGATGTGCTTTTGAATGTCCTGAAGGTATGAAAGGCATTCCATAATTACAAGTTGTTTTACTACTCATCTTTCACTTTGGTTAATATAAACATTCAGTAAAAAATACAGTTCTGTTAAAATTTTGGGGAATGGTTGCAGAAAGTGAACTGTTCCACTGTCCAGTGGTGACATTGCTATTTTGTAAAGAGGTGCCTTCTCTTCACCAATGTTCAAATGATTATTTATTTGTCCAGACTCTTTCTCTAAACTGTACTCTGAGGATCTATCTCTTTGAAAAACATTTTAGTAATGTGACTTCTCGTAAGTCAGTATTCAATTTCTTTATACTTTCTGAAGTGCCTGGAATGTTTTGAAGAAAGATTGTGAATTACAAAGCAAGATTCAATTCTTTTTCTTGGAAATTAGTTTGTTAACAGGATGCAGCATCACAGATATTTAATTCCTATCCTAGCTGATAGTCCTAATACGTTATTCCCAGGCCTTAATCAAAGCCCTGTGTATCTTTGACAACATAATCAATAAACCATTTGCAAAAGTATTGAGTAGATGAAATCTGTTTTGATCAATACAATCAAATGGAAAAGGAAACAAATGTAAAAGATTCATGTAATTTTGGTCTGGCTGGTGGAGGTGGACCGGTTAACTACAGAGAGGCTGGGTATTGGGAATTGGAATAACTGGCTAGACTTTAACTGATCCTAGTGATCAGTGTGAGGAAGTGCGCACATGTGGATATTGGGTGAGCACAGATATTTTCAATCAACCTGTTCGTTTGTGTTATGACGTATCTCTGAAACAGGTGGATCTTGAATCTGGGCCTTCTGGCTCAGAGGCAGGGACATTACCACTGCACCACAAGAGCTCATAAAATGACAGCTCATTTGGGAATTGGGTGAGAATAAGTTTGCATTAAATAGTCGACCAAGTACTCTTGCCTACATTCACACATGAAACCTAGATGAAGTACCTGGAGAGCATCCAATCCAATTCCGTAGGTTAAGCCCTGTTTCTTCAAACATCACTGACCTATTTAACTGTGAATGTATACTGTTGTTAGAAATGATAGAGAAGTAAGCATAGTGAGCTGTGGAGGCAACATTACATTGAATGCTTTGATGGCTAAAGAAAAGAAGCAAATACTCACAGGTACATAGAAAAATTCCTCGTCTCCATGCCTCCTCTTTTTGATACCCGCATTAGGCCCCTGAACTCCCTGTGGTGTCTGTTTGAAGGCTGAAACACAAAAGACAATAACATCTAGTCACTTTTCGTTGTCATTCCCTTGTGATGTGTTTAATAACCTTTCCTAAAATATTTCACTTTGAATCTCCTAAATTACTCCAGGCCAGATTGGGCAGCACACAGGCTGTTCTGCATTTATATTGAACAGAAGTTTCAACTTAAACTCCATATTTTTCTTACAGTAACTTTGAATTTTAATTGTGAATAAAATAAAAACAGTGGTTTGGGATTGTGTAGCCTTTGTGGACTTAACTAGAGGCATCATGCAGCTAGGGAATTGCCATCTATGCTGAATTGATGATATCAGGTGTGTCATTATATGCAGAGGCTGTGTGGCTAATGACTGTAAATAGAAACCTTTCAAGATAATCTGGACAGTGAGAAGTTTGACAGTGAGAACTAAGACCAAGTTGGTTTCTCAGCTTTTGAAAGACATAGCATGGAAGACCAAGACAGAGGATGCCATTCTGTCTAATCTAATTTTAATATTAATGACACCAATGGCAAACCACCCCCCACCCCCAAAACCCCCCCCCCCGCCACCAACATCGAACCCATCACCTGCCTGTGTTCAGACCCGCAAAACTTACTGCGTTTGTTACCATTTCCATTTTTTGCTGCACTCTCATTGATGGCTTGCTGCTCACGGTAATGGTCCTCATCTGCTTTCCGATCTCTTCCTGGGCAAGCACAGATTCGACCTTCAAATGACCGGCGTCCAAGAACCTGGCCACTGAAGGAGATGACAAGGGCATTCATTCGATGAGGGAACTGCATGAACCTCACCATGACCATCACCCAGTGAACCCTCTATTGTGGAAAAGCTTTCCAAGGCATTTCACACAGTGGAGAACTGGAGCAAATATTGTACTTTTGAGGGGGTCAGAAGAAGAAACTGAAAGCTCTGGCTGATGAAATGATTTAAGAAAGCTTTTAAACATGGGAAGGTAGATAGAAAGATTTTCGCAGGTTATTTCTCAGAAGGGGGAAAAGGTAGTTGAAGGTGCAATGAAGGAGAACGGCTGCACAGAGGTATGATTGAAAAACTGAAAGATCTAGGTCTACAGGGACTTGGATTGCATGAGGCCAAGCTCTGGAGTGATCTGTGGATAAAAGTTATATTTATGGTCCATTGGGAGACAGGGAACAGAAATGGTTCAGCAAGGATAAGAGAGAGAATACAGATTTGTATAATGGATGGAACAAGATCATCTAGAGTAACTTCTAAATGGGAATACAAAGGGGTGAATTTTCTGGAGGTGGCAAGGGTCCTACAGCTTCTGGCAAAAATGGGACATAACCCTGCTTTGGTAGGTAGCGGGACTTGACGGTATGACTGCATTTATTGGCAACTGGTAAGTGGCTCCTAGTGAGGACAGCAGTTTGTTGCTAAAATCAGACATCCAATTCAAAGGCTTGGGAGGTCCAACCACTGATAAAATGCCAACAGAGGTGAGAACAGGTCCTTAATTGGTCACTTAAGTGTCTCAATTGGGTTTTAGGCGCATGAACCATCTGCCACTTTTCTCGTCTTTGGCAAATGGAATGACAACAAAAAGTCAACAGGTAATTTGCAAGTCTTTTTGCCTCCAATCACATCCCTAGAGAGCTGCTGAAATTTAGCCATTTACTATGAATGTCAACTTTCCCTCTTGTGCCTTTTATGAATGACTTTGAAACTGAGCAACAATAACTGTAATACAACTCTTTAGAGATGGTTACTTACTCCCTTGTTTCCAAGGTGATGATGATGAGGATAGGTCTTCGATTCATTCCACCTACACAGCTACTGTTGCACATGAAATTGTAGAGAATTGTAGTGAACTCTGTTCCTACCTATCCAAAGCAGGCAGATCAGTCATTCAATAAATCAGTAACCAATAAACAAGTCAGTACATAACATTTTAGTATAAATCTGTGTCATAATAGTAATGCAATTGAAATTCAAAGACTCATTTCATACCTCCATTTCAACTATTTCTTACTAACCTCAAAGCTATGGATCTACTGTCTTCTTATCTCGTAAAAGCTTGATGATACTTAACAAATGCTTCTAAATTTAGCACAACTTCTTTTCTAAACATTATTGAGCTCCTTCACTATGGTGGTTCATTGGAATTTCTCCATTTAACACAGCTAAAGGACACTGCTGAAATACCAGTCTGCCTTTTCTTTTCAATGCTTGTCTGTGATCTACCCAAGATATGTTTTTATCGTTTGTTCAAGGGATGTGGGTGTTGCTGTCTAGGCTGGCATTTATTAGCCATCTCTAAATGCCCTGAAGATTATGTGAGCTGCTGCCTTGAACTGCTAAGTTCTTGAGTTGTTTGAACAGCCACTGTGTTGTTAGAAAGTGAGTTCCAGGATTTTGATCCAGCAACAATATAGAAGTACTGATACAGTTCCAAGTCAGGATGGTATGTATTAGAGGGGACCTTGCAGACAGTGGGTGTTCCCATGCATTTGCTGTTCTAGTCCAGGTAGGTGGCAGAGGTTGTCAGTTTGGAAGATGCGATCTAAAAACCCTTGGCGAATCTTGCAGATGGTATACACTGTCGCCACTGTGCATCGGTGTGAAGGGAATGAATGTTGAAGGTTGGTGGATTGGGTGACACTCAAACAGGCAAGGTCATTGATGAAGTGGCTGAAGATGATTGGGCTTAGGACACAGCCCTGAGGAACTCCTGCAGTGATGTACTTGGGCTCAGTTGTTTGACCTCCAAGAAACAAACCCATCTTCTTCTGTGCTGGGTATGACTCCCTCTGACTCTCATTGACTCCAGTTTTCTTAAGGTTCCTTGATGCTGTACTTGGTTGAATGCTGCCTTGATGTCAAGGGCAGTTACTGTCAGCTCACCTCTGGAATTCAGCTCTTTTACTCATGTTTGGACCACACCTTTAAGGACATGGGGACCCTAGTGGACCTGGCAGAAGTGAAACTGAGCTTAAGTGAACAGGTTATTCCTTTGCAATTGCCACTAGATAGCATTTTTGATGCTCCTGTTCATTACTTTGCTGATGATCAAAAGTAGATTGATAGGGCAATAATTATCTGAATTAGGTCCGTATGTGGCAGCAGTTTCCAAGAGTAGAAACAAATGTGTCAACATGCCAATCGGCATCTGTGGAAAGTCCCAACAACTGCATAGCCATGCGGCTCAGAAAGGATGTTGATACCTGGGTAGTTTTCCACATTGTCAGGTAGATGTTACTATTGTAGTTGTACTGGAACAGCATGGCTAGGGTGCAACTAATTCTGGAGCACAAGTCTTCAGTAGCATTATGGAATTTTGCCAAGATCCCCAATCTTTCCTTTATCCAGTGTATTCAGCCATTTTTCAGTTTCATGTGGAGTGAATAGCCTTGGTCAAAGACTGGCATCTATGATGCTGGTGTTTCAGGAGGAGGCCGAGATGGATAATCTACTCAGCACTTCTGGCTGAAGTGGATCAAATACTTTTGCACTGAAGTACTGGTCTCCTCCATAACTGAGGGTGCGGATATTTGTAGAGTTACCACTATCTGTAAGTTGTTTAATGATCCACCACTATTCACAACTGGATAATGCAAGGCTGCAGAGCTTAGGTCTTATCTGTTAATTGTTGGATCACTTAGCCATGTCTGTTGCATGATGCTTCTGCTGTCTGACATGCAAGTAGTCCTTTGTTCATATTTTGAGTTGAGCAACCCTTTGACTGGACTCGAAATGCTAACTCTGTTTTCCTCTCTACAGTCCTGCTAAGTTTCTCCTGTTTTATTTCAGATTTACAGCATCCACAGTTTTTTGTTTTTATATTAGTCCTGTTTTGTATCTTCTCCAGGTTGACAACTCATTTTTAGGTATGCTTGGTGCTGCTCCTGGCATTTCCTTCTGTACTCTTTACTGAACCAGAGCTGATCTCCCAAGCTGATGGTAATTTTAGAGTGGGGGACATATTGGGCCATAAGGTTACATATAAACATAGAAGATAGGAGCAAGAGTAGGCCATTTGACCCCTCAAGTTTGCTCCACCATTCAATATGATCATGGCTAATCATTGAGCTCCATGCCTTCATTGTGCCTTTCCCCTTTATCTCTTGATCCTGTCAGCCACAGAATTATAACAATCTCATTCTTGAAAATGTTTTGGCCTCAACTACTTTCTGTGGCAGTGAATTCCACAGGCTCACCACTCTCTGGATGAATAAATTTCTCATCATCTCAGTCTGAAAAGATTTATCCCTTATCCTTAAACTATGACCCCCTGGTTCTGGACTCCCCTACTATTGGGACATCCTTCCAACCAAAACTGCACACAGAATTCCAGGTGTGGCCTCACCAATGCCCTGAATAATTGCAGTAAGACATCCTTGTTTGTGCACTTGAATCTTCTTGCTATGACGGCCAATTTGTCTTCTTTTCTGCCTGCTGCATCTGCCTGCTTACTTTTGGCGAGTGATGCATGAGGACACCCAGGTCTCATTGAATATTCCCCTCTCTCAATTTACAGCCATTCAAGTAGTAATCTGCTTTCCTATTTTCAGGATCAAAGTGGATAACCTCACACTTATCCACATTATACTGAACTGCCTACTCACTCAGCCTGTCCAAACCATATTGCAACATTTCTGCATCCTCCTTACAGCTTACCCTTCCGTCCAGCTTTATGTCATTTCCAAATTTGGAGCTATTACGTTCAGTTACCTCATCTAAATCATTACCATATATTGTGAACAGCTGGGGTCCTAGTATCGATCCTTGCAGTACCCCACTAGTCACTGCCTGCCATTCAGAAAAATCCTACTGTTTGTTTCCTGTCTGCGAGCTAATTTCTTATCCACCTCAATACATCACCCAATATCCCATAAGCTTTAGTTTCACACATTGTGGGAGTTTGTCGAAAGCCTTCTGAAAGTTTAAATAAATCACACCCACTGAATGAGCCAGGACAGCTGATCAATGTTTCAGTAGGAGAGCATTTTGGTGACCATAACTCCATAAGATTTCGAGTTGTCTTGGACAAGGACAAAGAGTGGCCCTTGGGTGAGGGTGCTTAATTGGGCAACAGCCAATTACATCCAAATTAGACAGGAATTGGGGAAAGTGGATTGGGAGCAGTTATTGGAGGGCAAATCTATGTCAGGCCTGTGGGAGGCTTTGAAAGACCAGTTGATTAAAATACAGGACATGCAAGTTCCTGCAAAACTGAAGGATAAGAATGGGAGGATTCAGGAACCATAGATGACTAGGGAAATTGTAAGCTTAGCCAAAAGGAAAAAGGAAGTATATGATTGGTCTAGGCAGCTACAAACTGACGAAGCCCTTGAAGAGTATAGAGAAATTAGGAAGGAACTTAAACACGGAATTAGGAATGCTAAAATGTCTTTAGTAAACAGGGTCAAGGAGAATCCCAAGGCTTTTTATGCATACTGTATATTAGAAGAAAAAGGGTAGTGAGGGAAAGAGTAGGCCCACTCAAGGACAAAGGAGGGAAGTTATGCATGGCACCACAGGAAGTGGGAAAGATCCTTAATGAGTACTTTGTATCGGTATTTACCTAGGAGAGGGACATGAGTGATATTGAGGTCAGGGATGAGTGGGTGAATACTCTAGAAAATATCATTATATTGGAGGAGGAAGTTCTGGGTATCCTAAATTGTATTAAGGTAGACAAGTCCCCAGGGCCAGATGGGATCTATCCCAGGTTTCTTCAGGAGGCTAGGGAAGAAATAGCTGGAGCATTAGCAGGTATCTTCATATCCTCGTTGACCACAGTGACATTCTAGAGGACTGGAGATTAGCCAATGTTGTTCCCTAGTTTAAGAAAGGAAGCAGGGATACTCCAGGAAATTGTAGGCAGTTGAACCAGACGCCTGTGGAGGGGAAGCTCTTGGAGGAGGTACCAAGGGACAAGATATATACACATTTGGAAGAAAATGGACTAGATAGTGACAGGCAGCGTGTTTTTTTACTGGGAAAGTCATGTCTCACCAACTTGATTGATTGAATTTTTTGAAGCAGTCACGAAGATAATTGATGAGGGAAGGGCTGTGAATGTAGTTTATATGGACTTTAGTAAGGCATTTGTTAAATTCCCACATGGCAGATTGGTACAAAAACAATCACATGAGATTCAGGGTGGGCTGGCTAGATGGATACAAAACTGGCATGGTCATAGAAGACAGAGGGTAGTGATGGAAGGGTGTTTTTCAGAATGGAGACCGGTAACTAGTGGTGTTCCACAGGGATCAGTCTTAGGTCCTCTGTTTGTAGTATATATAGATGATCTGGAGAATTTGGATGGTCTGATTAGTAAGTTTGTAGATGACACGAAGATTGGTGGAGTTGCTGATAGTGCCGATGATTATGAAAGGATAAAACAGGATATGGATAGATTGGCGACTTGGGCACAGAAATGGCAGATGCAGTTTAATCCAGACAAATGCGAGGTGATGTATTTTGGAGGATCAAATTTAGGTGTAAATTATACTGTAAATGGCAGAACCCTTAGGAACATTAACATACAGATGGATCTGGGCATGCAGGTCCACAGTTCCCTAAAAGTGGCAACACAGCTGGCCAAGATAATTAAGAAGGCAAATGGTATGCTTGCCATTGTCGGCCAGGGCATGGGGTGCAAGAGTTGGCAAACCATGTTGCAGCTATATAAAACCCTTGTTAGGCTGCATTTGGAGTAATGTGTGCAGTTTTGGTCACCACACTATCAGAAGGACACGGAAGCTTTGGAGAGAGTGCAGAGAAGGTTCACCAGGATGTTGCCCAGATACAAAGACATTAGCTATGAGAAAAGATTAAAAAGACAAGGATTGTTTTCACTGGAAAGATGGCGGCTGAGAGGAAGCCCGATAGAGATCCACAAAATTATGAGACGCATTGATAGGGTGGGTAGTCGGAGGCTTTTTCCAAGGGTTCAAATTTCAATTACAAGTACAACAGGTTCAAGGTGAGAGGGGGACGGTTTAAGGGAGATGTGTGAGGGAAGTTTTTCATGCAGAGAGTAGTAGGAGCCTGGAACGCACTGCCAGAACAGGTGGTGGAAGCAGGCACATTGGCGACATTCAAGAGGCATCTGGATGGTTACATGAGTAGGGAGGGAATAGGCCACAGGCCGAATAAGGGGAGAAGTTTAGTTAGGGCATGATGATCAGCATAGTCTTGGAGAGCTGAAGGGTCTGTTCCTGTGCTGTACTTCTCTTTTGTTCACTGCCTTCCCTAATCAACTGTATGATTTAAATCCTCAAAGAATTCCAGTAGATTTGTCAGGCATGATTTCGCTTTTGTAAATCCATGCTCACTGTGTCAGATTCTACCAGTGTTTTCTAAGTACTTTGTTATAAATTCCTTGATAATGGTCGCTAGCATCTTCCCCACTATTGACATCAGACTCAATGGTCTATAATCCCTCTTTTCAAATAGTGGGATTACATTAGCTTTCTTGCAATCTGTAGGAACTGTTCCAGAATTCAAAGAATCTTGGAACATGACCACCAATGCATCCACTATTTCTACTGCCATCCCCTTAAGCACTCTGCAATGTAGATAATCAGCCCCTGGAGGTTTAACAGCCTTCAATCTCATTAATTTCTCCAACATCATTTCTCTACTAATATAGGCTTCAGTTCCTCCCTCTCATTA
Organism: Rhincodon typus; assembly: GCF_021869965.1. Lineage (NCBI taxonomy): Eukaryota > Metazoa > Chordata > Chondrichthyes > Orectolobiformes > Rhincodontidae > Rhincodon > Rhincodon typus. Next base: position 12,975,164 of record NC_063362.1, on the reverse strand, counting down.
AACCCTGCATTTTTCATCCTTTCTGGCACATTATTCGTGTACTCCTTTGAGAAGACAGAAGCAAAGAATGAATTTAGCTTGTCAATCATTTCATTGTCCTTAATTATAAATTCTCCTGTTTTTGACTGTAAGGGACCTACATTAGATTTCACCAATTTTTTTTTCGAATACCTATAGAAACTTTTACAGTCAGTTCTTATGTTCCCTGCAAATTTACTCTCATAATCTATTTTCTCATTCTTAATCAATTCCTTGGTTCACCTTTGCTGACTTTTAAATTGTTCCCAATCCTCAGGTCCATTGTTTTTGCTTGCCAATTTGTATGCTGCTTTTTTGCATCTAATATTCTCTCTAACTTCCCTTATAAGCCATGGTTTGGCCACTGTTCTCTTGTGCTCCTGCTGATGGCTCCCAGCACCTCATGGATGTCCAATGTTGAATTATTACTTCTGTTCCAAGTCTGTCTTTATTTAGCAAGGGTGTCTGCAATGTGAATACATGACTTTGTACGAACAAAGACTTTGCAGTGGTCACTTTTACATACTGTCATGGTCAGCTGCATCCAAAAGAAATACACTGGTAAGGATGAGGTCAAGTAGATCTTTCTCTCTTGTTGATTCCCCACCACCTGCTTCAGATCCAGTCTAGCAGCTATATACTTTAGGACTCAGACAGCTTCATCTGTATTGGTGCTACTTAGCCACTTTAGTCTACTTAGCCACTCTAGCCGGAGTAGATCATTGGTCTTGCCACCATCGTTACTTCTCCCGAGTTCTGTTCAACATGGAATAGTTCTGATTAAACAGCCGAAAGGGTGCAATAGGTAGTCATCAGCAGGAGATTTCCTTGGCCAATTTTGATCCGATGCTATGAGAGTTCATGGGGTTTAATGTTCAGAAATTCTAGGGCAATTCCTTCACAACTATATCCTTCACAACATATCACTGCAATGACATAGCTGATGGGTCTAGTGTATGCATAAGAAAGGACATACTCTGTGATGCTGTTTTCAGAATTTGTTGTCCTTACTACCTTATATTCTAAACTGACAGTTTTGATTCAGTGTTAAATTTTGTACATTACACACTGTGATATATACTAAGCACATTATTACATAAAAGAACAATCAGAATTTACCTGGTACTGCAATATTTCTTATAGTTTTAATCTTTGTTCTCTCCAGCTTGTTTAACCTTTACCAACAATTCAGTGATGGCAGAATAATTGGGCCCTTAGTTTCCAGCAAAAAACATTCCATACCTTACACTAGGTGTCAGTATAACCTCAGGAGTCTGTTGTTTGTGGGACTTCCTTGTTCAAAACATAATTTTTTTGATTCAGGATCCAGAATTTTGCTTAAGGTAGTTTTCATCATCTCAAACATTGTAATTTCTACAATAACATATGTTGTCGTGATTTCTGACAATGCACTGGAGGAGTGGTGGTGTGGTAGTAATCCAGAGTCCCATACTAATGTTCTGAGGATATAGGTTTGGATCCACCATAGCAGATTATGAAATTTTAATTCAACAGAAATCTGGAATTACAAAATAACCTAATGTGACCATTGTTTCACTGTCTTAATATCCATCTGGTTCACTAATGCCCTTTAGATAAGGAAATCTGCCGTCCTTACTTGGTCTTGCCTACATATGACAACAATGTGGCCAACTTCTAATTGCCATCTGTAATGGCCTAGCAAGCCACTTTGTTATATCAAACTGTTACTAAGTCTAAGGAAAGGAATAAAACTGGATGGACCACATGGCAACAAACCAAACACCAGAAATGACAGGTTAAACAAAGCATTTGGCTGTGCAAGTTCTCCTTATGAATATGTGTGAGAATTGATAGAGCTGTCTCACACTGTACTCTAGCATTACTGACATAGTCATGACCTGGGAAACCTGAACATTGATTGTGGACACCATGAAGTTTGACCTGTAGGCGACTCCAGACCTGTAGCAATGTGTAGACTCGTAACTGCCTTCTGGGCAATTTAGGGATTGGACAATGAATGCTGGCCTAGCCTGCAACATCCACATCCAATGAATAAATAAAAAAAAATCAAACTGCATCAGGTCAAACATGGTCAGAAAGTAACTGATTACCACCTAATAACTCTAATTGGCTAATGAATCATTTCTCCTTTTTGTTCAACACTACTTGGAGGAAGCAGTGAGCATGCAGGGGCATAGAATGCATAATGGATGGGGGACTTCATGTCCATCATCAAGAATGACTTGGTAGCACCACTGCTGAATGATTTGGCCATGTCCTAAAGCAATTAGTTGCCAGATTGGGTCCATATCAAGTGGTGAGGGAACCAGCAGATACATTTGTCCATAATGCTGTCTAAGCTAGTGACCCCCACATCCCGTGAATGGATAAGAATTGTTCAAGTTTTAACTGCAAAGAAAATCTAGCTGGAGAGTATAACTAACTGATGAGTCTGATCCACATGCATCATCTATTTGAATGATTCTTCACGCTTTTCTCTCTTTTCATGTTACACGGAGATACCACAATGCTGGTTGTTCACTTTCATAACAGTCACCAATTTTGAATTTGACAGGCAGTTTTATAGCTGGATGCCCTTACTGCTGAAAACCTTCCTCATTTAGCCAGGCTGGGGACTAGCACTAATACACACTGATTTGCCTCTACCAGTGCTAGGATTTTTTTTGGGGTGGCCAACAAGCCCTGGGGTGGGTCTCGAACTCTGAGGCTTCAAACCTTCTGTTTCCTATTTCAATTCTTGAAAATATTATAAAAGACACTTATGGTCTTGCTCCTAATTCATGGGTCCTATTGCACAATGATTTTTGGATGAGCCAAACCTCTATATTTGTTCACATTTCACAGAAAAATATCTTCCTTCCTGACTAGATCAAGGACATTTCAATCTAATCTACCTTGCTTGGAAATAAAAGCAAAAATTAAAGACAAATGTTTGCAAAGTACCTGTGGAGGCTCAAATGGCACCAAGACGCTCTGCCGTCCTGTGACAGCATCATCAATGTATTGAGCAAGGTTGTTTCCTTCCACCCTGATCAGGTGACTCGCTGGAGCGGACTGGCCTGGAAGGACGGCAGTGACACACAGGCTATAAAATGCGACCAAGACAGAACTGAATAATGACGGTCCAATGAGGATTCACCCAGAAGGAAGCATACAGACCCAACAGTGAAATAACATTCAGAGATAGTAGGAACTGCCGATGTTAGCGAATCTGAGATAATGAGTGAAATCTGGTTATCTAGTGAAATAACATTTTCCATTTGTCTAACTTACTCCATTTTATTATTTATTTGGAATAAGATGTGAATAAATGAGAGTCATGAAGATCTGAATGAAATATAGCGCACCAACTCAGGCTGGCGTTCAGAAGACAGATCTCTGAGGCAGGATTACAGGCTTCATTCAATTCACTAACAACCTTGCTTTCCTCTTCCAACTTCTTCTCTTCTCTCCTCATGTTAGCAAAGATCAATAAATGTCATCCTACTTTCATCAATCTCACTCAAGCAGTCAAACTGCATACATATATTATGTACAATAATATTATCTATGCAATTTGAGATTGCTGATAAGTTATTCAGCTGTGGAGATGCATCATAATTGAATGTGAACCTTAGCCCAAGCCTAATCCTGGCCTCATCCAGAAGCAGTTAGTGACAAGTAATCCGGAAGGGGAAATTGGCCCACTTTTTCTCATCATTAATCTAGAGGCATAAAGGTAATTTGCAGTGCTTCCTGTCACTGTCATAGTTGACATCTGCACATGCATTAAAAAGAGCCAGCGGTCTTCTTCATCTATGGCACACCAGACTGTAAACAAATTGGCATTCCAAGATATTTATCTAAACAGGGGATTAGAACGGGATGATCAATTTTTACCTATGTTTGGAAATTTCATTGCATTTGAGAAGGGGTGGAGAAGATGGATCATAACTGCATTGTCTGGCAAGGCAAGGTAAAGAATTAGGAGCCGATAAGTTTAGAGATAACACTGCTGCCAACAGAGTTTGCTGAGCTTAGTAAATAGCTGTAGTACAAATGAGCTGATTTATTTTATTTCTACCAAAGCTGTTTAATAGACTCATCACAATCTAACTGGCAGGAGTAACCCAGACTACAGTTGCAACAAGGCCTTACCTGCAGGTAGTTAATAAGTGGGCATGATAAATTTTCATTTGGCAGATATAAAACTGATTGAAAATTTGCTACTGAGCTCGATTGCAGAAGGCAAATTATTCTTCAATGCAAGTTTGGCAATGTTCCTGACAACAAACAATTTACACATAAATTGGCTAATTTTGCCAGTTTGTTCACTGGTCCTCATTTGTAAAACTGCTGGGTGTCAACATAATTGAACTTGGAAAAATTGGCATTTATACCATATCTACTGATAAAGATAAAAACATGAAGACACTTTGGCATACTAAACCCTGCATGCACAGAGTATATACATTGAATTACGATTTCAGCTGTGGTGCTGGCGTCAGCTGCTGAGAAAACACCCACTTATTTCCCAACAGGTTAGAAGGAAAGTCAGAGGAAGAGCCAGTCCCAGACTGCATTGCTGAGCAATTGTTTTTGATTAGGTGAGGGAGTATATTGCTGTCTGCTTTTTCAGCAGAGGATGGACAGGGAAATACATATGATGCTGGGGAGGAAAATATCAATTCCCCCTGTTATTGCTTATGCATTCTGTTCTCTTTTCTACGAAGTTGTTTTTATTTTTGAGTTCTTTCATTGAAGGATTCTCCTCCTGAACCTCTCCCCTCATAAGGTATGGTGACTATCAGATTAAACCACCACCTGTCTAATGAGGGAGCTGCCCTCTGGTGTGGTAGGACAATGGCAACATTGCTTTATAATTTAATACAGCAACAAAGAATATGGACGGTGAAAGATAAATTTCATTTTCATCATGGTTTAAAGTGGGGGCGGGGTGCACTTTTGCACATTAAGTATGCAAATTACATCACGTGAAGAAATGGAAGTTGCAAGTACAAAAGAACTTTGCAGTGTGGACATGTACAGCATCATTTGTAACATGTGAAGAAGGGTGGAGGGAGCTGGGGTTAGTGATTGGCAATACAGTGTAGGTGGAATTGTTTACAGGCACCATGATTCCAGCCCATCCTCACAGGGAGACTTTCAGACTGGAAAATGCATGATAAAATAAACAACCAATTTAAAATGAATGAGTTGTTTCTCTGCAAGGATATTGATACTCCTATTCCTCAGAACAGACAGTCCCTGTTTTTAAGCTAACTTCAGTCTAAGGCAAGTTTATTCAGTTTATTATTAATACAGTGAATAATTTTTGCTTCTTCAGATCCCACCTTGAGTGAGAAACGAGGGTATATCCCCAGTACTGTCATGAGCACTAGAGACTGTTGCAAAAGCTTTGCATAAGCCATGCCTGGAATGCACTGTGGGAAGTGCCACTAATTCCATAATGTGGGGGTAGATTTGTAGCCACTAGCATACCTGTTACAGGGAGTAACTATACAAAGTTCATTGCAACAAATCTTTCTGACAGCACGGAATAGGCTACCACTTACCAGAACATTCAACCAATGGTTCTTACCCCCCTTACAATCTTTCAGTCATTTTTAATTTTCTAATAGAGACAACATGAATGGAAAAATAAATTGTCTGGTGCGCCAATGTGCAAGTGTGGAATACTACTAAAGGAGAATAAAGTCAGCAGTTCTGTACTTCCACAGTGAGCTGTGCTTGAAGGGACCACATGTCAGAGAATTAGCTACCGTAGGGTAATGTTGATCCTCAGATCTGTGATCTCTTTGGGTTTGACTCTCCAAAGGGGGAGAGGTATAATCAATGTGGAATGATGGTTCAATGCTTTCAGGACAGGAAAGAGCTGGAAAACCAAACAGATAAACTTTCTCAAGTCAAGCTACCTAAAACCAGAATTTTTTTTGTTTTATGTTTTCACATTGTAAAGAGGTGATGAGGGAACTGAAGGAAGACATGAAAAGTCTTATTAAATCCAATACATGAGAAATGAATGAATCACAGGAGTGACATGGTCAGTAATCTAAAATCATAGATGTTTACAACACAAAAGGAAGCCATTCAGCCCATTGTTTCCTCAATGGTCTACCAAGATCTGACTACACTAATCCTATTTTCCAGCTTTTGGACAATAGCCCTGCAGACGATGGCAACACAAGTGAATATCTAAATACTGCTTAAATATTGCTAAAGTTTTAGATTCAGCCACCCTTTCGAGCAATGAGTTCCAGATTCCCACAACCCTCTGTGTAAAAAAAATCTCCTCAATTCTCCTCTTTACCTCCTACCTCTTTCCTTAAATCTATGCCTCCTGGTTATTGACCCCCTCTACTAATGGAAAAGAGCCTTCCTATCCATCCAATCAATGCCTCTCATAATTATACACCTCAATATAGCCCTCTCTCGACCTTTGCTGCTCCAAGGAAAACAACCCCAACCTATCCAAACTTTCCAGAAAATTACAGGCCAGTCAGCCTAATCTCGGTGGTGGAATAGTTATGAGAAAGAATTCTGAGGGACAGAATATACTTGCACTTGGAAAGACAGGAATTTATCAGGGATAGTCAGCACAGATTTGTTAAGGGAAGGTTGTGTTTGACAAACTTTATCAAATTTTTTGAGGAGGTAACCTGAACTGTTGATGATGGCAATGAATTTGATATGGTCTTTATGCACTTTAGCAAGGCAGTCAGTCCAGGCAGCATCTGGTTAATCATCTGTGCACCCTCTCTAGTGGAATGAATTCCTTCCTGTAAGGTGGTGATCAGAACTGCACGTGGTACTCCAGATTGGATAGGCCGGGGTTGTTGTCCTTGAAAGAGGACCTGATCAAGGTGGATAAGATTATGGCCTAATCAACATTTTAAAAAGATCCAACATTACCTCTTTGTACTTGTATTCTGTGCTTCAACTAATAACGACAAGTATTTCACATGCCCTCTTCACCACTACCTACTTACTCAGCCAACTTCGGGGATCTGCTCCCCCTGATCTTTGGTAATTCCCAGGGTTCTATCAGTCATAGTGTAATCACTTACTTTGTTAGCTCTCCCAAAGTGCAGTATATTAAGCTTTCCCAGGCTAAATTCCTTTTGCCACTGCTCTGTCCACATGACCAGTCTGTTGATATCCTCCCGCAGTTTATAGCTATCCTCCTCACTATTTACTATCCAACCAGTTTTCATGTCATCTGCAAACTTCTTGATCATCCCCCCCTACACATAAGTCCAAATTATTAATGTAAACCACAACCAGCAAAGGCTTCATCACTGAGCCCATTGGAACCCCACTTAGGCCCATCGAGTCTGCACCAACATAACTACCACTAAAAGTGCACTGATGTCAATTTCCTGCACTTATCCCATATCCTTGAATGTAATGATATTTGAAGTACTCATCCAAATATTTTTTAAAGGTTGTAGAGTTTCCAGCTTCCACAACCTTTCCTGGCAGTGCATTCCAGATTTCCACTATCCGCTGAGTAAAAATGTTTTTCCCAAATCCCCTCTAAATCTCCCACCCCTTACTCTAAAACTATGCCCTTTTGTGACTGACGCATCAACCATGGGGAACAGCTGCAGTCGATTCACCCTGCCCGTATCCCTCATAATCTTATATACCTCAATCATGGCCCCCTTCAGTCTTTGCTACTCTATAGAAAACAATCCAAGCCCATCTAGTCTCTCTCCTTTTAGCTCAATTTCTCCATCCCAGGCAACAACCTCCTTTGTACACCCTCTAGTGCTACCACATCCTTCCTGTTGTGGTTACCAGAATTGCAGTTGTGGCCCGACTAATGCTCTGTATGACTGCAACATTGACTCAGAAACAAAAACAGAAATTGCTGGAAAAGCTCAGCAGGTCTGGCAGCATCTGTGGAGAGAAATCAAAGTTGATGTTTCGAGTTGAGTGATCCTTCTACCTTCTGAGGAAGGGTCACTTGACCCGAAACATTAACTCTGATTTCTTTCCACAGATGCTGCCAGACCTGCTGAGCTTTTCCAGCAATTTCTGTT
>NC_063362.1:12965475-12966998 GCF_021869965.1 Rhincodon typus | reverse complement strand
TCCACAGATGCTGCCAGACCTGCTGAGCTTTTCCAGCAATTTCTGTTTTTGTTTCTGATTTACAGCATCTGCAGTTCTTTCGGTTTTTATCCAACATTACCTCCTTGTTCTTATACTCTATGTCACGATTGATAAAGCAAGTGTCCCATAAACCTTCTTAACTATCCTATTCCCATCCTGTGAATGAAAAGAAGAAATTATCCTAAATCTGACCAAGCTATGATCACTATCTCCAAAGTGCTCCCCTGCTGATATACCTTCCATTCACTGAGGTTCATTTCCAAATATTAGGTCCAGTGCTGCCCTCCTTGATGGGCTTTCTTCGTACTGGCCAAATAAAATTGCCCTGAATGGAATTTAAGTAGTTCCCTACCTTGAACGTTAAAACATTAGTTACTATTTGGGTAGTTAAAATCCCTTAATATTACAGCTTTATGATTCTTATACTTCTCTGAAATTTGATTACATATTTGATCCTCATTGTTTTGGGATCTGTAGTATGCACTCAACAGTGTGTTTGCCCCTTTTCTGAATTTTATTTCTGCACATATGGTCACATTTGATGATCCTTCCAAGGTATCACCCCTGTTCACTATATAATTGATACCCTGATCGATAATGTGACCCCTTCCCTCTTCTATCTCTGTGTCTACTTCAACTGAATACCCTATAACATACAAACTATTTTGATTTGCAATCAGATCATTGGTTTTCTTTGTCCCCTATTTACAAGATTATGGCATTTTGATCTCAAATAATGCATCAAATTTTTTTCTGATAACAGGAAAGTTCCAAAATCTAGTATAGCCTTAAACCCAAGATGGCTTGATTTGAAAGAGTATATCTGTAGTCTAAATTTTCTAATTGGTGTTACTGCCCATCAGGGACTACCGAAGGGTTCTGCAGTGGACAAGAAGACAGAGATTAATTGCATTTTGGTAACGTCCACTCACCATCATTGAAGTCTCTGCCAAGTTCATGATTGGGGCAGCGTTTCACCACTTCGGTCACATGCTCAGCCTTCTTGTAGACCGGCATTGCACGCACCACACTACCTGGAGGTGGTGGTGAGGTCAGTTTCACCTGGATTGGACATGTTTTTGCAATCTGACAATACAGTTTCTTCAGCAGTGGAGAGTACTAGAAAATAAAATAACACACAGTAAAGCATTAATTACAGTGTGCTTATATTTCTTCATAATTCCTTACTATTCAATCTTCCAAGGTATGTCAAGTGTAGGAATTGAGGAAAATAAGGTTAAACAACTGAGGATCAAGATGCACAAATTTTATTTAGCTCACAGTTTAAAATCCTACATTCAGCCCTGATTTGTATATACTGTTTTTTTATAACCACACAGAAAAACCAGAATCAATTTCAAAAGTAGAGAAGTATGAGTTGGTTGGAGAATAGCGCATGCCCTAGTTTCTTTTCTATCTTCGCATTTTAGCACACACCCAGCCCTCTGAACAATATCCCCTACAGGTCGTCTGACCTGTCAGTGAAGGGGACAAAGATTCGG
>NC_063362.1:12882029-12965075 GCF_021869965.1 Rhincodon typus | reverse complement strand
GTTTCGGGCCTAGACCCTTCATCAGAAATCTGATGAAGGGTCTAGGCCCGAAACGTCAGCCTTCCTGCTCCTATGATGCTGTTTAGCCTGCTGTGTTCATCCAGCTCTACACCTTGTTATCTCAGATTCTCCAGCATCTGCAGTTCCTACTATCTCTGGGACAAAGATTCGGTTGGCTCAGTTTCCAAAAAACATAGTTTCATGCACGACTTGATTTACCTTGGCTCCCAAGGCCCATCTGAACCAGTCGTAGATACTCATCATTTTACTTAATGACAATAGATCCAAGCAGATAACACTGACATCATCCATTTACAAGGAGAATTTGACTAAAATGTCTCCACTGTCTGACATTGCTACTCCTCTCATGCCCAGCTGGTTCCTGATGAACTTGGAAAAAGGTTCAATGCAAAATGCACGGAAGAGGGGAGAGAAGATGCCTGCCTGACTCTAGATTTAATCAAGAATTTGATCCAATTGTGGATTCACTCCCCAAACCCCAGTTTGGAGAGCACCCCATCATGTAGGTATGCAATATTCTATGAAAAACCATCTGCTAGTCAAGGCTGACAAGGCAGATATCCATCTCTCCATCCCAAAGATAGGTATTGCATCCTGGAGAGGTGAGATCTCCTGTTGATTACAACACAGGTCTAGTCTGGATGCATCTGGAGCAGGATTGACCCGATAGGCAGTGACCTTGGACAGAATTTTGAATTCCACAGTGAGACGGGGTGCCAATTTCTAATTTCCCCCCTTTCCACTTGTAGATGTAGGTGATGATTCCTTTTCTCATGGATTCTGACATGTTCCAGCCAGAAGCATACTTTCATGCACCTGAGCAGGTAGACTGATCCAGTCCCACAGAGTTGAATACAACTCAAATAATAGCTGTCACTGCCAGGAGGTTTTCTCTTTTCAAAGGACTCAAGGGCCATAGTCAGCTCATCCAGAATTAGTGGTTGGTCTAGATTCTCCAGCATACTATCATTTAAGACCTCCATGATAGGGAATAAGTGATGTGAAGGCTGCCCTGTCTATAATTTGGCATAAAATGATTTGTTGATCCTCAGCATCAGATTCCAATGACTTTCCCGAGCCATCCCCTTCCTTCAGGCTCCTGATCACAAAGTGCTGTCTTGTACATTTTAGAAGAAGAAATGTGGGCACATGCACATTTCCTCATTCTGATAGAAGGGCTCTGGGCTGGAAGGTCATTCATGTCAAAGAGCAAGGCTTGTTGATTCCTCATCTGTTGGAGCTTCTCCTTGATCCCTTTCAACTGCAACTAAGGGAGATTTTGCATGATTTTCTGGAGTGAGCACAGTTCCTCTCTTTTCATCACAGAGGGGGTTCACAGTTCTCCAACCTTTGAAATTCCTTCTGACTTCTTCCATTATATCTGGGGCCAGCAAATTCACATTCAGTTTCATTGATACTTGCCAACTCTCTGGTCTTCCTGTACATGACATTCAGCTAGCAGGAGGCAGTGATCAGAGAAGAACACGAGCTTATGTTGGTGGATCTGACTGTGAACGCACATTACACAAACAGGCATATCTGTCGCTCCATTTGCAGGACTGCCAGAGACATCATGCAGCTTGGCAGATTTATCTTTTCAATCAGGAGTCTAGACATGTTGTCTAATTTGTTGTCAGCCCTGCCAGATCTTCTGGTCATATTGATGTTGCAGTTGTAATCACTGCCCTGAATGATGGGGTGAGATGAAGCCAGTAGCAATAGGAACTCTTGAGGGAGAGCAAGCTGTTCACTGTTTTAGCTCAGAGTGTACACATTAATTAAGTGGCTCAACACACTGTTGTACATTATACTTGCTATGAGGAGGTGCCTACTTCTCCTACCTCCTTCACATTTGAGGTGTTGCCTCCCCACAGAGGGCAGAATATCTTGGTTAGAAGAATGTGAGTTATTTCCTCTCAAACAGACTGATGGCCAATGACACTACCATCGGATCCATTACTTTAGTAGTTGAGATACAGTCTCACACAATCCTACTGAAACTGACGGTCAGCTTAAACCTTGGCCAGATAATCCAGAAACATATCAGGCTAAATCTTACATATTTTTGGCTAAGTGTAAGTTTCATTAAGTATCAGGGAGGATCCCTTACTGCGAGGCCTCGCGAGATCTCTCACCGTATCTTACCAAACACATCTCATTAACTACATACCTGCTGCTATGGTGCCTCTCATGCCCAAATCCAGCCCCGTCTTATCATTCACTGTTCCTAAAACAACTTGCCAACACCAAAATATCCTAGAATGGACCAGCATCTCTGATGTCAGCACCATCTTTAAAAGGCCATTGTACACCCAGAGAGGCACTGTCTATTCCTTGCCACCCTTCGTGTTTCCTGGCATTTGTCCTGGACATGGAAAGGAGGGGAAATTGGTGCCCCACTTTGGAGGTCCTGCCGGATGGAGTGGTGCTGACATAGGACGTCTTCTTCCCCCAGGACCCTCAGTGAAGGCCGTAACATCAGACCATGCTAACCTACTTATGATATTGTCACCCAGTTCACTGCAGTCTCAATCACGTGAATGAATGCAATGATATACAGAAGGTTACCTTCTTCACCGTCAACACAAGTGCCACCATAGTCTCTCCGAAGACTAACACTAACTCTTTCTTTGCTACTGGAGATACTTCCCACCAAAGCTCATGCTGTATTAGTGCTACTATTGCCTGCAACATCTTCCTTTACTCACTGTCACCTACCTCAATCCTGACACCACTAATCCTGCACGCCTGTTGTGCTGCCTATTCATGCACTCAGGACACCTCCCAACATGCACCCAAAGTAAAAGCTGCCTTACTCCATCTCCTTTATAAATTGGTTTTCTCTCATTCCAGGAGCTGCCCACAATATGGCAGAAAAAAGGTCAAGAAGTGGATGAGCTGCCTGACATTTGGCTCCTCACCCCTTATGAAGAGAAGATCCTGATTACACCACCCTGAGCAGCTGACTGAACACGTCATGCCACTGGAGAGAGAATAACCGGGGTGGGGAGGTCTTTGATTGTGTTGGCTGCTTTCCCGAGACAGCAGGAAGTGGAGATGGAGTCAATGGAAGGAAGGCTGGTTTTTGTGATGGACTGGGCTGTATTCACAATTTCTTTACTTTCTTACAGTGTTGGGCAGAGCAGTTACCATACCATGCTGTGATGCATCTGGATAGGATGCTTTCTTTGGTGCATTTATAAAAATTGGTAGGAGTCATCGTGGACATGCTAATTTCCTGAGCTGTTTGAGGAAGTAGAGGCATTGGTCTGCTTTCTTGACTGTAGCGTTGATATTGATGGACAAAGACAGATTGTTGGTGATATTTACTCCTAGGGACTTAAAGCTCTCGATGACCTCCACCTCAGCACCATTGATACAGACAGGGGCATGTCCTCCACTCTGCTTCCTGAAGTCAATGACCAGCTCCTTTGTTTTGCTGACATTGAGGGAGAGATAGTTGTCTTTACATCATGTCACTAAGTTCTCTATCTCTTTCCTGTACTCTGTCTCGCTATTGTTTAAGATCCGACCCACTACGGTGGTGTCATCAGCAAATTTGTAAATGGGATTAGAGCTGAATTTGGCCACACAGTGATGAGTGCATAAGGAATAAAGTAAGGGGCTGAGTATGTGGTCTTGCGGGGCATCAGTGTTGAGGATTATTGTGGAGGAGGTGTTGTCGCCTATCCTTACTGATTGCGGTCTGTGGGTCAGGAAGGTGAGATCCATTGGCAGAGCGGGGAACACAGTCCTAGGTATTGGAGTTCAGAGTTTTGTGTGTATTGTGGCTCTTTTTAATAACTGAAGAGAAAGGCTGGAAAGTGATAGGTTTATTGCTGTAGAGAAAGGTGGAGAGGAGAATGTGGAACAGAAAGGAAAATCAGGAGGAAGTGGAGAACAAGGAAAATTTGAGATCATAAAACAAAAGGCAAAGGGGGTGAGATAACAAGGTGTAGAGCTGGATGAACACAGCAGGTCAAGCAGCATCAGAGGAGCAGGAAGGCTGACGTTTCGGGCCTAGACCCTTCTTCAGAAATGGGGGAGGGGAAGGGAGTTCTAAAATAAATAGGGAGAGAGGGGGAGGCGGATAGAAGATGAATAGAGGAGAAGATAGGTGGAGAGGAGACAGACCAGTCAAAGAGGCGGGGATGGAGCCAGTAAAGGTGAGTGTAGGTGGGGAGGTAGGGAGGAGATAGGCCAGTCCAGGGAGGACAGACAGGTCAAGGGGGTGGGATGAGGTTAGTAGGTAGGAGATGGGGTTGGGGCTTGAGGTGGGAGGAAGGACAGGTTAGGGAGGCGGGGAGGAGCTGGGCTGGTTTTGGGATGCGGTAGGGGGAGGAGACATTTTGAAGCTTGTAAAGTCCACATTGATACCATTGGGCTGTATGGTTCCCAAGCGGAATATGAGTTGCTGTTCCTGCAACCTTCGGGTAGCATCGTTGTGGCACTGCAGGAGGCCCAGGATGGACATGTCGTCTGCGGAATGGGAGGGGGAGTTGAAATGGTTCGCGACTGCGAGGTGCAGTTGTTTAATGCGAACCGAGCGTAGGTGTTCTGCAAAGCCGTCCCCAAGCCTCCACTTGGTTTCCCCGATGTAGAGGAGGCCACAACGGGAACAGCGGATGCAGTATACCACATTAGCAGATGTGCAGGTGAACATCTGCTTGATGTGGAAAGTCTTCTTGGGGCCTGGGATGGGGGTGAGGGGGGAGGTGTAGGGGCAGGTGTAGCACTTCCTGCGGTTGCAGGGAAAAGTGCCGGGTGAGGTGGGGCTGGAGGGGAGTGTGGAGCGGACAAGGGAGTCACGGAGAGAGTGGTCCCTCCGGAAGGCAGATAAGGGTGGGGAGGGAAAAATGTCTTTGGTGGTGGGGTTGGATTGCAGATGGCGGAAGTGTCGGAGGATGATGCGTTGGATCCGGAAGTTGGTGGGGTGGTACGTGAGGACGAGGGGGATTCTGTTTTGGTTGTTATTGCGGGGAGGGAGTGTGAGGGATGAGTTGCGGGAAATGCGGGAGACACGGTGGAGGGCGTTCTCGACCACTGAGGGGCGGATGTTGTGGTCCTTGAAAAACGAGGACATCTGAGATGTATGGGAGTGGAATGCCTCATCCTGGGAGCAGATGCGGCGGAGACGAAGGAATTGGGAATAGGGGATGGCATTTTTGCAGGAAGGTGGGTGGGAGGAAGTGTATTCTAGGTAGCTGTGGGAGTTGGTGGGCTTGAAATGGATATCGGTTTCTAGGTGGTTGCCGGAGATGGGCACAGAGAGGTCCAGGAAGGAGAGAGAGGTATTAGAGGTGGTCCAGGTGAACTTAAGGTTGGGGTGGAAGGTGTTGGTGAAGTGGATGAACTGTTCGAGCTCCTCGTGGGAGCATGATGCGGCGCCAATACAATCATCAATGTAACGGAGGAAGAGGTGAGGTTTAGGGCCAGTGTAGGTACGGAAGAGGGATTGTTCCACGTAACCTACAAAGAGGCAGGCATTCCTTCGCCTCCACCGCGTCTGCTCCCAGGATGAGGCATTCCACTCCCGTACATCTCAGATGTCCTCGTTTTTCAAGGACTGCAACTTCCCCCCCTCAGTGGTCGAGAACGCCCTCCACCGTGTCTCCCGCATTTCCCGCAACTCATCCCTCACACTCCCTCCCCGCGATAACAACCAAAACAGAATCCCCCTCGTCCTCCGGATCCAACGCATCATCCTCCGACACTCCCGCCATCTGCAATCCGACCCCACCACCAAAGACATTTTTCCCTCCCCACCCTTATCTGTTTTCCGGAGGGACCACTCTCTCCGTGACTCCCTTGTCCGCTCCACACTCCCCTCCAGCCCCACCTCACCCGGCACTTTTCCCTGCAACCGCAGGAAGTGCTACACCTGCCCCTACACCTCCCCCCTCACCCCCATCCCAGGCCCCAAGAAGACTTTCCACATCAAGCAGATGTTCACCTGCACATCTGCTAATGTGGTATACTACATTCGCTGTACCCGTTGTGGCCTCCTCTACATCAGGGAAACAAAGTGGAGACTTGGGGACCGCTTTGCAGAACACCTACGCTCGGTTCGCACTAAACAACTGCACCTCGCAGTCGCGAACCATTTCAACTCCCCCTCCCATTCCACAGACGACATGTCCATCCTGGGCCTCCTGCAGTGCCACAACGATGCCACCCGAAGGTTGCAGGAACAGCAACTCATATTCCGCTTGGGAACCCTGCAGACTTCACAAGCTTCAAAATCTCCCCTCCCCCTACCGCATCCCAAAACCAGCGCTGCTCGTCCCTGCCTCCCTAACCTGTCCTTCCTCCCACCTATCCCCTCCTCCCACCTCAAGCCCCACCCCCATCTCCTACCTACTAACCTCATCCCACCCCCTTGTCCTGTCCGTCCTCCCTGGACTGACCTATCTCCTCCCTACCTCCCCACCTACACTCACCTTTACTGGCTCCATCCCCGCCTCTTTGACCGGTCTGTCTCCTCTCCACCTATCTTCTCCTCTATCCATCTTCTATCCGCCTCCCTCTCTCTCCCTATTTATTTTAGAACCCCCTTCCCCTCCCCCATTTCTGAACAAGGGTCTCGGCCCGAAACGTCAGCCTTCCTGCTCCTCTGATGCTGCTTGGCCTGCTGTGTTCATCCAGCTCTACACCTTGTTATAGCAAAGTGGGTAGTAATAGTTATAGAGAAGGTCAAGATAGGTCCAGAGTAGATGCTAGTCGCAGAACACAATGGAAGACAGAGTTCATGAACTGAAGTTGTTGAACTCAATGGTGAATGCAGAAGGCTGTGAAATTTCTATATGGAAACTGAGGTGCTGTTTCTTCAGTTTGTGTTGTGCTTCACTGGATTACTGCAGTAGACTTATAACTGAAATGTGAATTACAGAAAGATGGCAGTACAAGACGGTCCTGATTTATAAATGCCCAACTTACAAATATAAGAATAAGCTCAGCCAGGCAGAGGAGGGTGGTGATGGAAGAGGATGTTCCAGCCTCAGTTCAAGGAAGTAGAGGAGAGCCCTCAAACTATCCATGTGGGGTCCAAAGGTCATAGACTCATAGAGCTGTACAGCATGGAAACAGACTCTTCAGTCCAACTTGTCCATGCTGACCAGAAATCCTGAATTAATCTAGTCCTATTTGCCAGCATTTGGCCCATATCCCTCTAAACCATTCCTATTCATGTATCCATCCAGACACCTTTTAAATGTTGTAATTATACCAGCCTCCACCACTTCCTCTGGCAGCTTATTCCACACATGCACCACCTTCTGCC
Source organism: Rhincodon typus (assembly GCF_021869965.1). Classification (NCBI taxonomy): domain Eukaryota; kingdom Metazoa; phylum Chordata; class Chondrichthyes; order Orectolobiformes; family Rhincodontidae; genus Rhincodon; species Rhincodon typus. The sequence continues at coordinate 12,957,775 of NC_063362.1, read as the reverse complement.
CCTCAGGTGCCTTTTATATCTTTCCTCTTTCACCTTAAATTTATGCCCTCTAGTTTTGGACTCCCCTAGCCTGGGAAGAAAACCTTGGCTATTCACTCCATCCATGCCCGTCATGATTTTATAAACCCTCAGCCTCTGATGCTCAAGGAAAAATAGCCCCAGCCTATGTAGCTTCTTCCTATAGCTCAAACCCTCCAACCTGGCAACATCCTTGTAAATCTTTGCTGCACCCTTTCAAGTTTAACAACATCTTTCCTATTGCAGGGAGATCAGAATTAAATGCAGTATTCCAAAACTGGACATCATAGAGTAGAGGCAGCAGTTAGGGCCAGGAAATTGGAAAGTTTTGAAATGCCTTAGGGTGTCAGAAGATTTGCAAATATAGGCGGGAAGAGGCTGAACAAAAAGACAAAAGAATAGAGTCAAGATAGGAAGACAAAACAGAATTGAGGTTGGAGAAAATAAGCTTGGTGGGATGGGGGTGGTGGGGTTGGTGGTAGCTGCAGAACAGGCTGAAACACAGGTTAGGATAGTTTGGTTTGTGGATTTTGGGAAGAAGGCAGAATTAACCTATACAGGGTTAGAGAATCTTTCAGCATGGTGTGGAGTTAAATTTACAATCAGAGATGAAACACAGATCCAACCTGGCAGTTCCTTTACTGTAGAGTAGCTGTTATGAATGTGGTTTTCAAATTTTTAATTCTGACCAAGTTCTTTTCTGTGCTTTTTCAACAAGACACAGCATTAGGTGAAAACAATATGGGAAGAAATTTCTTCTGAATCTGTAAAGTTGTATGGAAACAAGGCAGAATCTTGATTCTCGAATAGTTCTGAAAGTATCTTGAAAGCAATAATATATTTGAGGGATCATATGACCTATGATTAATGCTGACTTGGTAAACAAATCAGTACTGTAAGCACAATGTTTAATCTTTCTTAAATCATTGATTACCTTTGATGTTTCTCCTTTTACAATCCTCTTGTGTGAAACCACCAGAGGAGATTTTATTTATTAATTTGCATCCTGACAAGAAAATGCAATTTGTTTTGGGATTTAATTTTTTTGCTTTAATAATAGTTGGAACCGCAGTAATATCAGAAAGGATTTGACTGATAAATCTAAAATAAAATTATTACTCATTACCTAGGGTAGACTTCAAGGAAGTGACAATTGCTTCATAGTGCTGGACACCAAACACTCAACATTACATTCTATCATTGGGGAAGGTGTGCAGAGAGACGCACCATGGGTATAGATTTTTTTAACAACAACAACAACACTTCACCTGCACTTCCAAGAATCTAGTCTACTGCATTCGCTGCTCACAAGCGGTCTCCTCTACATTGGGGAAACGAAGCGTAGACTTGGCGACCGCTTCGCAGAACATCTACGTTCTGCTCGCAAAAAATACCCTGAACTACCTGTTGCCTGCCACTTCAATGCACCACCTTGCTCCCTGGCCAACATCTCTGTTTCCGGCTTGCTACAGTGTTCCAGTGAAGCCCAGCGCAAGCTGGAGGAACAACATCTCATTTTCCGCTTGGGGACCCTACAGCCCTCCGGACTCAATATTGAGTTCAATAATTTTTGGGCCTAAACTCTCCCATGTCCCAGCCCCCGACTCCACACACCAGGCCTTGTTAGCACATAGCCTGCCACTACACACCCCCTGTTGTTAGTCACTAACAGTCCCCATTAACAACTACTCACCCTCCCAGCCTAATCGTTAGCAACTCCTTTGTCTGTCCAACTGTCTTTCTCTCTCTTCGGGCTCTATCCTATTGTTTATTCCCTACCCCACCCACCTCCCTATTTTCTGCATATAAACTGACGTTTTCCCAGCCACCATCAGTTCTGAGGAAGGGTCACCAGACCCGAAACGTTAACTCTGTTTTCTCCTCCACAGATGCTGCCAGACCTGTTGAGCTTTTCCAGCAACTTTGTTTTTGTTCCTGATTTACAGCATCCGCAGTTCTTTTGGTTTTTATTATAGATTTTTTAAAAATCACTCATGGGATGTGGCAGTCACTGGCTAGGACAGCAATTATTGCCCATTCCTAGTTGCCCTAGAGAAGGTGGTGGTGTGCTGCCTTCTTGAATCATTGCAGTCCAGTACAGGACTTTGACCCAATGACATTGAAGGAATGGCGATAGATTTCCAAGTCAGGATGATGAGCAGTTTGGAGGGGAACTTGCAGGTGGTGGTGTCCCCTTGTATCTGCTGCCCTTGCCCTTCTAGATGACTTTCACCTGACGAAGGAGCAGCGCTCCAAAAGCTTGTGATTTTAAATCAACCTGTTGGACTATAATATGGTGTCATGTAACTTCTGACATTGTCCACCCCCGTCCAAAACTGGCATCTCCACAGTATAGATGGAAGTGGTCATGGGTTCAATTCCATCTTCATCCAAAATCAACACAGGTATGCTTTTCAAAAAGACCTCACTAGCTGATGATTTGGAAAGACGGTCCTGACTCTTTCTCCCCTTATCTATCTCATGCATTTAATGCCAGCTGAAAAACTAATTGCTTTTAATTTGTAATTCAGCACAAACAGGAATTCTGCTCACTGTGGCTGGAAACCGCAACTTCTTACCAACTGAATCACTAAAAGAACTTTGAATTAAGCTCTACTTCAATTCAGATAAGCATACTGTACAACAACTAATGCATTTTCCAAGTACAATGACTAATTTTTAAAAAAATGACCAAAAAGATACAACAACAGGACTCCAAATCTACTCAATACAAAATGATTTAACTATAACGCTGAGCCAAATCAAACAAGTTTGGTCATGTCCAAGGAGGAGATAATCACTCTCTTCTGTCCACACACTAGACTTTGAAATCCAAACAGTTTCCTCCCCTTTGAAATTGAAACCCTCATATTTTATTTTCACTCATGGGTACAACAGTCACAATGCATGGAGGTCTCCACATTCTCACCAGCATGCTTCAGCATGTCTTTCTTGAGAAGAACCCAGAACTTCACCTGGAGCATACTGTTTCCTGACTTTTCAGCAGTATTTGTATCAACATGTAGAGTAATGGAGTTAAATGATAGCATTTGACAGGCCATAAATTGCAAATGGCTTTTAATCACAGTCGGCCACATGGAGACCTGATTATGCAAACTCCCCACACATGACACCCACAATATAATGCCACTGTCCTGGGTTAGCTAATCTGAGTGCCCTGGGCAGTGGATGAGTTTCTTGGTCCTGCACACAATCAAGTGACCCCTGCTGGAAAGTCATGAATATTGAATGAACACGTTTCGGACTGGATGCCCTCCACTGATACCCAATTTATTCTACATATTTATTAACAGGAAGTTAATACATTCAAGAAAGGAGGGGAGAGTCCATGATTAAATCATTGTTAGCTACGTCTCAGTTGATAGCATTCATTACTTAGTCAGCAAAATTGTGGGTTCAAGTCACACTCCAGAGATTGGGAGCACAAAAATCTAGGCTGACACTCAGAGCAGTGCAGAGGAAGTAATGGACTGTTGGACGTGCAATATTTTGGATGAACCATTAAACTGATTCCCTGTCTATATTTTCAGCTGGATACAAAATATCCCATCACTCTACTTTGAAGGAGAGCTGTTCCTGTTGTCCCGGCAAATACTTATTCCTCAATAAGCATGACTATATAAGAACAGATTATCTGGTTATTATCAGATTGCAATTAGAGAGAGCTTGGCTGTGCACATTACAACAACAAATACACTTCAACAGTATTTCATTGGCTGTAAAGTGCTTTGAGTCATTCCGTGGTTGCGGAAGGTACTATAAAAATTCAAATCTTCCTTTTCTTTTAACTCCAATCTGACAACAGAGAAAACTGATATGGAATTTGAGGTATGCAATAAGTTAACAAAGTGGTAACTTAGTAGGTGTAGCAAATATAACCAGTTACGTTCATGCAAGATTCAATTTTCACAATAGTTGACTGTTGGATGCTTTGATGCAATTATTGCACATCAGGACCTTCAGGTTAGATCTAGTCTTCTTGAAGAACTAGACATGAGATTCCACTGGACTGTTGAAGGAGAGCAAAAAGTTCTCCTGGCCAAACAAAGTCCTTCAACTAAGACCACCGTTCATCTCATTACTGTTTGTGGGATGTTGTTGACACCTTTACCCAAATTAACAGCAGTCATTCAAAGGCGTGAAGTACTTGACTGAACTATCAACATCCTGGGGGATACCACTGGCCAGGAACTGAACTAGATAGGCCAAGTAAATACTGTGGTTTCAAGGGCAAATCAGAGGCTAGGAATCTTGATGTGAGTAATTTACCTCCTGACTCCCCAAAGTCTGACCATCAACTACAAAGCATAAGTCAGGAGTATGATGGAATATTCCTCACTTACCTCAATGAACATAGGTCCAGCGGTATTCAAAAAGCTTGAACATCAAGGTTAAAGTAGCTTACTTGATTGGGACCCCCATCCAATACCTTAAACATTCACTTCCTCCATCACAGACACATAGGGCATTATTGTTTGCCATTTACAAGATATAACTCACCACAACTCCTTCAACAGTAACTTCCAAATCTATAACCTAACCCTCAAGAAGGGCAAAGGCAGCACATGCATGGGAGCACTACCATCTGCAGGTTCTCCAAGCTGTACACTATTCTAACTTAGAAAAATCTTGTTGTTCCTTCAATGTCACAGGGTCAAATTCCTCTGACCTTTCCCATCTCTGACCTTCCAAGCTTACCACTTCAAGATGGCAGCAGAGTAGTAGGGCTGCTTATGGGCTCTTGCCTAGGGCTCATCCACTCCCACATGCTTTCTTTCTTTTTTCCCTTTCTTTTTACTTCTGCTCTTCTTTCTTTTTTTATTAGTTTTTCTTTTCTTTAGAGCCTTTTGTGGCGGGTTAGTCGGTGTAATCTGATTGGTGGCTAGAACAGGCCTCCTGGTGTTCAGAGGCACCAGCAGTTATGGCTCCTCATGGTGACTGGAAGGGTTGGCAGCAGCAGCGGGGACATTCTCCTGGAATCAGGGCCAGCAGCAGCAGCAGACTTTTCAAGATGGCAGTGCTGGAAAGGTGACATCTCTGAGGAGGGCAGCTGGAATGGGACTCTTGGCAGTGGCAGCCTGGTCTGGCAATGGAGCCAGGGGCTCCTGGTTGCAGTAAGCCTGAAGCGGGGACTCCTGGTGTTGGCAAGAGTTGCAGTAGCCCCAGAGTGGGGATTCCTGTGTTGGTGAGACGGCAGCTACAGCGATGGCAGCATGGTATGCCTGGAACCAGGACTCCTGGCATCATCAAGGTGGCAGCAGAGCCGGAGGCTCCTGGGCAAGTGTGGGTTCAGTATGGGACCCAGCATTGCTGTCGGTGAGCTAGGCCCAGCGGCAAAGACATGGCACTTAAAGAGTGGAGACTCCTACGTTGGTGAGTCTAGCGGAGGCAGCAGAAAAGCGGTGGAGGAGGGGTGGCAGTTCAAGTGTCGTTGGTGAGCTGGCTCAGTGCTCAGGGCTCTCTTTCAGTTATATCTTTTATCCTTTTTATTCTTAAACTTTTCAAAAAGGTGCTGGATTGTGGTGACAGTTGAAGCTTTTCACCGTATTTACTGTATTATTCACTGAAAAGTGCAAGTGACAATAAATAAATCATCATTCAAGAATGGAGCCCGAGGCACTGCTGCTTGAGATCTGCACCAGGAAGCCTGTACAGTATACATCAGGCTCCAGACCACCTACTTGAGCTGACACTTATTCCTGCCTTGTTGTAGCCACTGCTTGATAGCCACTGTTTGAGAGGCCACAGCACCCCTTCTTGCTGGGTATCACCACTACCATGATCTGCCTGGATACAGTGGAGCTTTGTCTCTTGGATGATTGGGATTCCTTGGCCTTCCTACCCATACTCATGGCCAGAAGGGTCGTGACTGAGGTCAGTAACTTCTCCTCCAAGACTACTACTGCCTTCACAAGTGTTTGCTTCTCATTCTTGGAACCATTATGATGTATCTACTCTGCGCCCTCTTGAAGACTTTCACATCCTTCCTAAAGTGTGGTGAAAGAACTGAATCCAATTCTCTCATTTGGCCTAACCAGTATTGTGTAAAATGTTTCAGCATAACTTTCTGTATTTTTACTCCATATCTCTATTTATGAAGCCTAATACTCAATTTGTTTAGTTAACAACTCTCACAATATGTCCTGCTACCCTTAAATAATCTTTGCACATGGACCTCAATGTTTCTCTTTGCCAACACATTTTTTTTAGAATTATGCCATTAAGTTTATCCCTTTCCTATGCCTTTCATCAAAATGCATCAGCTCACTCTTCTCTGTATTAAGTTGCACCAGCCACTTGTCTGCACATTCTGTTTTGTCCTGTTGAAGTAAATTTCTACCATCCACATTTTAAGCCACGCTTGCAAGTTTGATATCATCAACAAATTATGAAATATTATTCTCATTCCAACATCTATATCATTTGTGTATGAGAAAAATGAGTGGCCCTAGGACTGAACCTTGGGGAACACCACCATCTACCATCTTACAGTCTGAAAAACAAAAATTTAACGTGTCTGTTCTTAAGCCAAATTTTATCCAAGGACACATTTACCTTCCTATGTATTAGTATTCCATCCTAACCTGACAATTTATGGATTGTAAGCATTGCCAGACTTTCCAGTGTATCCTGCTTTTAAATTTTCACTGCATCTGTTACTTTTACGATTTTGTGATTGCTCATGTTTTATCAGCATTCTCTTCCTTAGTAAACCCTAATACCAAGTACTCATTAAGAATTCTAGGTGTCCTGCACCTCTAAGCACCTCTCACCTTCTTTGTTCCCAATAGGCTCATCCATGCCGCTTAATACCTACTTACTATTTTGATGGTGGTAAAGATTCTAGGCTTCTCTTTTCTGTTAACTAACAATGAAGTGACTTGTAAAACTGTTCAGAGAATAGCAGCTTAACAAAATGGTCAGTGTAATAATATGCACGTGTAAAGTACTACATTTTGGAAGAACTGAAATATATACTGAAATTAATTAGAACGTAGGTGAACAATGACAATAGTCAATAAAATTTTGAGTTTTATAAACTGTAGTGGAAAGAAGTAATGTTGAATTTATGCAAGTTTGGTTATGTCACAACTAAGTAGACTGTACATCTTAGTCACCTCATTATATCATAGAATCAATCCAGTGAGGAAGCAGGCCATTTGGCCCGTCGAGTCCACAGCAACCCTCTGAAGAGCATCCCACCCACACCCACCCCCCTAACCTAGCCTTGTAGCATTTCCTGTGGCCAATCCACCTAATCTGCACATCTTTGGACTGTGGAAGGAAACTGGAGCACCTGGAATAAACCCATGCAGACATGGAGAGAATGTGCAATCTGCTCACAGTCGTCCAAGGGTGGAATTGAATCCAGATCCCTGGTGCTATGAGGGAGCAGTGTAGGGCATAGGTTCAAGACAATGATGCCAGAGATGGAAAACCATACCACTCAGGATAAAACGTCAAACAAAGGAACATTTCCACTGCAGTAGAGAATACCAAAAAAAAAATTGAACTCTTTGATATTCATGAGGGTTTTTATAGAGTGAATAGGAAAAGACTAGCTTCTTTGGTACTTAGAATTGCTGATGGCAAAATGGTAGAATCAAAGGTTCAGAGAAATTGCTTGACACAAATTTCCTGCATGGTATGCGTTGGCACAAGAGGTATTAATCTGGAAACCATTTCAACTTTCAAGTCTGGTGCACTTAGAGAAGGCAACCTTTTTTTGTAGTGAGAACTTTTTAAAATAAATTATTTGTAGTAGATAGTTATGGGAGAGTGAAGTAGTGAGTTTTGGTTTGGAGTATTAGAGAAAAGCTTGTACAGATGTGACTGACTGTTCAATTTGATTTATTGTCACATGTATTTATTACAACTACAGTGAAAAGTGTTGTTTAGTGCCACCACTCTTCAATGCCATCTTAAAACACAGAAAATAAACCAAAACACAGAATATAAAGCCAGAAAAATAAAACAATAGAGTTCTTCTTATAGTCTTATCTAAATAAAGTTAGGTGGTCTTTGGAACAACTCCTACTTCTCGCTCAGGCATGGGCCTGGATCTGGGCTCCTCCACTCCAACGCCTCGAGTCCTTGCTGCTAAACTGACTACACTGCTGCAACCATGCTTCACCACACCGCCGCTGGAATAGAGTCACCAATCTCCATCTTCATCTTTCCTCCAGCAATGATGCTACCACTATGAGTTCATGCTGGGCCAACCTCACCTACGCAGTCACTACTCACTGCTGTCACTGCTTCTGCCATTAGGCATCCAATTCTAGATGCAGACCTGGAGCCTCAGTTCAGTCTGCAAATCTAGACCAGGTGATGAAGCCTGAGACCTGCTCCCCGCTTGCCAGGAGACCTCAGGCTGGGATGCAGCTGCGTCTGCCTGGTCCTGGCGTTGTTGCCACCGCCACCAGACACCTTCTCCTTCGTCATTTACTCAGCCTTGCCACTCCCCCAACCTGAGCTTCCATCTTTGTCTGCCATTCCATGCAAAGCTTGCTCTCCTGTATTACGTAATTCCCTGCTGAGGAATTAATTAAGGCTACTGAAGTTGTGAGGAGAAATGAAGCATGGCGGAGAAAATTTTAAAAAGAATTTCAGTGTCAAGCTGAACTGTCCAAAGGCTCTGCTACTTCAAAGGTAAACATATAATGTTCCAGAAATTGAACAACAGTGGGTAGCAAACAAAGCAATGGCTAAATTATCTATTATTGGCAAGTTATTCTCCAGCTAACTAGCTAACCTTTTTAATCATCAAAGACATCATTTTTTGTTTATTCTAACACCAACCCATTTTTAACAGGTAACTGGTGCAAGTCCTACCTTCTATCTTTTCTTCAGATCAACAATTATATATATTATTTTAGTCAGAAATAAATCTCTTTGTAATTCAACAATGCAAGCCAAATCCTTTATAAAATGTGTTAGGAGTCTGGTGCACTTGGAGAAGGCAGCCTTTTTTTGTAGCAAGAACTTTTTAATAAAAAATTTGTAGGGCACAGCTGGCAAGTGACAATAATGGGAATCCCCTCCTTGCATTTAAAGCGTCTCATTATCTTTGTGGCTTTGATAAACAATCCATTGACACTGTGTCTGTTAAGGGGACTGGGTAATTTTAATGTGTTATAGCAGACAAGTTTCTAGACTGTTGAAACTCTTAAAAGACTTTAATTCCTCCAACACCTGGATATCCTTGAGGCTCTGAGGATTGAAAGCTCAGACCCCCCCTGGAGTAGCTTTGTTAAGGCTCTTCTTGTTCCTTGAAAGGTTTCAACATATTTTTCCTCTGATCTAGTCAGAAAGCATTGGCTTCTCATTTTGGGAAAGTTAGGACTTGCTTTAATTTTGAAAAGACAAACAGCTCTGTTGTACCAGGTTCTAACATGCACACATTTTGAATAAGATGAATTGTGCCTGTCTCATTTAGAACATATACTGGCTCCTTACATATGGCTGCATTCCATCAGCAGAATCACATATAGAGATAGATAGTCAGGCTGAACTTTGAAAATAACAGACAAACCTCAATCCTTGAGTTTCTGGTAAAGCTCTTGGTTTTAGGAACAGCCAAAGATTTTGATCAGGTCTTGAGCCAAACTTCATTGTTTACATTTGTATGCTTATCTATTTCCCTCTTTTTACCTTAGCAGTTCATCACTCTGTGTTTTGGGCTTTCTAACTACACCAAAGCTTTGTTTGATTCCTACTCTTTCTTAGCCACAATTTCAAAGCACGATGGGATAGCTTGTTATGTTAAAGTGGTACAAGTACAAGTTTTGCATCATTCTCTTTTTTTTTATCTTGCCTCTCTTTTTATACTCTAAACAGACCACATAAATTGATTCACAGATAGCTTTTGGCTTGTGAAAGACTAGAAGAAGCCAGGGATCGTTCAATCATACTGAAGAAACACTAGTGACATAATAATTTCGATCACATTGCATGTACTTAAGCAAATTAAGTTTTCTAAATGCAATTCTATGTAAAATCAGTGCTCTTGTTTAAATATTATTAAGTATATAAGGAATGACTTTTCTCAAAGAGCCAGGACTCCAACATTTTCAGCATTTCAAAGTGACAGACCCGTCACCTTTAAACCTCTAATTTTCTTTAACTAGCATGAATGAATCTAGTAAATTCTTCCTCACATTCTGTAGGTCAATATAAAACCAAAGTTTAAAGACAGAAGTTAAAGCAAGGCTCTGATATGCTAGGGAACTGCAAAAAAAAAGCAAAATAAGAGGCAGTGTTTCAAGGCAGAATTTAATTTAAGGCGGACAATTTAAGGCAGAAACACAGGCCTGGATTTTCGCTGAGTCGGGGCAATTGGGGGCTCTTTAAAAGTCTTGGGCAGGTCCTGATTCTAATGATTATATAGAGTGCCTCTCAAAGGAGCAGGCTGCTGTAGATAATAAGCCTGCCTAAACTCCCAGTTCAACTGCTGGGATAGTAAAGTTCTCTGAAATTTTCATGGTGTTGTATCAACTTTTAAAGGATATTAGCTCACAGTATCTCAGAGGTGTTATGAACGATAATCTGCATGAGGGAACCCTTTGAAAGGTAAACTTAAAAGGTCCTCCTCATGCTCCCCATGCCTAGCTCCCATGTGCCTTCGTGCTCTCATGCCAAGATATGTCACCTCCTTGTCCATTCACTCACTATTTATATTACAGTACCAATGAATCCTCTTGTGGCAATTGAATGTGCATAATCAGCTTAACAAATTCATTACTTTCCACCTTCTTAAAAAAATCCTTTTTACTACTAGCCAATATTACCGTCATTCATCCAGATACTTTAAACACCAATAGAAGAAACTGCAAGCGTTTGTACTCTCTGAATGTTCGGTAAAAAACCATAACGTAATTGATAAAAGAGATAAGAAAGCTATAAATCAAGCAATGCTTCCCCTTGGGCTCAGACGTTTCAGCAGACTAGGTGCTCAGCCAAGCCTCATTATGCACTCAAGCCAAACTGAGGAAGTAATAAATGATATGCAAAATAACCTCCTTTAGCCAAAGTATCATTAGAATAGGAAACTTCCTACTAGAAGGACTAGTTCAGGTAAGTAGCATGGATGCATTCAAGGATAAGCTAAACAGACACATAGGGGAGAAGGGCCTGAGATATGGTGGTAACCTGAGATGAAGAGAAGTGGGGGGAAGCTTCTGTGGTGGATACAAGCAGGCATAGGTCATTTGGGCTAAATATCATCTTTCTGCAGGATAGATTCAATATAATTCAATGTAAAGTAATGAAATATCTAAGATTAATCAAATTTTTATTCTACAAACATTTGGGAGTTCTGGGAATTGACAAGCTTTGGAGTATTTAACTAATTTTATGAGTTCAAACCAGACAGTGAAAGATGCACAATCTGTCCCATGTCTGAACTGATATTCATTCCTGTGTCTCTCCACCCTGAAGAGGTAAATAATGAGGAATTCACTTCTTCCTTTTGTGGCTGCTTTTCCCACACACTTCAGATATAAACTGAATTTAATGAGAGTGTTGCAAGGCTGGAATTCCTCGGTTTAATCTGGTGCTGATTCAGAGGGTGAGGATTGAAACTAAAGACTACTGAAAACATTTCTAATTATGTTCATTCTCTGTACAGTGCTCATGAATGACCAAATTTAACTGAGCCACTGCGATGATTCTCAGCCATATCTAAACTTTATCTTGTTGGCAACCAGTCACAGCAATCCCAATGCCAACAATGATTAAATGGTTGTAAATTCCAAACTTTCCCTGAGATTTTGGGCAGTACTTTACTGTTCCCAGTGTGGAGGTCAAGGAAAGTGGGAGGTTATAACATGCTGGACAGCCTCATCGACTGGCTCCCCAATATGGTCAATAGTGGGAATGGCAGCTGCTCAGCAGGCCCTTGATCAGAGGCAGGTGGCAACAAGGGCAATATTTTTTGGTCTCCAGCATCATGCTCACATGTTGCTTACCCCCCCCATCATGTGTGGAGGCAATAAGCTGCAAAGAGGCTTCCACTCTGTAACTTCCCGATGATAAAAACTGAAAGAACTGCAGATGCTGTAAATTAAGAACAAAAACAGAAGTTGCTGGAAAAGCTCAGCAGGTCATAGAGTTCATAGACTAATACAACATGGAAACAGGCCCTTCAACCCAAACTGGTCCAAGCTGACCATGGTGCCCACTCAGCTAGTTCTAATTGCCTCCATTTGATCCATATCCCTCTAAACTTTCCTCTTAAATGTACCTATCCAAATGTTTTCTAAATGTTGCTATTGTACCTGCCTCAACCACGTTCTCCGGCAGCCCATTCCAAGCACTCTCTACGTGAAGAAGTTGCCCTCAGGTCCTTCTTAAATCTTTCCCCTTTCACACTAAACCTATGCCCTCTAGTTTTCAGTTCCCCACCCTGGGAAAAAAACTGTATCCATTCATCCTATCCATTCCCCTCATGATTTTATACACCTCAATAAGGTCACCCCTCATGGGAGAGCTTAGGCCCTAAAATTATTGAACTTGATATTGAGTCCAGAGGGCTGCGGAGTCCCCAAGCGGAAAATGAAGTGTTGTTCTTCCAGCTTGCACTGAGCTTCGCTGGAACACTGCAGCAAGCCTGAGACAGATGTTGGCCAGGGAACAGGATGGTGTGTTAAAGTGGTAGGCAACTGGAAGAATGTAGATGTTCTGCGAAGCAGTCACCCAGTCTACACTTCGTTCCCCCAATGTAGAGGAGACCACATTGTGAGCAGTAAATGCAGTAATCTAGCTTCAGAGAAGTGCAGGTGAAGTGCTGCTTCACCTGCAAGATATATTTGGGCCCTTAGATACTGGGGAGGGAGGAGGTAAATGGGCAAATGTAACATCTTTGCTGATTGCAGGGGAAGGTGCCGTGGGGCTGTGGAGTGTGTTGGGAGTGAAGGAAGAGTGGACCTGAGCGTCCCGGAGGGAACAGTCTCTGCAGAAGGTGGACAAGGGAGGGGAGGGGAATATGCGTTTGGTGGTGGCAGCTCGTTGGAAGTGGTGGAAATGGCGTCTGATGATCTTCTGGATGTGGATACTGGTGGGATGGTAGGTAAGGACAAGGGGAACTCTATCGCTGTTGCAGGAGGGAAGACAGGGGGTGAGGGCGGAGTGCGGGAGATGAGTCGGACCCAGTCGACAGCGGTGCTGGCGAATCCTCAGTTGAGGAAGAAGGTGGACATTTCGGAGGGTCCCTTGTCGAAGTTTGCCTCATCTGAGCATATGCAACAGAGACGGAGGAACTGAGTGAATGGGATGGAGTCTTTACAGGAAGTAGGGTGCAAGGATGTGTAGTCCAAGTAGCTAAGAGAATCGGTGGGTTTATAGTGGAAAATTAGTGGCCAGTCTATCCCCAGAAATGGAAACAGAGGTGTCAACAAAGGAAAGGGAGGAGTCAGAGACAGACCAGGTGAAAGTGAGGGGAGGGTGGGAATTGGAAATGAAATTGATGAGCTTTTCCAATTCTGGACGAGAGAGGGAAGCAGTATCGACGATATCATCGATATATCGGAGAAAGAGTTGTGGGTGGGGGCTGGAATAGAACTGGAACAAGGAATGTTCCACATACCCCACGAAGAGACAGGCATAACTGGGGCCCATGCGGGTACCCATGGCCACCCTTCTGACCTGAAGAAAATGAGAAGAGTTAAGAGAGAAGTTGTTGAAGGCATTGCACATCCATGATAAAGAGGAGGCGGCTGGAGCATGCATACTGGAAAGTTTGAAACTGGCTTAAAGCATCAGAGGAATCACAGATGTACGTGGACAGGGACTGAAGACCAGGGGAGAGAAGACTGAGTCAAGGTAGGAAGAAATGAGCTCTGTGGGGCAAGGACAGGCTGAAACAATTGGTCTGCCCCGACAGTCCTGTTTTTGGATTTTTGGAAGGAGGTAGAAGTGAGCTGTGTGGGACTAGATGACCAAAGGCTTGGAGGCAGTGTGGGGGGCGGGGGGTGGAGATCACCAGATGAAATGAGGTCAGTTACCGTAATTGATACAATAGTTGACACTTCCTGATTATAGTTGGGAGTCTGAGGAGGTGTTGACACATTGGAGCTGTGGTCCTAAGGGCATAGTACCTGCAGCAAAGGCCCCACCACAGTTCTGATGCTGCTGAAGGCTGGCACTGATGAACACTGTCCAAAAAAAGGAAAAAATGGATGTTCCAATATAGCATCAGTCTTCTGACAGTAACAAAATGGCATTGATGGACTTCTACAAGCTGGACTAATTCCTACAGTATTTGTCTTTGATTTAGGCTATCATTTGTCAAAATTAAAACTGGCTAGAAGAAGAAACAGGGATAAGGGGTGATGGGTGGGGGGAGGAGTGCGGAAGAGTGGATTTAGTTAACTGCTGTCCTCCAGATGAGAATCTTTTGATAAATTAAGTAAATTGTTTGGTGTGGAGGGCAGGAGATGCACTGGAAACTAGTTGTGTGATGATAGAAACAAATAACATCTGTTGGGTGAAATTCCAAGTTTTGTTCTGTGTAGCAAATCTCATTCCTCAAAATTAAATTTAAAAATTGTTTGTTTATGTTGAATTTACAGCACAGAATAAAGCTATATTGACCACCTGGACTATGCCAGTGGTAATGTCTCATATAACTTTTCTCCACCTTAATTTTCACTCTATCAGCATTCCTTTTTATTCCTTTCTCCTTCATCCACTTATCTAGCTTCCTCTCAAATTCATCCATGCTACATGTCTTTACTACTCCATGTGGTGACAAGTTTGAACAAGGTTTCAATCCTTGTTCAGTAAATCAGGGATTATATGCATTGAGTTTGTTAAGCACTGAGAAAATAGATGTTCTTCTACCACAATAAATATTTGTGCGCAGTCAAGTCAAAATGCCAGAGTTCTCTGGTCCAGATTCGGACCAAACATATCCTAGACTGTCAGGAAGCCAGCTATCCACACAGCTCAATTATTCACTTTCAGACAAGCTCCTCACACTGTCTGCCTGCTTCCTGAACAGTTCTCAACATGTCTTTCTAACCTTTAGTAGGGGAGTAGAAGGTAGCAGAATTGCATATAGCTTACGGCACAGATTTTCCAGCGACTTGTGCTATACATGGATAAACTAAAGATAAAAAGAAATCAAATCGCTCTGAGGTGCATATTATAAGTTACGAGTCACGACAATGTAAACTTATAAATACAGGTGCTTCAAACATTTAATAAGGGATGTTAGGGATAATGTAACACTGAAATTACATTTTTTTCCACTTTAAAAACAAATAGCTTATGGGGTTCAGAGTTGGTTAAATGCTCTAAGCTCCTTTGTCACAATGTTCTTACTTGCCTGTTTGAATTGTGCAATGGAAAGTCATCAGCATTTGCACTGTGGGAATGATGATACACTTCAGTGCAATATTGAGTTATGTACTATACTGCTGGAGGTGCTACTTTTTGGGTGAGATAGTAAATCAAGACCCATACTAAAGTGGGTGTAAAAGATCCCTTGTTTTATTTAAAAATGTATAGAAGAATAGGGGAGTTCTCTGGTGTCCTGGTCACCCTCCCATTGCAATAGTGTCCACCAGTACCAATGGTCCTGATGTCCTTCCAAGGTTGTAGTTTCTCTGATTGGATCTGTAACTTCAGAAACATGCCCACCATCTCTGATTATAGAAGTTGCTGGAAAAGCTCAGCAGGTCTGGCAGCATCTGTGAAGAAAAAAATCAGAGTTAACGTTTCAGGAAGGGTCATTGGATCCGAAATGTTAACTCTGATGTTTTTCTTCACAGATGTTGCCAGACCTGCTGAGCTTTTCCAGCAACTTATGTTTTTGTTCCTGATTTACAGTATCCACAGTTCTTTTGGATTTTATCCTTGATTATACAACAGCTGCTAAGATAGCCTTCCAGAAGATTGCACGGGAGACAATGCTGTCAATGAATCCAGGGCCAAGATTCAAAATGGGGCTGACTCATGATTATTTACAAAAATGTTAACATTCTGCCCAAAATGTCAGCCTAGGTACTAGAATTTTGAAAGTGGCAGTTCGAACCAATGTTTGGCTCAGAGTTGAGAATGCAACTTATTGAGCCAACTTGATGAACATAGTACCAGTGTGTGTACTGTGTTACCAAAACTGGTTTGAAATTGGATCAATTAGTTTGGTTTGGGACCCTTGCAACATTGAAAGAAAATGCTTGTCTTGTGGGTATAAGTTGGATCTGAGTCCAGGTTCCCAAGATATGAAAGGACAATATAGTAATTGACCTAACTATTCAGGAAATCTACTGTAATAAACATCATCCTACACAGGCCTCTTAAGGCAACATATGTGCATGCATGTAGAGGATGGTTTTGGCAATCAGAGTTCACTACATTAGTTTAGATAGCACGTGGAGGAATGTAAGCAATTTGACAGGGAGGATGAGAAAATCAGAAAAGACGACACTCCATGCTGCTGTGTTCGCAGAGGTTGAGGAATGGCTTGTCATACAGAAACAGCTAAAGCTGCACTGTGGGTCAACAGCTGAATAAAAGAATAAAACACGGCTTGTTTGTTCCAAGCAGGAAATTGTTCACACTCTGCCTCTCTGCATTTCTGTCAATTATCAAGGGGACAAGTGAATTACTAGGAAAATATGGCTCTAAGTTTCTTCAGTAAAATCAGATATAATCTCTTATTTCCATTTACTAAAAGGGTCAAAAGAACCTGGATTATGGAGACAGAAATGAAATGGTTGCATGCATTACTGAACAGTGTTGTAGAAAAAAGTGCTAGTGCAAACAATGTCCGGGAACTAAAAATTCACCAAGTTTTGTATTCCTTATGGAAATTTCTAGATTTATAGTTAATTCAACAATAAGAGTTCAAATGAAGTGTTTCACTTGCATATCATCCTGTTTTATAAAATTGAAAATGTGTTTTTATACAATTTCAGTGGATTAAACCCCTTCCCATTTTGTCCAATTATATGGAAATCTAATGGACCAAAACCTTTTCACTGCCTGCTCTTCTCCAGAAATTCCAACTAGACTAACCACTTTCCACTTATTCCCACTGTATAGAAGTCAATGGACCAACCAGTTTCCAATTCACTCCTATTGTACAGGATTCTGATGAATCAATTCCTTTTTCATTCATTCTCACTGTAAACAATTTTTCAGTTTATATGTAACACCTGTCTTTCCTTGAATGGTTTTCTTTTCAGTACAGAGAGGTGGATTAGGTTCTGGAACAGCTCAGCACTGCTCATTGGAATCTCAATAAATTACGGAGTTATTTCCGTGACCTCAGCAATTATCAAGATCAAATGTAATCTGGGCTAGACTTGAACCCTGCCCACAAAGTTGAAAGCATAGTGCAACATTTCCCTCCACTTTAAATTTAACTTATACATATTCATATTGGAAATCTGGTTCCACAGATTTAAATCCAGTTGGGTTATATGTTGAAATAAATAATTCTACCCACCCTGGAAAAGGGCGAATAGCACCAACCCACTCATCTTCTTCCCAGCCCAATATCAACTGTTTCTGCAAAAAAGTGTGAAAGACTCTCAGTAAATACATTTGCTCATTTATGTATTAGATTAACTTACCCACCTACATGTATCCGTTTGAATCAGCGGAAGTGGCGGAAGCAGGCACATTAATAACGTTTAAGGCATATCTTGCTAGCCATATGAATGGGAGGTGACCAGAGGGATAGAAAGGATAGGGCAATAAGTAGCTGGTCTAATTAGGCTTGGTGGACCAAACGGCCTGTTCCTGTGCTGTATGGTGTTGTACTGAATGGCAACAAGGTGGCAGTTACTGTTTCAACGTCTTCCCTGCCATTAAAATTATTTCACATGCAAATAACCATATGTTTCAATTAATATTTTATGAATTTACATACAAAGAAACTCCATAATGACTAAACACATAGAACACAGTGAGGACTGCGTAGTGCAGACAGCTCATATACTTTTCTTTCACCTCTGAAGCCTGTGCTGGACTTTTTCATCACGAATCATGAAAGAAGTCCCCCCTATCAACTCTGCAGCAGAATCTCACCCAAAATTTATTACAATTTAAAACAAACTAATTTGTTTTCAAATAGACCACAGAGGCAACAAGGGTGGTAACGTAACACTGATTCTTCTGGGTGTTCTTCTGGGGTTGGTATTTTGGCACAGCGGAACAGAGGGATCTATAGTCTATAATCACTAACTCAAGGGTATCCGGGAGGAAGACAATAAGTCAAATTGGACTCATGAGGCGCTTTGGTCTGGCCTCTGAAATCTGTGTCTCCCTTTTGCCCTTTTACACAAACTCAACTGCAGCATGTTTGGGCTTCAGTTTTTCAAGCACCCCCCACTCCAAAAGATTCACCAATCGATAAGCAGTACATTACTATTCATCAAGTCCTGAAACTTAAAGTTCTGAAGCTTCCATATTTTCAAGATTTAAGAGAAGGATGAAGAACAAAATGAAATTGGAAAATCATGCTATTTTTATGAATGTGGGGATTTCATTTTATGTATTCAAACATACCAAATCAACATATGAAGTAAGAGCAGAAGTAGACTATTCAGTCCCTTGAACCTGATCTGCAAACCCACTGAGTTTCAGAAGATCCAAAGTAGCATAATGCTACAATTTATTATTCTGGTGTCAAAAAAATCATGTTTTTGAACAGATTTGTCTGTTTAAGGCGACAAAGATGAAGTTTGAGTTATATGAGAGGCTATTTGCTTTATTATGTTATCTACATAACAATGATTATATCTATAAGGCAATTCATTCATTGGAAAAAACTATAAAGTGTTCTGAAGAAATGATGAGGCAGTACATAAAGGCAAGCTCCTTCTTGAATTGCTATTATTAAGGGATGTTTGTCACTAGATTGGCGTGCTTGTAAATCTTAACACCTTTTGTTTGGGAGAGGCCAAGGATCCAATGAGATCTCACAGAGAGCAATACAATTTACCGAGTAATTTCACATTTTCTTATACTCTGTCATTAGGAAATGGCTGTCTTTCTTTTTACTTTTAAGACGTTAGCAAATTATTGATTTGTTAGTTTTTTAATGAATATAATATTTGTGCCAGTCAACACTCCACATATGACAGTTCCAAATGCGATTGACGTGTGACTTGTAAAACATTTGCATGTGTATATCAATAGATCCATAAAGTCTTTCAATCAGTGAATCAAAGGCAGAAGAACTGGGCTAATAGCATATCCCAATCTCCAGTCAGTGTTTGTATCTAGCAAGGATGTGTCAAAAAATTATCCTTAGAGACAATATTTTAATTTGTCAGACTTCGCTGGTGTTGTTTATTATTATGTAAATATTCTAAAATTAGATTGAATTTAATGTGATCCAAACAGCAGGATGAATTGTCATTGTGAATACCATTCTGGAGATTTAATGTTTTTCTTTATAATCTCACTGTCCACGTAGAAAACTGAAAATAGTGATTCAATTGTTCTTAATCTAGTAGCTTTACCTTGGAATTAAACCACTTGTGTTCTGAACTTCTGTACCTAAGTTTCTCTGACAAAACCCTTTCCCTAAGAAGATCCTGAAAATTGATAATTTTGTGAAACGCCAATCTAATACTGCATAGAAGGCAGAATTTCAGTTGGGGGTGATGGTTGGAATGTTCAGGGTACTAGCCTGTTAGTGCAAGTGTAAATTATGTAGTGTGTAAAGGATTTGTCAAAGAACACTGAAAATATGGACCAAGGTCAAAACCCAAATGAGGATTCTGCTTCGGTGACAGCGAGGTCTAGCATAATGGGGCATTTGATTCCAAGTATAGATGATGAGATCATTTGGTTTATCCTGACTCATCCAGCCAAAAACTTGTACAATCCTTGGATTAATTCATCCACATCTTGAAAAAAATTCTAAAATTTTTGCTTCATGAAAGATCACTCCAAGCATTGATCACTCTTTTCTTGGTGAAAGCCTTAATGAATGTGTCCTAAATTCACCTTCCAATTCTAGCTAATGCCTCCTTGCTCTATTATACTGGCCCTGAAGTACTTCTGTGGATTAAACTAATCTGAATCATTAATATCAATAATAACCTCCATAACAGGCCTTCTCAGTTTCCTCTCTTAAAGGATGAAGGATCTGTTTGTTTCCTGCTCTTTATATGCTACTACAGTGGCAAAATCTGTGCGCACTGTTCCTGCAATGTTGTGAGTGAGAAGATGAGATGAATTATGCATCTGCTCAACTCAAATCTATTATGGTTAGAATGTACTTACTACTCTTAGAACACAAATATTCAAAATGTCCAAACTTAGATTCTCAAAGCCAAGTGCTAACAGAAGTACTAGTTATCTACACACCCCCATCATTTGCACCATCTCCATTTGTGACTCCCTAAATGTGAATGGGAAATACTTGAATTACATCTTTAAAAATAAATTTTATTGCTTGCATTCCTGGTACAATATTTGTAAGAAGGCATATTGGTCAATTTGGCTGTGAAGAAAGATGGCAAGTTGTGCAGTAATAAAAACAGACATGCAATGACCCAATTACATGGCTACCGTAACTTGTGTGTGTTTGTATTTAGACAAAGTCTATGCAATTCTTTTTCTCCACTGAGGTGCAGAGGGATCTAGGTATTCTAGTGCATGAGTCACATAAAGTTACTATGCAGTGCAGCAAGTAATTAACAAGGCTATTAGAATGCCATAATTTATTAAAAAAAGAATTAAACATAAAAGGATGCTATCCTTCAGTAAAAAAAAAGGCATAGCTGAGACCATATCGTGCATACTGTGAGCAGTTTTGATCTCCTTATTTAAAGGAGGATTTCAATGTGTTAGGGACAGTTCACAGGAGGTTTACCGGATTGATACCTGGAATAGGTGAGTTGTCTATGAGGAAAGATCGGAGAGACTGGGTTTATTTTCACTGGAATTCACTGGAAGAATGAGGTGTGTGTAGTGATTGTAAGGAGGTCAGCCAGGTGGACCTCAGAGAATATGAGTTCCCTGAATGGGGCTGTTAATTTGGTTCAATCAGGGAGCCCTGGCTGACAGATATAAACAAGAGTGTCAGAATGTTCACTCTGACAGCTGGCACTGAGGGAGCTGGATCAGTGTCAAGGACTTTCCATGTGTAAATAAAGAGTGACTAGTGATGGGATAGTGACCTCTGTGGAATTATTTCAGTGTGACTTGATTGACATTTATAAGATCCTGAATGGTCTTGACAAGGTGGATATGAAAATGAGATTATTTCCTATGAGTAAGTCCAGAACTAGACAGTACTGTTTTAAAATTAGTGGTTACCTTTTTAGGATAGGGATGAACAGAATTATTTTTTCTGAGATGGTTGTGTGATTTTGGAATTGTACATTATGGAAGGTGGAGGAGGCAGGGTCATTGAATATTTTTATGGTGGAGGTAGGCAGATTTTTATTTGACAATTGAATCAAGGGTTATCAGGAGTTGATGGAAATGTGGAATTTGAAACACAGATTAGCCACGATTATTGGATGGTAGAGCTGCTTGAGGAACTGAGTGGCGTACTTCTGACCCCAATATGTTATATGTTCATTTAATTAATTTAATTGAATTCCACCTTCTACCTATACTTGTTATTGTTAGTACGATGTCACATTTTGGTTAACATATAGAAGTTGCTGATTATGATGTTTCTGATAGAAGAAAATGAGTTTTACAAACATGAATAGTCATTAAAACAGCAGGTTAACTACTTTTTAACTAAGGCGAATTCAACCATACATCATCTGCCATTCTGCAAACCGCCACTTCAACCCATTTGTATTGTTTGCTTCAACAGACCCTTCCCTGGGAACTTATTTCAGAACTCTAATATCCTTTTGGTGAAAAATATCCCTTTCACCCCTTTCCTACTGTAAAAGTACTTGTTTTCAATTCATTTTCCCCAATAGTTGAACCTTTCAAACAAAAAGTCATGCAGTTACACATGCCTTTCATAAGCTCAGGACATCCTTAAGTATTTTACAACCAATTACAACTTTGAAGTGTACTCACTATTATAATGTTGGAAATACAGATACAGAACTACATTTGCACTCAAAAACCCACAAGCAGCAATGTGACAATAAAAACAGAAACTGCTGGAAAAACTCAGCAGGCCTGGCAGCACCTGTGGAGGAAGAAATAGAGCTAATGTATCTAGTGTCTTGTGACAGCTCTTCGGAACTTAAAGGAGCTGGAGAGCCAATGGGACATCATCAAAACACAAAGGGTGGGTGGGAGTTGTAATCAAAATGGAGACAGAGGTCACACTCTGAAGTTTTTGAACTCAATGTTGAATTCTGAGGCATGTAAAGTGCCTATGCAGAGTATAAGGTGCTGTTTCTGCAACTTGTGTTAGCTTTGTTCACAGGACAGTGGTACCATTTCTCTTTCTCACACCATAATTTATATCTATTTTACATTTCCTTTACCACCATTTGCACTTCCTTTGTCTTTTGCTCTGGGTACCTTCACCATCTGGATCCACTTCTCCTACTCCGTTAACAATAGTTCTGAAGAAGGCATATCAAACTCAGATGAGAGATGACACCATTCTGCGGAGGTACTTTACATGCTTCAGAATTCAACAGTGAGTCCAAAAACTTCATAGCATGACTTCTGTCTCCATTTTGATTACAATTCCCACCCTTTGTTTGTTGACGGTATCTTATTGGCTCTCCAACTCCTTTAAGTTCCAAAGAGCTGTCATATTTGACTAGAAACATTAACTCTGTTTTTTTCTCCACAGATGCTGCCAGGCCTACTGAGTTTCTCCAGCTATTTCTGTTTTTATTGATACAACAATATGAAAGGACCAAATAACCTATTTTTAAACCGATGTTTGTCGAAGAATCAATACTGGCTGGGACACACTGAAAAACTTGTCTTGATAATTTTTGTTATTTCAATTTTGGGAAATGCTTCAGCTTCTTGCCTTTGACTGCTGGTAACAATTTACTCATTGCTGAATCTTAAATATGATTCATAGCAAGAGAATAAACAAACCCCCGAATAAAGACCAAATGCCAACAGATTACCTCTTCCTCTCTTACGAAGGATCAGTATGCACGTTATAGATACTGCTGTTTCCAGGCTTAAAGTTCCTAAGGTAGAATTTCCATGATTTTTTAAACTAATTGCTCCAAATCCTCAATGTACTCATTAATGAAGTTGGTATTTTAGTTAATATTGTTATTTAGGGACAAGATGTTCATGATCATTTCCATGATCTAGTTCCACCATTTGAGAGCTGAGTCAGTGCTTTTTAAATTGTGTCCTCTATTTAATTTATCCCAGATCCCTTAATGCCTAACATCTTAAGTAGTAACAACACCTTGATTGATTCTGTACCTATAAACTTCTGGAGCACTTCACATGCATACAGCCAATTGTGTGAAGAAATCTTTTCTGTATTTACTATTAGCTGGCCTTGCTTGAATTTTCAGTTTATGTAGATTTATCCTGGATTCCCCTGATGAATGGTTAATGTCATTTCCCAAATACCTTGATCAGATCACTCTATATACCTCGAGCAATTATAACACAAGTTTACTGAGTCTCTGACCATGCATCAGTTCCTCTGTTACAGCCATCAATCTACTAAATCACTGTAGTCTCCCAAGGCCAATGTAATTTCTAAAGTGGTAATCACAAAAGCAAAGTAAAAGTGACTGGATTAAGAAGGGTCAGTGTTAATGGGGCTGTATACCTGTAAGAACTTTTTGAGGCTCTTCATGAGCAAAGGAAATAAAGAAAATTTAAGTAGTTATTTAGAAGTGCTTTGGAATCTTTTTCCAACCTAATATTGTTAAGGGAAGACTTGATTTGCGTCAAAGCACATTTTTGTATATTAATGCTAATCGTACTGTTTGCAGACAACATGACTGAGGTCAGTCAGCAACTGCAGAAAGTATAACATTAACTCCAAGCACGCGTGTTGGTGTGCTATCAGGCATGTCTCATGCTCCAGTATGTACTTTTCTGTGAATCTCCAAAGATAACCACTCAAAAAGGGGTAGATGGATGAAGAATGTTCTTTCTTAGCACAATTTACCCAAAACTTGATTGAGGACGAATGTAGGTGATGAGCTGTATTTGTGCTGTAAAGTTATCACTTTGATGTGAAAACGTTTTTTCCCACACCGCTAACAATTTTGAAATTTATAGTGCAGCTGTCATTTCCTAAGAGTTCAGACTTGTTCTTTGGGGATTATATTCATCAAATTCTTTGTGTTTTTATAAAGGATCTAACCAATGAATGCTTTGTGTCTCTTGTCTCCTGCATTCCTTACTGAGGCTGGGAGCATGCATGAGACGTGCCTGGGACAGACACTCAACGGTTCCTAATAAACCGCTAGTTCTACTGGCAAGGAGGAAATGGCAGCCGCAGGCACGTCTGAGCCAAACAGCTGTCGACTCATATCTTGGCGACATGTTGGGACAGGCTCTCTGAGTTAGAGTTGTAATGATCTATATCCCTTGTCTCTAGGCAAGTATCTTCTTGCAAACCACAGATACCGTTAACTGTCTTGCCCTATGCTGCTTCAAGTTTCAAAGATGTGTTTTTTTGGGGAATATAAAGTAAAGCAATAAATGTATTTAACCCTTAAAATGCTTCATTTTCTCCACACATCATTTATGTATTTCATGTAACTACTATGGGTAGATTTTTCCCATTCCTGACCTGAGGTGTTGGCCACTGTACACAGAGAAAAAGTGGATTGAGAAAATTGAGTACAGGACAGCAATCCCCTGCAAAGTATTATCCAATTAGGCCATGTGATCTTCTCCATACTAATTCCCCCATGAGCTTTTTCAGGCATAGATGTAGGAACAAGAGGTCAGACAGGTTAAATTGCGAAGGAGTAATTACAAAATATCATAAAACCTATGTATTATAGGAGAAAGAGAAGACAGGTTGTAGTTTCACAGCTTTGAGATCTGTGAAAGAATGAGATGGAACACAAGTTTACCTTAAAATTGGACTGAGATGAAAATCAAAGAAATGTACATGATTTCGCCCCCAGCTCGCAACAAATCAGTTATATTTACATTATCTCTCATACCAGTACCATAATATACAACAAACATAGGACAGCTATAAACTTTTATTAATAGGTAGCTAATGCTCATGTTGTTGCTTACAGCTTCTCTGGGGTCTGGTACAATCGTTGGATGGGTGTGGTTTAACTGATGGAATGGAATTTAATTGATTTTGGAAAGCATCATGTGGGTTTTTCCCTTTGAAGTGGTCAAAATAGACACATTCCTAGTGAATAGAAGGTTAATCGCCAAAGGATATGCTGTCAGGATCAAATAGTACAGCTGAAAATTATTAGTTTCCTTCCATTTTATATATTTGTCACTTTGAACAGTAACATTCTACACATACACAGACACATATACTTCATGACACCCCATCTGTCGCTAACCCAAACCTTCCAGGAATATGTTAATGTAAAGGACCTTTTCCTCCTATTAGCAGTTCAGAGAAAGTTCACACTATTGATAAAGTGGGCTAGTAGCCAACGGGGAGGGGTGGTTATAAGGAAGAGTCACCGGACCCGAAATGTTAGCTCTGATTTTGTCTTCACAGATGCTGCCAGACCTGCTGAGCTTTTCCAGCAACTTTTGTGTTTGTATCTAATGATAGAATTGGACAGGATTATCCTGTCCACACTGGAAGCTAAGAGAATGAGATGTGAATTTATTGAAACACGTAAAACCTTAAAGGGTCTTAACGAGTTGGATGCTGAAAGGATGCATCCACTTGTGGGAGAGACTAGGACAATGGGATTCAAATTTTTAGTGAAGGGGTCTCCCATTTAAGGTGCAGATGTGGGGATTATTTTCATTCAGAGGGATTTGAATTTTTGGAACTTTCTTTCCCAAAGAGCAGTGGAGGCAGGTTCATTGAATATTTTCAAGGTCTAGATAGATAAATTCTTCTCTAACAAGGGAGTCAAAGGTTATCCAGATAGGCAGGAATTTGGAGTTGAGGCCAAATCAGATCAGGTAAGAACTTATTGAACAGTGAAGCAGGCTCAAAGAGCCAAATTGCCAAGTCCTGTTCCTAATTTATATATTTGCATTATAGCACTACATTATTGATTATGTGATATTCATGTTATTTTCAAGAACGTCACCCTACTGACAAGTTTAAGCAATTCCATTTTGTCAAGCAGGTGTTTTTCAAAGGAATATTTCACAATTCTTTGGTTTTTAAGACATATTTTTCTCTCCCTTTATCCCTTTAGCTTGACAATTTGCAGATTTAGTGGAGTGCATACCCACTGTCAACCATGTCCCATATTAGGCCAGGGTGTGGATGCATCTGATTCCCTTCCTTCTGGTCAATATACGTCAGAAAGGGACAAAGAGCAGGGTCAAATCTGCAACCTTTCCTGCTCAGCAGCACTAGTCATTAACGAGTAGCAGTAATATTGCTGCTATCTGTTTTGTTAACCTTTTACCTATGTCACACTGTGGCTTCTGTTTCTAGCAGACTCCTTTAAATCGTGAAAAGTAAAAAGGAAATTCAAAGGGGCAATCATTTTGTCACTAGTTAGATAAATAGCTACATGGTGACACATTTTGTAAAATTTCCTTGCACTTGAGTGGCATGGGCAATTGCAAGATATTTAGGGAAATGTGGTAAGAATGAAAAAATGATATTCTCAACATCAAGAAAAAAGAACAATTTTCCTTTTATGGGTTCAATGGCTAGATCAGAACCTTACTATTAGGTGGTGTGGACATTTGTTCTATTCATTCTTAAGAATCTTGCCTCATTTCTGTGCAGTTCATGATTCTCCCAGGTACTAGTGAGAAACTAGAAAGTGCTAATTCCTGACTTGAAAGTATGACCAGTTACCTGGTAGATGAAACTCGCTGTTTGCTCCTCCAGGTCTTCATGTTCACCTTCATTCACCAGTTTCTTGTGATGCTGTCCATGGACAATGACCACCTCCATTGCTCAGCATGGAAGTCAAAATTGACAGCCTCAACACATCATCATAATTGATCTCAGAAAATCTCAGAAGCCACCTCAGCATTTCACTACTAAACTTTGGAGCTCAGTGACATTGCAATGCTTCTACCAGGTCACAATGGCCCCAAGAACACATGTCCATATCTTATGTGTGCACAGGATGCATTTCAGGGCTGTGAGCTCGCTTCCTTAGCACTCACTCACTTTGAGCTTACTTGGATGCTCATACCATCTCTGCCTTGCCTTTCAGGACAGACAGAAAGTCAGGTAATTTGTCATGGTTGCCATGTGCTGTATGGTACGGTGCTATGTCAATGTCACATCCTCAGCATGCATCAGCAGCTTATGTATTTCAAACAAATAGCCATGTCTGAAAGTATAAGGAAATAGTACTTAGTCCAGTGAAGGACGACGATAGTTAGCCAGAGGTGCTACCACACTCAGTCAAGGGCATTGTCCAATCTTAATGCAGGGATTGACTACAGTCAATCTTGATGGTTTGGGGAATAAATATCAAGTACGGTTATCGGGT
Source organism: Rhincodon typus (assembly GCF_021869965.1). Lineage (NCBI taxonomy): Eukaryota > Metazoa > Chordata > Chondrichthyes > Orectolobiformes > Rhincodontidae > Rhincodon > Rhincodon typus. The sequence goes on along the minus strand of NC_063362.1, from coordinate 12,930,212 downwards.
GAAGTACTTGCCGTGTTTGGGAAAATGAGGAACTCAAGAGTGAGGATTGGAGCCATTATTCTGGGATACAGTGGGGAAAATTACTGAATAAGGGGAGGCAACTCCAAATATAACAGTGTGATGTGATATAGCATGGGGCGGCACAAGGTACTGCAAGAGGGCATCTTTTACAATCACCCACCCTGGCAAAAGGAGGAAGTGAGTGAGAAGAAAGTGGCTGGTAGACTATTAGCCTTAGTTGAAGAGGTGTGGAATGGCAAAATTACAGTGAGTGTGAGGTAGCAGAAAGAAGTTGGTGGCATTTACCCTTGTGGAGTTTACACGGTCATTGACCTTTGTTCTACATTGCTGGGCAACTTTTCTCAATGGGGACACTGCACTGACCAGATTGGTTATCTCAGTGCCAGCTGACAACATCTGGTAATGTGGCCACCTTTACCAGGCTGAAAGAAAGAGGATAGTGCTCCATTCCACCACCCACCCTCTAGGATGTGGGCCAACTTCTCTTTCTCAGCCATCTCCTTTATAACAGTTAACCAGCAGATTTTGAATGGCAGTTCCTGGCTTGCAGTGTTTGAACAGGTGTGCAGTTGGGGCTTAAACACAGCACCCCTGGCATTTAACATGGGAAACTCCCCACAGAGGTGAGCAATTCTGTCTCTGCAACCGCACAATTCAATGAGCAAGGTACCTCTGAACCCAGATTCATAATTAATGACATGGGCAGTGGAAGATTGCATGAGCAACGTTGCCATGGCTCAAATGGGGAAACTCTCCATGAAACTCCCCGAAAATCACACTTACACAGAATATGGGAAGATTCAGTGTAATATGTTTATCTCGACAGTCAATATTTCAAAAACAAAAATTGCTGGAGAAACCCAGCAGGTCTGGCAGCATCTATGAAGAGAAAACAGTGTTAACAATTCGACTTGAAAGGTTAATGCTGTTTTCTCTTCATAGATGCAGCCAGTCCTGCTGAATTTCTCCAGTAATTTGTTTTTGTTTGTTTCAGATCTCCAGCATCCACAGTTTTTCGTTTTCTTGTAGCCAAAATTCCAAAATTAATTTTAACTGTATAACAAAATTTAAAAAATGCATTGCAAGAACTTAGCTAAAAGACTTCCTTCTGAATTATAAGCTGTGAAGTAAATACCCTGTTCAAGATTAGTGTGATTCCATGTAACATATATAAACTCTTTACAACCAATGAGCTCGAGTGTCATTCAATACACCACAAAATGTAATTCCAATAGAATTATTTGATTCAACTATAATTTCAGAGTCCAAGAGATTCCAATTTGATCTATTTTTCCAATTTTCTGTTCTCCTTTGCTGAGGTATTTAAACACTAATACAAGATTGCACTAGCAATCATTCAGTATCTATCCAAGTGACAGTTTTCAGTTTGTTTCTATTCAGCAAGCATCCATTGGCTACTCAACTAAATCAAGTATCACAGCCCAGATGAACAATATCCTCAACAAATTATATTCTTTCCAGTAAGGAATTATGATAGTAATTGTAGTGAGACGGATGAATGAATTTTCCTTCCCAAATCAAGTATGCTAATGCCCTTTATATTGACCTGACTGCTATTCCTAGCTGAGATTGAAAAAGTCAGAAAAGACCACTGTCAAACTAATAGCTTCCTGTTATGTATAATTTGACACATCAGGCAGTGCTTTCCTAATGAGTTGTTTGATTTTAATTTTGATTGATTTATTGTCATGTGTACCCAAGTATGGTGAAAAGCTTTGTTTGCAAGTGGTACAGGCAGATCATAGTAAGCAAGGACATACAGGTCATAGGGTGAGAAAAAAAACTAGACAGAGGCATACAAGTTACATTGCACAGGGTGTGTGCTAGGCGAGATCAACATTAGCAAGATCAGCATTATTTGAAGTTAGCAAGTCCATTCATCAGTCTAATAACTGGAGGGAAGAAGCTGTTCTAGAACCTGCTGGTGCATGTGTTTAAGCTTCTGTGTCTTCTGCCTGATGGAAGAGGTAGTAGGAGAGCATTGCCAGGGTGCGATGGTCTTTGATGATGTTGGCAGCCTTTCCGTGGCAACGGGCTGTGTAAATGGAGTCCATGGATGGAAAGTTGGCTTCCGTGATGGTCTGGGCTTTTTAGGCAAAGGCCCATTGCTTTCAATTTTTACATGGTAATGACAAATGAAAACATTCTGAGAAGGAACCACCAGAGCTGATTTTTCTCCTCTGTAGCAGTTAGACCATGAGGACTAAGCAAACTCCATAACCATTTAGGGATAGTCTCTTACAGTGCTGTAAATCATACTGTTGGATCACCAAGTGATGTCTTTATGAACAAGGCACTATGGAGCTGCCACAATGATAGTTAACACGAAAGACAGTAGCAAGAGTCTGACTGATGGTCTACTCTTCATCAAAGAAAAACTCTTGTAGGGTCAAGTCATTCAGGTTAACTGTTAGATCAACTCCCAGAGGTGGGGCTTGGAGGGAAGTTTGACACGTTACAGTTAACGCTTAGTCAACTTGCTATCAGGTTCTCTCTCTGCAGCACCAATGATCTGTAGGGTCAATTATTCTGGCTTAACTCTCTATTGGATCAGTTGCACTGATACTGACTCCAGCAAATGCAATTTTAGTTATATCAGGAATACTACATTGATATAGCCTGCCTCTAAATGTGAATTTTTCCAGACACCTTGCAAGGATTTGCTGTTCTCCTGCCCAAAACATTTAAGATAAATGCTGTAAAAGTGCAGATTGGCATTACAGAACTCTGAATTACTAAATTAAGGACTTAAGTTAACTCTGGCTAAAGGTCAGGATGTCCAATTCAGTTTGATCTTTGAAAGACTACTGTTTGGAAACCATTGATGTTGTTTTATTTATATATCAGATTATTAGGATTAACACACCTGACAATCCATTGCACACAGCTGGGTGTACCTAATGTAAAACAGCAGAAACAGAACATTGGCAAAATACAAGGTGCACTTTTTTATTCAGTCATGGCTTGTGGGTGTTGCTGCCTGGGCCAGGTACTTAGTTGTCATCTCTAGTTGCCCTTGTGTAGGTGTGGTGAGTTACCAAGACAGGCTCCCTCATTAGTTTTACACTGCTTTACAGAAGGCAAGAGAAAGGTTACCATCCTCTAAGCAACCTTTTTGAACTTTGACCCTCAGCCTCTATTTTGTTTTACGACTAGAATCGCTGCTTTCGTTTTAAATAAATTTTCCCTCTTACACCCAGTGCCATTGAGACCATATATCAAGGCACCCATTCCTTGGTACCAGCTGTTATGGATGAAACAAGATTGTGACTGTCCTCAATAAACGTCCCAGGCTTGTGCCTGATGCATTCGTTAGTAAATTATAGTTCCATATCTCACCTATCTAAGTTTAAAATCCCTCAGATGTGTGAATAAATACTGTGGGATGCCAAGTTTCTGGTCACATCAAAAATTTTGTTTAGCAAATATCTATCAATACTTTGAAAGCCTCAGGGTGAAATATTGCTCAACCATTGGAAACATACATGCTAGATTTTGTAAGCTGAAGTAGTACATGTCAATCCTTTTTGCAATTATCTGTTGTAGAACATTAATTAAAATTTTCATTTGTCTCACTTACATCTAAATTTTATAAAGATTATTTGAAGACTGGATGGACAGGTGTATTTATCATGTTTGGTAACTTGGGTCTATGCTGACAATGAGTTCTGTTTTTATAAAGTCCTTTTGGACCGCTAAACAAGAACCACAGCACCATAAAAATGTATAAATCTGTCAATTTATTAGTATAACAATGTTAAACAACATGGAAATATTTGCCAAATTATAATTTTAATTTTTTTCTTCAGGAACCTGATGAAGGCCCAAGGTTTCACTACAGATTGAAAAGTCAAGAGGTGAAACTCATCAAGACTAGTATTGAGGAGCACAAAGCTTGACCAGAAATTCATATGTATTCAAATACTGCATTTGCATGCTCTTCTTTTCTCCTTTTGCTATTATAAATATCTTATATCCCAGCAATAGCAGGAGGTTGTAAATACAACGTGAATTTTTTTAATGTAGTCAGCTGCCATCACAAATGGGTGCATAAAAATTTATACCGAAAATGTAGAAATAAGCTGTATGTCTCATGTGAAAATGAAGACTGAATTACATTTCTATGCCCTGGCTCAATCAGCCCCTAATCTAACTTCACTTCACTCAAGACTATGTATGGTGATTATTTTGAATTCTGCTTAATGACACACTGGCAATGATTCAACTGAATTTCTGTCTTTCACATCATAGATTAATGAACAATATATTTAAGAAGTGGTAGGATGGCTTTATCAGTGTTTATCCTCAAACAACCCTGATTACAAAGATTGAAGTAGCACAATACAACTAGTAGATGAAACCTAGAAGATACCAAGAAAATGATGCTGAAATTAGTCACTGGGGCCTAAATGTACTGGAGAAGAAAGTAACTGTGGAACACCTCCCTGCAGTGTTGCTTTCATGCAACGACGACAGCAAACAAAAACAGGACAGTATTTCCCAATCATTGAACGAGCATGAGCATTGGCATGAAAGTTGGAAGAATTGCTTAAGATCTGCAGTAAAGAATTCACAATGTTGAATGTAAAATGCCCTACTTTCCATCCAAATACTGAGTGGCAGGACTAAAAAAATCAAAAATGGAGACACTATATGATTAATTCTTCTTATTAAATGTATGTCCAAACTGTTGTAAATGTAAAACAGTGTAGAAAAGTTGTTTTTACAAAATTTTCTTCTGCTCCTCCCCCCATCCATTTTTCCTTACATACAGCGCAGGGAAGGCCCTTTGGCCAATCAAGTCTGCACCAACATAACTACCACTAAAAGTGCGCTAATCCCAAATTCCTGCACTTGTCCCATTTCCTTAAATGTTGTGATGTTTGAAGTGCTCATCCAAATATTATTTAAAGGTCATAAGGTTTCTAGCCTCCACTACCTTCCCAGGCAGAGCATTCCAGATTCCCACCACCCGCTGAGTGAAAACATTTTTTCCCCAAGTCCCCTCTGAATCTCCTGCCCTTACCCTAAAACTATGCCCTCTCGTGATTGACCCCTTAACCAAGGGGAACAACTGCTGTCTATTCACCCTGTCCATATCCTTTATTATCGCATATACCTCAATCATGTCCCCCTCAGTCTTCTCTGCTACAGAGAAAACAATCCAAGCCTCCCTAGAGTCTCCTTATAGCTCAATTTCTCCGTCCCAGGCAACATTTAGTGAACCAACTTTGTACCTCCTCTAGTGTTATCTCATCCTTCCTGTAGTGAGGCGACCAGAACTGCAAACAGTACTCCAGCTGTGGCCTGATCAATGCTCTGTACAACTCCAACATTAGCTCCTTGATGAGAGCAAATGTCCCATATGCCTTATTAACTATCTCATTTACCTGATTTGCCTACTTCAGGGATCTGTGAATAATTACCTCAAGATCCCTCAATTTCTCTTAGCAATCCAGTGTACTGACATTCATTAAATACTCCCTCATCTTGTTTCTTCTTCCAAAGTGCATCACCTCACACTTATCAGGGTTAAATATCTTCTGCCACTGGTGTGCCCATCTGACCAACCTATTTATATCTTCCTATCACCTACAACCATCTTCTTCGCTATTAACCACTCCACCAATCTTGGTGTCATCTGAAAATTTGCTTAACATTTCCCCCATATTTTCATCTATATCATTATTGTATATAACAAACAATAAGGGTCTCAGTACTGATCCTTGTGCTGCACCACTGGACACCAGCCTTCAGTTACTTAAATAGAACTCTACCACAACGCTTTGTGTCCTATTACTAAGCCAGTTTCTGATCCATCTCGCCAAGTTTTCCTGAATTCCATGTGCTTTAGCCTTCTCAATCAGTCTCACATATGGGACCTTGTCAAAAGCTTTACTAAAATCTATACAAGCTATATCAACTGAACTTGATCACATTTTCAAAGAATTCTAACAAATTTATTAGGCATGACCTCCCTCTGACAAAGCCATGCTGACTATCTCTAATTAACCCATGCTTTTCCAAGTGGATATTAACTTGCTCCTTCAGACTTTCCTCTAATAGTTTCCCTACCACTGACTTGAGACTCACCGGTCTATAATTTCCTGGTTCATCTCTATCACCCTGCTCAAAAACAAGAACCACATTAGCCATCTTCCAGTCCTTTGGTACTTCCCTTGTCACCAGAGAGGAATTAAAACTTTGTGTCAGAGCCCCTGCAATTTCCTGCCTCACCTCCCATAGCAGCCTGGGATGCAATTCATCTGGGTCAGGGAGTTCATCTGTTTTTAAGACCGACAAAGCCTCCCATTTCCTAAGTTAAATTATGCAAGTTCCTCAAAGTCCCTTTTCCCATATTCCATACCTTTGTCTCTTTTTCCAGAGTGAAGACTGAAGAGAATTATGCATTCAACACCCTTCCAATATCCCGAGGCTTCACACACAGATTGCCCCCTTAGCCCTTAATGGGCCCTCTTCTTTCCCTGGTTAACTTCTTCCCTTTAATGTATTTTAAAAATATTTTAAGATTCTCCCTAATCCTGTTTATAAGTCATTTTTCATGTCCTCTTTTTGCTCTTCAAATTGCTTTCTTAAATTCCCTCCTGCACATCCTGTATTCCTCTAGGGCCACAGCTGAATTACTGTCTTTGGACTTGCTAAAAGCCCTACTCTTCTTCCTTATTAGGTCCTGAGTTGTCTTAGACATCCAGAACTTATTGCGTGTACATTTCCCTCTCAAGGTACATGTTGGACCTGTGGTCTCTCCAGCTTCTTTTTGAATGCTCCCCCATTATTCCATTGTAGACTTACCCGTGAGGAGCTGTTCCTAGTCTACTGTGACCAGATCCTGCTTTGTTTTGATAAAATCTACCTTGTCCCACCCCAAAGCTGTCTTTTGCAGGCCATCTTTTTCCTTGTCAAGAACAAATCTGAACCATACTGCATTGCTAAAATGTTCCCCCACTGCTACATTGAACATTTGTCCAGCTTCTTTCTGCAGTATTAAATCCAGTACTGCTGGGAGAATTACAGAATATTTTTTAAAAAAATATATATGTTATCAATGGGAAATAATTCTGATTAGTCTTTTCAGGTTCTTCAGACAATTGAAGTCCCTTATCACAGGTATAATTCGAGCATACATTCTATGCACTCTCCAACACCATGAGTTCAATTGGTTGATCCTTTATTAAGTACCTTTCTGCTTTACAAATGCAGACATACCCATTGTCTATTTCCAAACATTTTGTTTTGAAAGCTGTTCTGTGTTCTCTGGGCATATCAGTAGAATATGTTATAGTTGCTATAATTCATTCATGCAGAGTCAGAGATGAGCAGTGTGTGAGGATCTTGCTTGAGGCTGATCAAGGTAATGTGTGTTTTTGTGTATATGGTCCCGTTTCCTCACGCATCTAATATTACCTTTTTTTTTAGTAATGTAAAATCCTTCTTTGTCCTTCAGGAATTCACAATGCCTCAAGAAGTTCAATAAATAAGATGGCGAACCTTTTAGCCAAATGGCATTTGGAGCCAGCAACTGCCCAGGTGTGATTCACTTCTTGAATTTCTTTCTTGTTGGTGATGTTTCAGTTTCAGTTTGGCATTAGCCAAACAGGGCATGGAGTGCATCAGAAATTGTATCTTTGATATTGAATACTGGATGGGATACATGGTGAAAATAGCAGAAGCTCAGGAGGCTAAACTGGATAGCTCTAAAAATGGGTGCAAGGATTATGATGTGTGAACATACGCCTATTGATTGCAATGCAAGCAGCACACCAAGTTCATGGCACCTGCTGACTCGAACGATTCCTGCTTATATTAAAGCAAGTCTACACTACCTAAATCTAAACTATATCACTTAAAATGGAGGAGCACTGTGGCTGCAGCAGGGTTGGCAATCATGCAGAAAGTGAATCTGACTTGAGAAATAGTGAAGTGTGACATAACATGTGAAAATCTGAAGTTTTCAGATGCTGTACTGGAGGAGGTGTGAAGGAATGTCCCCATACTTGCAGGGGATGAAGTCTTCCATGTTAGGTTTGAAAAACAATTGAAGCATTTAGACATGCAGAATTTGGATAGTCAAGCATTCAAAGACCTGGATGCAACACCGTAAAAGGTTTGATGGCCTCACACAGGTGATTAAGTTCAGTGAATGCATCTTCAAATATGATATCCTATTTATTGCAACACTAGCTTCAGATACTGCTCAATTCATTAGAACCTGACATTAGTTAACTAACATTCCTCTGTCAATCAAGGTTCAATCATGTTTCACCTTATCCTCATACACTTAGCACTGCTATAAACATCACACCTACATTCACTCAGCTCTCACACCGTCCAAACATAATACACAAAATTCAGTGACACAAATTTTCCTTGAAGGACCAGATGATGCAAGACTTGATGTAGCAGGAGCTACCTCTAAGAAGACAGGCCTGTTCATGGAGAAGATGGTGATGGCCAATGTTAGAACATTTGTTGCCGAAGCAATGGTTACTGGTGGAATAAAACAATTGAAATGACAGTGTCCCATACCTAATCCTCTTCTCACATCTCATTTCTATCTCATCCCATAATTTCTACAGATTTCAAGCTTCAACTGTTGTAAACATGCACCTTCTTAATTTCCAATCATCTCCTCCAATCAAACTTACCCTTATGCCTCCTGCCTTTGAGAAACCCAAGACATTCAACCTGGCCAAACATTGGAAGAACAGCAAGAAGACAGTAATGATGACGTACTGTAACTCAATTTGGCATTTAGAGGCACAAGTTCAGATACTGAGTCTGCATAAACTGGAGGATAGCTTGGCATAGAAGATGTCTGTAGTGAGTCATCTGGCAGATTAGGGATGGGCAATAAATGCTGGTCTGACCAATGATGCCCTCATCCCATGTATGAATAAGAAAAGAGATAGCCTCCAGCCAGGGTAGAAGGAAAGATCATGTCCAGCATGCTGGAAAATTAGGTTGCACATGGGTTCTGCTACAGAAGATGCAAATGGAACAGCCACAGTTGAAGGTTGATGTGCCTTTTGTTGTGTGGTTTTATGCCTATATTCATGAGCTTGGATCAAGACAGACAGGTCGAGAAGAGAGCAAGGCCAAGAACTGTCTTCAGCTTGGGTTTTTTGATAACAGTTTATTACACATGAGACTAAATACTACAACACATGGTATGCAGAGATATAAGATTCTCTGATCTCACTATTATATTATTGAAAGAATATGCTCTGAACTCTATCATCCAATGCTATTCATTTCTTCTGTTTGCTTTTCTCTAGGTGTTTCTCTCTCTTCTTGCTATTTATTCCCAGTGAGCAGCTCCATAACATCATCACAAAATTGCTCTAAGGTGCTAAAGTGCTTACACAACACCCCTCCAGCTCTCCCCAAGCTTTGTTCCCCTATCAGAAACAATGATTAACAAATATGTACATACTCTCAAATTAATTACCTTGACTTCTTCTTTTCACAACATCCAGTTTACATTTTTTTCCTTTCTTTCTCCCACCCCCCAAGTCTCTGACTTGATTTTCATGTGTGTTGATAGGTAGGTCTGGCAAGTCTATGACAAGTTATGGAAACACTTGAGGTAAAGTTAATGAGCTTCTTTTTCTCTGCTGGATTCTGTTAGAACAGAACTGCTTATTGAAGGGTCTTGCATTGATGTAACTGCAAGAATGTATGGGGATGTTTGGCTGTTTCATCTTCCCTGGCATCAGCATCTGATTGCGTTAATTCTCCTAAAAAAGTGATGCTGTTCACTCATTGGTATTTGTTCCTCATATAAAGAAACTTATTCCATTGCAGTATTGACCAGTTCTTTAAGGTTCTGTTCCAAGGCATGAATATACATGTCCACTTGAAAATATTTGAATTGATGCATGTGTTATGATCACAGCAGATGGTAATACTGAACAAATCAGATTGTAGAATGAAATCTGACTTAATAGTTTTTTTTGTTGTTTAGTTATTTAACACAATGATAACTCACTGAAACATAGTAACATGAGGTTGCAGATTTTCTTTATTAATAGAACAGAAGTTTATTCAACAACAGAATAAAAAGAAGCAATCTAAATATAGAAGACAATTAAAATGATCCTAGAACAGATGGCAAAACAGGGTTTCAATCTATTTCCTGAGATAAACCAAGGAATTACAGACCAACATTTCTCACATCAGTGGTGGGGAAACAGAGAAAATGTTGAAGGAGAGAATCCATCTCCACATGGAGAGGCAAAATTTGATCAGGGATAATCAGTAAGGCTTTGCCAGAGAGAGGTCATACCTAACAAAGTTAATTGAATTGTTTGAAGAAGTGACCAAGTGCATAAATGAGGGTAGAACAAATTCTGAAGAAGGGTCACTCGTCCTGAAACATTAACTCTGATTTCTCTCAGAAGTCACAGGTTATAGTCTAATAGGTTTATTTGAAATCACAAGCTTTCAGAGTACTGCTCCTTCATCTGGTGAAGTGAAGAGATGCACACAGCCACAGAATTTTCAATCATAGAGATCAAAAGATCGTACAAATCGTCCGAGTGGAGTGTCAACAGGCTGAATAATAAGTCTGTGCAGGTGATCAAGATTGTCAGACAGTGTGAGGAAAGCGTCAACAGCTGAATAGCAAGTGATGGGATGACCTATAATCCAAATAATTGAGGCAGAGATAATTACAAAAAATGAACCAAATGACTGGAATAACATGATAGTACAAGAGTTGCATGCCGAGGGTCTAACCAAAGTAACAAGAAATCCAAAACTGTCCAAACTAATTAAGGTAGAGAGATTGTAACAAGTGTCGCATGACATGTGACACTGCCATACTGTTCTGTATCTGTAAAATCTTCCTTACTGTCCTGTTTTGACACCATCACCTTGATAACTTGTTATGATCTCTCTACCTTAATTGGTTTGGACAGTTTCGGATTACTTGTTACTTTGGTTAGAGCCTCGGTATGCAACTCTTATACCTATCATGTTATTCCAATCATTTAGTTTGTCTCCAGCACCATCTTATTTTTAATTTTTTGCAATTATCTCTCTATCTCAAATAATCAGATTATAGGTCATCCCTTCAATTGCTATTCAGCTGTTAATGCTTTACACACAGTTTGTTGCTCTTGATCACCTGCAGAGACTTATTATTCAGCCTGTCGACACTCCACTCACACCATTTTTCGATCTTTTGATCTCTTTGATTATAAATTCTGTGCCTGTGTGCTTCTCTTCACTTCACCTGACAAAGGACCAGCACTCTGAAAGCTTGTGATTTCAAATAAACTTGTTGGACTATAACCTGGTGTTGCGTGACTTCTGACCTTGTCCATCCCAGTCTGACACTGGCACCTCTACATCCTGATTTCTCTCCACAGATGCTGCTAGACCTGCTGAGTTTTTTCTTCCAGTAATTTCTCTTCTTGTTAGTGGAATTAATGTAGTTTATATGATGTAGTTGTTAGGCATTGCCTTTGACAAGGAGGTCCCATATGGGAGATTCACAAAGAAGATAAAAGCAAATGCAATTTAGGGAAACTTGGCAAGTTGAATCCAAAATTGGTATTGTGCTAGAGATACAGGGTGGTGGTAGAAGGCTGTTTGTGTGACTGAAGGCTATTGTCCAGTAGTATACCACGTGGATCAGTGTTGGGTTCCTTACTGTTTGCCATATATATAAATGGCATAGAATAAAAAAAGTGGAGGGCATGGTAATCAAGTTTGTAGCTGATACGAAGATTGGTTGACAGTGAACAAGGTCTTAGGTTACAGGGTGATATAAAGAGATTGGTCAGACAGACAGATCAGTGGTAGATGGAATTTAATCCTGATAAGTGTGAGGTTAAGCCACAGCTGGAGTAGTGTGTGCAGTTCTGGTCACTGCATTATAGGAAGGATGTGATTGCACTGTGGGGTGGGAGGGGGGAAGAATTCACCAGAATATTGTCTGGGGACCAGATTAACTGTGAAGAGAGGTTGGATAAGCTCAGGCTCTTTTCTTTAGAGCAGAAAAGGCTATAGGGACCCTAACTGAGGTTTATAGGAATGTGAGGGACATGGACAGGATGGATAGAAAGCCAGCTGTTCCCCATAACTGAAAGGTCAATAACAATGGGGCATAATTTTAAGGTGAAAGGCAGGAGGTTTAGAGGAGATTGAGGGAAAAAAATACTTTACCCAGAGGGTGGGTAGGAAACCTGAAATCTTTAAAAAATACTTGGATGAGCACTTGAAATGTCATAACATTCAAGGCTATGGGCGAAGTGCTGGGCAGTGGGACTAGTATAGATTCACAATAGCTTTTTTTAAGTGCAGACTCAATGGGCCAAAGGACTTCTTCTGCACTGTGTGATTCTATGAACTCTTTGACCTTGTTTCTTTAAAAACAAACTTCATAGAAGTAACCAAAATCGATCTGCCTTTATTTTGAAATTCAAGTTCCAAAAGTAATATTCATATATAAATCACACTTGGTATACCCCTTAGACTGTTGTTTATCTCAGAGAAGTGCCCTCTTTTCCTACAATTCTACAAGACCTAGTGCTTTAAGAAGTCAATACTGTATGTAGAATGTCCTGCACTAAATGGATTTCTTTTGCTGTACAATGCTTCTTCTTTTCAAACTCTGCAGCTGCTACTCCTCCTAGAGTTAGATCCTTGATTAATTGAAGACATTCAGTAACTAATATATCTCAGAGACAAAATGACAGGTCTTGATGATAATGAGCTCTTGTTGTAAGTCTTCATGGTGGCAAAGTTTAAGTTGTTAATTAAGCTATAGACTCTCCTGGGAGTTGGTATCTGCTATTGAAGTGTAATCTTGCCAATGTTCAATTTGTTCTTGACGTGAAATATTGATCAAATCTGTTTTTTGATTTGGATGATCATAGCTAGAATTTTGATCACCTTATACTACATTCATTTTACTGCAATGTTGTACTCTTACTGGACTAAAGTTGTTGAATATTTATTATTGTAAATATTGTTGATCTGGTACCTAAACTGAAAGCTGTTAATGTTTCTGTCGTTCTAAATGCCACTTTCAGCGTAAAGTTCAGTTTTCCTTTATCAATTAATGTCTTCATAGATATGAATGAAGATACTGGTTTTCCATAACGGCTCAGGATTTCGAAAAGATCTGTGGGTAGAAAGTTTCTCAAGTAACGTCAATCAATAAGATTCAATAATTGTTCTGACTATATCAAAGATGGCTGCTATGATTCTTGATCAGGACCAAATGTTCTGGGCTCAGCATAGTGATAACCATTTGATTGGTTCCTGGGCAGATGGCTACAGACTTGGGTGCTGATAATATAGTGGAAACATCTGACCTCTGAAGAGAAAGCATCCATCTCCTTCTCAACATTCTGTGCGAAGACGTAAAAGAAAATCCCTAGCAGCTACCTACTCTCCCTCACTTTTCCCTAAGTTATTCTCACTAAGAATCCCTTATTGAAACGAAAAGAGGAAAAACCACCTACAAAGACACTGATAGAGTGAATCCTCAACTAGTAAACAAAAGATTGAGAATTGATGAATCCATAACTTTGAGTCATTAACAAGAACTGGAAGGAGTTGAAAGAAAATCAAAACAACTCATCGATGTCTGTGAACTGGACTGGTACCAGAACTATGCCTCTGTGACATTTTTTTCCTTCCCCACTCATTATACTTCTGACTTATTTGACTCTGTATTTGCATAGGTATGGGAATTTTAAGAAAAGGAGCAGTTTTAAGTTCTGGAGTTGTATATTAACAATTCATGTTACTTCCTTGCCATTGGTTTTAAAACAGTTTGATTATAATAAATAGGTATTTTTGTGTTAATAAAAAAGAACCTGGTGTGGATATTCTTTTATCTGAATTAGACAGCGAAGTAAAATTGAGATTTTGATGGTTTAATAAAATTTTCACATTTGTAGTAACTCTAGGAATAATGGGGCTTGATTTTTAGTACACTATCCCAGTGAGTTGTGACACTACGATTTATTGTGTTTTAGCAATTATAATTGATAAAACGTCTTTAGCTGCTGACGAAAACTTGTGATTCTTGCTTAAACTAACCAACTTCACTGTTAGGATTCTGAAACTTCAAATTCCAGTAAATAATTTTTTAAGCCTATTTCTTATCTTGCTGTTGTTTAACATTGCCATCAAGTAAATAGTTTAGAAACTGTGAAATCATTGTCAGATGTCTTAACTCTGGTTTCCAGCCTAGATTTTTGGGTGGAAATTAAATTTTATTTTCTTTCTTCTCAGGGAATCAAATCAGTTTTGGATATCCAGTTATCAGCCTCTGACCTGAGAGTTATTCCTTTGGTTGCGAGTGTGCTTTTATTGCTGTCATTGTTATTTTTAAAAGTTCCCTCCCACCCCAATTCCGGGCTGCAAAATATTTTATTCAGACTTACAGTTGCTTTTGGTGGTTTCTCTGCAGAATCTCTCTGTTCAGAGACTTCTTCCTCACAGCAACTGTTCAACTGTTTGGTTTTGCTGGTTGTTAGCTGGTCTTACTTCTAAAGTTATACTTATGATATTTTGAAAATGTGATTTTTGAGTTTTTCTCCAAACATTTCAGGTCTGCTCTTGATCTTCACTGCTACCACAATTTTACAGGTAGTGGATCTGATGAATGCTGCCATATTGTATTGCATGGTTTTTATCCTAACATCTTTGGGTTAACAGCAGGATGGTCAAGGAGAAGGCAAGGTCAATATCTGTCTTTTGGCTTGGACTTCTTTGTAACACTGTTTGTTTCAAATTAAGACTAGATGCTCCAATATTTGGTATGCAGAGATATCTCAAGCTCTAATCTTACAGTAATGAAAGACTATTCCATGAACTCTATTGTCTGATGCAAGTCAGTTGAATCCACACGCTTCTGTCCATGTGTTTCTCTCTTCTCTTCTCAACTCTGCTCAACACTGTGCTAGTTCTGTCTAGTAAGGAGCAGCTCCAAAACATCACCACCTGGTTGTTGCATGGTTCTAAAACCCCTACACAAGAGTATACGCACAATAAAAGTTTTGCACATTGGGAGACCTGTCAGAAAATCTGCGTTCAATGTCAAGGTGGATACAAGAGTTCGACTAGAAATTGCAACAGGACCTTTCACAGAACTTGAAACTCATCCTTCCAAGTATGGAAATGGTGGCCAACTCCATTTATACACTTGTGGAGCAACAGTGAAGTAGACCCTCATGGACAATATTTCAGCTTCCATTACAGCACAACCAGCAGCCATAGTTGAGTGTTGCAGAGGAACTTCAGACTTCTGTCTGCACGATCAGCTTGCTGCCATGGAAGCACAGAATGTTACTATCATGACTCTGGATTAGAGTAAGATAAGACATCAGCAGGGTGGCACAGCAGTTGTCCCTCAATCAAAATAAAAGAAAAGCATCAGTGCAGTGGTGAGTAGTGATGGAGATGCAATGAAGAGATGTGGAATCAGTTTGGGTGGAAACAAGGAATAACAAAGAAGTCATGGATTGGAGTCAACACATCTCACCAAACTCATCTCCCAACTCCAGGACCTAGGACTCTGCTCCCTACTCTGCAACTGGATCTTTGACTTCCTGACACACAGACCGTATTCTTTAAGGATAGGCGACAATATCTCCTCCATGATAATGCTCAACACCGGTGTCCCGCAAGACCACGTACTCAGCCCATTACTTTACTCCTTATACACTCACAACCATGTGGCCAAATTCTGCTTTAACTTCATTTACAAGTTTACTGATGATAATACCATAATGGGTCAGATCTTAAACAACGATGAGATAGAGTACAGAAAAGAGATTGAGAGCTTAGTGACTTGGTGTAAAGACAACAATTTCTCCCTCAATGTCAAAAAAAGGAAGGAGCTGGTCATCGACTTTGGGAAGCAGGGTGGTGGACATGTCTGTCTGTATCAATGGTGCTGAGGTGAAGGTGGTTTAGAGCTTTAAGCTCCTAGGTGTAAATATCACCAACAATCTGTCCTGGCCCATCCATATCAACGCTATGGTCAAGAAAGCACATCAAAAGCTCTACTTCCTCAGAAGGCAAAGGAAATTGGGCATGTCCACAATGACTCTTAATAATTTTTATAGATGCACCTTTCTATCTGATGCATCACAGCTTAGTAGTGGCAACTGCTCTGCCCAAGACTGCAAGAAATTACAAAGAGTTCTGAACACAGTCCAGTCCATCAAGAAAACCAGTCTTCCATCCGCTGACTCCATCTATACTTCCTGCTGCCTTGGAAGAGCAGCCAACTTAATCAAAGATCCCTCCTACCTTGGTTGTGCTGTCTGCCACCCTCTTTCATCAGACAGGAGATAGAAAAGTTTGAAAACATGTACAAACAGATTCAAGTACAGCTTCTTCCCTAATGCTATCAGATTTTTGAACAGACCTCTCAAGTATTAACGTTGATCTTTCTCTGCACGTTCTTTGTATCTGTAAAACTATATTCTGCATTCTGTTCTATTACCCTGATATACTTATGTAAGGTACGATTTGTCTGGATAGCACGCAAAACAGTACTTTTCATTTAGTACATGTGATAATAATAATAATAAATTGAAACAAATCAAATCAAATTATAGGCCCCTGGAGAGTTGCCTGATTGTAGGATAAAGTTTTAATCAGAAATAATGGAGTTGCGTAAGAAAGGGTCTGTAATTATCATGGGTAATTTTAATCTGCACACTGACTGGACAATCAGATCAGCCAGGGTAACATGAGAGACAATATTGTAGACTGCATCAGGGATTGTTCCATCAACCAGTATGTTCCAGAACCTGCCCACAAACAGTATATTTTAGATCTAGAAACGTGCAATGAGTTGGATTAATAAGAGATCTCATAGTTAAGCATCCTCTTGGCAGCAGCATTCATAACACGGTAGAATTTCTAAATCAGTTTGAGGAAGAACAACTCTTGTTTCAAACCAGTGTCATCAACTTAAATAATGGTAATTATGAAGAAAGAGATGTCTAAAGTGAACTGAAAAATTAGACCAAGGGGAAAGTTAGTGGTTGAGCCATAGCACATATTTAAGCAGATATTTCATAATGCTCAGCAAAAGTTTATTCTAGTCAAAAAAAGGACTTGCTTAGAAGAATGGACTACCCATGGTTAAAAAAGGTAGTCAAGAACAGTAACCAGTTGAAAACTGAGGCATACAAAACTGCGAAAACTATGGTGGGCCAGAGAATTGGGATTTTTTTTGTTAGGAACCAGCAATGGAAATCTAAAAAGCTAATGAAAAGGAAGAAAACTGATTATGAAAGTAAGTTGGCAAGAAATATAAAAACTAAACAGCAAGCGCTTCTTTGGATAAACTAAAACCAAGAAAGTAGTAAAAATAAGTGCAGACTCTTGGAGGATGCAACTGAGGAATTAATACAGGGAAATAGTAAATAATTAAAACAGATATTTTGCATCTGTTTTCGTAATGGAGGACACTATAAACATCCCAAAAATAACAGATGAGCAAGGTACTAATGGAAGAAAAGCTCCTGTAACAATCTCCGTAACAACGTATTTGACAAACTAAGGCAGACAATTTGCCAGGACCTGCTGGCCTTCATTGAAAGGTTTTAGAGAAGGTGACTACAAGAACAGTGGAAGCATTGGCCAATATATTGCAGAACTCACTGTATACCAGGAGTTTTCAGTGGATTGGAAAATTGCTAATATGAAACCCATTTTCGAGAAGGGTGGATGACGGAAAGTAGGCATCTCTAAGCCAGTTAACACAACATATGTCATTGGGAAATTGCTAGAGTGCATTATTAAGGAAGAAATAGCAGGATATTTTGAAAAGCTTAATGCAAGCAGAGTCAACATGGTTATGTGAAAAGGAAATCATGTTTACCAAATTTACAGCTGTACTTTGTGGACACAGCAAGCAGAGTTGACAAATGGGAATGGTAGATGTCATGTATTTGGATTACCAGAAAGCATTCAATAAGGTGGTAAATAAAAGTTTATTACACAAGACGTGGGCTCACAGTTTTGAGGGTAATCGATTAGTACAGATTGAGGATTAGTTAACACACAGAAGACAGAGAGGTAAGATCAATGGTCTTTTTCAAGGTGGAAAGATGTATAACAAGTATACTGTCACAAGGATCAGTTGCAGAGCCTCAATTATTTACTATCTATATGAATAACATGAAGAAGGGGGCAGAGTGTATTGTATCCAAGTTTTACTGACTGTACAAAAATAGGTGAGAAAGCATGCTGTGATAGGGATATAAGGAGTCTGCAAAGGGATACATGCAAGGTAGATTGAGTGAGTGGGCAAACACTTGGCAGATGAAGTTTAATTAGGAAAATATATGAGATTATGTACTTTGGTAGAAAGAATCAAAAGGTAGGCTATCATTTCAATGGAGCCAGACTTCAAAGATGTGTAGCACAGAGGAATCTAGGTATTCTTGTGAATGAAACATAAAGTTAGCATACCAGCGTAGCCTGAAATAACTAAGAAGGCAAATGGATTTTTGTCTTTTATTGCTAGGGGGTTGATTTTAAAAATAGCTGAGTTAGGTTTATTACAACTGTACAGTGTGGTTGTAAGGTCACACCTGGTGAATTATGTATTGTTTTGGTCCTCGTGTTTAAGAAAGAGGGATTGGAGGGAGATTCAACAGGCTGATTCCTGGGATGAAAAATTTGACTTGTCAAGAATAGCTAAACAGGTTAGGCTTTTATTCATTAGAGTTTAGAAGAATGAGGGATGATCTTATTGAAACATATGAAATTCTTAGGGGGTTTACAGGGTAGAATTTAATAAGATGTTTCCACTACTTGGCGGGATCTCAACTACAGGGTATAATTCTACAATAAAATGATATTCATGAGATACAAAGTAATTTATTTACGGAGAAAGTGAATGCTTGGAATTCTTTGTGCCAGAGAGTAGTGGAGGCTAAATCACTGAAAGTATTTAAAGTGGAAGTAGATAGGGTTTTGAAATATCTGGAAGTTGAGGGCTATGAGGATTCAGCACAAGCAAGGAGTTGAGACCTGGAGGAGATCAGCCAAGATTGTGCTGTGGAGCGGGATAGCCTTAAGATGTCGAATGGTCTACTCCTGTTCCTATTTCCTAAGTTCTTAGATGACTAGGATAGTTAAGGCATTACCCTGCATGCATGAGTCATTCCGTGGAGCTCAAATACGCTGTTTTCTTTCAGAAAGACAACAATCATGCTCTCACACTGTCACTCTGCTAGTGTCCTCATCATTGCCTGCAGGCCAGTCAGCCCCAACCACAGCTGTCCAAAGATGGGTCTTCTAGATCCAGAACCTTTTAAGGTCATTTTCCAGGTTATGTTTAGCATCCTTTACTGGAAGTCAGTAGCCTACTACTACCAACGTTGCAGTCAGTTTAGTAGAAATACAGAAGACTGGTTTGCACAAGATGAATTGTTGACTTCTTTATACAATAGAGCATTACCTTATTTTTAAGTTGCATTTGGATTGTTTTCACTGTGATGGTCAAAACAAAGGGGAGATAAGTTGCTGAACTGTTGGTAAATTGGGAACTGGGGAACTAATCTGACACTTGAACATGAACTCAATGCACAGCTCAGGCACAGAGTGGCTGTCTAGACTGCTCCCTTTTTCTTTCTCCGGCTGTAAAGCTGGTGGCTGTCGCTTCATGAAGACAAGAAATGTGCAGTATGCAACTGACAACCATAAATCTTGACATGCACTCTGCAGCAGAAACTTTGTTTTCTAATCACATGGCTTTCACTCTGAGCATGCTATGCACGTGTGTGATAGTGTATTTATAGTAGCTCCCCTTTGCTATCCCAGATCGGCAATGCAACAGAGTGCCACAAAATAAAGACATCACTACTGCTCCCTGGATATTAGGCATTGATCTGCATGATTCACTGAATATCATCAGAGATGTGCTGGACACAGACAGTGGATTCCACCTCAGTTCCAGCACTGGACGGAGTTAATATGTGGAGTTAAATGAATCAAGCACTTGAAATTGAAATGTAGTATCTCTCTTTGAACTCAGAATCTCATATGCTTTTTTAAAAAATGTACATGACAAACTGTGAGTGTAGCAAATATTTCCATTTCAAACCTGGATAAATAAGAGCTCATTGCCATAGGCACTTTGATGGCTACTGGCAATGTCGTACTTGTTCTTCAATGAGTTTGCCAGTTGTGGCTGCAGGAGTTGTCAAATGTCAGTGAGGGTTCATCATTAATGTAAATAGGATAATTCCTCCTTAAACACTGGTGTTGTTATGGCTTTCTAATGAGAATCCTTCATCCCACTCCTCCTTCCTCTTCCAGTGCCCAACATGCCCTCTGTTCATTCTTTCACTCATCCTGAAGTTCGAAAGGGAATGTCTACTCCAGTACCTACACCTGGAATCAATTGGTTTGTGCAGAAATCTTTGTCAACAAAATGTCTTTGAGTACGTGGCGCAAATTCTGCACGTTTTTTTTAACCTTGAAATCATCAAACTACAATAGAATTGCGACAACAACAAGAATAATTTAATCTGCAACTAACCTGTAAATAGTTGATTCCTTAAATAATGTTGGCGGGAAATCCTTCAGTTGTTGAGACTGTGTTCAACTATGTAAGGTTAAGGGGGGCACTGGCTGTAGAATTGAGTTCAAAGTAGCGCTATTGGTGCCAAATCAATATTACACATTGAACTACATGATATCCCTCCTCTGCATACATCTGGTGGACATTTACTGTGTGCATGCTAATACCTGCTCCAAAACCTGCCCCACAAGTGTGTACTCATGACACAGTGAACTTAGAAACTCAAAAAATAATTTTTAACTATAGTAGTAAATGCAGTCATTATTTAAATTCTGGTATGAAGTTGACCATGGTGGAGTAATATTAATGTGATTTACATCTCGGGTTCATGCAGAAAGCCATTTAGATCTTAAGAAGTATTAGACCCTTATTGGACTGATTCCCAGTCTAGCTCCTTGTTTCAATGTCGCAGTAACATTGTAATGTGTCTTTGCTGCCTTTAGAGGTGCCAAGGAGGATCTAAAGGAATTACTGTCAGTCATGGAGCAAGGAAAATTTTGACAGAAAATAGAAATATTGCATTTGACTGTGCAAAACAACTATTTTATCGAATTGGCTGACAGCTGAGTAGGCTGAGGTTCTCAATTCACCACTATGGACCAGCCCTTCCATGTTTCTTCATGGAAGCTTCCTTGACCAGGAAGAAAAGCCACATAGTCAGAAATAGTTCAGGCAATGTCTTGCACCGTGTTCCTTTCCTGTTGCGCTGTTGCTGTGAAAGTCAGTGTACAAAAGGGGTAAATTGTAAAAGCAACCAGAGGCCCAGTTTGGAAGAGAACCAGCGGTTCACATAATATCACATCAGAAGATATTATGGCAAACTGTAGCCTCAGTTTGTGCTTGAACCCAGGCAACTGCAATAAGTCAGAGTGGAAACAGTTAAATTATGAATGTCTTTCCAAATTTAATGAAAAGTCACATTGTTAATTTCATCCAGAGTTAACTGCTGCCACTCGCAGCAACCCAATCAACAACATGCCTGTACAGCCTCACACTGTGGTGAGACTTTGTACAGACAAGGATGAGCAGCACATTCGAAATTACACTTGAGAAAAACACTAATTATCCCGTCGGTTACCAGCAGACAGGGAGCCGCACTTCTCTTACTGTTGGACAGGATGCTTGCTCGTCTACAGCAAGTCTGAACATCTCCCTCCAGGAGATAGCATAAGCAACATCCAACATGTGCTTGGATTGCGAGCGTGTTCAGTCATGTCTTGCTGCAAGACATAACCTTTAAAATATATACAGGATAAAAAAAAAAGTGTTTTCAATAAACTAGAGACTTACGTTAAAACCAATTCTCACAATGAAAAGCACTTTACTTTTCTCTTTGGAGAAAACACTGATGTTACAGCTGAAGAAGTTCGAGTATGTTGCATTCTAGTTTACTTTCTGGCCAGACTACAGTTTGAAATTATATATTCTGTTGCAAAGACTGGTATTTACTGTCTGGCATGCAGAGGGATGCATAGGGTACACAATGAAAGCAAGTCATTTCAGCAAAACAATGAGTTTCAAAGCTGCATTAAGCTAATCTCCAAAAATACTTTAACAATAGTTGCACAACAAACTTAGATAATTTAATTTGTTTATGAAAAAGAGAAAGTGAAGAAGAGAAGAACAAAGAACATATCACAACAGATTGAGACATATTTTTGATGATGAATAATGACCACAAAATTTCTATATAAATAACATTACTTTATCAACAATATATCTCAATTAAAAATATGAAAGAGCAGACTCACGGTCCAGGTAGCTGACTTAGCAGTACTTGATTGCTGAAAAGTTACTTCAAATAAATGTGGTCCTGGATAGTCTGTGTTGGAAGGGATTGCTGGAGCTGGCGACATAGTGTCAAACGTGGAGCTTGGCTGTGAGTAGGGAGACGGCGTCGGGACATTCGAGGTGTGCTCCGAGTTGTAAGGGCTGGCGGAGGATGCACGGTTGGTGATACTCTGATCCATGCTGCTGTTTAGCAAATTAAACTGGGACTAGAAAGGCAAAGGGGTGGGGATAAGAAGTAAAACAACCAGGTAAGGACTTGCAACATCCACTTATTTCAGACCATTAAGAAAACACACACATCAGACAGCTGTCACTACATTTCGACTCCTGGAATCTTTTTTTCCCTGTTACTCCATGTAAAGACTTGTCAACTAATTAATTGTAAATGCATCATTCAGGCAAATATGAAGGGTAAAATGTCTATGTGAAGCATGTCGCTTCCTCTTGCTCGTTTTTCTGACCAATGGTCTCTGAAAATTTTTCTTACACTAAATACTGTTTGTGGCCATCAGTTTACTTATAACTGTTTGATGATTGTGGCAGAAATCTGATTGAATTGCACAGGCTGTTTTTGTGTCTCAATCATATAATTCTAAGGACAGAACCCTGTACAAATGAATGAACAAAAATCATTCAATATCATTTTTCCTTCAGGGCTAAGTAACAGTTTGGATTCAAGAATGAGTTAAAATTTACTGTAAAGATCAGATGAACACTTAATTGAAAAAAAACTTCAAGAAAATCAAAGAAACATCCTTGGTGGTACCTAAAAAATAATCTCTCTCAACCACACTTCACTGCTGAGGACTTGGCTTGAGACTTTATTCTCTTCCCTACTTATCAGTATCTCTCTGCTACTTCACTTCACTGGCTACTCCTCATGTGCCAGCCCAGACTGTGCATATGGACAGTTTTCTTCTGCCATGCAATGCATCAAAACCAAACTCAATCCGTACTCACCAAATACACACACTTACAAGCTAGGAGGGACAGTATTCAACAAGAATTTCCTTCTTGGCTCAGCAACACAGAATCACTACAGTGTGGAACCAGGCCATTTGGTCCATGCAGTCCACACCGATACTTGGAAGAGCTTCCCACCCAGACCCTTCCCCCTGCAATTCCCATGGCTAATCCACCTAACCTGCACATCCCTGGACACTATGAGCAATTTAGCACCAATCCACCTTACCTGCACATCTTTGGACCAAGGGAGGAAACCAGAGCAAACCCATACAGACACAGGAGAACATGCAAACTCCACATCGACAGTCGACGAGCATGGGATAGAACCTAGGTGCCTGCACCGTGAGGCAGCAGTGCTAACCACTGAGCCACCGTGCTGCCCTTAACACTGAGATTAATAACAGCATTACAACAACTATTGTGACAAAAATCAACTAATAAGTAAACCTGGGGTCTTCTTGAAAGCATAACATATGGCCATTTACTGTATTCAGAGGATCACTGTCACTGTTTCTGATGGCATCCGAAGGTGGGTAGAAACAGAAGGGTCATTCAGAGGTGGCAGTGATATAATGGTAACGTCATTGGGTTAGTAATCCAGAACCCCAGGCTAATGCTCTGGGCACATGAATTTGAATCCCACCATGGCAAATGATGAAATTTAAATTCAATAATTAAAAAAATGGAATAAAAAGTTTGTACATTGTGGTTAAAAACCCATCTGATTCATCAATGCCCTTTAGGGAAGGATATTATTAGGGTAATTATTAAGGTCCAGTCTGAACTAAGAACACTCAACTTGTCATTTGCTGCAGCCCAAGAGGGAGATTTATATTTTGAAGCTGTGCCCTCTGCAAAAGCTCAAACAAGCCTGAAAAAGCTCTGGCTGAACACTTACTGGTATAATGTGACTCACTTTTAAAAGGACACTGTCCTGACATAACATGCACAAACTATAATACATAATAAGGAAAATCTACCATCCTTACCTGGTGTGGCATATATGTGACTCCAGACCAGGAGGACTGTAGTTTACTCTGAACTGTCTTTTGGACAATTCAGGATGGGCCAGGATGGCCTAGCCAACAATGTTCATAAACTTATCAAAACAAAATATTGCTTTACGGTTGTAATACTGGGTTGATTTTGACTTCAAGTGGCAGACGGACAGAGAACAATGTTTGGCACCCATCCCGTCTGTGAAAACACCACTTTGAAATTAGGCAGGGAGGCTGCAAAGTTTCAAACTGCCATTCAGATATAGCCCACTGGGTTTTGGCTTCATGATCAAGCAATGGAGTCTTGAAGGAACACTGGTGTTAACAGTCAGTTTTGATGCCTGTTCAGATTTCCAACAGATGGTTTCATGCAAAACAGTTATTATTTTTTAAAATCATGTTGCCACCGCCCCATTCACTCTGAAAAACAGGCCCAGTATCTGCTCACTGTAATGCCAATCTTGACCATCTGACATAAACAGGCAAGGGTCATGGCATCAATGTCCAGCCAGGACTGTAAGAAAAGCTAGTGATATTTTTCTTAATGGTAGCAGGGACCAGGATAGGGACAGTGAACAAGATCTGAGGTAGGGTAGAAAAATACAAGGAGACATGAATAAAGACACAGGTAGAATACATTTTTGATGCAGTGTATAACACATTTCACCAGGGCACAGTAACCAAAACCCGACAATGACATTATATCTCTATTCTCTAAGAAATTATACACTTTTATTTTTTTAAAAAGAAACAGGGAGTAAAACAACTGTATCATAAAAGATCTGTTCAATAGTATCGTTAGTCCCTAAAATTGAAATAGGAGTTTCTCGTGTTGTAGTAACTCCAAAAAGGCCAGTATCCCATCGCAAGTCACCCTTTATTTACACATGCACAGTACCTGACACTGAACCAGGCAGCTCACATCTGGTTCCTAGCGTGAACAGAACCTCTGACACACCTGCTTATATCTGACAGCCAGGACTCCCTGATTGGAACAGATTAACAGTCCCAATCACGGAACTCATATTCTAAGGGATCCACATCACTACATTCCTTTCCCGCCCGGTCCTGGGACGTAGGCTCATTCCTTATCCTGTAGCTTCTAATGGGGCATTTTCACACCAGATCTGGGTCCTCCGACTCTGCCTGGGATTCTGGCAGTGTGTACTGGTCCGTAGCCTGTCTCTTGCACCTGGAGCATCTCAGCCAAAATTAATCTTCTTCTTCAGGTGGTAACGGCTTCGAGGCTGCAACATCTGCCATGTCTATCTCTTTCTCAGAGGTCCCTTTGATGCTAGGCAGAGGGGGAGAACCCACAGGTTCTGACAGCCTTCCCGGATGTTCTAAGGGTCCTAGGTACATAGAATCATAGAATCCCTACAGTGTGGAAACAGGCCCTTCGGCCCAACAAGTTCACACTGACCCTTGGAGCATCCCACCCAGATCCATCCCCGTATAACCCACCTAAGCTACATACCCCTGAACACTACGGGCAATTTAGCATGGCCAATCCACCTAACCTGCACATCTTTGGACTATGGGAGGAAACCGGAACACCCGGAGGAAACCCACGCAGACACGGGGAGAATGTGCAAACTCCACACAGACAGTCACTTGAGGGTGGAATTGAACCCGGGTCCCTCACGCTGTGAGGCAGCAGTGCTAACCACTCAGCCACTGTGCCGCCCCGGGTACATTTTGCTCCTGCCCGTTTGCAAGGTTGCAGCTTTCATTGGTCCACGGGCTTGTTCAGGACTGCCTCTCCTACTAGAACTTTGTACGTCACGGGACCTGACCTCACGTCGATCATGCTTCTTACCCATGCAGGGCTGTTCCCATGGTTTTGACACCAAACTTCGTCCCTTGAAGTAAACTGCCTCCCTCGCTTTTAGGAATCTTGAGTCCAGTATTCATTTTCTTGATGCTGTTTCACTCTCCCTGCCAGGTCTGGGAAGATCAGGTTTAACCTGGTGGAGAGCCTTGGCCCCCTCTGCTGGAGCTGTCGCTGAATTGCGTGAGGGGTGGTCCTGTAATCAAACAGGAACTAGGGCAGTTTGGTATCAAGTGAAGCTATGGGTGGCACGATCTTGTCCTCTTTAAGTAGCTGTAGCAGGCGTTTATGATCTATTACTTTTACATATTTATATCCATAAAAGGTACTGGTGGAACTTTCTCACACTACAGATGACCACCAAATCTTCATTCTCTATCAGGGCATATTTGCTCTCTGCATCAGACAGAGTCTGGGAAGCATACTACACAGCTATCAGGCACTCTGCTCAACTGGGCATCTGTGAGCCAATCTATCCTGATACTGTACGGGGAGGCATTGCATGTCAGCACCACAGCTTGCTTGGGATCGTAGTGTACCAACTTAGACGATGATAGCTGCTTCTTCACTTCCCTAAAGTCTACATCTTGGCTACGAGACCATTTCCTTAGATGATGACAGCTACTTCTTCACTTCCATAAAGGCTATGTATGTCTTGGATACAAGTCCATTTCCAATGCTAACCCTTTTTCACTAACAGCTGTAAGGATGCCAGGATGGAGGCCAGGTTAGTTATAAATTTTCCGTAATAATTCACCAATCCAAGGAAAGACCTAGGTTCCGGTACAGACATGGGAGTCGGGTAACCTTTGCCCTCACTTTATCTTGCATTAGGTGGGCCTTTGTTGACTATAGTCCAAGTAGGTCACTTGGGGAGTGCCTGGAACACACATTTTCCCTTTTAAAGTGTGCACCCAGCTTGGACAAATGTTTAGGCACTCCGTCCAAGTTCTCTAAATGCTCTTTATTGGTCTTCCCAGTTATTAGCATGTCATCCAGACAAATGCCGACTTGGGGTAGACATTGTAAAACGTTCTCCATCATCTGCTGGAAACTGGTACAGGCTGATGATACTCCAAAAAGTAGTCTCACATATTGCTACAAAACTTTATGGGTATTAAGCGTTGCATACTTCTGGGAATTCTGATCTAATCGCAATGAGATAGGGTAGGCAATGGCCTAGTGGTATTATTGCTAGACTATTAATCCAGAAACCCAGCTGATGTTCTGGGGACCCAGGTTCAAATCCCACCACAGCAGATGGTGGAATTGGAATTCAAAAAAGTCTGGAATTAAGAATCTACTGATCACCATGAAGTCATTGCCGATTGTCAGAAAAACCCAGCTGGTTCACTAATGCTCTTCAGGGGAGGAAATCTTCCACCCTCATCTGGTCTGGCCTACATGTGACTCCAGCCCCACAGCAATGTGGTTGACTCTCAACTGCCCTCTCAAATGGCCGAGCACGCCACTCAGTTGTACCAATCGGTACAAAGACTCAAAGAAATAAAACTGGACGGATCACTTGGCATCAACTTAGGCACTGGAAAAGACAATGGCAGAAACAGCCCTGTCGACCAAGCAAACTCTTCCTCACTAACATCTGGGGGTTAGTGCCAAAATTGGGAGAGCTGTTTCACAGACTAGCCAAGCAACAGCCTGACATAGTCATACTCACAGAATCATACCTTACAAACAGTGTCCCAGACAACACCATCACCATCCCTGGATATGTCCTGTCCCACCGGCAGGACAGACCCAGCAGAGGGGACAGCACAGTGGTATACAGTCGGGAAGGTGTTGCTCTAGGAGTCCTCAACATTGACTCCAGACCCCATGAAGTCTCATGGCTTCAAGTTAAACATGGGCAATGAAACCTCCTGCTGATTACCACATACCATCCTCCCTCAGCTGATAAATCAGTATTCCTCAATGTTGGGCAACACTTAGGAGGAAGCACTGAGGATGGCAAGGGCACAATATGTACTCTGGGTGGGGGTTTTCAATGTCCACCACTAAGAGTGGCTTGGCAGCAGTACTACTGATCGAGCTGGTCAGGTCCGACAGGACATAGCTGCTAGACTGGGTCTGCGGCAGGTGGTGAGGGAACCAACAAGAGGGAAAAACATACTTAACCTCATCCTTACTAATCTGCCAGCTGCAGTTGCATCTGTCCATGACAGTATCGGTAAGAGTGACCATTGCACAGTCCTTGTGGAGACGAGGTCCCGCCTTCACATTGAGAACAACCTCCATCGTGTTGTGCAGCACTATCACCGTGCTAAATGGGACAGACTTCACACAGATCTAGCAACTGAAGACTGGACATCCATGAGGCACTGTGGGCCATCAACAGGAGCAGAACTGTACTCCAACACAATCTGTAACCTCATGGTCCAGCATATCCCCCACTCAACCATTAGCATCAAGCCAGGTGATCAACTCTGGTTCAATGAAGAGTGCAGGAGGGCATGCCAGGAGCAGCACCAGGCATACCTGATAATGAGGTATCAACCTGGTGAAGCCACCAAACAGGACTACTTACACGCCAAACAGCAAAAGCAGCAAGTAATAGGCAGAGCTAAGCGATCCCACAACCATCGTATCAGATCTAAGCTCTGCAGTCCTGCCACATCCAGTTGTGAATGGTGGTGGACAATTAAACAACTCAGTGGAGGCGGAGGCAACATTCCGGCAATAGTACTGAAGACTTGTGCTCCAGAACTTGCCGCTCCCTTAGCCAAGCTGTTCCAGTACAGTTACAACACTGGTATCTACCTGACAATGTGGAAAATTGCCTAATTATGTCCTGTACATAAAAATAAAAGCAGGACAAATCCAAGCCGGCCAATTACCGCCCCATCAGTCTTCTCTCGATCATCAGTAAAGTGATGGAAGGTGTCATCAATACTGCTATCAAGCAGCGCCTGCACAACATGATCAGTGACACCCAGTTTGGGTTCTGCCAGGGCCACTCAGCTCCTGATCTCATTACAGCCTTGGTTCAAACATGGACAAAAGAGCTGAATTCCAGAGGTGAGGTGAAAGTGACAGCCCTTGATATCAAGGCTGCATTCCACCGAATATGGCATCAAGGAGCCCTAGCAAAACTGGAATCAATAGGTATCAGGGGGCAAATGCTCTTGTGGTTGGAGTCACACCTGACACATAGGAAGATGGTCGTGATTGTGGGAGGTCAATCATCTCAGCTCCAGGACATCTCTGCAGGAGTTCCTCAGGGTAGTGTCCTGGGCCCAACCATCTTCAGCTGCTTCATCAATGACCTTCCCTCCATCATAAGGTCGGAGGTGGGGATGTTCGCCGATGATTGCACAATGTTCAGCACCATTCGTGACTCCTCAGGTACTGAAGTAGTCCATGTTCACATGCAACAAGATCCAGACAATATCCAGGCTTGGGCTGACAAGTGGCAAGTGACATTCGCGACACACAAATACCAGACTCTGACCATCACCAATAAGAGACAATCTAACCACTACCCCTTGGCATTCAATGGTGTTACCATCACTGAATCCCCCACTATCAGCATCGTGGGGCTTACCATTGACCAGAAATTCAACTGGACTCACCACATTAACAGAGTAGCTACAGGAACAGGCCAGAAGCTGGGAATACTGCGGTGAGTAACTCACCTCCCGACTCCTCAAAGCCTGTCCACCATCTACAAGGCACAGGTCAGGAGTGTGATGGAATACACCCCACTTGCCTGGACGAGTGCAGCCCCAACAACACTCAAGAAGCTTGACACCATCCAGGACAAAGCATCCCACTTGATTGGCACTGCATCCACAAGCATTCATTCCCTCCAACACCGATGCTCAATCGCAGCAGTGTGTACTATCTACAAGATGCACTGCAGAAATTCACCAAAGATCCGCAGACAGCACCTTCCACACCCATGACCACTTCCATCTAGAAGGACAAGGGCAGCAGATATACGGGAACACCACCATCTCCAAGTTCCCCTCCGAGTCACTCACCATCCTGACTTGGAAATTTCTCGCTGTTCCTTCACTGTCGCTGGGTCAAAATCCTGGAATTCCCTCCCTACTAGCATTGTGGGTCAACCCACAGCAGGAGGAATACAGCGGTTCAAAAAGGCAGCTCACCACCAGCTTCTCAAGGGCAACTAGGAATGGGCAAGAAATGCTGGCCAACCAGCGACGCCCACATCCCACAAAATGAATAGAAAAAGAAATTGCAGCTGTGCGTTGGGCTTCACAATTGGTATAAAAACCGAAAGAACTGTGGATGCTGTAAATCAGGAACAAAAACAGAAGTTGCTGGAAAAGTTCAGTAGGTCTGAGTTCTGAGGAAGTGTCACCGGACCCAAAATGTTAACTCTGAACTTTTCTTCACAGATGCTGCCAGAAGTTGCTGAGCTTTTCCAGCAACTTCTGTTTTTGTTCACAATTGGTATGACTGGTGCTGTCCATTCTGCAAGCAGTATTGATTTGATGATTCCCTCGCTTTCCAGCCTCCTGATTTCTACCTCTACTTTAGCATGTAAGGCAAATGGCACAGAGTGGGTCTTGCAGAATCACGGAATTGCTTCTTGGCCAACATGTAAGGTGGCCTTGGCTCCTTTGATTTTCCTGAAAAACTTCCGGGTATTTAATTAGAATTTCACTCAGGCAGCAATTTTCTAATCAAAAATTGTTGAGACAATCAAGTTGAATCTTTCTCAACCAATTTCATCCCATCAAGCTTGGGTTCATGGCTTTTACTACAATCGGTGATAACTGAACCAGCTGCTTCTCCTAAGAAATCAGAAGCAAAGTTGTACCCTTAATCTATAGGAGTTCCCTGCATAAGTTCTCAGCCTGGGCAAGGTTTTATGCAAACTTAACAGTTGGAATCCTGAGTGAACTTTGGTAAAGACTGCTTCTGCAATCATTGACACAGCCACGTTGGTACTGACCTCCATTAGAACTCGGTGACCATTTAGCCAGACATTTATTTTGATTGGTTCTGATTTGGATGTTGCTAAGCAATTCAACTGTTCCAAACCAGCTGTGGGTGGACTTTCCAGGGTGTGTACTCTCCTGCATACTGGCCTATGAGTTATCTTACTCAATTCAGGCCTAGTGGCATGCTTTTGCTGTCGCAAGTCTGCTTACCAGCAGCAACTACAAAGGCCTCCTGTCCTGGATCCTTGAGAAAATTTCAACCATTTGTTCAAGGCTTGGCCTTGTTTTGGGATTTTGCTGTGGGCTGACTTAGAGACCCTCTGTTCAGAATATGTCATGAGTGATGCTATGTATTTGTCTTCACTCAAGTGGTGTTCCGTCAGCTTAGTTGGCCTCGCAAGGGTGTCCATTTCCATTGGCATACCCTGTAACTCATATGCTCCACTTATTCACATTTTCTAATTATAAAGCCAATTGTAGTGCATGTTTGAAATCCAGTTGGCTTCAGCTAGTCGGCACTTTTGCATGATCACATCATTAATCCCACATACCAAATGGTCTCTCAGCATCTCACTTGGAGTTAAACCGAAATCGTTTCACCCTGCCAGTCGTCTTAACCTAGTCAGAAATCCCAGTACGGATTCCACTCGTTCTTGAACGGCCATGTAAAAACGCTAGCATTTCAGAATTAGAGGAGGTGTGGCCTAGTAATATGCCTTAGCTAAATGTGTCAACTCTTGAAAGGTTTTAGGTTCTGTGCTTCAGGGAAAGTTAAGTTTCTAATAACCGAAAAAGCTGCAGGTCCACAAGCTGTCAGGAGAATTACTCATTGCTTTTTGTCTGCCACAATGTCATTTGCCCGGAAAAAGAAACTCATTATTTCCACATACTGGCCCAGTCATTGACGGCAGGATCAAATGGCTCAAGCCTCCCAAATAGCGGCTTAACCCAACTTAAAGATGACTATTATGAGCGAATCTCATAAGTTTAATGAGCCAAGTTACTCTTTTGTACGTTGTCTGATTCTGTTGCTGAATTCTGCAATGTGCACTTGTTCTCTTGGATTCTGCATCACATGGTACTTGCATCACCATACAAGTAATACATTTAATGATCAAACATTTTTAGCTGGATATGTTTGTTGAGTTATCCAAAAAGAAGAATTTCAGTGTATGAAAATTATGAGGTTGATTTCTAAGTTAACAGCTGACTGTGGCAAGCCTTGCTGGTCAGCTATAGATACTAGGGCAGTGAGACAGAAAGCTCAAACCTTTAAGTCTTAACTGCAAGTTCAGTTCCCACACCCGCAGGTACATCACTTAGTCCATTTAAACTGCACTTATTTACTTTTTGTGGCTACCTGAGCATGTTTAGATCACAGAATTTGACAGAAACCTGCCATTTGATCTAATCTTGAACTAGAGTTCATGTTTCTAATGAGGCTTCTATACTCTATTACTTCATCTCTTCCTATCAGTAAATAGATACTTTAATTTCTTTCTCCTCCTATTCTTCCTCATTTAACTAAATTGGCATAACCTTTCATTCCCTTCTACCTCATACTTTTCTCCTTAAATGATTCAAAATTATTTGTCTAAGCTATTCCATGTGACAGTGCTTATCATTCGCACTACTTTTGAGTAAAGAAATTTCTCCTGATTTTATCTTATTGGACGTATTGATGACAATATTATATTTATGATCCCTGATTTTAGTCTCTCTCACAAGTAATAAAATTTTCCCTGCATCCTTGACTTCTATATTTTTAAGATCTCTATCAAGACTTAACCTTCTCTTTTCCAGAAAATAAGTTCTTTCAGGCCTGTTCAGTCTTGTGTCATTGTTGTACCCTCTCAGACTTTGTTTTATTCTTGTAAATCTCTTTTGTACTTTTTAAAATGTTTCTATACATGTTTAAGTGATGTGGAGAGTAGAATGATAGATCATCTGAATAGCTTTGCAACTATCAGTTGGTGTTACATTCAACACATAGTCAGCTTTAATAAATGTCATTGTTTAACATTAGAGTTGAATGTAAGATTGAAGATAGTAAAATATAAGGTGGTAATTTACTGATGAAAGCTCAGCTAACTGGAATTGAGACAACGATTACTCTTAAAACCTTTCCTTTATACTATTAATTACACTCTCTGAGGTAGATGATTTATTTTTATTTTTGCATGGGGCGTGAGCATCACTGATAAGACATGCATTTGTTGCTCATCCCTAACTGTCCTAAAACCGAATGGCTTGTCACACATCTCAGAGGCTAGTTAAGAGATAACCGTGTCATATGTGGGTCTGGAGTCATATGTAGGCCAAACCAGGTAAGGACAGCATATTTTCTTCCATAAAAGATGAGTTTTTATGATAATCAGCAGTGGTTCAATGGTTGCCATTAGATTGAGTTTTTAATTCCAGCCTATTGAATTCAAATGTCACCGGCTATCATGGTGGGGTTTGAATCTAGTCCTCAAAAACATTAGCCTGGGCTGTCACATTACCAGTTTGCTGAAAGGACCATTACACCACTGCCTCTCCACAGCATGCCAGGAACAAAAATTAGGAACTGAAAATGCAGTTAAAAACATAAGTGATCTTCCACACATTGAAATCCCAGTTTTGCACCGTAAATCAGGTAAAATTCAAAGAAAAGGACTGGAAGCAGTAAGAATGCAGATTGAAGCAAAGTCTTATGCTGTCAGGAGATTGAAATGATTAGTTATAGTAGAAATGGAAAGTAAAGTTGAATAGTTCATACAAAGTATAACTTGTATTACTAGAACGGTTCTATTGATAACACTTCGATGTTATCTACTGATAACAAGTTGATAACACTTATTTCTGAGTCAGAAGTTCAAGACTGATTCTCCAGCAAAGTACTGAGGCTGTGCCACATTGTCAGAGGTAACAGCTTTTGGATGAGAATATAAATCAGGGCCATACCGGTTTTACGCAGGTGGTCTTCAAAGACCCCGTGGCTGCATTCTGTACAGGTGTTCTCCCTGATCTCTTGGTCATATTTATCCCTCAAACATAAGAATTATAATCTAGACATTATCTCATTGCTGTTGTTGGTCCTTGCTGTGAGCAAATTGCTGCTGGTTTGCTGACATATGAAGTGACTAGACATCAAAAGTAATTAATTGGTTGCAAAGTGCTTTGGATGCCTTGAGAATGCAGAAGGTGCTATATGAATTCACGTCCTCCTTTTATAGATCATATTAACTGCTTCAAAAACGCACAATGATTTCTTCTTTCTCTCACAGCTCCACCACAAGAAAAAAATTACAATGAGAAAGTGTGTGTGCTAACACCTTTTTAATGCAATACATTGTTGAGACTTGTCAAACTGAATCCAAAACTCAGTCAACAGGGTGAATGCTTGTACTTCCAATGTTAGGTAAATAAGAGTAGGTGTGGGAGAGGTCTAAGGTGGATGTATGGTTTCTTGCTCAGATTGGACACTTCTTTTCTTTGATTGTTATTTTTTCCCTTTGCTCCTTCTTCTTTGCTGGGCTGGCTTTGAGTTGATGATATTAATGCAATGATTTAGACAACAAAGCTGGTACTAATCAGCTACATAACTTCCACCCATGCAACAACATAGGTACAAGCATGTACATGCAGAGGAAACAACCTTGGAGCTACACTGAGGCTAGTTGTCCCATTACATGCTCTCAAGTTCAAGACTCAGCAATGATCTATGTTCACTGCTATTTGAGTGTGAAGCAATACCATGAAGGGCTACTGCTCAAACCCCAGCTTTTTAGAATTTTATGGATTACACACGTGAGAGGTAGGCATAGTGGTAATGTTACTGAGCTAATAATACAGACACACAAGTTAATACTCTGGGAACATGGGAATTTAAATTCAATTGATAAAACAGGAATATAAAGCTAGGCTTCATAACCCATCACAAACATCAATTGTTATAAAAGCATATTGTGTTCACTAATCAGCATTAAGAAAAACAAATCCACCATCTTGACTTGGTCTGGCCTACAGCAACATGGTTGACTCTTAACTGACTTCTGAAATGGCCTAGCAAGTCACTGAGTTCAAGGGCAATTAGACATGCATAGCAAATGCTGGTCTTGCCAGCAACATTTATGTCCATTGAAAGAATGAAGAAAATAAATAAAGAAAGAAAAGGAACTACAATACCTTTAACAATGTGCTCCCTCTCACTCGTTGGAACTGGGCTAAAGGACCTCAAAAGGATACTTTCATCAAAAATTCAATACCCCATTGGATGAAAGGTTCTCACCTCTTCAAATCAAGAAGGGAAATGGCAAGAACCAATTTTCTAATCTCAATGAGTTCTAACTAAAAGTGGTCAAAACAGGGAAACAACCTGAAAGAAGGCTTCTGGGAGACAGAAGTATGTGATACATACATAAATATGCTGTGGTTGATTCGCTCACCGAGCTGGTTTGTTAGTTTGCAGACGTTTCATTACCCTACTGGGTAACATCATCAGTGCAGCCTCCGATGAAGTGTTGTTGTGTTTTCCCGCTTGTTATTTAAACTCAGGGGTCTGTTGGAGTTGATTACTTCATTTCCGGTTTTACTTTGCAGTGGTGTGTATATAGGGTCTAATTCTACGTCTTTATTGATGGCCTTCTTGGTGGAAAACCAGGCTTGTAGAAATTCTCTGTTTGGCTAGTCCTAGGATCCTGACGTTGTCCCAATCGAACTGGTGGTTCTCCTTGACTGTGTGTATGCTGACAAATGAGCATTGGTCGTGTCTTTTTGTTGCTAGTCGGTGTTCATGTATTCTCATAGCTAGTTTCCTTCCTGTCCACAAACCCACATCAACCCAACACCAACTGCTAACAAGAACCAAAGACCCCTTGCCCACTATGGACAGAACCAACATAATATACAGGATTCCATGCAAGGACTGCGACAAACATTGCATGGGACAGACAGGAAGGAAACTGGCTACGAGAGTACATTAAAACCAACTTGCAACTTAGTAAATAAGGACAGATTATCCAAAAAAGTTAGTGAATGCAGATTCAGCAATAACCTTTGAAAGGAAATAGAACATATATGCAAACAAGAAAGAATTGCAGAACAAAAACAGAAGTTGTTGGAAAAGCTCAGCAGGTCTGGCAACATCTGTGAAGAAAAAAAAATCAGAGTTAACGTTTCAGGTTCAGTGACCCTTCCTCAGAGCCGGACCCGAAACGTTAAGTCTGATTTTTTCTTTACAGATGCTGCCAGACCTGCTGAGCTTTTCCAGCAACTTCTGTTTTTGTTCCTGATTTACAGCATCCACAGTTCTTTCAGTTTTTGTTAAGAATTGCAGAACTATTGAGAAAGATCATGGATGATAAACCCAGCTCTTTCAAAGTGATGGCATAGGCATATTGAGCCAAAAAGCCTCCATCTATACTTATGATCTATGATCATTGCAGGGACATCATCAGTAGACCTTTTTGCATCAAAACCTGAGATAAAATTGTCTTATATATTTTAAATTAACCTAATCAATACCACAAGTACATAGCAAGCCTGTCAAGTACTGAAAAACTGAAAAGGCAGATTCGTGCAGGTTTAATCCTTTGTCAGAGCTCTTTAAGGTCCACCTGAAAAGTGAACTTGACTTTTCTCTTCACATGCACTCAGGGGCCAGTGGTGTATTTGCAGCATTTTCTGATATTTGGGATTTTAAACAACTACAGCTTTCTAAATCTCAATTTACTTCAATTCAGATAAAATAAAAATTTAGGAAAAAGCTCAAGACTGATCATGCACACAGTAGAAATACGAGTGAAAGTATGTGCACAAATAGTTTGGCAATTCTCCCCTTTTCCAAGACCATCTTGTACTTTAACTGCTGGTGCAAAAATGATAGGCGAAATAATCTCCTTTTGCGCCGTAACACTTCAGTGAATTGGTATTCCATGCCCTCTTCCCTAATGCTCCCACCCCAAACAATACTCAAGTCAATGCCACAAATTGTTTATAAATCAGCCTGTTTTCTTCATAGACCAAATGCCTAGAAATCTAGTTGAGTGGAAAGAAATCAAATGGCACCCTCTGCTGCTCAGCAGTGAAATTTAATTCAAGGGTGATTCATTTATGAAGTTGCTCATGTCAGAAGCTACAGATGAATGTTAATAATGCCAAACAGAAACACAGTAACCGATCGCACATTCAGACTGTGATTGATCTGTACTTCACTCCATTTACCTACCTTTGTTCCATATTCCTTAACAAACTGGTCCAACAAAAATCTATCAATTTCAGTCTTCAAACTTTTTGAGGGGGCACGTTCCAGGTTTCCAGTGTTGTGTATGTGAAAAGGTGTTCCCTAATTTCCATTCTAAAAGCCTGGTTCTAATTTAAGATTAAAACTCTGATTCCGAATCCTACCATCAGAGGAATTTTTTTTCTTTTTATTATCTTACTGTACCTAAAATAATTTTAAATATCTTGATTACTTCTTTATTCTTCCAAACTTAAGAGAATACAAGCTATGTAAACAATTTTTAACCTGAGTAAAATGGAAACTTGTACAACACTGTTAAAACTGATGCCGTTTATCATTGTGTTTCTTGCACAGCAAATATTGGCAGACTGTACCGATCTCTGAAATGTGTTGAAAGAGTGCAAAAGTTAACAGAATTATCCTGATGATTAGGAGCAATTTGTAAAAATTAACACAACAAAGCTTCCATCTCTCATTTCTTGTTCGACCATATAATCAAATACCAACTGTGTTTACCACCATAAGATATGCGGCTGTACAAAATGGTTAGTATGTTTAGTGAGTTATAAATGGCACATTAATTACTGACTTTAATGATTATGGCAAGTTAGTGCCTTTTGCCTGATTTCGGCAGCTATCCTTGACAGGTGTGAACAATATTAATGGTGGGGACTGTTCACCATAAAGCCACTGAAACACCTCAGAACACTGTACAATTATTTCATTTTTCAAGTTCAGTGACTATTAGGTAGGTAAAAATGATAACCAACCCACACACAAGGTTCCACACAAAACAATGAGTTAAATGACCATTTAGTTTATTTTTGGTAGCTTCAGAGGGAATGTCAGTCAAAACACAGAGACCGTTTTGCTCCTCTTTTCAGAACCATCATAGGATCTTTCACTTTCACCTGAACAGGCAAACAGGACCATGGTTTTCTACTCCAACCAAAGAACAGCACTACCTCAATACTAGACTGGATTATGAGATCAACTCTTGCTGCAGTTGTTTAAAATCTCAAATAAATATCAGAAAATGCTTCAAATACTCCACTGGCCCCTGAATGCATGTGAATAGAAAAAAAAGCTCAGTTTTCAGGTAGGCCTTAAAGAGCTCTGACAAAGGACTAAGAGTGTGGCAGGAATATTCGTCTGGTCTGAAGAACCTATTCAAAAATACAAATCTGGAGGAACTTTTGGCTCTTTGGTATTCCATGTATAAACTGCATTAAATAAATTATTTTTATTGAAAAATCCAGGTGAGGACAAGGGCCAAAAGTGCTCAAGACCTGTAGCTTGAAAAGCATAGGAAAGAAGATGAAGTAAATCAGAATTTGTATTGTAAAAGTCAGTACCATATAGGAAGCAGGGGGTAGGGAATAGGAAGGAATCCCTACTTTTTCTTCCTAGTAAATAATATTTTAATGTCAGTTCATACACAGTTTGAGGATTATCATTTAAGATTTCATCTATACAGAATACAACGCCTTAACTCCTAGGAGGATGCAATAACAACATTAGAATTTCAGGACAACAATTCTAGATTATACTGTTACTACTCTGCAAAGCAGAAGTCACTGTAGTCCACAGGACCATAGCGCTGCTCTGTCATTAGCGAGAGATGACCGGTAGTAGGTTTAACCTGAAAGTCATCACACAAGGGACAAGGTTGACAAGGTGGTCTTTCATGATGACCTCAGCTGGTACGGGAATTAAACCCATTATGCTGATGTCACTCTGCATTGCAAACCAGCCATGTAGCTATCTGAGCTCCCGTGAGATAGTGCTGTAATGCACCTTTAATTGGCCAAGGTTGTGCGTAATGGAGTCTCAGAAACCTGAAGGTGCCAGATATGCAGTGAATTAGCTTATGTGAGCACCCCTATATCAGGTGTGGGGCAGTGTTAACAGGAGTCTCTGTTCTTGCTTCTTATCACTACCCAGACATCTAAAACTGTATACGTGGAGGTCAGATGAGCACAGAATTAGGCTGTAATAAAATATCTGATGCCCATTGTTCCTGTAGAATGATGGTGCAACCCCTTTAGAGAGAAGAGAAGGAAACTGAAGGAGAAAATGATATGCAGGATAAGAGTAATAGTTTGTGGAAACCCATGGAACAAAACAAATTGAACTTATCTCAGGACTTGCCAAAACTACCACATAAGAACAAGAACAAAAAGAACAAAGCAGTAGTACAGCACTGGAACAGGCACTTCGGCCCTCCAAGCCTGTGCCGATCATCATGGCCTAACTAAAGTAAAAAAACAAACCTTCTGCCCTTATTCAGTCTGCATCCCACTATTCCCTCCCTATTCATGTAACCATCCAGATGCCTCTTAAATGTCACCAACGTGCCTGCTTCCACCAGCTCTTCTGGCAGTGCATTCCAGGCTCCTACCACTCTCTGCATGAAAAAATTCCCTCGCACATCTCCCTTAAACTTTTCCCCCCTCTCACCTTGAACCTGTGCCCCCTTGTAATTGAAACTTTAACCCTGGGAAAAAGCCTCTGACTATCCACCCCATCTATGCCTGTAATAATGTTGTGGATCTCAATCGGGTCTCCTCTCAGCCGCCATCTTTCTAGTGAAAACAATCCTAGTGTTCTTAACCTTTCCTCATAGCTAATGCTGTTGAAACTGGGCAACATCTTGGTGAACCTTCTCTGCACTTTCTCCAAAGCTTCCACATGTGGCATGTGGCAACCAAAATTCCACACAGTACTCCAAATGTGGCCTATCAAGGGTTTCATATAGCTGTAACAGGGTTTGCCAACTCTTGTACTCAATGCCCTGGCCGACAAT
The DNA here is from genome assembly GCF_021869965.1 of Rhincodon typus. NCBI lineage: Eukaryota > Metazoa > Chordata > Chondrichthyes > Orectolobiformes > Rhincodontidae > Rhincodon > Rhincodon typus. The sequence continues at coordinate 12,890,025 of NC_063362.1, read as the reverse complement.
GGCAAGCATGCAATTTGTCTTCTTAATTACTTTGGCCATCTGTGTTGCTACTTTTAGGGAATATGGACCTGCACACCCAGATCCGTCTGTATGTTAATGTTCCTAAGGGTTCTGGCATTTACAGTTTAATTCACACCTAAATTTAATCCTCCAAAATGCAGTACCTCGCATTTGTCAGGATTAAATTCCATATGCCATTTCTGTGCCCAAGTCACCAACCTATCTATATCCTGTTTTATCCTTTCACAATTGTCAGCACTATCAGCAACTCCAACAATCTTCGTGTCATCTGCAAACTTACTGAGCAGCCCACGCACATTTTCCTCCAGACCATTTATATATTCTACAAACAGAGGGCCTAAGACTGATCCCTGTGGAACACCACCAGTCTCCATTCTGAAAAAGACCCTTCCACCACTACCCTCTGTCTATAATTACGGAAGAGGTAGTGTTGGGCAAGCTAATGGAACTAAGGATTGATAAGTCTCCTGGCCCTGATGGAATGCATCCCAGGGTACTGAAAGAGATGGCGGGAGAAATAGCAGATGCACTGGCGGTAATTTTCCAAAATTCGCAGATTGGAAAACAGCAAACGTGACGCCACTGTTTAAAAAGGGAAGTAGACAAAAGATGGGGAATTATAGACCAGTTAGCTTAACCTCTGTAGTGGGGAAGATGCTCAAGTCTATTATCAAGGAAGAAATAGCAAGGCATCTTGATTGAAATTGTCCCGTTGGGCAGACACAGCATGGGTTCATGAAGGGCAGGTCATGCTTGACAAATCTTTTGGAATTCTATGAAGACATTACGAGCAAGGTGGACAATGGGGACCCAGTGGATGTGGTGTACCTAGATTTCCAAAAGGCCTTCAACAAGGAGCCGCACAAGAGGCTACTGCATAAGATAAGGATGCATGGCATTAAGGATAAAGTATTAGCATGGATAGAGGATTGGTTGACTAACAGGAAGCAAAGAGTGGGGATAAATGAGTGCTATTCTAGCTGGCAGTCAGTGACTAGTGTTGTGCCTCAGGGATCGGTGTTGGGACCGCAATTATTTACAACTTATATAGATGATTTGGAGTTGGGGACCACGTGTAGGGTGTCAAAGTTTGCAGATGACACTAAGATGAGTGGCAGAGCAAAGTGTGCAGAGGACTGTAAAACTTTGCAGAGGAACATAGATACAGTGAGTGAGTGGGCAAAGGTCTGGCAGATGGAATACAATGTAAATAAATGTGAAGTCATACATTTTGGTAGGAGTAATAGTAAAAAGAATTATTACTTGAATGGTAAAAAGTTGCAGCAGGCTGCTATGCAGAGGGACCTGGGTGTCCTTGTGCATGAATCACAGAAGGTAGGTCTGCAGGTACAACAAGTAATTAAGAAGGCAAATGGAATTTTGTCCTTCATTGCTAAAGGGATTGAGATTAAAAGCAGAGAGGTTATGTTGCAGCTGTACAAGGTGCTGGTGAGGCCACACCTGGAGTACTGTGTGCAGTTTTGGTCTCCTTACTTGAGAAAGGACGTACTGGCACTGGAGGGGGTGCAAAGGAGGTTCACTAGGTTGATTCCGGAGTTGAGGGGGTTGGCTTAAGAGGAGAGACTGAGTAGATTGGGATTATATTCATTGAAATTCAGAAGATTGAGGGGGGATTTTATAGAAACATATAAAATTATGAAGGGAATAGATAAGATAGAAGTAGGGAGGATGTTTCCACTGGCAGGTAAAACTAGGACAAGAGGGCATAGCCTCAAGATTAGAGGGAGCCGATTTAGGACTGAATTGAGAAGGAACTTCTTCACCCAGAGGGTTGTTAATCTATGGAATTCCTTGCCCAGTGAAGTAGTTGACGCTACTTGAGTAAACGTTTTTAAAGATAAGGTAGATTTTTTTTGAACAATAAAAGAATTAAGGGATATGGTGAGAATGCGGGTAAGTGGATCTGAGTCCATGAAAAGATCAGCCATGATCTTATTGAATGGCGGAGCAGGCTTGAAGGGCCAGACGGCCTACTCCTGCTCCTAGTTCTTATGTTCTATGACCAAGCCAGTTTTATATCCATCTAGCCAGCCCACCCTGAATCCCATGTGATTTTAGTTTTTGTAACAATTTGCCCTGTGGGGCTTTATCAAATGCCTTATTAAAGTCCATATAAACTACATTCACAGCCCTTCCCTCATCAATTATTGTCACCACCATTCAAAAAACTCAATCAATCAGGTTGGTGAGACATGACCTTCCCTGTACAAAACCATGCTGCTTGTCACTATCTAGTCCATTTTCTTCCAAATATGCATATATCTTATCCCCCGGTATCTTCTCCAAGAGATTGTCCATCACAGACATCAGGCTTACTGGCCCATAATTTCCTGCTTCCTTTCTTAAACAAGGGAACAACACTGGCTAATCTCCAGTCCTCTGGAATGTCATCAGTGGTCAAAGAGGATATGAAGATATCTGCAAGTGCTCTATCTATTTCTTCCCTAGCATCCTGAAGTAACCTGGGATACATCCCATCTGGCCCTGGGGATTTGTCTACCTTAAATGCAATTTAGGTTACCCAAAATTTCATCCTTCAATATAATGATATTCTCTACAGCATTCACACCTCATCCCTGACCTCAGTCATGTCCTGCTCCTTGGTGAATATCGATACAAAGTATTCATTAAGGATCTTTCCCACTTCCTGTGGTGCCATGCATAACTTCCCTCCTTTGTCCTTGAGTGGGCCTACTCTTTCCTTTGCTACCCTCTTTCTTCTAATATACAGAATGCATAAAAAGCCTTGGGATTCTCCTTGACCCTGTTGGCTAATGACACGTAATGACCCCTTTTAGCCTTCTTAATTCCATGTTTAAGTTCCTTCCTAATTTCTTTATACTCTTCAAGGGCTTCGTTAGTTTGTAGTTGCCTAGACCAATCATATGCTTCCTTTTTCCTTTTGACTAAGCTTACAATTTCCCTTGTCATCCACAGTTCCTGAATCCTGCCATTCCTACCCTTCAGTTTTGCAGGAACATGCATGTCCTGCACTTTAATCAACTGGTCTTTGAAAGCCTCCCACATGCCTGAGGTAGATTTGCCCTCCAATAACTGCTCCCAATCCACATTCCCCAGTTCCTGTCTAATTTGGATGTAACTGGCCCTTGCCCAATTAAGCACCCTCACCCAAGGGCCACTCTTGTCCTTGTCTATGACTGGTCGAAATCTTACGGAGTTATGGTCACTAAGCCCAAAATGCTCTCCTACTGAAGCATCGATCATCTGTCCTGGCTCATTCCCTAATGCCAAGTCTAGATTGACCTCCTCTCTGGTTGGATTGTCAACATACTATCTCATCATACTACCTCCTGGGCACATCCATCAAACTGCTGTCCATCCGAGCCCCTGATTCTAAGGGAGTCCCAGTCAACGAGAGGAAAGTTGAAGTCATCTATCTCACCAATCTTGCTTTTTTCACATGTTTCCAATTCCTGACTACATACGTGCACCTCTGTGTCCATCGGCCCTCTAAGACTGCACTGACATGCTGCCATCACAACTAAAACCCCCTACCCTTCTGGGGACCGTATCCCTCTATTCCCATCCTATTCATGTATTTGTCAAGGCGCCCTTTAAAAGTCACCGTTTTATCTGTTTCCACTACCTCCACCAGCAGCGAATTCCAAGCACCCACCACCGTGTACCACTGTGTAAAAAAACTGCCTCATATATCACCTTTAAGCCTTGCCCCTCGCACCTTAAACCTATGGCCCCTGGTAACTGACTCTTTCACTATGGGGAAAAGCTGACTGACTGACTGTCACTCTGTGCATGCTCTTCATAATCTTGTAGACCTCTATCAGGTCGCCCCTCAATCTCCATAGTTCCAGTGAGAACAACACAAGTTTCTCCAACATCTCCTCATAGCTCATGCCCTCCATACCAAGCAACATCCTGGTAAATCCTTTCTGTATTCTCTCCAAAGCCACCACATCCTTCTGGCAGTGTGGCGACCAGAATTGAAAACAATATTCCAAATGCGGCTTATCTATGGTTCTATAAAGCTGCAACATTACCTGCCAATTTTTAAAATCAATGCCCCGGCCAATGAAGGCAAGCATGCCGTGTGCCTCGTTGACGACCTTCTCCACCTGCGTTGCCACTTTCAGTGACCCGTGTACCTGTACACCCAGATCTCTCTGCCTATCAGTACTCTTGAGGGTTCTGCCATTTACTGTACTTTTCCATCTGGATTATACTTCCAAAATGCATTACATATCATTATTCTGGATTAAACTCCATCTACCATCTCTCTGCCCTAGTCCCTAACCGATCTATATCCAGCTGTATCCTTTGATGGTCCTCATCACTATCCGCAATTCCACCAACCCTTGTGTCATCGGCAAACTTACTAATCAGACCAGTTACGTTTTCCTCCAAATCATTTATACATATTACAAATAGCAAAGGTCCCAACACTGATCCCTTAGGAACGCCACTAGTCACAGCCCTCCATTCAGAAATGCCCCCTTCCACTGCTATCCTCTGTCTTCTATGACTGAGTCAGTTTTTTATCCATATTGCAAGCTCACCTCTGACCCCATGCGACTTTACCTTCTGTATCAGCCTGCCATGAGGGACCTTGTCAAAGGCCTTACTGAAGTCCATGTAGACAACATCCACTGCCCTACCCTCATCAATCATCTTCATCACTTCCTCAAAAAACTCAACCTAGTTAGTGAGACGCAACCTCCCCTTCATAAAACCATGTTGCCTCTCGCTAATACGCTCACTTATTTTCAAGTGAGAGTAAATCCAGTCTCAAAGAATCCTCTCCAATAATTTCCCTACCACTGACCTAAGGCTCACCGGCCTGTAATTAGCTGGATTATCCTTGCCACCCTTCTTAAACGAAGGAACAACATTGGCTATTGGGAAGTTTATAACCTTTGCAGTACATAATACAGAACTTTGCATGTGAGAATACATGTCAATTAAATCCATGGGTACACGAGATTGTGCTAATAGTTGGAGTAAAAATGCCAACTGTATCCTGCTTGCATCATAAGATCTGATTATTTTACCTGTGCAGCAGGCAGCTACTAGTGCTGTGGAGGCAAGTCATATAGATTAATGACCGGATTTCTTTGCAAATAGATTTCTATACACAGTTGTAGTCTGGACGATTAAGGAAGGATATACTTGCTTTGGGAAGTGGTACAGAAAAGGTTTATTAGATTTATTCCTGGATGAGAGGATTGTTCTACAACGAAAGGATGAGTAAATCGGACCCATGATTTCTGAGTTTTGAAGACTAAGAGGTGATCTGATTGAAATGGTTCTGAAGGAATAATAAAACCAAAAACTGTGGATGCTGGAAATCTGAAACAGAAGCATAAATTGCTGGAGAAATTCAGCAAGTCTGGCAGCATCTGTGGAGGGAAAGCTGAGTACGTAGGTCCAGTGACCCTTCATCAGAACTGTTCTGCCAGACCTACTCAGTTTCTCTACTAATTTCTGTTTTTGATTCTAAAGAGGCTTGACAGGGTAGACACTGAGAGGCTACTTGCCCTACTGGAATTTAGAACACAGGGCCTAATCTCAGTATAAGGGGCTGATCATCTAGAACAGAGATGAAGAGAAATTCCGTGATGCAGAAGGTTAATGAATCTTCTGCATTCTTTGCAAGACAGTTGTGGCTGCCCTCAACCACAGAACTTTAGACTATCAGGGAATCAAGGAATATAGGGAGTAGATCGGAAAGTGAAGTTGAAGCAGAAGATCAATCATGAAAATGTTGAATGGCAGAGTTGACTTAAGCGATCTTTTTAACTACTACTCATTTCTTATACACATAGTAGGAAAGGTATGCATAAGTGATTGAGTGCAAGACCGAGTTACTGTACTGTACAAGCCACTTCAGGAAGATGGCATTTCGATTATTAACATATTGCTTCTTGAGACATCAGAGTAATCTTCACAGCTGCGACTGCCACCTCTCACAACTCTCGCAGCATCATGGTAAAACTGTTGGGAAACATATTTATATTCATAGACTTTGCAAAATATATCCAACTGTTTGGACGCTTTCTGGATTGAAAATGGTTTTTACCACGTGTTTTCTTGGAAAATAAAACAGCACTCTACTTGCTGTTTACAGAAAGTCAAAAGACTGGAGAAAAATACAAGCTAATATTTTAGAAAGATGCAAGATGGGAGTCTATGGTCCTTAATTGATGGAGAAGGGAAAAGACTTTGTGGGCCTATGTTTTTGTTTATTCACAGGATGTGGGCATCACTGGCTCGGGTAGCATTTATTACCCATCCTAACTTGCAGTTAAGAGATAGCCACATTGCTGTGGGTCTGGAATAATATGCATACCAGACAAAGACAGCAGATTTCCTTCCCTAAAGGACATCAGTGAAATGGATGGGTTTTAACAATAATTAACAGTGGTTACATGGGTTGCCATTAGACCAGCTCTGTATTACAGATCTTATTGAACTCAAATTTCACCAGCTGCCATGGTGGGATTCGAAAACCCTGTTCCCAGACCCACTCCTCCACCAACACTCATCAATGTGCTGAGAGTTGCCTAGCAACCTTTTCAGGACTTGAGTTCTATTTCTGGTAGTCATAGAGAAGAACATCCCAGGAGTTACAAGTCTCTTTTTACCTCTCTGGGTAGAAGGTCTTGGATGTTGATGTCCTTGTACCCAACGACTGCAGTGGTTCAGGAAGACAGTTGGGCACCACCTTCTCCAGGGCATCAAGGAAGGGCAATAAATGCTGCTCTAGGCAGTGACATCCACATTTCTTGAACAAATATTTTAAAAATCTCAAAATACAATGCGGGTAAGTCACTTGAGGGAAAATTAATAATGTCAGTAAAATTATAATATGGTGATACGTTTCAAAATTCACTAATAAAGAGCTCTGGGCACTGAGACCACACCAAAGGACATCGGTGATTTTTCCTTGCTTAGCCCTAGAATTTTGTGAAGGTGCTTCTCCTTAACCAGACGCAAAGCATCTAAGATGTATTCAGACTTCATATTTGTTTTCTTAACTTGCAACACCTTTTCGGCAAAAGAAAACTAGGTTGAACTTGAGCAGCAAACCTTTATTTCATATGCTTGCAAACTTGAGTTATAAGATTGTGAAAAGATATTCAATTACATTACCTGCACACAATTCTATTCAGACGATTTGCAGCTGACTTTTCTAACAGTTGTTTAGTGATAACTCCTTATTTGACCTTTCCTCACAAACCCTTACCGTACACGCAACTTGATTGCTCCTACTCACCAATACTGCACTTGCTGTCAGGAACACAGACAATGCAGAATCAATTCCTTCCATACATCACCCTACACTGCACCCTACTTCAGACATTAAAGACAGTTGCTTCATCTGTTATGCCTAGTTTTATTAAACCAAATATTAATTAGATTTCTACTGTCATCAAAAAGTGTGCACAGACAAGGCACTGACCTGAAGAACTTCCATTTATTCTTGCAAATCATCGATGTGCCCTGGCAATAAGCTGATCTCTCAGCTGCTTCTCAAATTACAGATAATCCTAAATGCTAACCTTTGTTATTGTTGGTGTTGAAATCAACTCAGCACACTATCTCCCACTCCAAATTTTCCTTTCCTAGGATTTCACACTGCTGTATTTCTTATCTTTGTCAACTTTCCTTGCTCTTAGAATCCATCATTGAAAACACGTGCTCAGTGTTAACCTAAGAATTATTTTGTGATTTACTTCATTCCTTGCATTATTTTCAATCCTGATTGGTATCTAGATTTATCAAGGTGTAGAGCTGGATGAACACAGCAGGTCAAGCAGCATCAGAGGAGCAGGAAGGCTGACGTTTCGGGCCTAGACAAGAAAAGAACAGTTGGACAGTCATAGGATCTGGCTAGGAGGGTGATTAGCTATTAATGGAAGCTGTTAGTTGCTAACAATGGGTGGTGTGTAATGGCAGGCTATGTGATAACAAGGCC
>NC_063362.1:12851497-12881629 GCF_021869965.1 Rhincodon typus | reverse complement strand
TGTTATCTCACATTCTCCAGCATCTGCAGTTCCTACTACTTCTGGTATCTTGATTTGATGGGCTTGACTTGTCATCTAGACTTCTAATATTTTCCATGTTTTTGTGAAAAAATTGACAGAGTTTAGCCAAGCTTTGTGGGGTGCTTATTCTGCAATAGTTTCACACAAAATACAATCAATGATGGAGCAGAAGGGTTACAGTTGTATAAATAACCAGCACCCTGGATCAATGAGTTATGGAGAACATAAACTCTTCAATCCGAGTTTAGCCAATTTCTGCCAATGTAATAGTTGGGTTGCTACAACTAATAGTGGCGCCCATAGACCAGGGTTTTGGTTTCTTATTTCAGTGGGCCTTGTTGGAATCTGTATATGGACAGGACACCCTAGTGGTAAATAATCTAGACAGACATGTTAACAATGGTCCTGTAGAAAAGGTAGTTAAAGAGCTACTGGCATTTATAAAATTATCTCTCAGATCAAAAACTTTAAGGAAAGAAGAGGGAGAAAAAAGAAATTCAACGATTTCCTGTAATTTTTTTTTGTTCATGTAACTCAATATTGCAATTTACTTTGTCCTGTCTTTGGACAACTTGAAAGCTTTCTACAAAATTCAATTCATAGCATGTAGGGCAGGCAAGGCAATTGAGAGATTTGGGAATATAAATTGGATTTGGGTGAAATACATAAACACAGTATGAGGTTTAAAATCAGCAAATTAAGAACCAGGAAGCAGTGTGACAACAGTAATGTAGGTGGCTGGGCTCTCCCAGCTAACCCTGCAGGGAGCACAGGTTGGAGAATCAGAACACAGTCATAAACATCTCTCTGACTTCTTGTCCCATGACAGTTGCATATGTGAAATCAAGGAATTGTTCTCAATGTCTAGTAGGAATAACATTCATCAGGAGCCAAGGCTAAGACTTTAAACACGCTAAAAAAATTAAGTAGTTTTATTTTATTGGATAGCTATCAAGTATTTATTTACAATGTACTACAATACCTAACTTATATCAGCACATGTTTCAGTACCATAAATTTGGAGCAACTTTGCAATTCACGGTGCCTTTCTATTCTTCTCCCATTCTCCCAAAACTTCTTGGAAACAATTAATAATGTTTTCAGCTCTTCCATTCTTTTAATTTTCCTCTCTTTCACTTATTAGTATGCTCAGTACTGTGTACTACCCCTTGTAAAACTCTCAGAGATGTTGCACATGAAGGTCACTATATACTGCAAAACCTTTTTAATTATGTCTAAAGATCATCAGAACATGGGATTCTCTATTATCTAAACCATTGACTAAAGACTACACAAATAATGGCTCCTACTGAGTTATTTGCATGTGAGCAATGATGTCCATACAGTTGCTGTTGTGGAGCCAGCAAGTAATATAATGAAATTAATTGAAATAAATGAAAAGCATACATCTTCTAGTTTATTGAGACCTTAAGTTAAAATATAATAAAACAAGAGAAAACTTTGTGAAATTCCTAATAAAAATTGAAAGTGCTGATTCTGAAAATCAGAAACAAAAACAGAAATTGCTGGAAAAGCTCAGCAGGTCTGGCAGCATCTGTGGGGAGAAATCAGAGTTAACATTTCAGGTCGAGTGACCCTTCCACAGAAACATTCACTCTTGAATACTCTCCACAGATGGTGCCAGACCTGCTGAGCTTTTCCAGCATTTTCTATTTTCGTCTGTGAAATTCAATATAGTTTAAGATGTTTCTCAAACATTACCTCTGACCCAATCTTCTGAATGTGCTTTTCTTGAATAATTTTGGGGATTTCCAGCCCGAAACGTCAGCCTTCCTGCTCCTATGATGCTGCTTGGCCTGCTGTGTTCATCCAGCTCTACACTTTGTTATCTCAAACTAAACTCACCAAACTGGTCTGTCCTTTCTCTTTTTTGGAAGTGCCCTTTTCTTAAGCATTTTCAACTTTGATAACTTTTTATAGCATTTATACCTTTAGTTCCCAGTGCTAAACAAGCATATTGATTCAAAATTTGCAAATCTGAACATTAATCTAGAGATTGATTCTATATTATTCATCTGACACCTTCATGTACCACCACCTATGAAACCTGTTCACAGAGAATTCACTTGAGTAATGTTAATTATCAGATCTGGAGATACATCATCCAATTTTAGAAGCTGATACCACAATTATAGCACAATTGTTTCAAATGTTGAAGCCTGTTGTTCAGTATCAAGACTCTGACAAGGAAACATGACCGTAGGTCCTATCCGTACATTTTATGGGTGTTTTAGGGTAAGTAGAACCAGTAGGCGCTAGAAAGAAAGGAAGGATCAGGCAGATGAAGCATATCTGTTTTGGGAGTCCAGCAAAAGTACAAATTAAATTTGGCAATAATGTTATTGGCAGCTTAGAAAAAACAAGAAAGAGAAGTTCAGAGTAGTGATAATTTAGAGTAGATGTTATAAAACAAGGAGGGATAAGGAAAGATGGAACAGACAGGTTTAATTATAGAATGAACGCTTTGTATCTAAATTACTCAGTTAAATCAATTTGTATCAACTGTCAGGATTGTATTACATGCCATTCAGAGTTTTTTTGCATTATAGAAGAATTGGAACGTATCTAAAATCCTTATGAGCCAAAGTACCTTTATAAGTATCTAATAAGATGATTTAGTAAAGGGCACAGCAGTGCTAAAAGGCAATAGTGACCAGGGACCAAGACTACTATAAACCCCTTTCTGTGATCAGAGTGACATTAGGTCAGCACAGCAATATATAATATTAATTTCAGTCATAGTGTTGTCTAATTACCTAGCAACAAGCAGAAGGAAATGAGAGCAGCATCAAACTTATTCCCCAACAAAAAAGCCAACAGGTACAGATTTTGCCAAAAATATAAAACAATTTTTAAATATCTACATAAGAGGTAAGTTTGTAGCCACCTACCGTGGTGCAGTGCTGGGCTGCGTCACTTATGTAAAGCATTTTAGTGTTCCCGAAATGTGGGTGCAGCTAGGATTATTCCCACCTCAGGTGTCATCGGAGAGAGGAGGGATGTTTTTCTCCCTGTCTTAAAGAAACATGGTGTGGGGTATACCACAGATCTTAATGGTATCCACTGACCAAGGCTTGGAGACTATGAAATAGATAAACACGGTGGGATAGGCTTTGTCGCTTTTCCATCTCTCCTATCTCTCGTTCTCTCTCCCCCTCTTTCTCTCAAACCTCTCTCTAGACTGCATCTAACAACAAAACTTGGACCTCCCCTCTATTCCTCATGACTATTCAATTAACCACAAGGCAGGTTCAGACTTGCCCATTGATGTTTGGGACTCTACCATTTCAGATCTGTGATGACAGAGGGACTTCATTAATTAAAAAGGCATTATTTTGCCTCATGCGGGGTCGCTTAATGTTTTTCTTTAAATGCTCAATATTATCCAACATCAGACTTCCAAATCTGCTAATATAATTAAAATTTAAGTTGTAGATTGGCTCCAAAAAAACAGTGGAACATCAAACCACTGTCCTTGGCCCTTGCTACAAGTTTTGTTCCATATAGGCACTGATTTTATCCCCCTCCTTAGCCAGTGAATGAGGCTGAACCAAACTGTTTGCAATCTCACTGTCCTATTTGACCCGGAGCTAAACTTCCAACTGCAGTTGCATTTTATCACTAATTCCACCTATTTCCCTCTTTGTAATATTGTCTATCTCCATTAATGCCTCAGCTATCTGCTGCTGAAACCTTTTGCATCTATATCCAACTATTTCAATGCTCTCCTGGCCAAACTCCAATCTTCCACTCCCCACAAAATTAGCTCACCCAAAACTTGGCTGGTTGTATCCTAACTCATCGTAAGTCACATGCACTCAGCTCCATGCTTGCTGACCTACATTGGCTCCTGCATCAACAAAACCTTGATATTAAAATTCAAATCCTTATTTTCTTATCCTTGCATGGCCTTGTCCCTCTATGCCTAAAACCTGTACCAACCCTTGCACCCTCTGAAATCTTTGCATTTCTCTATTGCTGGCCTCCTGTCCAGCACCCACAATTAGAAAGATTCCTTCAGGCATCTAGGTCCTAAGTTCTGAATTGGCTGCTTAGATTTTTGCCTCTCTTTCCCATCTTAAGTTGCTTTTTTGAACCTACCACTTTGACCAAACTTCTGATCACCTGATCTAATATCTAATCCTTTGCCTCAGTGTAAACCTTTGTCTAATTATGCTCTTGGGAAAGTTCTTTGGACATTTTACTATGTTAAAGGTGCTACATACATGCAAGATATTTTCGCTGAAATATCTACATAAGTTCTACATAACAAATAATTAAGATGTGGATAAATGTACGTTGCCATTTATTTCACGCAAATAGTTTACAGATCACACATTAGTCTTGCAGCATAGTTAATCTGGTTAAACAAAGATAAGAAAACTGAATATAGATTGTACTTCCAAAATCCAGCACTCTCAGGACTGAAACTATGCTGAATTTTGGACACCTGGGTCAGGTGGGGTCAAGGGTTGTTTGTGTCAGATCAGAGCGTGGGACTAGACTGTCATAGCATTGTAATCAACTTGGCAAAACTAATACCCCACTGAGAAATTATGCCTATGGTGACAATAAAAAAATTCACTGAATTCAATATCAAATGCTATGTTTTCAAAAATGTCTGGTGTTTGAACAATTCAGGTTTTCAGAAAGCTAGGGTTTGAATGTCTAACTGTACTGTTTTATGGAAGGTCCAACTTTAAAACCCCATCACTGCTTTTGATACTTTTTAAAAAATTGTTTCCTAATCTGTTACCTATAGTATGTTAAAATTTCCTACAGGCTGCATATCCTGTATGCATTAAACTTGCTTCCTGGCATGCTTAAGTCATCATACTTCAGACTGTACCATGTCATCTGACTCATTGACACATATTTGTCATAGGACAGGCTATTAAACTTCACTGTATCAGATTTTGTGAGACACACAAAACAAGAAGGATGAAGAAAGCTGAGGAGTTCAGGTGGGTTTTTCTGAAACAGAAAATGCTGTAACTACTCAGCAGACCTAGCAGCATTCAGCACCTAGCAGAAACAGAATTAGCGATATAGATCTTGATCCTCAAATAATTTTGACAAAGGGTTGTTGCCCTGAAACACTAACTCTGTTTTTCTGTCCAGGGGCTACCAAACATAGTCAGTATTTTCTGTTTTTTTTTTAAAAATTAGATTTCCAACATCGGCAGTATTTTCTCTGGATTGTTCTGACTCAGAACCGAAACTTTGAGCTGCTATAATTTCCATGTTTGAGTGCAAGAAATCGTAGGCTGCCACAATTACTTTGATTTATTTACTTGGGCTGCTTCTCCAACACAGAGTACTTACCAATATCCACAAAAGGTCAGGATTAACAAAGTGAACCATGGTAAAATAAATTTCTGATTACTGTGGGCCAGTATTAAAATAAAATACTTTCATTTTTACAGAGAAAAACATAAACTGTGAAAAAAGAAACATGAACTTAAAACAGATAAAATAACTTAAAAAGAGTATTTGCCTTTACATAGCACTTTATGACTTCTCATTGAGGCCTGAATTTCCAGTCAACCGATAAATTTCTGAGAGGTATAGACACAGTTTTGATCAGCAAATGAAGTCAATTTAAAACAAGCACGTTCTCAGAAACAGCAACAGTTTGTCTATCTTTGGTGATGTTGGATGGACAAAGAAGGTTGGTAAGGATCTGCTTTTATGCTGAAAATGTGAGAGGATCTTTGATATTGAATGCATTGCAATGTTGGGATCATATTTTAAAATCTTATTTGAACAATGGTACATATGACAATGCAGCATTCTCTGAGCATTGCACTGACATGTCATCTTAACTTGCGTCTTCAGGCCTCAGGGGAGGATCTGTGTTGCCTACTAGTTAAAGCTGAAATTCATAATAAATCAGGCAGGTTCCATTCTCCAATAGACACATCTCTATTGACAGTCACGGTCACATTTATCTGACAAAAGACAAAATATACCTAAGCTGTTCCAAATCAAATTGCTGTGTCTAATGTGGGACTCCCGATCTTTGTTCAGATTAATCATTCCTGCAAGATCAAGTATATGAGTGGGCCTTAGTGCTTTGACCTAGAGAGGAGCAAAAGAAACTCAAAGTTTCTATTTAGTGTTTCCTTGCAGCCCAAGTAACTTTGGACATTACAGGATGATATCATTCATTTGTAATCTGAACAAGAAGCTGTGTTCAAAGGAAGACAGTTATAGAAAACTGGCATTGTAGCTCTATTTTCCATAATGCTCTGTTCAAGCTGACATAAATGCAATATCAATGAATTGATCCTTAGGTTCAAGTTGAACTGTGCTGATCTCTTTGGCTCACCTTTTGGAACGGTTATTGGCTATTTGGAAGCATACAGCACCAGATCATCAGGAGTTAAAGTCTTTAGGAGAGGTGATTAAAAAAAAAACAGGTGATCAAATACTTTTCACATCCTAGTTACTGCCTGAAGTGAAAGTACATAAATAAGCCCATATGGGATTTCACAACAACAGACTATATACAAATAGAACTGAAAAATCTCTTGAGCCCGATTATTAAATCTTCTGTGTTGTCCAGTCAAAGGATTATGATATTAATTTCTGTTATAACAATTATAACAAGGCCAGCCAGATGGACCTCATGTAATATGAGTTCCCTGATTGGGGCTGTTAACCTGGTCCAATCAGGGAGCCCTGGCTGAGGCAGAGTTGGAGGAAGCTGACCCAGGGCTAAAACGTCCCAGGATGAGCTACAGAAAAAAACAGCCTATGTCCTCAGACTCAGAGAGAGAGGGATGTAGTGATTGTAATGAGCTCAGAAATGTGAACATCATAGAATATGAGTTCCCTAACTGGGGCTGTTAATCTGTCCAATCAGGGAGCCATGGCTGACAGATAAGAACAGGAGTGTCAGACATCCTGTTCACTCTGAGAGCTGGCTCTGAGGGAGCTGGATCAGTGTCAAGGACTCTCCACATGTAAATAAAGGGTTACTTGGTGACAGGATACTTGCCTCTGTGGAATTATTTCAATGGTAACATGAGAATAACATGCTCCTGAAGAAATTCACTCGCAATAGTTGTTTTTGAGTTGGGGTAAGCATTTCTGGCATCATGCCGTTATTTGGGAAGCTTGATTTGTTCGATCCTGCCATCAAAGACTGGGCCCAATAAATGGAAAAAATGCATTTTTCTTCTGGTCAAATGACACTGGGGCAGATGAAATGCAAAGATTAATTCTCCTGACAGCTTGTGGACCTGCAGCTTCTTTAGTTATTAGGAGTTTAATGTTTCCTGAGGCACCAGATACTAAAACCTTTAAAGAGTTGACAGATTCAGTTAAGGGATATGACAATCCAAAGCCTCTCCTAATTCTGAGATGCTATCAGTTTTACACGGCAATTCGAGAACTAGGGAATTTGTGTTGGGAGAAACATGTGACTTTAGTTTAACCCTTAATGAGATGCTGACAGACTATTTGGTATGTGGGATTAATAAAGTAACCATGCAAAAGCGCCTACTAGCTGAAGCCCAACTCGATTTCAAACAGGCATAACTTGGCTTTATCATTAGAAAATGTGGCAAGTGGAGCATATGAGTTGCAGGGTATTCGGATGGAAGTGGACAACCTCGCCAATTGGGCTTGGGGAACACAATGCAATTGCACAACCTCGCTCAGGACATATCCTGAATAGACGGATGCTAGTTCAGCCCACAGCAGAACTCCAAAACAAAGCTAAGCCTCAGCCAAACAGTCAAAAGTTTCTTCAGGATCCAGGCCGGTAAGCCATTGTAGTTGCTGTCGGTATGCGGACTCAAGACAGCAAGATTCCCGCGAGACCTAAACTGAGTAAGAGAACTCATAGGCTGGTTTCCAGGAGAGTGCACATCCTAGAAAGTCCACCTATATCTGGTTTGGAACAGTTAAACTGTTTTGCAACATCCGATCAGAACCAATCAAAATAAACATTTGGTTAAATGGTCATCCGGTTCTAATGGAGGTCAGCACAGGCATAACCATTTCAAATGTGTGTTCCAAGCGCCCCAAGTGACCTACTTGGGCTGCACAGTTGACAAGACAGGGTCACATCCATTGGAAGACAAAGAGACGGCGATCAAAGGTGTGAGTGGTCCCACGTCTGTATCAGAGCTTAGGTCTTTGCTTGGGTTAGTGAATTATATGAACTTTTCATTATAAGTCCTGGACTCCATCCCAGGACCTTTGCATCAACTCTTAAAAAAGGATCAGCCTTAGAAATGGTTGCGTAGCCAAGCCATAGCTTTCAGGGAAGTGAAGAAGGAGCTATCATCCTCTAATGTGTTGGCACACTATGATCCCAAGTGAGATCTTGTATTGACATGCGATATCTCCCTGGATGGCACTGGGGTAGTATTAGCTCATAGGTGGTCCAATGGAGAGGAACACCCAACAGCATATGCATCGAGGACTTTGGTTATTGCAGAGCGTAAATACACCCAGATAAAGAAGGAAGCTCCATTCCTTCCATCATCCAATGGTCTAGCAGGAAGAGTAGTCCAAACTTTCAAAGCAGACTTAAAGAAACAGCCTACAGTTTCACTCGGTACCAAACCATCCCAGTTCCTAAATAAAACGGAAAGAACAGTGGATGCTGTAAATCAGGAACAAAAACAGAAGTTGCTGGAAAAGCTCAGCAGGTCTGGCAGCTTCTGTGGAAAAAAAATCACAGTTAATGTTTTGGGTCCGGTGACTCTTCGGTTTCCAGTCTGTTCTGAGAAAGGGTCACCAGACCCATGATGTTAGCACTGATTTTTTCTTCACAGATGCTGCCATACCTGCTGAGCTTTTCCAGCAACTTCTGTTTTCATCCCAGTTCCGATTTGATTATAGGATCACACTGCATGCAACTACAGGGATAGTTCCAGCAAAGTTGCTAATGGGGAGAAGACTCCGGACCAAGTTTAGTTTTACCTTCACGGAGCTGGAGGGGAGGGTGAAACGGCATCAGAAACACCAATGTCAGACACAAGACTCTGCTAAGCCAGAATGACAATTTACTTAAGGGGACAAAGTTTGCTGTAGGAACCATGGGAATGGCCCTGTATGCGTAAGAGGCATGGTCAACACGAGGTCAGGTCCAGTGACGTATAAAGTTTGGGTAGCTGCGACGGTCCTGATCAAGCACATGGACCATGTGAAAGCTTCAAACGTGCAAACAGTGCGTGAGCAACATGTGCCGGGCTCCTTGACTGCCTTTCCGACTGTTCTGGAACCTGTGGGTTCTCTCTCTCCATCTTGGAGATGGAGATACCTTGGAATCTGAGATGGACACAGCGGATGTCACCGCTTCAATGTCTTTCCTGCCTGAAGGAGAGGCTGAATTTCTTCCGAGATGCTCCAGGCACAAGAGGTAAACTATTGTCTGTTACACACTTCCTGTGTCAGAGGCAGAGTTGGAGGAACCTGACCCAGTGCCAAACGCCCCAGGGAGTAACTACAAAAAAAAAGAACCAGCCTATGTCCTCAGACTCAGAGGGGGAGGGATGTAGTGATTGTAATGAAGTCAGCAATGAGGTCATCCCCTGATTGGGGCTATTAATCTGCCCAATCAGGAAGCCCTGGCTGACAGATAAGCACAGGAGTGTCAGATATCCCATTCACTCTGAGAGCTGGCTCAGTGTCAAGGACTTTTCACGTGTAAATAAAGGGTGACTTGGTGACGGGATACTGGCTCTGTGGAGTTAGTTTTGTTCCTGTAACCCAACCAGCCTACTCTTGCAAAATTCAAAATACAGTGTCCAACATTAGATGGAATTCCGCAATTGGACCACATTTACTACACAATCCTGAGTGTTCAAAGAATTATACTGGCAACCAATTTAGGCTTGTCAATCAGGCTTGCTGTGCTGTGTACTTATGTGCAATGAAAGCTACATATAAATACCACTGGATCCTGTTCTTTGCAGAGAGAAAGAACATGTACACACACTGTGACAGTTTGAATGCAATAAAATATGTGACAAGCACTCACTTCTTGGGGAAATGTTTTGACCAATCAGGATGAACTTGCCTTTTTTAAAATTTAAACAAAGTTTGGCAGTAAACTGTTAGTCATCATTATCTGGTCTGTTATGCATGGCAATGACGCTACAAATCAAAGTCCACTTACTAACCAATCAGCGCCATCCTCACAGTACAAATGTTGGTTTCCTTTCACTTTGGCATTTCTTGCAAATTGCCCCAAAGAGTGCAGGATGAAAATATCAGCAAATCTGTATCTTGCAAATCCTTTCAACCAACCTTAGACCCATTGCTCAAATTGAAATAATATGATTTCACCTCTGAGACTATTCCTTGTTGAGAATATGGTCTCACAGGCTTCAAAAGGGTGGTATGTAAGTGTCAAATCACCCTACAGAGTTTTATTTTCCTGCAGCTGCCAATCAGTGAGTCACAGAATCATTGAGCATGGAAACAGACCATTCGGTCCAACCAGTCATGCCGAACATAATCCAAAACTAAACGAGTCCCATCTGCCTGCTCCTGGCCCATATCCCTCCAAACCCTTCCTATTCATGCACATATCTAAGTATCTTGTAAACATTGTAACACATCCACCACTTCCTCAGGAAATTCATTTGACACGCTGTGTAAAAAAATTTGCCCCTCACTTTAAATACATGTTTTAAATCTGAAGAATAGATGGTCAATCTCTTCAGAGCTGTAGAGGAGAAAAGTAATAATATTATCCATGCTGTGAGATCTTTATTTCTATAAAGCAAACTCACTGTTTCATAAAATCACTCCCAGGAGATGTTATTGATAATGGATTTTGTGGTTAACAGCGAAGTATGCTGATCTCGAGTAAAACCGCAACATCTGCAGCATCGTCTTTCTACTTGGATGAACACTTCAAGTATCATAATATTCAAGGGTGTGGGTCTAGCATGGGAGTGTGGGACTAGTGTAGGTAGCAGTACATTTTTGACAGTACAATCTCAAATGGGTCAAAGGGCCTCTTCTGTACTCTGTGATTCTATGACAAGCAAATATGGCAATTGGTCCTCAGTTTTCCTTCATCTAATGAGATATTATGAGAACCTGAATGTCTTCAAAATGGTGAGAAATGACAGGTTACAATAAATACTGACAGATTATGGTGAGGATCTCTGGTTTATAATGATGATTAAGTCAATTTCTGTTTTTAGATGCATTGTTACAGATTAACATTATCTTAATTATTATCTAATTATTTCAGAATTCATGACACTTCACTGTGCCAATCTATGCAATTAGTTCTGAAGTCTTAAGTCAGTTCGCATTTTGTTGGGAGGTGACTAATGTAAAATGCGCTCGAGGGAGACCTCTAGTGATATCACAGGAAAAATATAATGGTAGCAACCAATTGAGCTAAAGTGGGAGCTTACATTTCTTACACTTGTTAGATTAATAGTTGCAGAAAATGTTAATTTTCTTCTTCCTTGGAGCATTCAGACAAACTACTTTGTTCTGGCCAGTGGGTACCATGGTTTTTCAATTTCCTCTCCTTCTAAGATATAATAGAAATCTGTGCCTGTTCTAGGCAGCAAAAGGAAGGTTTGAGACCTTCACATGACTGGGAACCTATGCCTTTGAACATCATCATCCTGTAATTTTACACAACACTTATCAAGCAACACTTGAATTTGGTGAAACTTCTTCAGAAAAGCACCTAGTTATAGGGTTAACTCCCCCTGAGGATACCAATAATTTATATCTGTACAGTGCTTTTAATGGAGAAAATTCCCTAGCCATTTCAGAGGGGAGAAACCAACAGTGAGTAGAAGTGGAACAGCTAGGGTGAGGTGACCTAAAAAAGAGGAATAGAAGAGGTTCGAGCAAGCTTCTAAAAAATGGGGAAAAAAACACTCAAATGAAAGCAGTCTGGCGGGAGGTAACATAAATTAGGGATAAGGCAGCTGAAGACTTTGCAGCTGATGGTACGACGGAAACAGGAGAAGATACACAAAGAAGATTGCAAAAATCAAAGTGCAAAGTATGGAATGTTCAACAAGATGGAATACATATTGCAAAAGTAGGGCAAAACAAGAACTTAAAATTTTTGGTGCTGCAGAGAACAGCCCCTTTATTTATTAGTGGGTTTCAAGTTGCAAATACACTCCCTGATCTCCAAAACTGAATTAACATTTTATTCCTCTAGACAGATTCCTATTTTATTACTATCGCCAAATTCTTCAAGATGGCAGTAGCAGAGTAAGCCACGCAGTGTTTGGGCGCCTGAGCCCGGGGTTCCTCCCCTGTCCACTTTTTTTTTTAGTTTTCTCTTTTCTTTTCTCTTCTTAATTTTTAACTTTCCTTACTTTCTCGGGGAAGAGCTCGGATGGCATTCGCGGCGGCAAGGTGCCCAGCGCATCGGAGGCACCGAGGGATGGTGGGGGAGGGAGTCGAGTTTGTGTTCCGGCGGCTGTGGTGGAAGGAATTGAGTTTTTGCTCCTGGCAGCAGCAGCGGAGAGAAGCGAGTTTGGACCCAGTACGGGGCCCGGCAGCATTAGCGGCGGCTGCTTTGGCGTGGTGGGCCCAGCCTTAAGCTTGAGCCCTGTTCGGGATCTTGCAACATCAGTAACAGCCGTGTTGCCCAGATTGGCCCAGCATGGAATCATGGCAGGGCTAAGTCAGTGGAGGCAAGATGGTGCCGAAAAATGGCGACTCTGTTCCAGCAGCAACGGCGCAGCAAAGGGAC
The DNA here is from genome assembly GCF_021869965.1 of Rhincodon typus. Lineage (NCBI taxonomy): Eukaryota > Metazoa > Chordata > Chondrichthyes > Orectolobiformes > Rhincodontidae > Rhincodon > Rhincodon typus. The sequence continues at coordinate 12,868,878 of NC_063362.1, read as the reverse complement.
TCAAGGCTGGTTGACTACTTCGAGTTGGTGTTGATCTCAACATCGGGGTGGAAGAGCCCGAATCCAGGCCCATGGCTAAGCACTTAACAGAAAGGGCTGTAAAAGTGAACTATTTCTTTGTTTTCTACCTTAATAGTATATGTCTTGGTTTATTTTCTGTGTTTTAAGATGGTGCTGGAGGGTGATGACATACAACACTTTTCATTGTATTTGTTCCAAATGCATGAGACAAGTACCCATGACAATAAATAAATCAAATAAATCAAATTTAAAGTAACTTAGCCAATAGAGATTGGTGAAGATGAAGATGACAAGCTAGTAGAGCTTAATGCAAAAGGATGCAGGCAGCAGCATTTTGGAAAACTGGGTGTTTGTGAAGGGTGTGGCTCAGGAGACCAAAAGGTCAGAAAGCGCAGTCAAGAATCACAGCAATATCTTGGAAAAAGGGACAGATAGGGGAGAAGGATATGCAATCCTGACGTCTCATAATGGATGAGATGTGGGGAATTAAGTTCAACTTTGGTTCAAATAGTTTAGGCATTGTTTATGGATCATCTATCAAAATTGGTCACCTGTCTATAGGAATAAAATGCTAATTAATACATGTAATTTGGTTTTGGACACCAGGGAGCATATTTGCAACTTGCTACCCATTAATAAATAAAGAATATATCCTCCACAACATCAGTTTCACATCTGTTTGATTTTTTTCTTTCCTGGACTATGACCATGCTGCAGCTAATTGCAGAGTTCCTATTGCTGCATGAACTATTTTCATCTTCAGTTGATAGAAATTTTGATTCAAAGGCAAATGGCTGGTATTTTACAGCTTTCAAACTGTTTAAACTTCAACTAAAAAAATTAGTTGTCTCAGAAAACAGAGTTCTATAGCATAGTATTTCAGAATTAAAATGTATTACTTCTAAAGGCTAAGAGGCTAAGAGACTGAGAGCAGTTTAACCCAAAAAAAAGCCTGTTCAATGTTTGAATGCCGGGACCGATGCCACAGATGTTGTAACAGAGCTTCTAGCTGACAGGGTTGCTTGATACATAACTAGTATGTCAAAGGATGTTTCGACTATGTCATCACGCCAAGGCTATGAAACACAGACAGCTTCCCTTCATTCAGAGATTTTAGTGTAAGTAAAATATCTAAGGAGGGAAAAGATCTGGTTTAGGCGGGAATGACAGCTCAATTGAAAAGGATTAACTGCATATGTAGTGTCTATCACAGTATGTGGTATTCCTGTTCAGTGCCTTGTTTTGTGAAAAACAAAAGGCTATCATTAATGTCAATTTCCTTGAGAAAATCTGCAAAAACCATGCTGGCAAATCAGAAGGAATCTTGGAGAATTCCTCAACATATGTCTTAAAAAGTAAAGCTATTAATTCATCAAAGTAGATAAGGCCTTACAGAAGTGTACAAAATAGTTGATTATATAGAAAATATAAATCTAGAATAATAGTTCCACATACACATTGAACTAAGAAAGAAGTAAAATCAAATTATTTGAGATCCAAAGATGGAGTCAGAGACATGCAAATATTTAGCCTGTGACTTCAGCAGCATAGAAAGCATGTACATGGTGATGGCTTTCTGTGAATAGAAATAGATTAATTCTAGAGATATGGGGTTTGTCTTATGGAGGGAGGTTGAGCAGTTTATGCCTATATTCTCTGGAGTTAGAAGAATGAGAGGAGATTTATTTGAGGTATATAAGATGCTAAAGGGGATTCAAAAAGTAGACTCAGAAAGGATGTTTCCTCATATAGTCAAATTTACGAGAGGTAATAGTTTTAGAATAAAGGGTAGAAGATTTAAAACAGATGAGGAAAATTACTTCTCTCAAAGGGTCGTGAATCTAGAATTTACTACCTCAGGGGTTGGTGGATCCTAGGACATTGAGTAAATTTGAGGAAATAGATTTTTAGTAATGGGTTGAAGAGTTATGCAAGAAAATGGAGTTGAGGCTGAAGTGGGATCAGCCATGATCGTATCAAAGAGCAGAGCAGACTTGAGGGGCTGAATCACCTAATCCTGCTCCAAGTTCTTATGTTTTTATGTAATATTAAATATATGTCAGTTATTTATAAAGTAAATCTTGTTGCAAACTATTACCCAATTAATTATGTTGTGCCAACTTAAATACCGGGTGTCTAGAAATTCTGCTTTCCTGTGTTTTGTGGCAGTACATTTAATAGAGTAGTATTAACGATATTTTATTGAGGATACTAGTGAATTCTTACATCTCTGCTCTATTTAAGACCAAATAGCTCAAATGTCAACACAAATACACGAGGTAATAATACTATATGGCTTCATCTCCAAATGGAAGTGTTAGTGTGAATGGAATAGGAGCTCCTGTTAACCAAAGGGCAAAATAAAGACATTAAGAAAATCTGAAGAGGAACCCTCAAAAAAAAACATGTCCTCAGCTGGGCTTTGAAAATGAAAGGGTAAGCATTTGGTGCTCGAGAGTTGGAGCTTGGCGTATGGTGGGATGAGCCTGGAGAAGTGTGGCCCGTTTTCTTGTAATGTTGCATGAGGATCAGCTGTCCTTCCTGTTTTGGCTCTGCATTTAGATAGGTGTAGGGGCTCACCTACTGGTTAGTATTACACTGTGCTGTGCAAATGAGCAGATGGTGAGCAAGGCACTGGATATTCTGAAATCAAAAACTGATCCCATTTTCAATCAAACTGTTTTGTCAAGTGATAGACATGAAACCCAGTCTACTATGGCTCAGTGCAACTCTTCTCATAATCTGCCACACTTCACCTCATTAATTCTGCAACCAGACTCTATAGTGCCCTTCTTGTGAAATCATGATGGCAGCGAGGTTTAAGTACTCACTAATGTGAGGATCTTCTGGTGTTCACATCATTGGCACCATATTTAAAATCTAACTGCACACCACTTCAGGCACCGCAAGCTACAAACTGCCCTTTGTACTGTCAACCTGCAATATTATTCTCAATGAAATGACTCAAAGTGAAATTAGCTACTTGGTTCACTGACGGGGATTGGAGGTGTTGGCAGATGGTGTGGAGATAGGTTCAGTGCTGTCTTCTGCTGATTGGCAAAGACGGTATGCCATCAAACCCAGCCAATCGCAACTGTGATAGTGGTCTGGGTCAGAGCTGCTTTGGATAAAATGCAATCCATAGCAGGACTGAAAGAAAGTTAATGATCTTCTGTGATAGAGATAGTAGGAACTGCAGATGCTGGAGAATCTGAGATAACAAGGTATAGAGCTGGATGAACACAGCATCAGAGCAGCCCCAAGCAGCATCAGAGGAGCAGGAAAGCTGACCTTTCGGGCCTAGACCCTTCTTCAGACATGGGGGAGGGGAAGGGGATTCTGAAATAAATAGGGAGAGAGGGGGAGGCGGATAGAAGATGGATAAAGGAGAAGATAGGTGGAGAGGAGACAGACAGGTCAAAGAGGCGGGGCGGAGCCAGTAAAGGTGAGTGTAGGTGGGGAGTTAGGGAGGGGATAGGTCAGGCCAGGGTGGACGGACAGGTCAAGGGGGTGGGATGAGGTTTGTAGGTAGGAGATGGGGGTGGGGCTTGAGGTAGGAGGAGGGGATAGGTGGGAGGAAGGACAGGTTAGGGAGGCGGGGACAAGCTGGGCTGGTTTTGGGATGCAGTAGGGGAAGGGGAGATTTTGAAGCTTGTGAGGTCCACATTGATACCATTGGGCTGCAGGGTTCCCAAGCGAAATATGAGGTGCCATTCCTGCAACCTTTAAGTGGCATCGTTGTGGCAATAATCTTCTGTGCTTTGCAAGAGTAAGTGCCATCTTCTCTCTGCTGCCTCACACTCCACGGGACAACACTCGCTAATGCTGCCACCACACACAGCTCTCACCAAAACTCATGGAGTACAACTCTCATTATTGTATGCATCTTGTTCATACAACAGCTCTCACCCACCTCAGCCTACCAAAAGTACTAACCATCCCTGCCCTCTGCACTTCCCATTCATTCAATGGGATCATCACACCTGTTTGCACATCACTTGCAATTGGTCTTCTATCCAATCACGTCAATTTAATCTATCCGTTTGTCACACTGCTAAAGGAAGTGGCCCGCTCTGGACTGAACTCTCCACAGCACCCTGACTCATGTACCTGTAATTCCTGGGCTGACTGTACTTGACCTACAGGACTGACTATGGACCAATCCTCATGTTGAAAGGATATGGATCCCCAGACTCTGGTAGGTCAAGGCATTTAACTGATTGTGGTCAACCCTCTGGACAAGAATCAGATTAACCCCTTGACTAGGTGTAGTCCTCCCTGACCCCATTAAAGACTCTTTGACTTTGAGACGTGGCCATTTGTTTGAAGCAAATACAGTGTGTTTGCCACATAGGCTGCTGGCACAAGCTGAAGGTGCAACATTGACAAAGCATGGTGCAGTACAGCGATATGTCCACCGCCTTGACTGTTCGGTACTTCCAAACACGGCAAGCTGCCTGCATCTCCCTCTGTGCTAAAAAAGGATACAAGCCACAGAGGTTGACAGCCTGTAACTTAGCACTGAAAGCCCTTTGCAACAAAACGCAATGCAAGCCAGCGGGCAACAGCATCAAAGTAACTACAACGTGAGTGAGGGCTAAGAAATGAAAATGAGAACCCAAAAGATGCATCCTACGTAGATGCATGCGAGTCCTTGTGCACAAAAGGACTTTGCAGAAGCATGCAAACCATTAGTGCTCCTGAGTTCCAAAGTGAAGTCCTGAACGATTGAAGTAGTGTGTGAATTGGTCTGAAAGCAGGCGTGGTGATATGGTTTGCTGATGCCGACTTGTGTGGACGAGGAGTGGAGTATGCAAAGATATTGTGATGAGATGGAACTGGATGAAGGCTAGGAGGAGCAAACAGGAAGGCGTTGTCACTTGGTAACTGCTGAATTACAAATTGGGAATTGGTACTGTCCAGTTTTGCAGAGGGAGAGGAAGGAAGCTGCACAGAAGTGAAGTGAATTAGGCTATTAACAAAATGCTAATCCACGGAAATAAGGTAGTCACTCCTCATTAGTGAAATTCTGAACTAGCTGTTTAAACCTTAAGGCAAAAATTAGAATTTTTTTCTGACAACCAGACTCTCATTCTTTCATTTTTGCTACGTTTTCGTAATTTTCTGGTGATTGACCACACTGCTTAAGGGAGTGAAAAACTGTAAAGGATTCTCTTACCTACTATAAGCTTTCAAGGATTCATTTCCCTCTCTTTCTGGGTTCAAATTAAGCATGCCACAGCTCTCTGGAATTGACTTCAATTTCCTGTGTTCCAGCTATTCCGCAGAATGAGATTTGATGGGGATCCTTCTGCAACCTATTGGTGAAGCACTCCTTGAAGATTCCTTCAAAAAGCTCACACTGGTGCTCTCAGCTCAAGCTTAGGCATCACTGCACTTCTACTTAGTGGTTTCAAAATCAAAAACACCTGGTTCCTAATGGCCTCTATCCTCTCTATGCCCAGAGGCTGCTTATCTCCAGTCTACCTACTGGCCAACTGCCTTTCACGATGATAGTTACTATAGTTTTCTTCCTCTAAGTCCAAGCCTGGCAAATTTTTCAGCCTCTGTTCCCTCGTGACCTCTGTCTCTAAAAACAACACAAGCTCATGTCTGCATTCCATAAGGTGAATTATAAGGTTGAAACTTTGTCTGCTTAAGGTAAAAATATGGTTATTATCTATTGCGGTCCCTTAATGGGCTGCAAACTACATAAGGCCAAAGCTGCAACTGCATCTGTGGTGATATTCCATGGTTTACAGGCAAGCCTGTAAAGGGAGGCAGTGACACAGTGATAATGACACTGGGCTAGTCAAGTCAAGTCACCATAGTTTTACCAGACCATAGGGCTGCTCTCTCATAACAGAGAGATGACTGGTGGTGATCATACCTCAGGCTACCATACTCAGGCAAGGGGAAAAGTTGAGAAGGAGAGTCTTTCATGTCAATCTTAGCTTGCGATGGGAATTGAACGCATGCTGTTGGCATCACTCTGCTTTGCAAAGCAACCATTCAGCTAACTGAGCTAATATGACCCACCACTAGGTTAGTAATCCAGAATCCAGGCTAATATTTGGAGGACATGGATCATCCTGCTATGGAAGATGACTAAATTTGTAGTCAATATCTGGAATTAAAAACTGGCCTAATGGTAACATGCCAGCATTTCAACTGTCATAAAATTCCACCTGGTTCACTAAACATCCTTTAGTTAATGAAATCTGTCATCTTTTCCTGGTCTGGCATATATGTGTCTCCATGCTCACTGCAATGTGGTTGACTTTTAACTGCCCCTAGCAAACCACTTGGTTCAAAGGACAAATAGGAATGGGCAACAAATGTTGGCTCAGCTGGTGACACCTATATGCAATGAATAACATCACTTTCCCCTTCTCCAAAGCATTGGGAAACACATTAGCCTATCTTCGAGTGGAAATGTTAATTAGTTAATTAGTTATCTCTGACCACAACAGTCTTTCATCTTAGGAACAAAAGGGCAAGTTTCAGCATAACTGTTCACAATCTTGATACTGGTAATAATTTTTTGGTTTCAGGAGACTTAAAATCTTCTGACTGTGGACATTATAACAGCTGTGATCTTCAAATGTAAATATTGGCCTACTCCTTTTCAGGAACACAATTTGAGATTTCTCTTTGATCCTTACTGATTACCATTTAGTGAGATAGACCCCAGCGCAGACCACATTATCCCTTCCATTTACCCAAAATTTAAAGATAAACTCTGCAAATTATAACTCTTTCACAATTAGAAAGATACAGTCCAAAAAATCACATAAACTTCACTATTTAAACAATGAGGCATGAGTTTGCTATCAGATGTACTTAATAAACTTGAGAGTCTGTTGTAATTCTGACTTTGAAAGGAAGACTGAGCACTTACTTTACGCTTAGTATATCTTAATGAATTAAGATTTGAAGTAAAAGGAAGAACGTTGGTCAGGAACATTCAAGAGAAACTCCTTGCTAGTCTTCAGATTATGCCACAGGATCTTTTATGTCCACCTGAGCAGGCAATGGGGCCTTTGTTTAATGACTTACCTGAAGATGACACCATCAATAACACTGTACTTGATCAGTACTGCACTGAAGGGTCACCTAGATTATGTTTTCATGTACTCAGTGGGGCTAGAACTCATGACCTGAATAATCACACTCAGCCAAGAAGCTAGAAATTGAAAGACAACACAAAATGTAGTTTGAGCACTCTTTAAATATTCAAATTAAGTGGTTGCCAGAAGTAAGAATTGACTCTTGCTTTTTAAAACAATAAATGGCAGCAGATAATAAAGAATAATTGCTCTGCGGTGGAGGGGGGAGGGGGGTGGTGCGGTTCCCTTGATATTGTAATTTCGGTGAAATATTGCTGGAAATGCTGGAGAAATAGTATAAAGACCTGTTTCCTGGGAGTTCTGCTGATCATCTATTCAGCTACAGTGGAAGATTAAATAAATCCCAATGAAATTCAGGTGAACAAGAATAACACAGCAAGTCGCATGTATATAAAGTTTATAATATAAATAACATCACCATCATATTTCAAGAGCCCTTTGCCTCTTCTTAGTGAGTGCTAAACTGTGCCCAGGCTACTGTTTGCATCTATTACTTCCAGTAGTAATAGTAGTACCACTGATAGGAATGGATAATTAGAACAGATGATGCCTCGGCCTTCCAATCTATACCTTTGAGATTTTTTTTTTAGAGTTGTGCAATACCTCAAAAGGGAAGAATGTGATAACTCGTACTGTCTTAACATAATGAATATAATGGCTGCTTGCCTACATCAAACCATGATTACTTGATATGCAGACATTGCTTCTGAAGTTAATGTTTCCCATGTATTTTATGTAGAAATAAACAATTGCATTTATGTAGCATGTTTCACGTCTCCAGAATGTCTCAGAGTGGGTCACTTGTATTCTGTAGACAAAACTGCAGCCAATTTGACACACAGCAAGATGCATGAACAGCAAGCGAAAGGATGATCAGAGCCATTCAGAAACTTTGGATACATCTGGTATTGGACTAAGTTTTTATTATGGAGGCAGGAAACAGAAGCCATATTTGTTATCAGGTCAGGAATGTTCCTTCAGAAAGAAATTGACTAAAGTTAAGATTTTCACCCAAGTATGTCCTAAATTGGCATGGCAAGGGTTTCCATGTCTGATTAAGGATGGCAGGCAGCAGGCTGTTAAAGCTGTTGAAATTCAAGGCCTTTCAGTTTCAGACAAGCGCTCAATTGCAGTACACGGTTAAGTTTTGGAAGAGCACTTCAACAAGGTACCCTCACAGCCACGGTTTAAAATTACTAAGTGAAAACAAAGAGAAAAAAAAATTCAGGTCACCACTGTTGTGAAGGTAGTGGGTGCATGTGTATGAAGAGGAATTCCTCACAAGCTGCTCTTTCACCAAACCTTCCCTCAGGCTGGCTACCAGACACCAAAACTTTCTCCCACTACTCTGTATCTGTTTCTTGCATCAAGTTGGTTTTGAGGTGGGGATGGAGGAGGAAATTCAGCTCATACATCTGTGGCAGCACAATTTTATCATGCTGTACCAAGAATATAGTAACCTTTGATGAAATTTGCGGAGTGTCCCATTCTAAACATTGAACTTGACAATAAATTACCCAACATGATCATCTTGCCATTTTAGCGAGTGTATACGCTATCACCCACACGTTTGCCTAGTTCAGTGTGTCTGTGGGCACATTCATGTTTATCTACGAGCAAGACAGGCATGTTATGTGTGTGTGTTAAAGGTGAAGAACCTTTTGGATTTTTGGATTTCTAAGGGCTCAGTTGGTAAACTTGAATCCTATTAGGAAGCTGAGCCATAAATGCTACAAAAGGTCCAGATTGAACTGTGGTGACGCAGTTATTCATCTCAGTCAAGGTTGCAATTGAGAGTTTAAAAGCGATCTTGGTGTTAAGAACTAGAAAAGGGAAATCAAATCAGCCATTCTTCATTATTTTACTGTCGACTCTTGGTACAGTCCATGTGATATCACATGAGAAGATTGTATACAGTCACCACTAATCCCCCTTGCCACCTGCCCCCTCTGCTCACATTGTTAAGTAGAATAACTACTTGGGTGAAGTACTAACGGGTATCTGGTACTTTTGTGCTCATCCTCAGCAACAGTCAGTGTGTTTGGAGAAAAAAGTGTTGAAAACCATTACAGGGAAAAAAGTGAAAAAAAAAAGTCATTTGATGCTACGTATCAGTTTTGATGCCTATATCACTCAAACAAAATTAAAATTGCTCATTCTTGCTGAGATCCATCTCAGCATTTTCATACAAATAACACATTGTAATTAACTACGAAAAATTCCAAAAAATAAGTTATTACTTCTGTGCTTACGAATGACTATAATACAGGAAAATCAGTATTTAATTATCAGACAGCTCCTCCATTGCCTAATCTATTTTGATTAGTATTTCATCAACAAACAAAACGAACCAAAAGAAGAAAGTGTAACCACACTCACCATCACAGAATCACTCATATCTCTCATCTGAAAGACGTCCATGCACACTTCGGTTCGGTTCTGCGGTAAGTTTGGCACAGCCTCATTGCTGCCAGAGAGGTTGGTTTGTGGGATATCAAAGTAAGTACTGTCTGGTTCTCTGGGGGGAAAAAAATGCCATTGTTTACCAAATGCAGTTGAATAAATTGACCTCGAGCTCAGATGTGCCAACTTTATTCATTCACACTTGATAGAAGGCAACTGAAGGATCATTTAATCGATTTACAATTGAAGACATTTAAAAAAAACATGTCTAATGCATTTTGAACTCATCAAATGGAGGGGCACGAATACTGAGAAATGAAAAACCCTTCAGACACCCAATGTAAGAATGAAACACACTGAAGTCAAAAATACCATGATTAATCCTGGTCTGGTAAGTCAATTCCTTTGATGATGCAGATGGTCTAATTTTGTGTTTTTTTTAAATCATCTAAAGCATTTTCAATAACTATTAGGTAATAACATTCTGCAGAAGAAAAATGGAGAACTGCATTAGAGCTCAGGGGTCAGTTTTAAACAAGAACTTTTTTAACTTACCTAATACCATCTGGGATGGGAAGTTGGTAGTGTCAGGGAATATTAGATGCCAAGGGTGGTGTTAGGGGAGAGGATGTCCCCTAAAGTGTTGAAGAGACAGGCACAATATGTAAAAATGCACTAATATCTGGACCCAGAAATCCTTCCCAGTCCAGCTGGTTGATTACCTGTGGCCTAGTAACACAGCTGTCCATCTTTAAATTTCAAATGGATAGTAATAATAAGGAATGAAGTCTCATTGGGCTGAATCTTATGCTTTTTGGCTAAGTGCAAACTGCGTTGAGTTATTTGGATCGATTCTCACTGTGAGACCCAGTAAGATTTCTCACAATACCTTACAAACGCACTTCATTAACAACCTAAGCCCCTTTAGCATCTGGCATGTCTGATTCTATCCTCACCTTACCATGTGCCAATCCTGGAACAACTCACGACTCACTGAAAGAACGGCATCCCTTGCACCCGTACCATTTTTAAAGAGCTGCTTTGCAATTGGACAAGCAGTGACAGTCTGGTGTTGCACCTCAATGGCAACATAATGGCACAACAGCCACACAGCCACATTGCTCACTGCTCATAGTCAGCATGGCTAACACTCCGTAACTTATACAACCCTGATTCGAGTAGCTTTTTAACTAACAGTTTACCTGTTCTTAGCTACATTCCATCTAAACTCTCCCTCAAAGTCTCAGATACTTTGTCTCCAATGCTGACTGGTCACCCAATGTTGTCATTGTCCAGGAGAGAAACATCACATACAGGCAAGCAATCAGACAATGCCAAAATAAGCTGTTATTGACAGTCACCAAATGTGAACACAAATGAAACAAACAGAGGCTGCAGTTTGCCCCACAATGCAAACCAAATGCCTGCTTCATGATTAGTAAGTACTTGACAGTTCATTATAAGTCTTCCAAACCCAACTCACATCTATTGAAACTAGGTGTCAATCTGATCCTATCTTGCTTATAGCACCCCGTGCAGCTAAGCTCTGTCATGAGCAAGGTGAGCTTCCTTCAGTTCAATGTCCTTGTCCTGAGTTGACTGTTCCCATTTCCTTAACATGGTTCAGTCTGCCTTGCCTGTTCTAATTGTCATGGCCCCAGTCAACGCATGCGCACCAACTTATATCAAAAAGTGAGTGCCTGCTGTGTTCTGACCCCTTTTGTAGACTTTTATTCATACATTTCTGGGTCTGTCGGGTTTATTCTGGACATCAAGAACTCAAGGAAGTTCTAAAAACAGGATTCTCTTTATTAGAGCAAAGTATGCTACAAAAATACTCTAAAATATCTTATCCATACACAGCTTACAATCACAATTTGTGGGCTTGTCCAAAGATCAGATTAAAACAGGTGATCAGCACATTCCATCTCAACTTCCAACCATTGTTCAGATGATCTCCTCCAGCTCGCTAATTATACTCTGAGGCAAGCTATCTTGTAAACTTTTTCCATACAGACAAGTACGGAACTGTGTGTTCAGCCATTGATATTGTCCAGTCTCCAGCAACTGATCAGTTTCGCCATTGGCAAACATCACAAATATGTGATCACTGCACCTGATTTGATGAACTGCTCATTAAGACTTGCTTGTTTCTGTTGGAAATAGGCTTATCTCTTGGTTTTAACGAATTTTGACCTCTGCTATTGCTTGCTTAATTTTGTTACCTTTATGTCATCCAACACACCACAACTCTACAATCAAACTCTCCGTTTCGCTGATAAGTAGTCCACATTATTATATTTGATTCAGTGGGTATCTTTCAATACAGGACTCCAGCCTTTCAGAGTTACAGTTTAGCTCATTACTGTTGGATTACAGCACTTAATCCAAACACACATTCATTCAGACACAGAAATACTTTAAGACCAGAGACCTTTTTAATCATTAGGTAATGAACCTGATGGTTATCACATTTTCACGATGGCTAATTTCATTTTTTTTTCTTCTCATTTCAATTCGACTACTCCAGCAAAGGACAATTTTTATACTTCAAATCCCAGAGCAATATCAACAATGAACCTTGTCACCGCATTCAGTACAGTCTGTGGTCATAGACGAGATATGATGCAGTGCTGTTCCCCTCATCCCACAGAATTATTGGAAGCTTCACAGGTAACGAAATGTTTTTGACCAGTAATTTCCTCTTTTTAGGTCAATGCTGCTAACTCCTGCATCACTGCGATGACAATGTTTGATTTCCAAGTGCCAGTGGCATGGTGCAATTCACTCTTGATTAGTATTTGATGCCTAAGCGTGTTCATTCTACGTGCATTGTAAAAGGATGAAGAAATAATTACAAATAAAAATTAGCTAGTTTCCAAACTCATTTTTTGCACCTTCAATGTCCTAGCAGCCAGCAGATGTGGATCCATCATTTTGGCCTGTCAGAGTAACACTGACTTCACCCTCCCTTGATGTTGTTCCAACCATTTTTCTGTTACGCTTTGCATCTTGAGAATGGAAAGCAATGGCAAAGAATGCAACTCATTGTGGACACTGTCAATACCAGTCTGCCTTGTAAACAGGTAACCCCACTCTACCCTAACAGCACATTTGAACTCATGGCCCCAGTGTAGAAACACACCACATTGAACTTTGCTCCACATGTCCTCCATGCACCATGCTTCAAGTCATCTAGCATTGCCTCCTGTAGTGGTCACTGCGAATAACTCGCGCAATCATCATCCACCATGTCCTCTGATACTATTCTGCATGCTCCCTTACACTTCGAGTTCACCCATATCATCATCATTGACCCACCACAACAAATGCCCCTGTTTCTCTCCCTCCCCTAGCTTTGACACCACTAGCCCTTTTGGCAGTGTTCCCCCAGCTGCCCATACAGATCCCCATTTCATCCTCCTTAATGATCCATGAATGGATCCAAGACTAAATGTTAGGAACAGAAGAATAAGGACCAAAAGTAGGCAATTCAGCCCCTTGAGCCTGCTCTGCCATGCAACATGATCATTTAGCATATAGCTGTGGTTTACATGGACTTCAGTAAGGCCTTTGACAAGGTCCCCTCTGGAAGGCTGATCCAAAAGTTAAGAGCCTATGGGTTCCAAATCAAGTTGACAATCTGGATTCAAAATTGGTTTCCAAATGGGGCAAAGGATGTTGGTGGAGAGTTGTTTTGTAATTGAAAGCCTGTGACCAGCCAGTGGTGTATCATAGGGATTGGTGCTGGGACCCTTGCTTTTTGTTATGTACGTTAATGACTTGAATGTGAATATAAAAAGGTATAATTAGTAAGTAAGCCAATGCAAAAATTGGTGGTATTGTTGATAGTGAGAAGGATGGTCTCAGGCTACAGTCTGATATTGATCAGCTGGCAAATTCAGCAAAGCAATGGCAGATAGAGTTTAATCCTGATAAGTGTGAGGTGAAGCACTTTGGAGGATCCAATAAGGGAAGAATATTCACAACGAATGGTACGTTCTACGGAATACTGAAGAACAAAGGGACCTTGGTGTACAAGATCATGGACCACCTAAGGTGTCAGCACAGATAGACAGGGTGGTGAAGGTGCCATACGGGATGCTTGTCTTCATTAGACGAGGCATAGAATATAGGAGCAAGGAAGTCTTTTTACAACTATATAAAACACTGGCTCGGCCACAGACGGAATACGGCTGCCACACTATCGGAAGGAGGTAACTGCACCGGAGAAGATGCAGAGAAGATTTACCAGGATGTTGTCTGGGATAAAAAAGTCTCAGTTATGAGAAAACACTGGATAGGCTGGGTTTGTTTTCCTTGAGAGCACAGGAGGCTGAGGGGGATCTGATGGATGCACAACATTAGAGGCAGAGATCATGAGAATCTTTGCTCCCCCCACATATCTGAGACCAGACGCTGCAGGTTTAATGTCAGGATTAAGTGCCCTAGAAGACATCTGAGGAAATATCTTTTCACCCAGAAGGTAGGAGAAATATGGAATGCATTACGTGAGAGGATAGTGGACTTGCATCATTTAAGAAGCATCTGGGCAAGCATTTAAAATGCCAGGGCATCAAGTGTAGGTAAATGGAATTAGTGCAGCTTGATGTTTGTTGATCGGTATAGGCACAGTGAGCAGAAGGGCCTGTTCTATGTTGTATGACTCTATGACCCTATCTATCACTTTGTGACTGTATTCACCCAAGATCTTTAACCAATTTGACAAATGGCCCCTCGACAGAGTCTTGACCACTGTCTTTGCAGCTCCTCAAATATGTCATTTCCATGACTGCAAATACTGACCCTATAGAACAAACTGTTGCTATGTCCTGGCCTGCAGTCAGACAGATTACCCTGACTGTCAGCATTTCAAACCGACAACTGATTGTAGCCAAGCCCCTGCAGTGTTTCCCTGACTGATGATATCAGAAACACTTGAGCAAAAGCACACTAACCCTGACTGGACTGAGGACTGGTCCCACCCGATTTCTTTTATGGGCATTCAGTTGAATAAGTTTGCAATTTGTTTGCTGCAGAGAGCTGGCACATGCTGTAAGTGTTAGACTGATTATGACTCAGTATGCATTAAAACTAGATGTCCTGCACCCCTGGACAGATCCCTACTGACAAGCAGTTGTTCAGTGCAAAAGAACACATCAATTTGGCAGTGCTAATAGCTTTTGACTCTGGCTGAAGGGCCAAAGCGTTAACAGGCATGGCATGCTGTGAGAACACAGGTGGACCGAAGGAGACGAGCAGGTCTGAGATGTAGCTTAGTCCAATGTGTGAGCTGGGTGCCTGTCTCTGCATGCAAAGTGTTCCTGCTGCAGTTTTTTTTTGCTATTTGCCAGTGCACACTTCAAAGGAAGCCTGTGCTTCCTAAGCAGTCTGCAACTGGATCATGATGTCATGATGTTTATGAGGGGGTGGTAAATGTCAGATGCCAATGTCCATGGGCAGAGGGGTGCGCAGCTCGTAACCATGGATCGTACCTTGAGGTGCTGTTTGGTGCTGAGCAAAAAGAAGGATCCTCGCATCCACTGGCGAGCTGAACTCACCAGTTACCCACTCACTTCCATTTCAGGAATCCTCGACCCCAGCTTGTTTGGCATGTTTGGGAAAATAGGAGGCTGAATGTTGGTGAGTTGCAGTGTTAATAAAGCATTTTTTAATGGGCAAGTTTTAATCGGCATCTTGCTGCTCCTAGTGAGAACTTTGTCTTGCCGCTCATTAAATGCATAAATGATGCAGCATTCTCCTGACATCAAGACACTCCTCCCCAGATTTCTTGCCCAATTCTGTCACATGTCTCAGAATAGCCCATGTTGCTTCATTCTACTGTCCGATTCCATCCATTATTAATATTCAAACAGACAACCCACTTCCTTAGAGTGGGTTGGCTGCCCAACTTACGTGTGCCTCCATTTCACCTGACAAAGGAGCAGCATTTCGAAAGCTTGTGATTTGAAACAAACCTGCTGGAAGATAACCTGGTGTCATGTGACTTCTAACCTTGTCCACCCAGTACAACACCGGCACCTCCACATCATGGCTTCCATTAAAATGGGAAGCAGAGGTGTGATGTCAGAATTCAGACTTGCAACACTTTAATCCTCCCAACTGGACCTAAATTTGCCTGATTTATGGGGTTAAACATAATACTGCCATTTGCAGAAAGAAACAGAATTACAGACTTACAAACTACTCCAGAGATGTTCAAACGTAGGGCCTTCATCTGCTGGTGAAGATTGGGACATCTTAGCTATGGGATGGTCCAATGATGGGTGAAGTACTCTGTGACCAAAGTAAACAGTTACAAACAGTTATATCATGAACGATATGCATATTTTTGATTATTATGACATTTGTTATATTCAGGTATTAAATGAAACAATTATTATAATCTAGTTTGTGTGCCTGCTCAGCATATTAGCTCCAAGATTCTCTTCCCAAACCCTTCCACTATCTCTCCAACTTTATCCAAACAATATCCTCCAATCATATACTGGAATCATTTATGACAATCGAAAAGAAGTAGCCAATCTAATATGCAATTTTACGTATTGGGATACAATTAATGACAAGAAATTGGATATATATTTTTATCAATGCATGTTATAAAAGATCTTTGGCATCAATACAAAAGAAAAATTTCTGATGAAGGGTCAAGGCCCGAAACGTCAGCCTTCCTGCTCCTATGATGCTGCTTGGCCTGCTGTGTTCATCCAGCTCCACACCTTATTATCTTATATTGACACTTCAAACTTTTTTCAAAGATGTCCGTCTTTTGAATATAAGAATTGACCTTTGGCCCAATTTACAGTGAAAATCCCTTAAACACAAGCAAAGACATCATTTTCCAAACTCATCAATGACTCATTAATATCATATGAATTTTTCTGAAACAATATTCAGTGCACATAATTAAGATGAACCCAATTAAGGTCAGATCTTGTGTGATATCTTATCATGGTTCTGTCAAAAAAAGGAGGCAGTGGACGTTGATGATGGTACTCATTCATATACAGGGGTGAGATGAAAGTTTTCTATGTTTTGAATTATTTGAGGACTGAGTAATGATTGCTTTGTTCCCTGCACACTGCATTTTCTGCTACAATTAACATTGCAGTTGGCTGCTGTGTTCTTTCATTTGCTAAAACTTGCAGAGTAATCCAAAACAAGCTCCAATTAATAAAATCATCTTGTTGGTTCCATTTGTAAAAGTGAATGCATGACATTAAATTGAACCTCACAGAATAGGGAATGCCCTGGTCTTTGCTGAGTTAGCTGATCTCAGCTGGATTGATGCAGAGCTGGATGAACACAGCAGGCCAAGCAGCAGCATAGGAGCAGGAAGGCTGACGTTTCCGGCCGAGACCCTTCATCAGAAATGGGGGAGGGGAAGGGAATTCTGAAATAAATAGGGAGAGAGGGGGAGGCGGATAGAAGATGAATAGAGGAGAAGATAGATGGAGAGGAAACAAACAGGTCAAAGAGGCGGGGATGGAGCCAGTAAAGGTGAGTGTAGGTGGGGAGGTAGGGAGGAGATAGGTCAGTCCAGGGAGGACAGACAGGTCAAGGGGGCGGGATGAGGTTAGTAGGTAGGAAATGGGGGTCGGCTTGAGGCGGGAGGAAGAAGAGGTTAGGGAGGCGGGGACGAGCTGGGCTGGTTTTGGGATGCGGTACGGGAAGAGGAGATTTTGAAGCTTGTGAAATCCACATTGATACCATTGGGCTGCAGGGTTCCCAAGCGGAATATGAGTTGCTGTTCCTGCAACCTTCGGGTGGCATCGTTGTGGCACTGCAGGAGGCCCAGGATGGACA